>NC_066581.1:92875753-94075753 GCF_024323335.1 Lathyrus oleraceus
TAATAATAATATTAATAATAATAAAAAAAATAAATAATAATATTAATCATAATAATAATATTATGATAGTAACAATAAGTAAAAAAAGAATAAACAAAAAATAAATTAAAAAAAGAGAGAAAAATGAAAAGAGGTCGGAGTGGAGGGGCTTTTGGCAGAGAGAAAAACAAAATTTCATTTAAAAACTCTTCACTTCCTGCGTGACACGTGGCAGGTAGACATGGTTAAAAAATAAAAAAATATATACTTTTCAATTTCGTTCCCCATCCTGCGTTTCAGAATACCAGTTTTCACTCTCTCAAATGTTTCTTACCCAACGACCAAACACATGTGCCAAGGTAACATATGCGCGCATATTAGTAGTTTGCAGGCTCTTCTTTATTGAGAGATGAAGAGTGAGTTGGTTGAACCTTGTTGTTGTTATTAGGTGTTTGTGTGTGATTTTTTTGAAGGTAATGAAGATGATGTTCGATGATAGTGATGTGTTATTGTTGTTGTTATTGGAAGCAGTAATGGTAGAAGATTTCATTATCCATTATATCTTGGTATTTTTGTTGGGTTTAAGGTTATTGTTTCAAATTGGTTTTCAATGGATGAGGAACTTACACCGGTTGAGACATAAAGATAAGATGAAATGAAAGGGTTGGTTCCACTAACAACAACAATAACAACAACTTGTTATGATAATAATGATTCTTCATGTGGTGGTTTTGGAGAAGATGAGGTTTGATGATGTTTGGTTCGGTGAAGAGAAAGAGAAGGTTGAGTTGGGGATGGCGCTGTGATGAAGATGGAAAGTTGTTTCGGTTGTTGTTTGTTGGAGTTTTAATGGTGGTTTTTTAGAGTATATATATATATATATATATATATATATATATATATATATATATATATATATATATATATATATATATATATATATATATATATATATCATTTTAAAGGGCCAGGTTGAGCAATCGTAAAGAAATTCACGTAGGAACCACCCTATATAAGTATGATCAATAAAGTATATGCGTTTAAGCAGTTTATGAAGTTAAATTCAATTTTTAACTCCAGAATTGCAACGTCTGAAAATCCAACAACTTGATAATTTGAATGATATTTTTAAAGGTAAAAAGAAACGATAATTGAACAACTGAATTTAGCGATATGTCAAGCAATTAGAAAGTGATTCATGTGAGAAATACCTTATTTGAGGTCGATCAATAAAATCAGTGCATTTAAGCAATTTCTGAAATTAAATTGAATTTTTAACTCTGAAATTGCAACGTATCTGAAAATTGATGGGACAAGTTAATCAAAATTTCTATTTAATAGTTAAAAAATAATCAATTTAATTAATAAATAATAAATGACAATAATAACAAACAATATAAATGATAAAATCATAGTAATGATAATTTAGTAATGACAATAATCAATAATAATAATAATAATTAATAATAATAATCGATAATAATAATAATAATAATAATAATAATAAACAATAATAATTAATAATAATAATAATTAATAATTATAATTATTAGTATTAATAATAATATATAATAAAAATAATAATAATAAATAATAATAATAATAATAATCAATAATAATAAATAATAATAACAATAAAAATAAGAAATGAGAATAATAATCATATATATATATATATATATATATATATATATATATATATATATATATATATATATATATATATATATAATGATAATAATATAATAATAATAATAATAGACGTAATAATGATATTAATAGTACATAGTAAAAGTAATTAATACTATTGCTACTAATAATTATCCATAATAATAATAATATTAATAATAATAAAAAAAATATAATAATAATATTAATCATAATAATAATATTATGATAGTAACAATAAGTAAAAAAAGAATAAACAAAAAATAAATTAAAAAAAGAGAGAAAAATGAAAAGAGGTCGGAGTGGAGGGGCTTTTGGCAGAGAGAAAAACAAAATTTCATTTTAAAAACTCTTCACTTCCTGCGTGACACGTGGCAGGTAGACATGGTTAAAAAATAAAAAATATATACTTTTCAATTTCGTTCCCCATCCTGCGTTTCAGAATACCAGTTTTCACTCTCTCAAATGTTTCTTACCCAACGACCAAACACATGTGCCAAGGTAACATATGCGCGCATATTAGTAGTTTGCAGGCTCTTCTTTATTGAGAGATGAAGAGTGAGTTGGTTGAACCTTGTTGTTGTTATTAGGTGTTTGTGTGTGATTTTTTTGAAGGTAATGAAGATGATGTTCGATGATAGTGATGTGTTATTGTTGTTGTTATTTGGAAGCAGTAATGGTAGAAGATTTCATTATCCATTATATCTTGGTATTTTTGTTGGGTTTAAGGTTATTGTTTCAAATTGGTTTTCAATGGATGAGGAACTTACACCGGTTGAGACATAAAGATAAGATGAAATGAAAGGGTTGGTTCCACTAACAACAACAATAACAACAACTTGTTATGATAATAATGATTCTTCATGTGGTGGTTTTGGAGAAGATGAGGTTTGATGATGTTTGGTTCGGTGAAGAGAAAGAGAAGGTTGAGTTGGGGATGGCGCTGTGATGAAGATGGAAAGTTGTTTCGGTTGTTGTTTGTTGGAGTTTTAATGGTGGTTTTTTAGAGTATATATATATATATATATATATATATATATATATATATATATATATATATATATATATATATATATATATATATCATTTTAAAGGGCCAGGTTGAGCAATCGTAAAGAAATTCACGTAGGAACCACCCTATATAAGTATGATCAATAAAGTATATGCGTTTAAGCAGTTTATGAAGTTAAATTCAATTTTTAACTCCAGAATTGCAACGTCTGAAAATCCAACAACTTGATAATTTGAATGATATTTTTAAAGGTAAAAAGAAACGATAATTGAACAACTGAATTTAGCGATATGTCAAGCAATTAGAAAGTGATTCATGTGAGAAATACCTTATTTGAGGTCGATCAATAAAATCAGTGCATTTAAGCAATTTCTGAAATTAAATTGAATTTTTAACTCTGAAATTGCAACGTATCTGAAAATTGATGGGACAAGTTAATCAAAATTTCTATTTAATAGTTAAAAAATAATCAATTTAATTAATAAATAATAAATGACAATAATAACAAACAATATAAATGATAAAATCATAGTAATGATAATTTAGTAATGACAATAATAATCAATAATAATAATAATAATTAATAATAATAATCGATAATAATAATAATAATAATAATAATAATAAACAATAATAATTAATAATAATAATAATAATTAATAATTATAATTATTAGTATTAATAATAATATATAATAAAAATAATAATAATAAATAATAATAATAATAATAATCAATAATAATAAATAATAATAACAATAAAAATAAGAAATGAGAATAATAATCATATATATATATATATATATATATATATATATATATATATATATATATATATATATATATATATATATAATAATGATAATAATAATAATAATAATAATAATAATAGACGTAATAATGATATTAATAGTACATAGTAAAAGTAATTAATACTATTGCTACTAATAATTATCCATAATAATAATAATATTAATAATAATAAAAAAAATAAATAATAATATTAATCATAATAATAATATTATGATAGTAACAATAAGTAAAAAAAGAATAAACAAAAAATAAATTAAAAAAAGAGAGAAAAATGAAAAGAGGTCGGAGTGGAGGGGCTTTTGGCAGAGAGAAAAACAAAATTTCATTTTAAAAACTCTTCACTTCCTGCGTGACACGTGGCAGGTAGACATGGTTAAAAAATAAAAAAATATATACTTTTCAATTTCGTTCCCCATCCTGCGTTTCAGAATACCAGTTTTCACTCTCTCAAATGTTTCTTACCCAACGACCAAACACATGTGCCAAGGTAACATATGCGCGCATATTAGTAGTTTGCAGGCTCTTCTTTATTGAGAGATGAAGAGTGAGTTGGTTGAACCTTGTTGTTGTTATTAGGTGTTTGTGTGTGATTTTTTTAAAGGTAATGAAGATGATGTTCGATGATAGTGATGTGTTATTGTTGTTGTTATTTGGAAGCAGTAATGGTAGAAGATTTCATTATCCATTATATCTTGGTATTTTTGTTGGGTTTAAGGTTATTGTTTCAAATTGGTTTTCAATGGATGAGGAACTCACACCGGTTGAGACATAAAGATAAGATGAAATGAAAGGGTTGGTTCCACTAACAACAACAATAACAACAACTTGTTATGATAATAATGATTCTTCATGTGGTGGTTTTGGAGAAGATGAGGTTTGATGATGTTTGGATTGGTGAAGAGAAAGAGAAGGTTGAGTTGGGGATGGCGTTGTGATGAAGATGGAAAGTTATTTCGAGTGTTGTTTGTTGGCGTTTTAATGGTGGTTTTTTAGAGTATATATATATATATATATATATATATATATATATATATATATCATTTAAAAGGGCCAGGTTGAGCAATCGTAAAGAAATTCACCTAGGAATCACCCTATCTAAGTACGATCAATAAAGTATATGCGTTTAAGCAGTTTATGAAGTTAAGTTCAATTTTTAACTCCAGAATTGCAACGTCTGAAAATCCAACAACTTGATAACTTAATGATATTTTTAAAGGTAAAAAGAAACGACAATTAAACTACTGAATTTAGCGATATGTCAAACAATTGGAAAGTGATTCATGTGAGAATCACCTTATTTGAGGTCGATCAATAAAATCAAGGCATTTAAGCAATTTCTGAAATTAAATTGAATTTTTAACTCTGAAATTGCAACGCATCTGAAAATTGATGGGACAAGTTAATCAAAATTTCTATTTAATAGTTAAAAAATAATCAATTTAATTAATAAATTATAAGTGACAATAATAACAAACAATATAAATGATAAAATCATAGTAAGGATAATTTAGTAATGACAATAATAATCAATAATAGTAATAATCAATAAAAATAATAATAGTAATAATAATAATTAACAATAATAATCAATAATAATAATAATTAATAATTATAATTGTTAGTAACAATAATAATATATAATAAAAATAATAATAAATAATAATAATAATAATAATAATAATAATAATAATGACAACAATAATAATAAGTAATAATAATCAATAAAAATAATAATTAACAATAATAATAACCAATAATAATAACAATAATAATGAGAAATGAGAATAATAATCAAATATAATATAATATATATATATATATATGTATATATATTTATATATAATAATAACAATAATAATAATTAACAGAATTTTTACAAAAATAACTCACTTTTTCAAGGAAATTCCCAGAATACCCTTGGTTTCAAAAAAAATCCCAAACTACCCCACTTTTAGGAGGAGTCGCCAATTGAATTGGAGACTCCTCTTAAAAATTGAATGGAGGCACCAATTTGATTGGCTAGGGCAGGTGCCCTAGCCAATCCAATTGGCGCCTCTGTGTAGGGTTTAAGAGGAGGCGCCAATTCAATTGGAAACTCCTCCTAAAATGCAATTTTTTTGGTAAATGGTATACGTGATAGATAAATTTGATATATGACCAATTGATATTAATTAAATTTGTCGTTTACACAAAGAAACCTAATGGTGATGATCGGGATCACCTAACCGGCCTCCGGTCCCACATCCTCTAGCTACCCTAACCCGTGGCCCAAACCCACATTGACGATTCTGTACCGGTGTTTGAGCATCTGAGGGGCCAGAAGCGTCACTACCAACTACAGGAGAAAGTCTGTTGAGGTAGTCAAACAAGTCGGCATAGTCTTCAGTATGCATCGATGGTGTACCGCCGTAGGTGAGCTCATGACCCATGCCAGAGAAGTTGGGATGTGGTTGACTCATTGATGGGCTACCGGGACGGTTGAAGGGAGACATGGGTGTGAACAATGCGTCGAGGAAAGGTTGGAAAGGTTGTTGGGGTGTTTGGTAGAGATAGGGTTGTTGGATGTTTTGGTTTTGTGAGGTTTGGGCTTCTTGGCTACGGTAGGAGGAGGGGCGGTTGGTGTTGAATGATCGTTGAGTGTTCTGGCTTAGGCGACTTTGGTAGGGTGATGGGGTGGGTGCGAAGCGATGTTGAGTCTCAGGTTGATGGTCAATTTGTTGGTGGTGGTATGGGGTATGCTCTTGGTAATGGGGTTGGGTGTATGAAATGTTTTGGTTGTATATTTGTGTGTTGGTTGAACGGAACGTTTGACGGACAGGGGGTTGTGTGTATCCAGTCTGACACTGTTGTTAGGGGTTTGATGTTGAGGTGTCAGGTGTGTAAGTCATCTGATGTGGGTCATACAAGTATATATCCTCGGCGATGAACTGAAAACCAACCGATCTGTACCAAGCCATATAAGTACGACTTGGTTTTTCTTCAGTTGGCATGACTGCGTCAGTTAACACATGATCATGACGGTGCTTCCATTTGCGACATTCCGATCTTGCGAAGCTTTGCCATGGATTGAAGTTCCATTGGTCGTTAACTTTTCACAGATGCCATTCTCCTAGGCTAGCTGGGGGATCTGGGATATTTTGGGGCATACCGAACTGCAGCTTTGTTAGGGACCAATTAGTACTACTTTTTATATCAATTTTTGATGTAATTACACACTTTTACTCTCACTAGTTTTTATAAATGCAATTAGGTTTAATTTATTTTGTTTTGAATAGTTATTTCACATATTTGTTAGTTTTGTAGAATTTTTGGATAAGAGAGCTTTTGGAATGCATAATAATAATTTGGAAGAAGTGTTGAATGCATTTTGGAGGCCTATTCTTGAAGATTTACACTTGGAAGAACAATTACATGAAACTTGCAAAGCAAGGAAGCTGAGGTAGCTTCAGTTCGCCCAACGAACTGAATGAAAAGAGCCAGTTCGCGCCGCGAACAAAGTTCGCCCAGCGAACCCTGCGAATCCAGCAAGTTGTTTTGGCCAAGTGTGTTGTTTCCAATGCTAGCTGGTTTTGCCATTTTGGTGTCTGCCTTGGGATAGCTTTTCTGTTTTGGATGAAAATGATCAATTAAGGAAATGTCAACCCTTTTAGGAGAGGAGAATACATTATTCTAAGACATTCATTATTATTCACACATTGAGATATATTTTGTAAGAGAGAAAAACAGAGTTTTTATTCCATTGCATTTTGCTTTGTAAAATGATGATGAGGAGCTAAACCCCATTTTGTCAAGATTGGAGGTAGTAGCTATTCTCACTTGTTTATGTATTCCATTTGATTTATATATATGATAAAGATTGTTGATGTATTGAATACTGTTTTTGCCCTAAGTTGAAAACCAGATTTGAGTAGTTGTTGAAAGAGATTATTTGAGTCTTGACATAAAACAAATTTTCAAGTAGTGAATAAGTTGTAGAGATAGATTTATTCATTACTCTTCTTTGGTATCAAACATTAAAGATTGCTATATTGATAGTTAGGTGGAGAGATCGTCTAAGGATCAATATAGTGATTATCACAATATCATTTAGACATAAATGACTTTGAGAGGATACTTGAACATCATCAATAATCTTAAATCTATATAGTTGTCATAAGGAATCATAAGCATTTAGAATAGTGAACTCCAATCTTGCCAAGCTTTTACATTTGATTAAAACCATTTTACTGTTTTTAGTGACATTTACTCACAAGATAAATTTCCAAACAAAACAACTTTGTTACTTTTTAAACTTATAACAATTTGGATTATAGAACGGCGGTAATAACAACCAATCTCTGTGGATACGATATAAAAATATTTGCCGAAGATATACTTTTCAACAAATTGGCGTCGTTGCCGGGGATTGGTGTTCTATATTACAAGCATTGCAATAATTCATTGTTTTAAGTTTTGTTACTTGTATTACTATCCCTCTTTTGTTTCACTTGGTTTGTTGGTTTTGTAGATTCTAGTGCATGCGAGGAAAAGCTATCGAGGAGCAATTTCAATTCAATCCCGAAATTGAAAGAACACTTCGGAAGCTCAATAGCAAAACACGAAGAAGAAGGAAACTAGCCGAAGAGAGGAACCGGAGAGAAGAAGCATCTACTTCCGCACTTGTTCAAATCGAAGAAGTGGTTGTAGAGGCTTGTGAAGGAAACATGGCGAATGACAATCGTACCGAAATGTCCGCTAATAGTCCAAGAAGAAATGCTCAATTTTCCCGTGGAAGAAGAAATACGGAGATGAAGACCGGAATCCTCCAACTTCTCTATGCAAATCCATTCACTGGAATGGACCATGAAGATCCGTATACCCATCTCATCAAATTCTATGAGATTGCGGGTTCTACGGGAATTGATGAAACGGGTGAAGAGGCGTTATTCAAAAGGATGTTCCCACACTCCTTAGTGGGAAAGGCAAAGGAGTGGTACCTTGATCAAGCACCGAGAGTGATGAAGGATTGGAATTTGTTAGAAGAAAAGTTCTTAGAAATATATTTCCCTCAATCCCGATTCATGGAAGCCAAAACGGCTATTGTGGTATTCACTCAAGGAAGCAACGAGTCTTTGAATGAGGCTTGGGAAAGATTCAAGTCAATGTTGAGAAAATGCAAGGGTCATGGTTTTGATGAGCTCACTCAAATCCATATTTTTCTAAATGGGCTCCAATCAACTCACAGAACACTTTTGGATGCTACCGCGGGTGGCTCTCTTATGTCAAAGAATGCTGAAGAAGCTAAAGTCATTATTGACCGGATGGCACTCAATGATCATCAAAGTCAACATGACCGTAGTCCTTCACAACGGAAACCGGGAGTTCTTGAGTTAAATACCAATGATGCCATTCTTGCTCAAAACAAGCTACTTTCTCAACAAGTGGAGTTGCTTACTCAACAAATGGCCAAGCTTCCACAGCAAATGAAGGAAATTCAAGGGTCTCAAGTTCGACATCAAGTAGCATGTTGCGAATTATGTCAAGGAGATCATCCTACTGGTTTTTGTCCTCCACTAGAAGAAGTGAGTTATGTGAACAATCAAAATCAAGGCTATCAAAGGAACAATCAAGGTTATCAACCATCAAGGTTCAACAACCAAAATTTTCAGCAGCAAAGTCCTTATCAATATCCAAATTCTCAAGGACAACAATCGCAAGGAGGAAATTCAAAGCTAGAAGACACTCTCCAACAATTCATGCAAGCCTCCATGGCAAATCAGAAGAGCAACGAGGCAGCAATCAAGAATTTGGAAAACCAAGTAGGCCAACTTGCGAAGCAACTGTCAAAACAAAATGCAAGATCTTCCTTTTTCGCTAACACTCAAACCAATCCAAGGGAGCATTGTAAAGCAATTTTTACTAGAAGCGGTAGAGAGTTGACAAGTGGAAAAAGTGAGGAAATTACAGTAGAGAATGATATGGATGTTGTACTGGAAAATGAGGAAGTGGCTTGTGGAAAGGAGAAACTGGCAGAAATTGCTCAGTTCGCGCCGCGAAAACAGCAGAACCAGCAATTGGTGGAGGAATAAAAGTGTGAAGCGGAAATGAATAAGAAAATCGAACCAAGAAAGAAGAAAAAAGGAGACAAAGGAGTGAATGTCATTCCAGTTCAACATCTACCATATCCGCACGCACCATCAAAGAAGGATAATGCTAAACAGTATGCACGGTTTATGGACATATTCAAACAACTTCAAATCAATATTCCATTTGCCGATGCATTAGAGCAAATGCCACGGTATGCAAAATTCATGAAGGATATTCTCACAAAGAAAAGAAGACATGTGGAAGACGAGACAATCTTGCTTGATGCACGATGTAGTGCCATCATTCAAAAGACTCTCCCAAGGAAGGAATCCGATCCGGGCCGAGTCGTTTTACCGGTAACCATTGGAGACACCTATATTGGTAATGGCTTGATTGACTTTGGATCTAGCATCAATTTAATTCCCCTATCCATTGTCAAAATATTTGGAAATGTTGAGATCAAATCTACAAGGATGACTTTACAACTAGCTGATAAGTCTACTACTTCACCATATGGAGTTGCTCAAGACATGTTAGTGAAGGTGGACAAATTCTTGTTTCCGGTAGATTTTGTGATAGTAGACATGGATGAGGATCGTGACGTTCCTATAATTCTTGGAAGACCATTCATGAAAACGGCCCGAATGATGATTGATATTGATGATGGACTAATGAAAGTGAGGGTGCAAGATGAAGAGGTAGCCTTCAATCTTTTTGAAGCCAAAAAGCATTCTAATGTTAAGCATGACTCTTTCCGAATTGATGCCACCAAGGAGGGACTAGTTGAGATCGTAAACCAGGTTCATGTTTCTAATCCATCAGAGAAATCTCTTATCGGAGTCTACAAAGTTTCGACCAAAGATGAAGGAAAAGAGATGGAAGCAATGTTGCATGAATTAGAGTCTTGTGGAGAACTTGTTTATCATGAAGAGACAAACGAAGGCTTGGATATGACAAAGAAAGTGGAAGAGCCAAAACTAGAGCCACATTTGAAGTATGTGTTCCTTGGTGATGACTGTACTAAACCGGTGGTCATTAGCAATACATTGTCCACAAAAGAGGAGAATAAATTGATGCAAGTGCTGAAAAAGAAGGAAGTTGTCAAACTAGTAGAGGCCGGGATGATTTGTCCCATCTCCGATGGTGAATGGGTGAGTGTTGTGCAAGTAGTTCCGAAAATGGGTGGTATCAGATTTTATCGAAGGTTCATCAAGAACCTCTTGAAGACAATAAAGCCCTTGAGGAAGTTGCTCAACAAAGCCGGATCGTGAAGACCGTTGAACCGTCGAGCTCAAACGACGTTAAACAAAGCGCTTGTTGGGAGGCAACCCAACGTTGTAAGTCTGTATTTTACATTTTCTCAATTCTGTTTTATTGATTTTCTGCTGTGTTAAATTTTGAAAAATTTAGGTTCTGTTTTCTGCCGTTCGCCCCGCGACCATCGTTCGCCCAGCGAACTGAATGCAAAGCTTCAGTTCGCGCCGCGAACAAGGTTCGCCCCGCGAACGGTGTGTGGCAGAACCACTTAAATTTTGTTTAGGTTATTTTCTGTTTGCTCTTATTTTTCACAAACAGCAACTTTTCTTCAACAACCCCCACTGCCCTACTTCCAAAACTCAAAAAATTTTCCTCTCCATCTCCCAAATCCCAACAATTTCAAAACACTTTTCTTGCACCTGAAGCCCGCACATTTCCTTCCCAGCGGAATATGTTGTTTATGCTAATTGGCCTGAGGGCAGGCCAGCTTTTATGGGGGGTGCAGGAGGTGGTGCAACTCATAACAATGAGATGGAGGACGTCCTTGGATCTGTTGGTGGTGGCCAAGAGGAGGAAGATTGAGGAGTTTGTTGAATTTTAGAGTTTATCTTGTTAATTGCATGAATATTCTCTGAGATTTAAGTGTGTTACAATCAAATTGGTTTACCAACATTTTTTGTTTAATTGTTCTTACTCTTAAGTCAAGCTTAAAGCAACCAAGAAATGTTCGCAAAGAAAGAAGCATAAGACACTTCGAGTGGTGATGATAAGAATTAGTGTCGGCATTTCAAGGTACACTTTATCGCTTTCTAGACTTAACATGAGTAGTTTGATGGTATGTGCAAATTCCATATCATAAATTCATTGAAGTATATGTCATTTTTGAATCAAAATAGGACTTAAGCATTTGTGAGGAAGCTTTCCATTGTACACTAAAAAGCGGGAAACCGAGCATTATTTCAACTCATTCTTATCATGCTAAATCATGCATCAATCTATTTTTGTGTGAAAATTTTGAAAATGATAGAGGCATTGTTTGTGAGGAAAACCACTTGACCAAAAAGTTTGAATCAACTAACCTTGTGAGGAGTAATCCCTAGTTAAACCCCTTTGAGCTTAATTTAGGATTCATTTGATTGATCATTGTAAAATCAATTGAAAATTTTGTAGTAAATGAATCCTAATTTCTTTCGTATCAATTGAAACCTCAAACCGAGTTATTGCAAAATTTTGCTTTTTGCTTATGTCTAAGTAGGGAGCATTATTGAATAAATTTGGTTTTGGAATCTAAAGTTGGGGAGAGTAAAGAAAAAAGAGTTGATTAGAAACTTGGAAAAGTGAGTTTTTATGAAAGGGTGAAAATATGAAAAGAAACAAGAAAAAGAAATCACCCTTGAAACCATAGAGCAAAGAAAAAAGTAAAGAAAGAAAAAAATCAAAGAAAATGCTCATGGTTGTGTGGATGTAAAAAGAAAAAGAAAAAAGATAGGGATCAAAGAAAGGGAAATTGTGTAGAGTTGAATGTTTGGAAATGCTCCCTTAGGATATGCAACTTTGTTGAATTCTCTTAATCATATCCTTTCTTGTAACCTAAGCCACATTACAACCTTTGAAAGACCTCTTGATTCTTAATTTTTACATGATTTGGTATTTGTTGTGATAACCGCATGATTTGAGTTGTTGTTGATTTAATTGCTTGGATGAGTGAAAGTAACCCTTCATGTTATTCATCATTATTATGATGTGTGTGTAAGTTTGATTCAATTTTGACATATATGGCTTTGAATTCCTTGGAATGATTTTTGCACTCAACCATTTCTCTTATTCATGTTTTGTCTAGAATTGAGATAGGTGGATTGAGAAAATTGCCAAACACTTTTGAACCATTTGAATGTCCTTGGTAAATCCTTGTTTCAATCTTTTGTGTCATTGCTTTGGTTGTAAGGGTGGAAACTTTTGTTTAGGGACAAACAAAATGCTAAGTTGGGGAGAGTTGTTAGGGACCAATTAGTACTACTTTTTATATCATTTTATTGGTCCCTTTTACCAATTTTTGATGTAATTACACACTTTTATTCTCACTAGTTTTTATAAATGCAATTAGGTTTAATTTATTTTGTTTTGAATAGTTATTTCACATATTTGTTAGTTTTGTAGAATTTTTGGATAAGAGAGCTTTTGGAATGCATAATCATAATTTGGAAGAAGTGTTGAATGCATTTTGGAGGCCTATTCTTGAAGATTTACACTTGGAAGAACAATTACATGAAACTTGCAAAGCAAGGAAGCTGAGGTAGCTTCAGTTCGCCCAGCGAACATCTTTCGCCCAACGAACTGAATGAAAAGAGTCAGTTCGCGCCGCAAACAAAGTTCGCCCAGCGAACCCTGCGAATCCAGCAAGCTGTTTTGGCCAAGTGTGCTGTTTCCAATGCCAGTTGGTTTTGCCATTTTGGTGTCTGCCTTGGGATAACTTTTCTGTTTTGGATGAAAATGATCAATTAAGGAAATGTCAACCCTTTTAGGAGAGGAGAATACATTATTCTAAGACATTCATTATTATTCACACATTGAGATATATTTTGTAAGAGAGAAAAACAGAGTTTTTATTCCATTGCATTTTGCTTTGTAAAATGATGATGAGGAGCTAAACCCTATTTTATCAAGATTGGAGGTAGTAGCTATTCTCACTTGTTTTTGTATTCCATTTGATTTATATATATGATAAAGATTGTTGATGTATTGAATACTGTTTTTGCCCTAAGTTGAAAACCAGATTTGAGTAGTTGTTGAAAGAGATTATTTGAGTCTTGACATAAAACAGATTTTCAAGTAGTGAATAAGTTGTAGAGATAGATTTATTCATTACTCTTCTTTGGTATCAAACATTAAAGATTGCTATATTGATAGTTAGGTGGAGAGATCGTCTAAGGATCAATATAGTGATTATCACAATATCATTTAGACATAAATGACTTTGAGAGGATACTTGAACATCATCAATAATCTTAAATCTATATAGTTGTCATAAGGAATCATAAGCATTTAGAATAGTGAACTCCAATCTTGCCAAGCTTTTACATTTGATTAAAACCATTTTACTATTTTTAGTGACATTTACTCACAAGATAAATTTCCAAACAAAACAACTTTGTTACTTTTTAAACTTATAACAATTTGGATTATAGAACGGCGGTAATAACAACCAATCTCTGTGGATACGATATAAAAATATTTGCCGAAGATATACTTTTCAACAAGCTTCACACGATCACTATTGTGCATCTCCACAGTTGTGAACCGTATTATCGGTGTGCATGCAGTCCATACGACCGCGTCTTCAGCGTTGAACTCATGGTCATGATGCAAATTAAGGTACGGACGCCAAATGAACTGAAATATGAAAGAAGATTGGATTATAGTCAAGGTAGAAGAAGTTAACAAAATATAAAGAAATAATTAAGTTATTTTCCTTACGTCTGTCGGTCGAAGGTGATCCAAAAGGTTGCGATACTGAGTAATACAATGTCTTGGACATCTGTTGTAACTCATACCACGTGCAGACCATTGTTAGTTGTAAATTTACGTGTCGGGTTTTTGTTATCGTATCCACAGGGATTGTAAGATATCACCGCCGTTCGATGGTTGTATTAATTCTAACTCAATGTAACAATAAGGTTTTGGTTGGTTGTCACGTTATCTTGCATAAAAAGGTAATAAATTGCGGTAAAAGTTATGGTTTGAATAAATGAGAAATATTGCCAAAGTTAGGGTTCGATGATCACTTTGCATGTATTTGTTCGGTCAACAATCTTATAAACTCCTTTAGATGATAAATCATTTCACAAAGTCCTCCCAATATGTTTCTCTCGAACACACATTGTGAGTTTTCCCATTTTGATCCATTGTTTCTCTCGAACACAATCTATCAAAATGACAACTTTTTGGTTCAACCTTATGGTGAACAAAATCATTCATTACTATCTCTAGCTAACAAACAAGATTGGATGAAAACCTAGGTCAAGAGTTGGTAAATATCTCTCGATCATAAACCAACACAAAGAGTTTTAAATAGAAACAAAGTTTTCATCATATATTCACCATTAAAGAGTTTACACATGAAGATCCTTACATTTACACACAAAGCTAGTAATCACCTACATCTAACCTTGACAAATGGAGGACTTAGCTACTCATTTTCATGGTAGCTTGGTCGGCAAGTTTCGGAAGAAGGTTGATCAACATCCAAGTCGGATAATCGATATTGGAAAGGAATCCACCTTCTTTTTGTGGAAGATGGTTACAAGATGAAGAGAAATGAAAACTAGGGCATAAAAGCTCCCAAGAACAATGCTGTAAAAATATCTAACAAAAGTACAAAAGTGGAAAAATGAGGTAAAAACTAGCTATGGCACTCAAAAGTGGCACCTGCTACTTATAGAGTAGTACTGGGCTATCATGCTCGCTAGGCGAGCAGAATGGCTCGCCTAGCGAGGGTCAAATTGTGGCACCAAAGCACCTGTGCCCAGAGAAACAGGGTCTGTTGAACTGTCATGTTCGCCTAGCGAACAAACCTTCGCCTAGCGAAGGACACGCTCCAACCTTCGCCCCAGCGAGGTTGAGAGGTTTTGCTACTGGAATGCTCGCTGGGGACTCGCTAGAGCCTCGCCTAGCGAGTGAGTGCTGGCTGCGCTTTTCACCAAAACTGAACGAACTCGCTACCACCTTCGCAAGGATCTCGCCTGGCGAATTTATTGGCATTTTACTGGAGCTTTTCGCTGGAAACTCGCCTAGCGAGGCCTTCGCTTCAGCTCTCGCCTAGCGAGCAAGCTGATGAATGCAAATTCTCTTTTGGTTCCTTTGCCAACTTCTTGTGTCTTTCATTTTCTATTGTTTCATGCCTTCTACCTGCACAATAACACACAAATCAAAGGTACCAAGATCGTTTATCAATGTATTGCATTTCATGTTAGAACAAAGGTGGTTTTGACAAAAGAGCAAGGAAATAGAGTGAAAAATACCCTTAATTGATAACTCAAATAAGCACTTTTGGGTATCTAACAACCATCTACACCAAAAAGTCAAAAAATATTAGTTAGAGGTAATTGTCATACCCCAAAATTTGCCCGTTAATATTACAAGGCATTTCTAAGGCACTCCAACTTATTTTTCAAAGCATTGATCTTAAAAGAACAAGGACCCAGCACACGGATGACAAAATCCAGAAAATGGCCTAAACTGGTTTGCTCGCTAGGCGAGCAATTCCTTCGCCTAGCGAAGCTTGCGAATACCAGAAAATTCTGGGCTTCATTCTGAGCCCATTAGGTCATAAAAAGAGCATTATAAATACCACAACTTCAGTCAGGAAAAGGGAACGGAAACGGAACGAAAACGGGAGATAGAGAGAAGGCACAGCAAACCCTAGAGGCTAACCCAGAGAATTCAGAGCAACCCTAAAGGAAACCCTAAAGGAAACCCATCTGCACCAAGGTTACCTCCGCCCAACTCAATCCGACTTGCCAATTCAAGGTGGCAATTCAATTGCAAACAGGTTTGCATCACTATTACCTCTTTATGTTCTTAATATGCATGTGGCATTATGATTGAATTTATAAAAATATCTTAAGTTTTGCATGTGAATTTAAGTACTATGAATATCTTGAATATTTAATCATGTAATCTCTGTAATGGATGCCATAGGGCGTGAAGCTTGCTGGAATCGTACTCTTCTAAAACCAGAACCCGCAGCCGCTCGCTAGCACATCACTAAGCGAGCATGTAGCGAGCATTCGCTAAGCCGTCGCTAGGCGAGGCAGAAGCGAACGTGACAGTCGCTGACTTTTCTGTTCTGATTTTTGCTCATCTGACATGTTTTATCATAGCCATGCATTGTTTACCTGACCCTATTACTGTTGTGATTTCTTCTATGGTGTAATTCTCGATTGCACCCTGATTTGGTATTCTGACCTGTTTGCTGAATTTTGTAAGGGTTCACATACTCCCGGAGAAGGTAGCTTGTTAGGTATTCCACTTTATTTGTGGGATACCCTTGTGGAGATTCATCCTAATTACTTAAATGATTTTAATGTGGAGATTCATCCTAATTACTTAATTGATTGTAATATGGACCTAATTACCTAATTGATTACAACTACCTAATTGATTGTAAAATATTGCATTTGAATATGTGATCTCGGACCTCTCTTTGTTGCCTTACGATATTACGGTATTATGGTCATGTCCCGCGAATGTGGGGATACACTTAGCAAAGACCCTTCGGTTAAATCATCATGTCCCTATAAAATAAATCATAGTCCCTCGGATGTTGCCTGCGAATATATGATTTTGTCCCTCGATGACCCTTCTGTCATACCCCAAAAATTACCCATCATTTTTCCTAAAAAAAAGGAAAAAAAAAAAAAAAAAAAAAAAAAAAAAAAAAAAAAAAAAAAAAAAAAAAAAAAAAAAAAAAAAAAAAAAAAAAAAAAAAAAAGAAAAGAAAAAAAAAGAGAATTTTTTTTAATTAATTAATTAATTAATTAATTAATTAATTAATTAATTAAATAATTAAAATAAATAAATAAATAAAATATAACAAATTATTTTGGACTTGGGTCTCCCTCATTCCAAGCCCATTACCCACGAAATTAGTCTATAAATACTGAAGTTTCAGTAGGGGGAGTTAGACTGGGAGTTTACACTGGGAGATTTACTGGAGAAAGAAGGAAGAGAAGCAAAACACTCTGAGGTTTCCTTGGAACAAAACCTTGAGGAAAAAGAAAGAGAGAGAACAGAGAAGGACGGATAGAAACTTTGGCATAGGAACCCTGCCTACCCGGAGAATTCAGAGTAAAGAAACCCTGAAGGCAGCCCATCTGCACCGAAGCCATCGCCGTCCAATTCCCGCTGCCTAACTTATTCCGATACTACAAGTGGTCAATCCCTTCAACCTTGAATTGGCAAACAGGTTTGCGTATCTCTATTGTTTATACTTTCAATTGGCCATATCTACATATATAATGCATCATGATTAAATGTTGATATATAATTTGCTTTCGTATGGGAATTTAAATATGCCTGAATACCCTGAATGTTTGACCATGTTATTCCTGTGATAAAATGCCATAAAATTCAAAGTTCCTAACATGGGGCTGTTTTCAAATTCAAAATTCGTGGCCTTCGCTAGGCGAGGCAGAGGCGAACGAGACAGTACCTGATTCTTCTAGTCTGTTTTTTTATGTTTTTATCATAGCCATGCATTATTTATCCTATCCTATTTATTGTTGTGATATTTCTCCGGTGTAATCTTCGATTGCACCCTGATTTGGTGTTCTGACATGTTTCTTTTTTTGAGTTTCGTAAAGGTTCACATATCCCAGGAAAAGGTTATTGGCTAGGTATTCCACTTTATTTGTGGGATACCCTTGTGGAGTTTCACCCTAAATTAATTTTTTAATGTATTAATTTCTAATGTATTAATTTTTTAATATATTATTTTTAATAATTTTAATGTGGAGTTTCATCCTAATTATATAATTAATTGTAAAACTTTGCCTTTGAATAAGTGATCTTGGACCTCTCTTTGTTGCCTTACGATTACGATATTACGGTCATGTCCCGCGAACGTGGGGATACCCTTAGCAAAGACCCTTCGGTTAAATCATCATAAAATAAATTATAGTCCCTCGGATGTTGCCTTCGAATATACAACTTTGTCCCTCGATGACCCTCCGATGTTGCCTACGGTTAAATGATGATAGTCCCTTCGAATGCTAAGGTATCCTCATAACTGTTGCCTTCAATGACCAATCGATGACCCTACGATGACCCTTTTACATCCAAAGGATAAAACTACTTATTTCTCAATAATAAGGACAGCTTTACCCTCATAAGGATAGGAAATGCCCGTAAAGACCTTGGGTCGGTATAACTCTTAATTGCTGGCTCACAACTTAAAACATTTTTTTTGCACCTCACACCTTTCAAAATGCCTTTAGAAAATCACCACTTGGTATACATTCATACTAGAATCATTACCGAGTTATATTTTTCTAAACAATTTTCAAAACTAAAACGGGATAACCACTTTGTATACATTCATACAAGAATCATTACAAAGTTAAATTCTCTTTTCAAAACAATTTTCCAAACAATTCACAAACACTTTTTTAGACAAAAATAATATAAGTGATCGAGCAATTAAGAGCCCATGGATAACCATGGATACAAAGGGTGCTAACACCTTCCCTTTGTATAATGTACCTCCCGAACCCAAAATCTAAATTAAGGTCTTTCCTGTTCTTTTCCACCTTTCCTTATTGGATAAAAGAAAAGTCGGTGGCGACTCTTGCTAACCGCGACATTGCGATAAAAAACACAAAAAGTCCAGTTCACCGTATGACAGAACTGGCGACTCTGCTGGGGACCCTAAATATTTAAAAAGAGAGGTTACCTTAAAAACAAGATCACTTATTCAATTTGTCTGATTTATTTTTAAGGGAATGCTTGGGTATGTTATGCTTGAGTGAAAGATCCTACACCCGGATCTAGTGTACCTTAGGTAAGTAGCAAGAGATCATCGCGACTGTCCGGCGTATACTGGAATGGTCAAAATGATGGCTACGGTTAATGTGGCACTTTGGATGTCCTGATGTTCCTCATGTTAGTTGAGGAAATATTTGGCATTCGCGTGGTGTCATAAAAGCATTAACCAGACCTTTAGAACCCTAATTGACTCATCCTGGCCATTAGAAAGTAGTGAGATAACTGGCTTCGGTTCCGACTGGAGTTGGTTGAGACTCGATACTACACTCTTTGAGATTGGACTTTAGGGAAGCTTCGGTCAACCACTTGGTGTTGCACTGAAGTGGACTTAAGGAAAGGTCAATGATTTGAGATCCTTCTAGAACCCGGTTACTATTCTAAGACAGGTTGAACCAACCAAACTTCAGTGGGGAGGGTATTTACCTATGGAACTCACGCAAGCCTTAAAACCTAGGAATGATTGTTGTGTGACTTGCTTGTGCTTGTTATTTATCTAACAACATGACATCATAACAACATAACATCATAACATCATGGCATTGTACTAACCATTTCAAGGATTTAGGGATTTAACTCTGCTAAAAAAAAAAAAACAAAACAAAAGCAAAAACAAAAGAGAAAAGAAAAAAAAAGCTCTTTTTGTTAGTTTATGCAAAGTTAAATCCCGAAAGTCCTTGAAAACATTTCATACATTGCATTGCATCGCATAACAGGTATTCTAAAGGATCAGTGTTCTCACGATTTTCCTATCAAACAGATTCCAGCAGATTCAAACAGATTGAACAATGGCTCTCGGACAAACTGTCAAAGATCTCCAGGCCCAGAATGCTCAATTCCAGGAAATGATGCTGAGCTTATCTAAGGGGCAGGAAGAACTGAAAGCTCTTTTGATGGAGAAGAAGAAGGACCAGAAACCTGTGGGTTACATCAACCCGGGGAGAAGGCTTAAGGGACAGGTTACAGGAGTCAAGATTAGAATTCCGAAGGATTCAGAAGAAGAGACCGAGAATGATTCGGAAGATGAGAATCCTAATCTCGTCAATTCTGAGGACGACGATGAAGATTATGAAGATGAACAGTACTCTCCGAAGGATGATAAGTACAAGTTGTTGGAAGAACGCATGCTAGCTATGGAGGGGCAGAAGGCGCCCGGTCTGAATTTCGAAAGCTTGGGACTGGTCTCTGATGTGGTCATTCCCCGCAAATTCAAGGTCCCCGCTTTCACTAAGTATGATGGGGCATCTTGTCCTCAGATGCATCTGAGAGCTTACGTGAGAAAGATTCAGCCGTATACCACTGATAGGAAGCTATGGATCCATTTCTTCCAGGAGAGCCTGTCTGGCACACAGTTGGAGTGGTACTACCAGCTCGAGAGCTCTAACATCCGCACCTGGACTGATTTAGCGACAACTTTCTACAAGCACTACCAGTATAATTCTGAATTGGCGCCTACTCGGCTACAGTTGCAGAATATGACTATGGGATCTAAAGAAAGCTTCAAAGAATATGCTCAAAAATGGAGAGATTTGGCTGGCCGAGTCAAACCCCCTATGACTGATCGAGAATTAGTGGACATGTTCATGGGTACACTGACTGGCCCATTCTACAACCATCTACTGGGAAGTTCTTCGTCGGGTTTCACTGACCTTATATTGACGGGTGAACGGGTTGAAAGCGGTATTCGAAGTGGAAAGATACATGCGGCTACCTCTGCAAGCACCAAAAAGTCCTATCAGGGAAAGAATGAATCAAATGCTGTGTACGGTCAAAGGAAGCATAACAAGAAAAATCGTGACCATGCCGTTGGAGCAGTTACGATTGCAGCACCGCCAGCTCAAAACTTCCAGCACAGACAGGTTGTGCTGAAGATTGCGATTTCTGTGTACTCCGACCCAATGATTGTTTGAAGTTGAAGAACGGCATTCAACGGCTGATGGATGATCGTACAATTCTATTCGAAAGGGTTCCTAAAGTGGAAAACATTGTTGAAGAGGTATCTGTGATTGCTAGGTCCAAAGCTCCAGTGAAGATTACCGCTACTAGAGTGCCTGTGAAGATTACCGCTGAGCCCAAAGTGGCTCCCCTGATTATTACCGCACCTGGCCCCGTGCCATATTCCTCCAGCAAAGCTATTCCATGGAACTATGGAGGCGACGTTTACATCCATGGCATAAAGCAAGTTGATAGTTCTGCTAATCCTAATGATATTGTGGGGACTAGTAAAGTTACTCGAAGTGGAAGGATCTACTCCCCAGAAATCTCACCTCCCGCTCCCGAAATTCGAGGAAAAAGACCAGTCAATCCTCCTCAGTCAGAGACATCGGTCGAAGTTACTCCTGAAGATGTTGCCAAACAGGAAATGGAAGAGATGCTGAAAATCATCCGTAAGAGCGATTTTGATGTAGTGGAACAATTGGGGCATACTCCGTCTAAAATCTCAATGTTGTCCTTGTTATTATCCTCTGAATCCCATGCCAATGCATTGATGAAATTCTTGAAGACCGCTCATGTGCCTCAAGAAACATCCGTCGATCAATTCGAACATTATGTTGCTAATTTGACTGTTGACAATGGCCTAGGCTTTTCCGATGCTGACCTGACGCCAGCAGGAAAGAATCACAATAAAGCTCTGCATATCTCCATCGAGTGTGAGGGGACCACCCTGGCTCACGTGTTGATCGACAACGGCTCTTCCTTAAATGTGCTCCCGAAAGCTGTACTCGATAAATTTGACTACAAAGGCATTGAACTGAAACCTAGTGATGTTGTGGTGCGTGCTTACGATGGTGCGAAGAGTGTTGTCTATGGTGAAGTGGTTCTCCCTATCAAGATAGGACCTCAAGTCTTCAACACTACCTTTCACGTGATGGACATTCGTCCCGCCTACTCCTGCTTGTTGGGGCGCCCTTGGATCCATGGGGCAGGTGCGGTAGCTTCGTCGCTTCATCAAAAGCTGAAGTATCCAATAGCAGGCATGGTTGTCACTGTATGTGGAGAAGAAGAGTATATTGTCAGTAGTGTGCAAGCCTTCAAATACGTCGAGATGGATGGTGAATTCTTTGAGACTCCTTCTCAGTCATTTGAAGTGGTTCCTCCACCTAGTCCTGTCCTTAAGCCAACTCCCCTTGTGCCCAAGGTTGTTCGTGCTCCCCCTGTCATGATCTCTCTGAAAGATGCTCAAGCCGCGATTGAAAATGGTGATCGTGTTGGTTGGGGTCAACTGATCAATGTACCGTACAAGTCTGATAAAGCTGGCCTGGGGTTTAACTCTGGAAAGATAGTAAAAAATCAGATTAATGCTATGGAAGATGCTGATAGTGATTGCGACTTGGATAGATGGATTTTCCCAACAATTGGTGACGGACTCAACAATTGGAAGACTGAAGACATTATCCCGATTTCCTTTAGTCAGGAGTAATTGTTATTGTTTATTCTAGAATTGCAAATTTTAATTTTCTTTTACAATCAAACTTCTTAAAGCATTGTGTCTATGCCCGAGGCACAATAGCTAATTTGTTAAGGGTTTTGTCATCTTCATAAGCATATTTATATTCAATAAATCAATGGACGTTTTGCATTCAAATATTGCGCTCTTTGTCTTTCCTATTATCTTTCAAACGAGCTATGTTTTCTTACACACACGCACGTAACGAATTGCAGATCCCTATCCACTCTGGATCCTGTTGATAATAGTTCTACTACTGTTCATTATGACTTTGAAAATCCGATCTACCGAGCCGAAGATGGAAGTGAGGAAGATTGTGAAGTACCTGAAGAACTTGCCAGACTGTTACTACAAGAAGAAAGGACTATACAGCCGCATGAGGAGTCAGTTGAGACTGTAAATCTGGGTACCGAGGTGGACAAGAGAGAAGTCAAAATAGGAGCAGGCTTGGAAAGCAGTATCAAGGAAAGATTGATTCAGATGCTACATGACTATGTGGAGATTTTTGCTTGGTCTTACGAAGACATGCCAGGGCTGGATACCGATATAGTAGTGCATCGTTTACCGACGAAGGAAGATTGTCGTCCTGTTAAGCAAAAGGTTCGTCGCATGCGTCCTGAAATGTCCGAGAAAATCAAGGCCGAAGTCATGAAACAATTCGATGCTGGTTTTCTGGCGGTTACTTCTTATCCTCAATGGGTTGCTAATGTGGTACCAGTGCCAAAGAAGGATGGTAAGGTGCGAATGTGTGTGGATTACAGAGATTTGAATAGAGCGAGTCCCAAGGATGATTTCCCACTGCCACACATTGATGTTCTGGTAGACAACACCGCTCAACACAAGGTATTCTCCTTCATGGATGGATTCTCGGGTTATAACCAGATCAAAATGGCACCTGAGGACATGGAGAAGACTACGTTTGTGACGCAATGGGGCACCTTCTGTTATAAAGTAATGCCGTTTGGTTTAAAGAACGCAGGAGCAACGTACCAGCGTGCTATGGTGGTTTTGTTCCATGACATGATCCATCATGAAATAGAAGTATATGTGGACGATATGATAGCCAGGTCTCATACTGAAGAAGAACATCTCGATCATTTATACAAACTGTTTGAGAGGCTGAAGAAATACAAGTTGAGATTGAACCCGAACAAATGCACCTTTGGAGTAAGATCCGGTAAACTCTTGGGCTTTATTGTCAGTGGTAAAGGTATTGAGGTTGACCCGGCCAAGGTGAGAGCTATTCAAGAAATGCCAGTTCCCCGTACGGATAAAGAAGTCAGAGGTTTCTTGGGACGTTTGAATTACATTGCCCGATTTATTTCCCATTTGACCGCTACTTGCAAACCCATCTTCAAGTTACTGAGAAAAAATCAAGAGATGATATGGAATGATGAATGTCAAGAAGCTTTTGACAAAATCAAGAAGTACCTCCAAGAACCTCCGATTCTGGTACCACCAGTTGAGGGAAGACCTCTAATCATGTATTTGACCGTTTTAGAAAACTCAATGGGGTGCGTGTTGGGGCAACATGACGAGTCTGGTCGAAAAGAGCATGCCATATACTACCTTAGCAAAAAGTTTACCGACTGTGAAACAAGATACTCACTGCTCGAGAAAACTTGCTGTGCTTTGGCCTGGGCTGCTCGCCGACTAAGACAGTATATGTTGAATCACACCACTTTGTTGATTTCTAAGATGGATCCTATCAAATACATATTTGAGAAACCCGCCCTCTCCGGAAGAATAGCAAGATGGCAGATGATTTTAACAGAGTATGATATCCAGTATACCACCCAAAAAGCAATCAAAGGAAGCGTGCTAGCTGATCATTTGGCTCATCAGGCAGTGAATGATTATCAGTCTATGAATTTTGAGTTCCCAGATGAGGATGTCATGCTTGTTACTGATTATGAAGAACCTGGACCAGAGGAAGGACCCGAAGTGGGATCCCGATGGACTATGGTTTTTGATGGATCGTCTAACGCATTGGGCAACGGTATTGGCGTCGTGATCATTTCCCCCAAGGGTGGCCATACGCCTTTCACCGCTAGACTATGTTTTGAATGCACCAACAATATGGCTGAGTATGAAGCGTGTATTTTGGGACTCAGAGCTGCTATAGACCTAAGAATCAAGTTCTTGAAGGTGTACGGAGACTCAGCCTTGGTAATCAGTCAGGTCAAAGGAGAATGGGACACTAAACATCCGAATCTCATCCCTTATCGAGAACGGGTGTTGACATTAATCCCATACTTTGAAGAGATCACATTCGAATATATTCCACGAGAGGAGAACCAGTTGGCAGACGCATTAGCTACCATGTCATCTATGTTCAGAGTCAGATGGGACAATGAAGCTCCCCGGATTACCATTGAACGACTAGACGAACCAGCATATTGTTATGAACTTAACGCTGATGAAGTAGAAGAGAAGCCTTGGTACCACGAGATAAAAAGATATTTAGAAGCTCAAGAATACCCTGAAGGGACATCCATCAATGACAGAAAATTTCTGAGGAAGTTCTCCGCTAAATTCTTTTTGAGTAATGGAATATTGTACAAACGTAACCACGATTCGACTTTGCTTCGCTGTGTGGATAGAAAGGAATCAGAGAAGATTATGGAAGACATGCACGACGGTATCTTTGGGACTCATTCTAGTGGACATACGATGGCCAAGAAGATTCTGAGATCAGGGTATTATTGGTCTACCATGGAAACTGATTGCCACCATCACTCCAGAACTTGTCATAAGTGCCAGATCTATGCGGATAAAGTACATGTGCCTCCTGCTCCCTTAAACGTGTTGACAGCGCCTTGGCCCTTTGCAATGTGGGGCATTGATGTGATTGGCGAAATTAAACCTACCGCCTCTAATGGACATCGTTTCATCCTTGTTGCTATTGATTACTTCACAAAGTGGGTGGAGGCAGCCTCATTTGCTTCTGTTACTAAGAATGTGGTGGCACGATTCATCAAGAACAGCCTCATCTGCCGATACGGCGTCCCTGAGAGAATTATCACTGACAATGGCACTAATTTGAACAACAAGATGATTACTGAACTCTGCACGCAGTTCAAAATAAAACACCATAACTCTTCTCCGTACCGGCCAAAGATGAACGGCGCTGTAGAAGCGGCTAATAAGAATATTAAGAAGATTATACAAAAGATGACGGTAACATACAAAGACTGGCATGAGATGTTACCATTTGCTCTTCATGGTTATCGTACTTCCGTGCGAACTTCGACAGGGGCAACTCCTTTCTCTCTAGTCTACGGAATGGAAGCCGTTTTACCAGTGGAAGTTCAGATTCCCTCTCTAAGGATCATGAAAGAGGCGGGCTTAGACGAGGACGAATGGATTCAGACTCGACTCGATCAGATAAATTTGATGGATGAGAAGAGACTTGCGGCTGTATGTCACGGGCAGATATATCAGAAGCGCATGACCAGGGCATTCAACAAAAAGGTCAAGAGACAAGTGTATCAAATTGGCGACTTGGTAATCAAACACATCATCCTACCACAAACTGACCCCAGAGGCAAATGGACTCCCACATACGAAGGGCCATTTGTAGTTAAGAAGGTATTCTCAGGTGGAGCCATGATACTCGCCACAATGGATGGTGAAGACTTCCCACATCCCGTGAACGCGGACATAGTTAAAAAATACTACGCATAAAAGAGACCCGCTAGATCGACGTATCTAGGCAAAAGTAAGGGCATCCCGGCGAACCAAAAGGGTTCGGGCAAAAATTAGGGATATATAAAATAAAATGTACACCCGGCAAGTCGAAAACCTGAAAAGGCGGCTTGGGCAAAAAAGGGTATCCTGGTGGACTGAAAACCTGAAAAGGCGGTCCAGGCAAAAATTAGGGATTAAAGCGTATGACTATGTCCCGTTCTCAGTCAACTTTCATCCAAGTTCGAGGGACTGACCAAGCCAATCACTTCTATCCGACAGCAAGGGATGAGATGCTCGAAGACATAATGACAGTAGTAGGCTTAAAATCAATAGGACTTCTTCCACATAGCTTTCTCTTTGTTTTCGACAATTTCCTCTTACTAGGATTTCTGTCTCCTTGTACACAAATTGCCTGTTTATAGGCCTCCTTTCAAAATCAATACAACCCTCTTTCAAAAAAAAGATGCTTTTGTTTTTACTTTTCTGTTTTGGTTGCGTAAATGTCCATTGATTTAATTTGAATTAATATGTGCATTTGAATATGACTGATGTTTACCAAAAATACATGCATAGAATAGCAATAGCAATTACTACCCGACTTCAGGATCAAGGAAAAGGTCTAATCATGCTTCCAATGAATCCGCTACCAATTCTCTTCCCCAGCAAGCCTGTTTTTTTTTTCCTCAGAAAATGGCAGTATCCCCAGGCACAGCCAGTTACTCCCCAACAGAGGTCGGCGTCACCAGACAGATTGATCATCTCATCCATCCCCAGCCAGGCTCTGTTGAATATTTCCACCATCAGACAGAAATCAAGCATCCCCAGCCGAGAAAGGGTCATCGACACAAATGTCTCAAATCAGTAGATGGGGATTTATTTTCCCCAGTAGAGTCCCCAAGCAGAACTTCTCATACGCATAACTCATTCATTACATCCTTTCACAGCATACGCATGCATACAACATTCACATTTATTTTAGCATAACACGAAACATCTCATGCATCATGACATAGCATGAAGCTAACTTTTTCTTTGCAGGTTAATTATCCTCCTGATATAGTCAAAGTAGAAGGTTCATTCAGACAGACACCTTTATCAATCACATTCAAGATTCAGATACATATTTCAAATACAGTTCATGGGAACATTCATTCTGACAACACTTCGATATCCTCCTAACGATGGCATCTCTAAGCCCATCCCAGACATTTATTGCAAGTACAACATATACAGGTTATCAGATACAGCCTAACGTACGGTTCATTCTGATTCAGCCCAACATATGACTTCTTCAGCAACTCCAATGCGGTCTAACGTACGACCCATTTGGACCTTCAAATCCTCAGATGCTGCCTAGCGTACGGTACATTCAGGGGTGTAGTCTAGCGTACGACTACTTTCTTTTTCAGATGCAGCCTAACGGACGGCTCATTCTACAACTCGGATACGATCTAACGTACGATCCATTCTGAACTTCAACAACCCCAACGCGGTCTAACGTACGACCCGTTTGGATCTTACAACCCTCAGATGCTACCTAACGTACGGTACATTTCTGAAGTGTAGTCTGGCGTACGACTACCGCTTTCATCATCAGATGCGGCCTAACAGACGACTCATTCTGTGACGGTCTAACGTACGACCCGTTCGGATGTCCATCCCCTCAGATGCTACCTAACATACGGTACATTTCTGAAGTGTAGTCTAACGTACGACTACCCCTTTCATCATCAGATCCTACCTAACATACGGTACATTTCTGAAGTGTAGTCTAACGTACGACTACCCCTTTCGTCATCAGATTCAGCCTAACGTACGGCTCATTCTGCAACTCAGATACGATCTAGCGTATGGTCCATTCTGATCCTTTATCCCCAACAGCATATGACACACTCCGACTCCCCAGCGAAGTCGGCAGCCTAATGGATGACTCATTATACGGTCTAACGTACGACCCAGTGTGGCACCCATGTCTTCAAATTGGCCTAATATACGGCGCGATCTGAAGCTTTCGTCATCAAACCTCCCGGATGGCATCTTTAAGCCCATCTCCATCAAGACCAACTGTCGATTCTCAAGTGCAAATTTTTGGGGCATTCTAGTGTTCAATAATCTTCCACCTCCAGACCACGAATGGCATACACGCCATCCTAACTCTCTCGGTTCAAGAATATTGAACAGGGGCAGCTGTCATACCCCAAAAATTACCCATCATTTTTCCTAAAAAAAAGAAAAAAAAAAAAAAAAAAAAAAAAAAAAACGAAAAAAAAACGAAAAAAAAAGAGAATTTTTTTTTTAATTAATTAATTAATTAATTAAATAATTAAAATAAATAAATAAATAAAATATAACAAATTATTTTGGACTTGGGTCTCCCTCATTCCAAGCCCATTACCCACGAAATTAGTCTATAAATACTGAAGTTTCAGTAGGGGGAGTTAGACTGGGAGTTTACACTGGGAGATTTACTGGAGAAAGAAGGAAGAGAAGCAAAACACTCTGAGGTTTCCTTGGAACAAAACCTTGAGGAAAAAGAAAGAGAGAGAACAGAGAAGGACGGATAGAAACTTTGGCATAGGAACCCTGCCTACCCGGAGAATTCAGAGTAAAGAAACCCTGAAGGCAGCCCATCTGCACCGAAGCCATCGCCGTCCAATTCCCGTTGCCTAACTTATTCCGATACTACAAGTGGTCAATCCCTTCAACCTTGAATTGGCAAACAGGTTTGCGTATCTCTATTGTTTATACTTTCAATTGGCCATATCTACATATATAATGCATCATGATTAAATGTTGATATATAATTTGCTTTCGTATGGGAATTTAAATATGCCTGAATACCCTGAATGTTTGACCATGTTATTCCTGTGATAAAATGCCATAAAATTCAAAGTTCCTAACATGGGGCTGTTTTCAAATTCAAAATCCGTGGCCTTCGCTAGGCGAGGCAGAGGCGAACGAGACAGTACCTGATTCTTCTAGTCTGTTTTTTTATGTTTTTATCATAGCCATGCATTATTTATCCTATCCTATTTATTGTTGTGATATTTCTCCGGTGTAATCTTCGATTGCACCCTGATTTGGTGTTCTGACATGTTTCTTTTTTTGAGTTTCGTAAAGGTTCACATATCCCAGGAAAAGGTTATTGGCTAGGTATTCCACTTTATTTGTGGGATACCCTTGTGGAGTTTCACCCTAAATTAATTTTTTAATGTATTAATTTCTAATGTATTAATTTTTTAATATATTATTTTTAATAATTTTAATGTGGAGTTTCATCCTAATTATATAATTAATTGTAAAACTTTGCCTTTGAATAAGTGATCTTGGACCTCTCTTTGTTGCCTTACGATTACGATATTACGGTCATGTCCCGCGAACGTGGGGATACCCTTAGCAAAGACCCTTCGGTTAAATCATCATAAAATAAATTATAGTCCCTCGGATGTTGCCTTCGAATATACAACTTTGTCCCTCGATGACCCTCCGATGTTGCCTACGGTTAAATGATGATAGTCCCTTCGAATGCTAAGGTATCCTCATAACTGTTGCCTTCAATGACCAATCGATGACCCTACGATGACCCTTTTACATCCAAAGGATAAAACTACTTATTTCTCAATAATAAGGACAGTTTTACCCTCATAAGGATAGGAAATGCCCGTAAAGACCTTGGGTCGGTATAACTCTTAATTGCTGGCTCACAACTTAAAACATTTTTTTTGCACCTCACACCTTTCAAAATGCCTTTAGAAAATCACCACTTGGTATACATTCATACTAGAATCATTACCGAGTTATATTTTTCTAAACAATTTTCAAAACTAAAACGGGATAACCACTTTGTATACATTCATACAAGAATCATTACAAAGTTAAATTCTCTTTTCAAAACAATTTTCCAAACAATTCACAAACACTTTTTTAGACAAAAATAATATAAGTGATCGAGCAATTAAGAGCCCATGGATAACCATGGATACAAAGGGTGCTAACACCTTCCCTTTGTATAATGTACCTCCCGAACCCAAAATCTAAATTAAGGTCTTTCCTGTTCTTTTCCACCTTTCCTTATTGGATAAAAGAAAAGTCGGTGGCGACTCTTGCTAACCGCGACATTGCGATAAAAAACACAAAAAGTCCAGTTCACCGTATGACACCTTCGTTGTAGCCTACGGTTAAATGATGATTGTCCCTTCGAATGCTAAGGTATCCTTACCAATGTTGCCTTTAACGACCAATCGATGACCCTACGATGACCCCTTTACATCCAAGGGATAAGACTACTTACTTCTCAATAGTAAGGACAGTTTTACCCTCATAAGGATAGGAAATGCCCATAAAGACCTTGGGTGGGTATAACTCTTAATTGCTGGCCCACAACCTAAAACATTTTTCATACTTCACACTTTGCAATTACTAGAAAATCACCACTTGGTATACATTCGTACTAGAATCATTGCCAAGTTATATTTTTCTAAACCGCTTTCAAAATTAAACGAGATAAATACTTTGTATACATTTGTACAAGAATCATTACAAAGTTAAACTCTCTTTTCAAAACATTTTTTAAGCAATTCACAACCACTTTTTCCAGACAAACATAAGTGATCAAGCAATTAAGAGCCCATGGATAACCATGGATACAAAGGGTGCTAACACCTTCCCTTTGTATAATGTACCTCCCGAACCCAAAAATCTAATCGAGGTCTTTCCTGTTCTTTTCCACCTTTCCTTATTGGATAAAAGAAAAGTCGGTGGCGACTCTTGCTATCCGCGACATTTGCTTTACAAAGCAAAAACACACAAAGTCAGTTCACCGTATGACAGAACTGGCGACTCTGCTGGGGACCTTAAAAAGAGAGGTTACCTTAAAAAACAAGATCACTTATTCAAATTGTCTGATTTACTTTTAAGGGATTGCTTGGGTATTTTATGTTTGAGTGAAAGATCCTACACCCGGATCTAGTGTACCTTAGGTAAGTAGCAAAAGATCATCGCGACTATCCGGCGTATACTGGAATGGTCAAAATGATGGCTACGGTTAATGTGACACTTTGGATGTCCTGATGTTCCTCATGTTTACTTGAGGAAAAATTTGGCTTCCGCGTGGTGTCATCAAAGCATTAACCAGACCTTTAGAACCCTAATTGACTCATCCTAGCCATTAGAAAGTAGTGAGATAACTGACTTCGGTTCCGACTGGGGTTGATTGAGACTCGATACTACACTCTTTGAGATTGGACTTTAGGGAAGCTTCGGTCAACCACTTGGTGTTGCACTGAAGTGGACTTAAAGGAAGGTCAATGATTTGAGATCCTTCTAGAACCCGATTACTATTCTAGGACAGGTTGAACCAACCAAACTTCAGTGGGGAGGGTATTTACCTATAGAACTCATGCAAGCCTTAAAACCTAAGAATGATTGTTGTGTGACTTGTTTGTGCTTGTTACTTATTTAACATCATAACATCATAACATCATAACATCATGGCATTGTACTAACCATTTCAAGGACTTAGGGATTTAACGCTGCTCTATTTTGTAAGGTTATGACTCCCAGGAAGACCATCCGGATCAATTTGGTAGCCATATCTCCTCAACTCAAGGATTTAGTGTCCGAACTTCCCGATCAGGCTCAGTTCATCAAGAAACATGGTTCTCTCCTCAATTTGGTTACCACTGGTTTCAAAGAAGATATGATGAGAGTCCTATTCCAGTTCTTCGATCCTAAACATCATTGCTTCACATTCCCAGATTATCAGTTGGTACCCACATTAGAAGAATTTTCCAGGCTGCTTGGGATACCTATTCTTGATCAAACACCTTTCAGTGGTTTAGAAAAGATTCCGAAGTCTGAAGAAGTTGCCGCAGCTTTACACATGACAAAGTCAGACATCGAAACCAATTGGGTAACAAGAAGTGGAATTAAGGGTTTACTTGCCAAATTGCTGATAAATAAGGCCCGAGAATTCCTAAAAGTTATGAATGTCCAGGCTTTCGAAGATGTTTTAGCATTACTAATCTATGGTTTGGTGTTATTTCCTAACCCAGACCAATTCATAGATATGAATGCTATTAAGATATTTCTCACCTCCCGCCCCTAAAATTCGAGGAAAGGAACCAGCGATCAACCCTGCTCAGTCGAAGACACCGGTCGAAGTTACTACCGAAGATGTTGCCAAGCAGGAAGTGGAGGAAATGCTGAAAATCATCCGTAAGAGTGATTTTGATGTGGTAGAACAGCTGGGGCATACTCCGTCTAAGATCTCGATGTTATCCTTGTTATTATCTTCTGAATCTCATGCCAAAGCGTTGATAAAATTCTTGAAGACTGCTCATGTACCTCAGGAGACCTCCGTCGATCAGTTCGAAAATTATGTTGCTCATCTGGCTGTTGACAATGGCCTAGGCTTTTCTGATGCTGACCTGACACCAGCAGGAAAGAATCACAATAAAGCTCTGCACATCTCCATTGAGTGTAAGGGGATCACATTGTCTCATGTGTTGATCGATAATGGCTCTTCTTTGAATGTGCTACCAAAAGCCGTGCTCGATAAACTTGACTGTAAAAGCATTGAACTGAAGCCTAGTGACATTGTGGTGCGTGCTTACGATGGTGCGAAGAGTGTTGTCCATGGTGAAGTGGTTCTCCCTATCAAGATAGGACCTCAAGTCTTCAACACTACCTTTCACGTAATGAACATTCGTCCTGCCTATTCCTGCTTGCTGGGACGCCCTTGGATTCATGGGGCAAGTGCTGTAGCCTCGTCTCTCCATCAGAAGCTGAAGTATCCAATAGAGGGTAAGACCGTCACTGTGTGTGGAGAAGAAGAATATATTGTCAGTAGTGTGCAGGCCTTCAGATACGTCGAGATGGATGGTGAATTCTTTGAGACTCCTTCTCAGTCATTTGAAGTGGTTCCTCCTCCCAGTCCTGACCTTAAGCCAACTCCCCTTGTGCCCAAGGTTATTCGGGCTCCTCCTGCTATGATTTCTCTGAAAGATGCTCAAGCCGTGGTTGAAGATGGTGGTCGTACTGGCTGGGGTCAACTGATCTATGTACCGTACAAGTCTGATAAGTCTGGCCTGGGATTTAACTCTGAAAGGATGGTCAAAGATCAGATTAATGTTGTAGAAGATGCTGATAGCGATTGTGACTTGGATAGCTGGATTTTCCCAACAATTGGTGACGGACTCAATAATTGGAAGGCTGAAGACACTATCCCGATTTCCTTTAGTCAGGAGTAATTGTTATTGTCTATTTTAGTGTTGCAAATTTTAATTTTTTTTTTACAATTGAACTTCTTAAAAGCATTGTGTCTATGCCCGGGGCACAATAGCTAATTTGTTAAGGGTTTTGTCATCTTCATAAGCATATTCACATTCAATAAATCAATGGACGTTTTGCATTCAAATATTGCGCCCTTTATCTTTCCCGTCATCTTTCAAACAAGCTATGTTTTCTTACACACACTCACGTAACGAATTGCAGATCCACACCCACTCTGGATCCTGTTGATAATAGTTCTGCTACTGTTAATTATGACTTTGAAAATCCAATCTACCAAACCGAGGATGGAAGTGAGGAAGATTGTGAAGTACCTGAAGAGCTTGCCAGACTGGTATTGCAAGAAGAAAAGACTATACAGCCGCATGAAGAGTCAATCGAAATTGTAAATCTGGGTACTGAAGTGGACAAGAAAGAAGTCAAAATAGGAGCAGGCTTGGGAAACAGTGTCAAGGAAAGATTGATTCAGATGTTACATGACTATATTGAGATTTTTGCTTGGTCTTACGAAGACATGTCAGGACTGGATACTGATATAGTAGTGCATCGTTTGCCGATGAAGGAAGATTGTCATCCTGTTAAGCAGAAGGTTCGTCGCATGCGTCCTGAGATGTCCGAGAAAATCAAAGCCGAAGTTATGAAACAGTTCAATGTCGGTTTTCTAGCTGTTACTTCTTATCCCCAATGGGTTGCTAATGTGGTACCAGTGCCGAAGAAGGATGGTAAGGTGCGAATGTGCGTAGATTACAGAGATTTGTATAAAGCGAGTCCCAAAGATGACTTTCCACTTCCGCGCATTGATGTTCTGGTAGATAACACCGCTCAACACAAGGTATTCTCCTTCATGGATGGATTCTCAGGTTATAACCAGATTAAGATGGCGCCTGAGGACATGGAGAAAACCACGTTTGTGACGCAATGGGGAACTTTCTGTTATAAAGTAATGCCATTCGGTTTAAAGAACGCAGGGGCAACATACCAGCGTGCTATGGTGGTTTTGTTCCATGACATGATCCATCATGAAATAGAAGTATATGTGGATGACATGATAGCCAGATCTCATACCGAAGAAGAACATCTCGATCATTTATACAAACTGTTTGAGAGGTTGAAGAAATACAAGTTGAGATTGAACCCGAACAAATGCACCTTTGGAGTAAGATCCGGTAAACTCTTGGGCTTTATTGTCAGTGGTAAAGGAATTGAGGTTGACCCGGACAAGGTGAGAGCTATTCGAGAGATGCCAGTTCCCCGTACGGATAAAGAAGTCAGAGGTTTCTTGGGACGTTTGAACTACATTGCCCGATTTATTTCCCATTTGACTGCTACCTGCAAACCCATCTTCAAACTACTAAGGAAAAATCAAGAGATGATATAGAATGATGAATGTCAATAAGCTTTTGACAAAATCAAGAAGTATCTCCAAGAACCTCCAATTCTGGTGCCACCAGTTGAAGGAAGACCTCTAATTATGTATTTAACCGTGTTAGAAAATTCAATGGGGTGTGTGTTGGGGCAACATGACGAGTCTGGTCGAAAAGAGCATGCCATATACTACCTTAGCAAAAAGTTTACCGACTGTGAAACAAGATACTCACTGCTCGAGAGAACTTGCTGTGCTTTGGCCTGGGCTGCTCGCCGACTAAGACAGTATATGTTGAATCATACCACCTTGTTGATTTCTAAGATGGATCCTATCAAATACATATTTGAGAAACCTGCCCTCTCCGGAAGAATAGCAAGATGGCAGATGATTTTAACAGAGTATGATATCCAGTATACTACCCAGAAAGCAATCAAAGGAAGCGTGCTAGCCGATCATTTGGCTCATCAAGCAGTGGATGATTACCAATCTATGAATTTTGAGTTCCCAGATGAGGATGTCATGCTTGTTACTGATTATGAAGAATCTGGACCGGATGAAGGACTCGAACGGGGATCCCGATGGACTATGGTTTTTGATGGATCTTCTAATGCATTAGGCAATGGTGTTGGTGTTGTAATCATTTCCCCTAAGGGTTGTCATACGCCTTTCACTGCTAGACTATGTTTTGATTGTACCAATAATATGGCTGAGTATGAAGCATGTATTTTGGGACTCAGAGCCGCTATAGACCTAAGAATCAAGCTTTTGGGTGTGTACGGAGACTCAGCACTAGTAATCAGTCAGATCAAAGGAGAATGAGACATTAAACATCCGAATCTCATCCCTTATCGAGAACGGGTGTTGACATTAATCCCATATTTTGAAGAGATTACATTCGAACATATTCCACGAGAAGAGAATCAGTTGGCAGACGCGTTGGCTACCATGTCATCTATGTTTAGAGTCAGATGGGACAATGAAGCTCCCATGATCACCATTGAACGATTAGATGAACCAGCATACTGTTATGAACTTAATGCTGATGAAGTAGAAGAGAAACCTTGGTTCCACGAAGTAAAGAGATATTTAGAAACTCAGGAATACCCTGAAGGGGCATCCATCAATGACAGAAAATTTCTGAGGAAGTTTTCCGCTAAATTCCTTTTGAGTAATGGAGTATTATACAAACGTAATCATGATTCGACTTTGTTTCGCTGTATGGATAAAAAGGAAGCAGAAAAGATTATGGGAGACATGCATGACGGTATTTTTGGGACTCATTCTAGTGGACATACAATGGCCAAGAAGATTCTGAGATCAGGGTATTATTGGTCTACCATGGAAGCTGATTGCCACCATCACTCCAGAGCTTGTCACAAGTGCCAGATCTATGCGGATAAAGTACATGTGCCTCCTGCTCCATTGAACATGTTGACAGCCCCTTGGCCCTTTGCAATGTGGGGCATTGATATGATCGGAGAGATTAAACCTACTGCTTCTAACGGACATCGTTTCATCATTGTTGCTATTGATTACTTTACAAAGTGGGTAGAGGCAGCCTCATTTGCTTCTGTCACCAAGAATGTGGTGGCACGATTCATCAAGAATAATCTCATTTGTCGATATGGCATCCCCGAAAGAGTTATCACGGACAATGGCACCAATTTGAACAACAAGATGATTACTGAACTCTGCACGTAGTTCAAAATAAAACACCATAACTCTTCCCCGTACCGGCCAAAGATGAACGGCGCCGTGGAGGCTGCTAATAAGAATATTAAGAAGATTATACAAAAGATGACAGTAACGTACAAAGACTGGCATGAAATGTTACCATTTGCTCTTCATGGTTATCGCACTTCAGTACGAACTTCGACAGGGGCAACTCCTTTCTCTTTAGTCTACGGAATGGAAGCCGTCTTACCTGTGGAAGTTCAGATTCCCTCTCTAAGAATCATGAAAGAGGCAGGTTTAGACGAGGATGAATGGATTCAGACTCGACTCAATCAGATAAATTTGATTGATGAAAAGAGACTCGCGGCTGTTTGTCATGGGCAGATATATCAGAAGCGCATGACCCAGGCATTCAACAAAAAGGTCAGGAGACGGGTGTATCAAATCGGCGAATTGGTGATCAAGCGTATCATGCTACCACAAAGTGACCCCAGGGGCAAATGGACTCCCACATACGAAGGGCCATTTGTAGTTAAGAAGGTATTCTCTGGTGGAGCCATGATACTTTCTACGATGGATGGCGAAGACTTCCCACATCCCGTGAACGCAGACATAGTCAAAAAAATACTACGCATAAAAGAGACCCGCTAGGTCGACGTACCTAGGCAAAAGTAAGGGCATCCCGGCGAACCAAAAGGGTTCGGGCAAAAATTAGGGATAAACATATAAAAATGTACACCCGGCAAGTCGAAAACCTGAAAAGGCGGCTTGGGCAAAAAGGGGTATCCTGGTGGACTGAAAACCTGAAAAGGCGGTCCAGGCAAAAATTAGGGATTAAAAGCGTATGACTATGTCCCGTTCTCAGACAGCTTCATCCAAGTTCAAGGGACTGAACAAGCCAATCACTGTTATCCGACGGCAGGAGATGAGATGCTTGAAGACATAATGACAGTAGCAGAATTAAAATCAATAGGACTTTTTTTCTTCATAACTTTTTCTTTGTTGTCTCGACGATTTCCTCTGACTAGGATTTCTGTCTCCTTGTACACAAATTGCCTGTTTATAGGCCCTCTTTCAAAATCAATATAATTTTATTTCCAAAAAGATGCTTTTGTTTTACTTTTTCTGTTTTGTTTGCGTAAACGTCCATTGATTTAATTTGAGTTAATATATGCATTTGAATATGATCGATGTGTACCAAAAATGCATGCATAAAATAGAAATAGCGATTACTACAAGACTTCAGGATCGAGGAGAAGGTCTAACCATGCTTTCCAATGAATCCGTTGCTAGTTCTATTCCCCAGCAAAGCGAGTTATTCCCCAGAAGCAATTGGCATTACTAGACAAATTGGTCATCTCTTCCACCCCCAGCCAGGCTTCTGTTAAATATTTCTACCATCAGACAAAAATCAAGTATCCCTAGATGAGAAAGGGTCATCAATACAAGTATCTCCAACCAGAAGATGGGGATTTATTTTCCCCAGGGGGTCGCCAGAAAAAACTTTTCAGACGCATAATTCATTCATTACATCATTTCACAACATCCGCATGCATACATTGTTCGCATTTATTTTCATAAGCATAAAATATCTCATGCATCATGACATGGCATGAAGCTAACTTTATTTTTCAGGTTAATTATCCTCCTGGTACAGTCAAAACAAAGGTCCATTCAGACGAACATCTTTATCAATTACATTCAAGATTCAACTACATCTCAGATATAATCCATATGAACATTCATTCTGACCAGCACTCTGATATCCTCCCAATAGTGGCATCTTTAAGCCTACCCCATATATTCATTGCAAATACAACAAATATTGTAACACCTCAAAATTTGCCCTCCTCTCTTGGGACTAGCTTAACATATTGCATTGCATTTCTTAGGTCATTAGTCATTAGCATGTTGCATATCATGTGGCTACATTGAGCAAGTCATCCTCCTAAGTCTTGGTCAGAAGATAAAAAGGTTGATGTATGCAAGCCTGAGGGTTTCATTGATTGAATTAATCATTAATCATCTGAGGATGTGTGGTACAAATTAGGGTTTCTTGATTCTCAAGGGGGTTGAGCTTCATCTTGGTTGAAATGATACATCATCATCATCAGGGTCTTGTCATCACCAAGAGATTGATCAGATACCTTGGGATTAGGGTTTTGACCACTGGTCAACCCTAATCAGTTGAATCATCTGCTTTGTGCCAATCAGGGCTTGGCAAGGAGATGGGGTTTTCAATGGATATGGGGGTCATCATATGATTATTTTGAGCTTATGGAAGCTAGGGTTTCATCATTGAGCCATGGCATCAGGAGTTTGAAGCTCAATTTGATCAGTGCATAGCCAGATTCATCTATCAGTCAGAAAAGTCAACTGTGGTCAACTGTGCCTGAATTGATGGACTTGGAGGTGGGAGAGGGTTAGAGACACTTCATTCATGTCTAAACAAGTTTCATTTGACACTTCAAACATCAAGAATGAAGAAAATAAAGTTAGATGGAAACTTTCCAAAAATAGAAAGTGACTTGTAATTGAAAATTGCCAAAAATGGAAAGTTTTTCTCCTCAAAATTACGTGTCCAAAAATGATTCAAATGAAAATTTGTTCAACATGAAAGTTGTATATCTTGCTCTCACCTTTCCAAAAATTCCAAGAACATGAATTTCTCATGTGTGGTTGACAAGTTATGATCAGATCATTTTCAGAAAAAGTTGAATTTCAAAGTGCCATAACTCTTGAACCATTTGGCCAAATTGGGTGATTCTTTTTTTAGCAAGTCACATTTGACATGTACTTTCATGATGCATCATCACACTTCATCAAAAATCATCATAGCAAAATGGCATTTTTCAAGTGAACCATTTAAAAATTGGTGGGAAAAATAGTGATTTTCAAAAATACATGGCATTTGCACTTCAAACCTTTTCCAACACATTCTAAATGTCAAATATGACTTGTTTGCATTGCATTTCTACTGTTACATTGGCTGCATCTTGAAAAGGGCATTTTGGCCAAAACTCATGAAAGTGCACTTTGCTAATTCACTTGGATTTGCCTAATCTTGATTAGCAAGTTGATTAGCACATGGTATAAAGCATTAATCATAACAGAAACTGCATAATCACAATCTCATTTCTCAGATCTAACAGAAAACTCATCAAATTCTCTCAATTTTCTTCAAACTTTTTCAAACTTTTTTCCACATTTTCCATCGAATTCATCATCTATTGTGCTTGTTCTTGTGTTGATCCTTCTCTACAGGTATTCTTGAGGAACTGTTTCACAAAATCGTGGCCAAAGCATTGAGGAATTGGAACTGTTATCATCAAGCTCATCCATGGCATCTTGATAATTCTTGGAACTGGAGTATAATCGAGCTACTAGACCTACTTCAATCACCTTCCTAAGCTTCAAACTGCATCTGTTTCACACTTTTGGACCTTGAAACTCACGATTTCCAGTCTGCATCATCCAAAAGGTTAGAATTCGATTTCAACGATTGCTAAAATCATGATGTGGTTTGTGTAGATCTAAGTTCATAGAGTAGCATGCAGCTTGTAGAATTGATTTTCATTAAGAATTGAGTGAGAAATCTGGAATTGAAGCTTTGATGTGAAAATTTCTTTCGATCGATTTGCTTAGCATGAGGAGAATTAGATGAAATCATGTGGATATTCTTGATATACGTGTTTAGACGAGTTCAGTGATATATGATTTGTCCATTTTCGTGCATGTTTGTTCTTGGTGATTTTCTGGAATTTCTGTTGATGAACATGATGAAGAACGCGTCCAGATTTTCTGTTTGATCCGTTTGCCTGACTTTCATTTTTTGAATTCTGTTTCCCGCGGCTTCTGGCCATTCACTCTTCGCCAAGTCACTTAATGAAACTCAGCGTTTCATTAAGTGATCCCAATATTTACGAAATTGCCACTGGCGCCATTTTATTTCATTTAAATTCTTAAATCTTTATTTCATTTCATCACCAAACTTCAAAAAAATCACAATTAATTCATGGATGATCCAAATTGAGTGAGGATTTTTGCATTCATCTCCAATTTCTCTCTAGTTTTTTTAGGTATGATAATAAAAGTTGTGCCTGGTTGATTTTTGATTTTGTCTAGAGGCTTTGGTCATGTATGCTTTGTGTGTATGTTTTGCCATTTCATTCATGAAATAATGATGCCTTATCCAAAATGCTTGAAATTTTGTATGCATGTTCTTGACTCCTTCCTGGTGATTTTGGTATATAGTTTGCCAATTTTGAGTTTCTGGTTTGAGAGATATGATGTGATCAAGTTGAGTGTGACAATGTGTGTCACACTATGTTATGTCAACTTCATGAATTTTGTTTCCATGCTTATTGAATGCCATTTACCCTGGATTTTTGCATGTGATTCCCTATAGATGTTAGGTTTAACCATGACGTTTTGTAGGATTTGTTGATCAATTTCCTATTTGATTGGGATTTTTGTTTTCTGTTTAGTCATTTTGGGACTTTTCTTGAGTGATCAACTTACATGACTTGTAAAATTCTCATTCCTTATCACATGAAGCTGAAACTTTGTGGATTGATTCTTAACATGTTTAATTTCATTTTGGCTTTGGCGTGGTTCATTTATCTTATGCCATTTCTGTTTTACACTTGCCTAAAGTTGATACATGATTTGTGGCATTGTTTGAGCTTGTATTTTCATACCATGACTTAGTGAATTTAATTTCCATACTTCCTCTGGTCCAAATAGCATGAAATTTGATATGTTGCTCATTTAATGTGTTCTGTTTAAGATTGAATTTTATGGGAATTTATTGAGCTATTTTGGTATTGGTTTGATTGTGATCATTCTGTTTGCTCCAATGTGATTCCAAAGTGCATAGTTTGACATGTTTTGTGTATGAAATGAATTTGGTGCATATTTTTGATGTGAGACCAATTGGACCTTATTCCTGATTGATTAATATTGGTTTTGGTTAATTTTCACTTGCTGTTTTGAATTTTTCATCTCCTTTGGACCCTAGGCTTGTCCTAGTGGTCTTGTTTCTCATATTTGAGTTTGCTTTTCAGGTTAGGAAGCAAATGCTTTAAGGAGATTAATGCAAGTTGATTGAGTTTGGTTGATTGTTATGAACTAACTTGTTCTATTTTGTAGGATGCTTAGCTCACTTGCTTTGGACTTGTGCTTTGCACATGTGATTGATTGTGTTGACTGTTGGCTCTTATGCTGTCTGTTTTGACTTTGTGATTGGTATACTGACTGTATTTGATTGATTTCAGGTACATTAGTTGCTAACAGTTCCCTTGAGAACTTGCTTGTGCTGCTGCTTGGTTGTATAAACCAATTGAGGTAGAATTTATTTTCTCCATGTAGTCTGGAAGACCTAGCCTGTTACTTGGCCAGGCACCTGTCTGAAGTCCTCCTTAAGAGGCAATGCCTGTGATTGTTTATATTTGTCCCCCAAGCAGGAAAAGACCTTGATTAAGGCAATTGGAAGAACCCAAGGGATGTGCAATCCATCCCCTGCTATTCTTGTTGAGTCATCCCTCTGCTCACACCACTGTGTTGATGCATTGGGATATTAACCCAAGATCCATGTACAGTTGTACAGTTGAGTCAGAGTCATGAGTGTAGAAGGGTTCCCACTTTCAGAATCCACACTCCTTTGTCTGAAGCTCTCCCTGGTCAGGGATAAGAGCTGTGAGACACACCCCTCACTTCCATTTCATCTGGCTTCACCCTGACTCTCAATGTCAGGGTTAAGAGCTAACATCACCCTGACACAGTTGTGTTGCTTTTGCAACTTAACCCTTGATTGAGCCCACAATCTGTCTGTATATAGTGTGTGCTAACTGTGAATGTTTGATTTGCTTTGTTTATGCTTGCATGCTTTGCTTTTTCCTGGTTAGGATTAGCTTGCTGTTGTGCAAATAGATAGAAACCATAACATAGGGCAATGATGCATGATAACATCTAGGCTCGAGTCCAGCTCCCTAGTAGTGTGTCTCCCTTTGTATCTGGTTAGAATTTCTTTCCCGTTCAGGGGAACTACGTCGCCCTGATCCTCATACCAGATGAGGTACGTAGGCAGGAGACCGTGCGAGGTCTCTCCGGGCACTTTTTTCCTTTTTGTGTGTGTTTGCTTGACAGTTGCTAGGCTCGAGTTCCCGACTCCTTAGTAGCTTGTTGCTTGTTGGTTCTTGTGTGTGTAGGAGATGAATGTAAGCCCAGCCATTGGCATTCCGTATCCTCTTGTTGTGTGCTTGGAGTCCGGTATAAGTCCATCAAGTGGCATCTGGTATCCTGAGTGTGTTTGTTTGGTTCGGAAGCCGATGTAAGTCCAGCGATTGGCGTTCGGGTTCCAGGTTTGCCTGTGTTTGTGTGTGTTTTGTTTGGCGTGCGTGAGCCGAACTACGGCAGCTCTGATTCTCATTCCAGACGAGATACGTAGGCATAAGATGCGATATCCTAGCGAGCCCTCTCCTCTCTTTCTCCACCTGTGTTGTTTGTGTGTGTGATGTTTGTTTTAGCAACCTTTACCTATCTTTTGAGCGTGGATCCCGTCGAGTACGACGGATGCGTAGGGGTGCTAATACCTTCCCTTCGCATAACCGACTCCCGATCCCATCTCTTTGGTCGCGAGACCATGCTTTTCCCAGGTTTACTTCGAGCGTTTCCTTTCCCTCTTTTGGGATAAATAACGCACGGTGGCGGCTCTGTGTTGTTTTGTTTTAGCCCGCCGGCTGTTTTTCGCGGATGCGACAAATATTATCAGATACAGCCTAACGTACGGCTCATTCTGCAACTCAGATACGATCTAACGTACGATCCATTCTGACCTTCAAATCCTCAGATACTGCCTAGCGTACGGTACATTCCGGGGTGTAGTCTAGCGTACGACTACTTTCTTCTTCAGATACAGCCTAACGTACGGCTCATTCTGCAACTCCAATACGGTCTAATGTACGACCCATTTGGATCTTCAACTCAGATACGATCTAGCATACGATCCATTCTGATCTTTCATCCCCAGCGAAGTCACCCGCCTAAGGGATAACTCATTCTGCTACTCAGATACGATCTAGTGTATGATCTATTCTGATCCTTTATCCCCAGCAGCGTATGATCCATTCTGATCTTTCATCATCAAACTTCCTGGATGGCATCTTTAAGCCCATCTCCATCAGGAATGACCTCTGATTAACAAGTGCAAATTTTTGGGGCATTCTAGTGTTCAATAATCTTCCACCTCCAGACCACGAATGGCGTACATACCATTCTAACTCTCTCAGCTCAAGAATATTGAACAGGGGCAGCTGTCATACCCCAAAATTTGCCCGTTAATATTACAAGGCATTTCTAAGGCACTCCAACTTATTTTTCAAAGCATTGATCTTAAAAGAACAAGGACCCAACACACGGATGACAAAATCCAGAAAATGGCCTAAACTGGTTTGCTCGCTAGGCGAGCAATTCCTTCGCCTAGCGAAGCTTGCGAATACCAGAAAATTCTGGGCTTCATTCTGAGCCCATTAGGTCATAAAAAGAGCATTATAAATACCACAACTTCAGTCAGGAAAAGGGAACGGAAACGGAACGAAAACGGGAGATAGAGAGAAGGCACAGCAAACCCTGGAGGCTAACCCAGAGAATTCAGAGCAACCCTAAAGGAAACCCTGAAGGAAACCCATCTGCACCAAGGTTACCTCCGCCTAACACAATCCGACTTGCCAATTCAAGGTGGCAATTCAATTACAAACAGGTTTGCATCACTATTACCTCTTTATGTTCTTAATATGCATGTGGCATTATGATTGAATTTATAAAAATATCTTAAGTTTTGCATGTGAATTTAAGTACTATGAATATCTTGAATATTTAATCATGTAATCTCTGTAATGGATGCCATAGGGCGTGAAGCTTGCTGGAATCGTACTGTTCTAAAACCAGAACCCGCAGCCGCTCGCTAGCACATCGCTAAGCGAGCATGTAGCGAGCATTCGCTAAGTCGTCGCTAGGCGAGGCAGAAGCGAACGTGACAGTCGCTGACTTTTCTGTTCTGATTTTTGCTCATCTGACATGTTTTATCATAGCCATGCATTGTTTACCTGACCCTATTACTGTTGTGATTTCTTCTATGGTGTAATTCTCGATTGCACCCTGATTTGGTATTCTGACCTGTTTGCTGAATTTTGTAAGGGTTCACATACTCCCGGAGAAGGTAGCTTGTTAGGTATTCCACTTTATTTGTGGGATACCCTTGTGGAGATTCATCCTAATTACTTAATTGATTTTAATGTGGAGATTCATCCTAATTACTTAATTGATTGTAATATGGACCTAATTACCTAATTGATTACAACTACCTAATTGATTGTAAAATATTGCCTTTGAATATGTGATCTCGGACCTCTCTGTGTTGCCTTACGATATTACGGTATTATGGTCATGTCCCGCGAATGTGGGGATACACTTAGCAAAGACCCTTCGGTTAAATCATCATGTCCCTATAAAATAAATCATAGTCCCTCGGATGTTGCCTGCGAATATATGATTTTGTCCCTCGATGACCCTTCGTTGTAGCCTACGGTTAAATGATGATTGTCCCTTCGAATGCTAAGGTATCCTTACCAATGTTGCCTTTAACGACCAATCGATGACCCTACGATGACCCCTTTACATCCAAGGGATAAGACTACTTACTTCTCAATAGTAAGGACAGTTTTACCCTCATAAGGATAGGAAATGCCCATAAAGACCTTGGGTGGGTATAACTCTTAATTGCTGGCCCACAACCTAAAACATTTTTCATACTTCACACTTTGCAATTACTAGAAAATCACCACTTGGTATACATTCGTACTAGAATCATTGCCAAGTTATATTTTTCTAAACCGCTTTCAAAATTAAACGAGATAAATACTTTGTATACATTTGTACAAGAATCATTACAAAGTTAAACTCTCTTTTCAAAACATTTTTTAAGCAATTCACAACCACTTTTTCCAGACAAACATAAGTGATCAAGCAATTAAGAGCCCATGGATAACCATGGATACAAAGGGTGCTAACACCTTCCCTTTTTATAATGTACCTCCCGAACCCAAAAATCTAATCGAGCTTTTTCCTGTTCTTTTCCACCTTTCCTTATTGGATAAAAGAAAAGTCGGTGGCGACTCTTGCTATCCGCGACATTTGCTTTACAAAGCAAAAACACACAAAGTCAGTTCACCGTATGACAGTAATAATCTTTAAAGAAGTAAGTAAAGATATAGAAATTTAAACAACTTACTTTTGTGCATACGGAAATGTGAAAGGGTTGTTATTGACGGGTGCTAGAGACGGTAGTCTTGACCAACCCCATGCTTGTAGCAAAACAACACATCCAGAAAATGTAGATGTGTCTTTGTGTGAGTTTTTGCACAAGGAGCTATAGAGATAGGCTAGACAAGCAGATCCCCAACTGTAACTTCCTATTCTATCTACATGTCTAAGTAGAGGTAAATACACGATATGCATTCTAGAACCACTACCTTCGGGAAATAAAAACGAGCCAATTAACAGCATAATGTAACACCTAGTTTTTATTATTCGAGCATCTTCGGTAGAATGCTCATCTAAGTATAAACTATTATAGTACGACTTAAGGCGTGAGAGTAGTATACCTTGACCTCTTGCGTTATCATCAAACAAATCAGTCTCCAAGAGATCCATGCAAATTGAATTTGCATAGTTGGTTTTACCATTAACAACCTTACCTTCAATGGGTAGTCTCAAAAGCATGTAGACGTCTTCTAACGTCACGGTACACTCACCGGTTGGGAACCAAAATGTGTGTGTCTCTGGTCTCCATCTTTCGCATAAAGCTAGAATGAATTTGTTATCTATGGACCAAGACAAAATCTTGCTCATATGACCAAAACCGGCGAGTTCAACATAAGGTTGAATCATCGGATCCATATGGACATATTCGTGGACCCGAGTTCGGAACCTTGATACATCCTATAAAAGAAAGAACAAAAAACTTGACTAAGTTGGTATGTTAAAATAAAAGGGGGTTGGTGAAGATGAAAGATGAAAAGTTAACAAAAGAAAAAACTTACATATGTTGTGATGTTTGCAACCGTTCCTCTATGTGATTCTCCCATTGTGAGGATAAACATTTTGTCGGGGGGTTGGTGTAGATGGAACTACAAGAAGTTGTTGCAGATGAAATTGTAGATGAAGTATTGTAGAAGAAGTAGTGAGAGTGATGGTGTGGAAGAAGTGTTGATGGAGTGGATGTATTTATAAGCAAATGGATGGGAGCATGAAAAATTGTGCTTGCATGGTGTCTCCACTTGAATTGGCGACCACGTACAACCTTTAACAGGGGTCGCCATTCAAATTGGCGCCTTCATAGGGACATGCATGCAAGACCTAGGTCTGATTGCTTGGTTTCGAGGCCTGAATGCATGCTTTGATAAGGTGTCTCCACTTGAATTGGCGCCACAGTGCAAGGAATGAGTGGGGGCGCCAATTCATTTGGAGTGTGTGTCTGCATGTCTGACATGTGGCTGTCCTCTCTCTTGCATGTTGAACATGTCACTTCTTAGTAGCTTGCATGGTTGACACATCATTTCGGAGTAGCTTGCATGTGCGATACGTCACTTCGGAGTGGCTTGCATGTGCGACACGTCACTTCGAACTAGCTAGCATGTGAGACACTTCACTCCTCTATTTAAGTGTCTTACTATCAACATCCAAGACACTTCAGTCATATTCATCTGCAGTAAGAAAATAGTTTTCATATGCACAATGTCATCTTCATCATTATACAGTGTCAATGTTCACTGCAACGGTGAAACATACGAGTCTGAGCTATATGGTTTTTTTTTGAAACACCGATACCATTACACTCACGATCAAGAGAAATGCAACCTTCTTGCATTTGAAAAAAAGAATACAATCCTGTATAGGATCGGGTATTGTGTCAAAGATCACATATCAAAATCCAATATTTTTTGAGAATAGTCAATGCAAGTATTTCCCCCTTAAGGTACGAGACGATGAAGATGTTGAATACATGTTTTTTAGTCATGAACATTCAGGCTGCAACTGTATTGAGTTGTACATTACTCTTCAACCATGTATACCATCTCAACAGTCTCAACTAACCAGTCAGGATGAATTTGGTGAAGATGATCCACAATGGTCAGATGACGTCAACCCAGAAGCAAAAGCAGAAGTGGACGTCGTTGATGAAGAAGAAGAAGAGACCGAGATACAGGTTGATCACATGCTGAACAACGACGAGGAAGATGATGATCAACCACCACCAATACCTCCTAGTCATGTCTACAATCCGCCTCAACATATGACAAATATGGATCTTCACGACGATGAAACATCCAAGTAATTAATACTCCTACTAATAATAATTATCCATAATAATAATAATAATAATAATAATAATAATAATAATAATAATAATATAATGATAGTAACAATAAGTAAAAAAAGAATAAACAAAAAATAAATAAATAAAAAGAGAAAGAAAAAAGAAAATAGGTAAGGGTGGAGGGGCTTTTGGTAGAGAGAGAAACAAAATTTCATTTTAAAAACTCTTTACTTCGTGCGTGACACGTGGCAGGGAGAAATGGTTAAAAAACAAAAAAATATATACTTTTCAATTTCCTTCCCCAACCTGAATTTCAGAATACCAATTTTTATTCTCTCAAATGTTTCTTACACAACGACCAAACACATGTGCCAAGGTAAATCGAAAAATGAAAAAGAAAATTGCACATTCGATAGACAATTCCGACATGGTTGAAGGCGGAGATGGCATGCCCACGTGGGTGAATAGTGGTCGACGGTGGAGGTTGGTTTTGTTTTCCGACAGTGGAAACAAATGCGTGCATATTAGCAGTTTGAACACTCGTCTTTATTGAGATATGAAAAGTGAGTTGGTTGAACCTTGTTGTTGTTATTAGGTGTTTGTGTGTGGTTTTTTGAAGGTAATGAAGATGATGTTCGATGATAGTGATATGTTATTGTTGTTGTCATTTGGAAGCGGTGATGGTAGAAGCTTTTATTATCCATTATATCTTGGTAATTTTGTTGTGTTTAAGGTTATGTTTTCAAATTGGTTTTCAATGGGTGAAGAACTTACACCGGTTGAAACATAAAGATAAGATGAAATGAATGGGTTGGTTCCACGAATAACAACAACAACTTGTTATGATAGTGATGATTCTTCATATGGTGGTTTTGGAGAAGATGAGGTTTGATGATGTTTGGATCAGTGAAGAGAAAGAGAAGGTTGAGTTAGGGATGACGCTGTGATGAAGATGGAAAGTTGTTTCGATTGTTGTTTGTTGGAATTTTAATGGTGTTTTTTTAAGTGTGTGTGTGTATATATATATATATATATATATAATATATATATATATATATATATATATATATATATATATATATATATATATATATATATATATATATATATATATATATATATATATATATATATATATATATATATATATATATATATATATATATATATATATATATATATATATATATATAAGGCTTAGGTTGAACAATCGTAAAGAAATTCATGTAGGAATTACCATATCAAAGTATGATCAATAAAATGGCGTTTAAGTAGTTTCTGAAGTTAAATTGATTTTTTAACTCCGAAATTGCTACGTCTGAAAATCCAACAACTTGATAATTTAAATGATATTTTTAAAGGTAAAAAGAAACGATAATTAAACTACTGAATTTAGCGATTTGTCAAGCAATTGGAAAGTGATTCATGTGAGAATCACCTTATTTGAGGTCGAACAATAAAATCAACGCGTTTAACCAATTTCTGAAATTAAATTGAATTTTTAATTCTGAAATTGCAACACATCTGAAAACTGATGGGACAACTTAATCAAATTTTCTATTTAACAATTAAAAAATATTAATTTAATTAATCAATACTAAATAACAATAATAATAAACAATATAAATGATAAAATTATAGTAATGATAATTTAGTAATGACAATAATAATCAATAATAATTAATAATAATTAATAATAATAGTTGATAAAAATAATAATAAGAATAATAAATATTAATAATCAATAATAATAATTACTAATTATAATTGTTAGTAACATTAATAATATATAATAAAAATCATAATAAAAATAATAAATAATAATAATAATAATGACAACAACAATAATAATAATGACAACAATAATAATAATAAATAATAATAAATAAAAATATCAATTATCAATAATAATAATCAATAATAATAGTAATAATCAATATAATAAATAATAATAACAATAATAATAAAAATGAGAATAATAATAAAATAAAAAATAATATATAATAATAATAATAATAATAAATATAATAATAAATATAATAATAAATATAATAATGATATTAATAGTACATATTAATAGTAATTAATACTACTAATAATAATAATTATCCTTAATAATAATATTAATAATATAACAATATAATAATAATAGTAATAATAATAATAATAATAATAATATAATGATAGTAACAATAAGTAAAAAAAGAATAAACAAAAAATAAATTAAAAAAAGAGAAAGAAAAAAGAAAATAGGTAAGGGTGCAGGGCTTTTGGTATAGAGAGAGAGAAACAAAATTTCGTTTTAAAAACTCTTCACTTCCTGCGTGACACGTGGCAGGGAGGAATGATTAAAAAACAAAAAAATATATACTTTTCAATTTCCTTCCCCATCTTGCGTTTCAGAATATCAGTTTTCACTCTCTCACATGTTTCTTACACAACGACCAAACACATGTGCCAAGGTAAACCGAAAAATGAAAAAGAAAATTGCACATTCGATAGACAATTCCGACATGGTTGAAGGCGGAGATGGCCTGCCCGCGTAGGTGAATAGTGGTTGGTGGTGGAGGTTCATTTTGTTTTTCGACAGTAGAAACAGATGTGCGCATATTAGTAGTTTGCAGACTCGTCTTTATTGAGAGATGAAGAGTGAGTTGGTTGAACCTTGTTATTGTTATTAGGTGTTTATGTGTCGTTTTTTGAAGGTAATGAAGATGATGTTCGATGATAGTGATGTGTTATTGTTGTTTTTATTTGGAAACTGTGATGGTAGAAGCTTTCATTATCCATTATATCTTGGTATTTAGGTTGTGTTTAAGGTTATTGTTTCAAATTGGCTTTTAATGGGTAAAGAACTTACACCGGTTGAGACATAAAGATGAGATGAAATGAAAGGGTTGGTTCCACTAACAACAACAACAACTTGTTGTGATAGTGATGATTCTTCATGTGGTGGTTTGGGAGAAGATGAGGTTTGATGATGTTTGGATCGGTGAAGAGAAAGAGAAGGTTGAGTTGGGGATGACGCTGTAATTAAGATGGAAACTTGTTTCGATTGTTGTTTGTTGGAGTTTTAATGGTGGTTTTTTTAGAGTATATATATATATATATATATATATATATATATATATATATATATATATATATATATATATATATATATATATATATATATATATATCATTTAAAAGGCTCTGGTTGAACAATCGTAAAGAAATTCATGTACGAGTCACCTTATCTAAGTATGATCAATAAAGTATATGCGTTTAAGCAGTTTCTGAATTTAATTTGAATTTTTAACTCCAAAATTGCAACGTCTGAAAATTAAATTGGACCTACCTAGATAGGGTGATAATTTAAACGATATTTTTAAAGGTAAAAAGAAACTACAATTATAGGGTGATAATTTAAACGATATTTTTAAAGGTAAAAAGAAACTACAATTAAACTAATGAATTTAGCGATATGTCAAGCAATTGGAAAGTGATTAATGTCAGAATCACCTTATTTAAGGTCGATCAATAAAATCAATGCGTTTAAGCAATTTCTAAAATTAAATTGAATTTTTAACTCTGAAATTGCAACGCATCTGAAAAATGATGGGACAATTTAATCAAATTTTATATTTAACAATTAAAAAATAATTAATTTAATTAATAAATAATAAATAACAATAATAATAAACAATATAAATGATAAAATCATAGTAATGATAATTTAGTAATGAAATTAATAATCAATAATAATAATTAATAATAATAATCAATAAAAATAATCATAATAATAATAATTAACAATAATAATCAATAATAATAATAATTAATAATTATAATTGTTAATCACAATAATAATATATAATAAAAAGAGTAATAATAATAATAATAATAATAATAATAATGACAAGAATAATAATAATAAATAATAATAATAATAATAATCAATAAAAATAATAATTGACAATAATAATAATTAATAATAATATTAATAATAAATAATAATAAAAAAGAATAAATAATAATAACAATAATAAAAGGAAATGAGAATAATAATAAACTAAAAAATAATATATATAGATATAATAATCATAATAAACGTAATAATGATATTAATTGTACCTAATAATAGTAATTAATACTGCTACTAATAATAATTATCAATAATAATAATATAATGATAGTAACAATAAGTGAAAAAAGAATAAACAAAAAATAAATTAAAAAAAAGAGAGAAAGAAAAAAGAAAAGAGGTAAGGGTGGAGGGCTTTTGGCAGAGAGAGAAACAAAATTTCATTTTAAAAACTTTATCAAATGTTTCAGAATCCCAGTTTTCACTCTCTCAAATGTTTCTTACACAAAGACCAAACCCATGTGCCAAGGTAAAACAAAAAATGAAAAAGAAAATTGCACATTCGATAGACAATTCTGACATGGTTGAAGGTAGAGATGGCCTGCCCACGTGGGTGAATAGTGGTCGGTGGTGGAGGTTCGTTTTGTTTTCCGACAGTGTAAACAGATGCGTGCAAATTAGCAGTTTGCAGGCTCGTCTTTATTGAGAGATGAAGAGTGAGTTGGTTGAACCATGTTGTTGTTATTAGGTGTTTGTATGTGGTTTTTTGAAGGTAATGAAGATGATGTTCGATGATAGTGATATGTTATTTTTGTTGTTATTTGGAAGCGGTGATGGTAGAACCTTTCATTATCCATTATATCTTGGTATTTTTGTTGTGTTTAAGGTTATTGTTTTAAATTGGTTTTTAATGGGTGAAGAACTTATACCAGTTGAGACATAAAGAGGAGATGAAATGAAAGGGTTGGTTCCACTAACAACCACAACAACTTGTTGTTATAGCTTTGGAGAAGATGAGGTTTGATGATGTTTGGATCGGTGAAGAGAAAGAGAAGGTTGAGTTGGGGATAACGCTGTGATGAAGATGAAAAGTTGTTTCGATTGTTGTTTGTTGGAGTTGTAATGGTGCTTTTTAGATTATATATATATATATATATATATATATATATATATATATATATATATATATATAGAGAGAGAGAGAGAGAGAGAGAGAGAGAGAGAGAGAGAGAGAGAGAGAGAAAGAGAGAGGGAGAGAGAGAGAGAGAGAGATCCAAAAAGAGAAAATATCTCTACAAGATCTTTATGCTTCAATGGCAAATCCAACAAGTCAACACATGCATGCCATATAGGGTCTTTGAATTCACTTTCCTTGATCTTTTTTTTTTATAAAATAGTAATTAAAATAATTATAATAAAAGAAGAAAAAAAGCTAAGTACATTTGGTTAAACAAAAAAATAAATAAAAGGATCGAAAATATATTAAAGTTGGATGCAAAAATGTGTCATAAAAAATAAATTAAATACACCAAAATGATGATCGCAAAATAAACTTCCAAAAAATATACAGGTTTTGAACATTTTTATATATAAAAAGATCGGTTAAAAGGCCCAGGTTAAGCAATCGCAAAGAAATTCATATAGGAATCACCCTATCTAAGTTCGGTCACTAAAGTATATGTGTTTAATGAGTTTCTGAAGTTAAATTGAATTTTTAACTCTAAAATTACAACGTCTGAAAAATCCAACAACTTGATAATTTAAATGATATTTTTAAAGATAAAAAGAAACGGCAATTAAACTCCTGAATTTAGCGATATGTCAAACAATTGTAATGTGATTCATGTGAGAATCACCTTGTTTGAGGTCGATCAATAAAATTAATGTGTTTAAGCAGTATCTGAAATTAAATTTAATTTTTAACTCTGAAATTGTAACGTATCTAAAAACTAATGGGATAACTTGATCAAGTTTTATATTTAACAATTAAAAAATAATCAATTTAATTAATAAATAATTAATAACAATAATTATAAACAATATAAATGTTAAAATTATAGTAATGATAATTTAGTAATGACAATAATAATCAATAATAATAATTAATGATAATAATCGATAAAAATAATAATAATAATAATAATTAACAATAATAATCAATAATAATAATATTAAAAATTATAATTGTTAGTAACAGAAATAATATATGATGATAATAATAATAATGACAACAATAATAATAAAATAAATAATAATAATAATAATCAACAAAAATAATAATTAAAAATAATAATAATCAATAATAATAGTATTAATCAATAATAATAAATAATAATAACAATAATAATAGGAAATGAGAATAATAATAATAATAAAATAATAATAATAATAATAATAAAAATAATAATAATAATAATAATAATAATAATAACAACATGCAATAATGATATTAATACTACATAATAATAGTAATTAATACTGTTACTAATAATAATTATCCATAACAATAATAATAATAATAATAATAATAATAATAATAATATAATGATAGTAACAATAAGTAAAATAAGAATAAACAAAAAAAAAATAAAAATAAAAAGAGAAAGAAAAAAGAAAAGAGGAAATGGTGGAGGGCTTTTGGCAGAGAGAGAAACAAATTTTCATTTTAAAAATCTCTTCACTTCCTGCGTGACACGTGGCAGGGAGAAATGGTTAAAAAACGAAAAAAATATATACTTTTTAATTTTCTTCCCCATCCTGCATTTTAGAATACCAGTTTTCACTCTCTCAAATGTTTCTTACACAGCGACCAAACACATGTGCTAAGGTAAACCGAAAAATGAAAAAGGAAATAGCACATTCGATAGACAATTCCGGCATGGTTGAAGGCGGAGATGGCCCGCCGACGTGGGTGAATAGTTATCGATGGTGGAGGTTCATTTTATTTTTCGACAGTGGAATAAGATGCGTGCATATTAGCAGTTTGCAGGCTCGTGTTTATTGAGAGACGAAGGGTGAGTGGGTTGAACCTTGTTGTTGTTATTAGGTGTTTCTTTGTGGTTTTTTAAGGGTAATAAAGATGATGTTCGATGATAGTGAAGTGTTATTGTTGTTGTTATTTGGAAGCGGTGATGGTAGAAGCTTTCATTATCCATTATATCTTGGTATTTTTGTTGTGTTTAAGGTTATTGTTTCAAATTGGTTTTCAATGGGTGAAGAACTTACACCGGTTGAGGCATAAAGAGGAGATGAAATGAAAGGGTCAGTTCCACTAACAATAATAACTTGTTGTGATAGTGATGATTCTTCATGTGTTGGTTTTGGAGAAGATGAGGTTTGATGATGTTTGAATCGGTGAAGAGAAAGAGAAGGTTGAGTTGGGGATGGCGCTGTGATGAAGATGGATAGTTGTTTCTATGGAGTTTTAATGGTTTATTTTAGAGTATATATATATATATATATATATATATATATATATATATATATATATATATATATATATATATATATATAAAGAGAGAGAGAGATCCAAAAAGAAAAAATATCTCTACAAGATCTTTATGCTTCAATGGCAAATCCAACAAGTCAACACATGCATGCCATACATAGTCTTTTAATTCATTTTCCTTGATCTTTTCTTTTAAAAAAAATAGTAATTAAAATAAATTATAATAAAAGAAGAAACAAAATCTAAGTACATTTGGTTAAACAATAAAAACACATAAAAGGATCGAAAATATATAAAAGTTGGATGCAAAAAGTGTGAGAAAAAATAAATTAAATACACCAAAATGATGATCGCAAAATAAACTTCCAGAAAATATACCAATAAAGTATATGCGTCTAAGCAGTTTCTAAAGTTAAATTGAATTTTTAACTCCAAAATTGTAACGTCTGAAAGTCCAACAACTTGATAATTTAAATGATATTTTTAAAGGTAAAAAGAAACGAAAATTAAACTACTGAATTTAGCGATATGTCAAGCAATTGGAAAGTGATTCATGTGACAATCACCTTATTTGATGTCGATCAATAAAATCAATGTGTTTAAGCAGTTTCTGAAATTAAATTGAATTTTTAACTTTGAAATTGCAACGCATCTGAAAACTGATGGGACAATTTAATCAAATCTCTATTTAACAATTAAAAAATAATCAATTTAATTAATAAATAATAAATAACAATAATAATAAACAATATAAATGACAAAATCATAGTAATGATAATTTAGTAATGACAATAATAGTAAATAATAATAATTAATGATAATAATCAATAAAAAAATATTAATAATAATAATTAACAATAATAATCATTAGTAATAATAATTAATAATTATAATTTTTTGTAACAATAATAATATATAATAAAAATAAATAAATAATAAATAATAATTATAAATAATAATAATAATGACAATAATAAATAATAATAATAAATTATTATAATAATGACAATAATAATAATAATCAATAATAATAATCAACAAAAATTATAATTAACAATAATAATAATCAATAATAATAGTAATAATTAATCATACTAATAATTAATAATAACAATAATAACAATAAATGAAAATAATAATATATAAATATAATAATAATAATAATAATAATAATGATAAACGTAACAATGATATTAATAATACATAATAATAGTAATTAATACTGCTACTAATAATAGTTATCCATAATAATAATAATAATAATAATAAAAAATAATAATAATAATAATAATAGTAATAATAATAATAATATGATGATAAAAACCATAAGTAAAAAAAGAATAAACAAAAAAAAAGAGAAAGAAAAAAGAAAAGAGGAAAGGGTGGAGGGCTTTTGGCAGAGAGAGAAACAAAATTTCATTTTAAAAACTCTTCACTTTCTGCGTGACACGTGGCAGGGAGAAATGGTGAAAAAACAAAAAAAATGTATACTTTTCAATTTCCTTCCCCATCTTGCATTTCAGAATACTAGTTTTCACTCTCTCACATGTTTGCAGGCTCGTCTTTGTTGAGAGATGAAGAGTGAGTGGGTTGAACCTTGTTGTTGTTATTAGGTGTTTGTGTGTGGTTTTTTGAAGGTAATTAAGATAATGTTCGATGATAGTGATATGTTATTGTGGTTGTTATTTGGAAGCGGTGATGGTAGAAGCTTTCATTGTCCATTATATCTTTGTATTTTTGTTGTGTTTAAGGTTATTGTTTTAAATTGGTTTTCAATGGGTGAAGAACTTACACTGATTGAGACATAAAGAGGAGATGAAATGAAAATGTTGGTTCCACTAACAACAACAACAACTTGATGTGATATTGATGCTTCTTCATATGGTGGTTTTGGAGAAGATGAGGTTTGATGATGTTTGGATCGGTGAAGAGAAAGAGAAGGTTGAGTTGGGGATGTCGATGTGATGAAGATGGAAAGTTGTTTCGATGGTTGTTTGTTGGAGTTTTAATGGTGGTTTTTTAGAGAGAGAGAGAGTGTGTAACCAACCCCCTTACATGTAATCTATGACATTTTATTAGTTTTGATTTGAAAATTTCTTACTTTCGGGTTTTGTTCATACTTTTTCCCTTCTCCCTTAGAAACAACAAAAACGCGATGGCGACTCTTGTTATTTGATCTCTAGCTTATCCATAGCTCGATGATCATGAATTTAACGCTACAAGTGCATAACAACTTTAGAAGCTTCGGAGTAATAAAGCCTTTGATGAGTAGATATCATAAGCGTTAAGTAGAATCCAGAGCTTGATAAACTTTATAAACACAAAATTCAGAGTCAGAGTGCACTATTTACAGAGTCTGATGACATCACGCATTATTTAGTTAGAGTCAAATTTAAATATAACATTTGCACACTGAGCAAATTTATTAGGGTACAATTTTTTTCTCTAAAACAATATATATTGTTATCATCAAAACATAAGGCTATATTGTAAGAACAAGATTTGGATTTGCATATAGCCTTATGTTTTGATGATAACAATATATATTGTTTTAGAGAAAAAAATTGTACCCTAATAAATTTGCTCAGTGTGCAAATCTTATATTTAAATTTGACTCTACCTAAACAATGCGTGACGTCATCAGACTCTGTAAATAGTGCACTCTGACTCTGAATTTTGTGTTTATAAAGTTTATCAAGCTCTGGATTCTACTTAACGCTTATGATATCTACTCATCAAAGGCTTTATTACTCCGAAGCTTCTAAAGTTGTTATGCACCTGTAGCGGTAAATTCATGATCATCGAGCTATGGATAAGCTAGAGATCAAATAACAAGAGTCGCCATCGTGCTTTTATTGTTTCTAAGGGAGAAGGGAAAAAGTATAAACAAAACCCGAAAGTAAGAAGTTTTCAAATCAAAACTAATAAAATGTCAGAGATTACAGGTAAGGGGGTTGGTTACACAAAGAGAGATCCAAAAAGAAAAAATATCTCTACAAGATCTTTATGCTTCAATGGCAAATCCAACAAGTCAACATATGCATGCCATTTAGGGTCTTTTAATTCATTTTCCTTGATCTTTTCTCTTTTAAAAAAATAGTAATTAAAATAAATTATAATAAAAGAAGAAAAAAAACTAAGTACATTTAGTTAAACAAAAAAAAAATTAAAGGATCTAAAATATATAAAAGTTGGATGCAAAAAGTGTCAGAAAAAATAAATTAAATACACCAAAATGATGATCGCAAAATAAACTTCCCGAAAATATACAGGTTTTGATCAATTTTTAATAAAAAAAAGATCGATTAAAAGGCTCAGGTTAAGCAAACGTAAAGAAATTCATGTAGGAACCACCATATCTAAGTTCGGTCAATAAAGTATATGCGTTTAAGCAGTTTCTGAAGTTAAATTAAATTTTTAACTCCAAAATTGCAACGTCTGAAAATCCAACAACTTGTTAATTTAAATGATATTTTTAAAGGTAAAAAGAAACGAAAATTAAACTACTGAATTTAGGGATATGTCAAGCAATTGTAAAGTGATTCATGTGAGAATCACCTTACTTGAGGTTGATCAATAAAATCAAAGTGTTTAAGCAGTTTCTGAAATTAAATTGAATTTTTAACTTCGAAATTGCAAGACATCTGAAAATTGATGGGACAATTTAATCAAATTTTCTATTTAACAATTAAAAAATAATCAATTTAATTAATAAATAATAAATAACAATAATAATAAACAATATAAATGATAAAATCATAGTAATGATAATTTAGTAGTGACAATAATAATCAATAATAAGAATTAATCATAATAATCGATAAAAATAATATTAATAATAACAATTAACAAAAACAATCAATAATAATAATAATTAATAATTATAATTGTTACTAACAATAATAATATATAATAAAAATAATAATAATAATAATAATAATAATGACAATAATAATAATAATAATAAATAATAATAATAATCAACAAAAATAATAATTAACAATAATATGACAGTTGTCCTTATTTAATTACCCTTCGGCTCTAGAGTGTGAAGGACGAAGTCTTCGCACATTCGTGATGTAGGATAATTAAATACAAGAAGACCCTGATTTTGTCTCTTAAGAGGAACACTATGGTGAAGTGAACAAATGTATGAAGAATTTAACTTCGCTGAGGATAAAATGCAGACACTCATCCACAGGTTAACATTGTACCTTCGAATCTTAATTTTGCCATGATAATCCTTGGGTGGGATTTGGAATGAGTCATCTACTTGGATGTAGCGAGGACACCAAAGAGAACATGATGAATAAGTGTTATAGAGAGAATGAAAAGATCTGGATGAGACCATGTCTAATTGAAGTGTTCTAGACGGACCAGAGATGATGAAATGGTTATGAACGGGGCCAAATGTAATCCAAAGGTTTCAGACGAACCAGAGAGGATGAAATGATTATGGATAATATCAGATATAATTTAAGGGTTCCTGATGGATTAGAGGATGAAATGATTATGGACGAGGCCAAATATAATCGAAGGATTTTGGACGAACCAGAGGATGGAATGATTTTGGACAAGGCCGAATATAATCGAAGGGTTCCAGACGAACCAATGATAATGAAAAGTTTCGGACGGACTAAAGATGATTGAAATGTTTGAAACACCCGTCTTCAACCAATGGGTTGATGGAGGTAAAAGATCATCCTCAATCGATGGGTAAAACTAATTTCGTCCGATGGGTCAATGCAAAAATACCCTTAAATGATGGGTTGATTAACTTTGACCGATGGGTAAAAAAAACTATTTTCAATCGCTGGGTTGATGAACTTCGACTGATGGGTCAGTAAAAACTGCTTTCAACCGATGGGTTGATGAACTTTGACTGATGGATCAACAAAAAACTGTTCTTAACCAATGTGTTAATGAACTTTGACCGATGGATCAATAAAAACTGCTTTCAACCGATGGGTTGATGAACTTTGATCGATGGGTCAACAAAAAACTGCTTTCAACCGATGGATTGATGAACCTTGACTGATGGGTCAATAAAAACTACTTTCAACAGATGGGATGATGAACTTTGACCAATGGGTCAACAAAAAACTGCTTTCAACATATGGATTGATGATCTTTGACCGATGGGTCAATAAAAACTTCTTTCAATCGGTGGGCTGGTGAACTTTGACCGATGGGTCAACAAAAAATACTTCCAAAAGATGGGTTGATGAACTTTGACTGATGGGTCAACAAAACTGCTTTCAACCAATGGGTTGATTAACTTTGACCCATGGGTCAATAAAAACTTCTTTCAACTGATGGGTTAATGAACTTTGACTGATGGGTCAACAAAAAACTGCTTTCAACTGATGGGTTGATGGACTTTGGCCTATGGGTCAATAAAAAATTGTTTTCAACCACTGGGTTGATGAACTTTGACCGATGAGTCAATAAAAAATTGCTTTCAACATATGGGTTGATGAAGGTCCAAAAGGAGTGAATGTTTGAAATGATTTTGGGCGTGGCCACAGAGGAACGAGGTTCATACCAACATGGGGATCAGAATCTTGGTTGAAAATGTGAGGTGACTAACTCGGGGTTGGAGTAAGAATGAGCAATGCGAGGATTGGAATAAACATATTGTTATTAATGCGAGATGCATAGATAATTGATTTGTTGGGGGATACATAAGGTTACTTATGATCGAGTTAGTGTGGGTCTTCAGAATGATCATATACTAAGGAAGGTTCTAGAAGAAATACTCGGGGGAAGGATTATTGGGGAGCATATTGTAAACGAGGCTTTATGAGAAAGTCAATTGGGGAAAGTTTATTGAGCCTACTTGCTGCAATAGGCTACCTTGGGGGATTGCGACTTGGTTTAGCTAGGGATGTCTGCAAGACAAACTCACTGGAATGAATGCTAAGAGAGGGATAAGCCTAGTCGGAGAGCTATCACCGACTTAGCTAGGGATCAATTTTGGATTTTCTCAAGATATCCTAACCCTAATATTATGTCATGCGTGCATGTTTTTTACGAATGCATGTTTGGAATTTGTATGGTGTAATGTTCCAGATTCGTGGATATGTTATGTGTGACATGATGCATGAATGAAATATTGAAATGTTTCTCCAGAAGGTAACTAAGCTTTGATTTGGTTCGTCATATGGGAGCTAGGATATCAAATGAGTTTCCAGACAAGAACTAGGCTTTGAAAATAATTTCCATATGAGAACTGGTGTTTTGAATTTTGTTTGTCAGACAAGAATTGACTTAAAATGGACTACCAGACGAGAACTGGATTTGAAATCAACTGCCAGATGGGAATTGGTCTTGAAACAGACTACCATACAAGAACTAGTGAAATGGATTAGGTTGTCAGACGGGGATTGGACTTTAAATGAATACCAGACGAGGTCTGGATTCGACTTCGAGACGAGAACTGGAGTTTAAATGATTACCAGATGAGAACTAGTCTTAAAATTGAATGAGTTTTGAGCGAGAATCATATTTTGAAGAAGAAAAAGGTTTTGAACTTTGTTATACGAGTACTGGTCTTTGCGAGTGCCAAACATTGTTTGGGCTTTGATGAATTTACATGGTATAGTGCCGATGACAAATGGTCTTTAGGAATGAGGGAAGATGTCCCACATGAATCATGTTATGCATGATGATTAGGACTCATTTTTGTGCATGAAGTTTTAGAAATGCATGAAGTGACGATGGCTGAAGTTTGTCAATGAAGATTGGGTTTTAGGGCAAGTACCAAGTGTGGTTGGACTCTTTGTAAGGTATTTGGATTTTGTGAGGCGTCAAACAAGGTTGGGCTTGGGTTTTTTAGACGTGTCAAGTGATGTCGAGTAAATGTAAGGGGCCCAGTAAGATTGGGCTTTTGTGAGGTGCTAAGTAAGATTGGGCTTTTTGAATTTCCATGCTTCTTGTTATGGGATTTTTGATGATGTAAGATTCATAATATGGGAATGCGCCTAATGAATGAGATTATATTTATGGTTCGACGTTAGAGAGTAGCGACATGATTAATGCATGACGATTGATTATATGATGACTTTAATGTTTCAACAAGTTTCCCCGGGGTGGGCTGTGGGTGGTTAAGGTTTAGTGAGGTTGTTTATGTAACAAAGTTATTTGTCAGAAGGTGGTAGGGTGTTGTGCTAGCATGTCCTCTCGATAATCATGTTGAACTTGATGGACGTTGATGTATGCCATATTTTTCTTGAGCAACTCAAAGGTATGAAGAATATTTTCCCCTCCGTAGCCTATTTTGCCTCAGTCAGCCGAGTCTTTGAAGAGATTTGCCTTAGTATGATTTTGAAGCAGTCTTGCCATACGATGACTTCGAGACAACTTGCCCACATATTTGATTCTTGAAGCGCTATGCCCCTGATTAGTCGATTATTGGAATGGTTTACCATAGATTGACCATTATTTAAAGGATTAGATTTACCGTGCCTTTAAGGTGGCTTGCCCCAACTTCTCCTTGAAGAGATGTGCCCTTGGCCGTCTGACTCTTGGTGTTATACAAGGATGTGACACCCTAAAATACCACTGTATATAGTCGCGTGCAACACTCTAGTCGATAGGAGCTAGGGTACCACATGCCACATATGGTACTAGATAATTAAGGTAATCAGCATACATGGCACTAACTTCTCTATGTGTCATAGTGGGAGGAGCAAACTCGTAAGGTTCTCTTGGAACAAATTGTATGTAGATGAATTGTTGCATGTCGTGTTTAGGAAGATATTGATACATGAAATGTGATGTGCAAACCAACCATCTAGAGCAGAAGGTTGTGTCTTCCAAAGGACGCATCTCACAGTAATCTATGTATGCCTGGAAGTGTATATCTTCTACTACCAAGCAGTTTAGATACATTATGAATGGCTTTGTCGTCTAATTCCCTATAAGCATGATAAATGCAGAAGCGCACGACATATCCTCGGTGTAGGTCGGAACACATGACAAACCAGATATGTGTGGGAAATGTTGGAGGATCTGAGCCTGAAATGGTACATATGAATAATTAGTAATGGTGTAGCACAAGTGGTATGAAAATGACACACAAACACTAAAAGATGCAAATATATTAATGTTAACAATGTGCAGCTGTCAGTCATCTATTTGGTCTTCTACATACAACATTCAACTAACTTGGAGTAGAGGTAGACCAAACAAGTGCCCCCATTTGTACTCATGGATCCGCTCTAAGTCAACGAAGTATCTCAGGTAAACAACATCAACATAAGCGACACTCTTGTCCATAAAAATGAATGTGTCATCCAAATACAATAGGTATGCCCTCACTGCATATGCTTATATGTTGCATAACTTGATAATCATCATTGATGACCTGCTCTATCGTATGAAGTTGTTGTGCATACAAACATTCCAAGAATCAAAACCTAGCGTGACACCCTCAGGTGGCTTCTAACTTCTTAATGGAATCCCATATATAAACTCCCAAATAGGTCAACACCGTCTCCATTGCCTCACCTCTATTAATCCTGGTGTAGTCTAACAGTCTTCCCCTGGTCGAAATATGCAAGCAAGCATGAGACATCGTCTAGTGTGATGGACATCTCACCATGCGAAAGATGAAAATATAACGTCTTCGAGTTCAATATCTCTACAAATGCGGACAACATACAATGGTTAATCATAATATAATTGATCATGCACAAGTCTAGCAACCCAGGTAGTTGCATCACATCATGAAATAAATGTTTTTATTATTATTGATATTTGAACTAAATGTGTTGCTCGGTAGATTAGAGAACTGTTTGGCTAATTGGCCCACCTGTACTTCAATGTTTTTAATGGAGGCTTCAATATTTTTGTGGTTGGCCATAAACACTTGCATAAATTGATTGAGTGTATCCTCCAACTTTGTTACTTTATCAGATAATGGAGGTGCTTATGAGTAATGCTGAAAAGGTTGTATATTGGATGTACCAACTTTGAATCTCCATCCCTAAGTGAAATTATTATTCTGTTGGAAGTTGTTATTTTCATATTGCTCTGGCTTTTAATTGTCCAAATAATTTATTTCTCCATCAGTAAGGGGCAAATTTTGGTTGGATGATCGCCACTATAGAGTTCACAAAATGAAATATTCCTCTGTTAAGGCATTTCATGCATCTCCTTCAGTTGTTGCCGCAACTTTGACAGTTGTTTAGTTAGTTTGTCCACTGTTTGAGTTAACAACTTATTTTGAGCAAGAATAGTATCATTGTCAGTTCTATGATACCATTCTTCCTTTGAGTCGGTTTCCTGTTATTTTTTCCTCGGTGATCCCTGAGCACCATACCCTCAACGATTGTATTTGCATCTTCAATACTTTTTGACATCAGAGAACCTCTAGAAGTAGCATCTAGTAACAACTTGGGTTGTTGTTGAAGCCCATTTCTAAATATGTGTATTTGTGTGAGGTCATCAAAATTGTGGTTTGGACATCTTCTCAACATGGACTTGTACCTTTCCCATACTTCACAAAGAGTTTTTGCTACACCTTGGGAAAACACCGCAATGTTAATCTTTGCTTCCATGAATTTTATATGAGAAAAAATATGTTTAGGAACTTTTCCTCCAACAAATTCCAATTTTTCATCATCGACGTAGGTTAGTCTAGATACCAATCATTTTCTTTTCCAATTGGTGAGTGTGGAATCAACCATATGAATACTGATTATTCCTCGTCCTCTGACGCTCCTAATTTACCAACAATCTCCTAGAATTTTGTGAGGTGTGTATATGGGTCTTCATGATCTAAAGATACAAAAAGGTTAGAATACAAAATTTGTAACAATATTATATTCATTTCACTTTGCCAAACATCCCTTTGGGTTCTAGCCAAATGAGCTAGACATCTGGGACTATGTTGACACGGTGTGCCAACATTGTTGTGTCTGTTGTTGTTTACTTCAAACATTGTTCCTTGTTGTTTGACAAAAGATTCTTCTACATCTTGCCTTTTGGCCTTTTGTTTCTTGTTTTCACTAAGTTTTTTATGTGTGGTTCTTTAAGTTTCGGGATCGAACAAGAGTTGTTCAAAGATAAATAATTATAGGTTATGGCTAAGGAATTAATGAACGTTGTTTGGCTGGTTTTACTATCCAGCTGGTCTAAGGAATTATGAAGTTGTAGTTTAAGTTAGTGACTTATACACCAAGGGATTGAGTATATATGCCTTGTTAATTTGTTGTAATTATATGAAATCAAACTTAGACAAATAAATGCAGTTATCAACAGTGAAATTTAGGGAATTCGAATAAAACCGGGTCACCTTCTTAATTTGATATTTTACCAACATTTTTTTAGTAATTTCAATTCAATCAAACTCTCAAACAAACCCATCAATTTACCTTTCAATAACACGCAAATTGCTTTGTTAAAATTGCACAATCCTATAGATACGAACTTATAAATTTTATTACTTCAACACGCTTAGTTCATTTGTTAAATTGTTATCAAATTTTTAGCGCCGTTATCCTGGATTGTTGAATTATTTTAACAACGTAATTTTTGTGCTTCGTTTGTTATTTTTATAATCTTTATGTGTAGTTTTAAATTTTCTTTGCTTCTATTTATTTGCTCTTTTATTGTTTTTCGTGTTTTACTTTTATTTTTTATTTTTAACTTTGTTTTTCTTTTTTCTTTTTCCTTTTTCTTTGTTTTTATTTATTTTGTTTATTTATTTGTTATTTTTTAGTTTATATTATTTTAGTTATGGTTAATTAGTGTAGTGCTACTGATGTATTTTTTGGTTGTTTATGTGAGATTAAGGATAAAGAAAACAACGAAAGCAACCAGAAAAGAAACCCACTTAGCATAGTTAACAAAGAAAGTACAAGCAGAAAGAGTCATGGACAACCCACCGAGGCAGACCATGAGAGACTATTACAGAAGACAAATCATGTTACTTTTGACATTAAAAATGTTGTTATTGCATGTTTGAGAGATAACCAGTTTGATGGAAGTGCTATTAGGGATTCTTTGGAGCATCTGACTCATTTTTACGAGACATGTTCTTTATGCAACCCATAAGGAGTAACTGATATTCAAATCAAGCTGAGATTGTTTGGGTTTTCATTAACTGGAAATACAAAAATTGACTACATTGTTTACCAAGTGAAACCATTCAAACATGGACTGAATTAGAAGATAAATTTCTAAAAAGTTTTTTTTCACGAACACTCAATTTGTGAAAAGAAGAGTCGCAATTTCAAAATTTTAACAGGGTGATGTTGACTCATTATTCGATGCTTGAGAGAGATTCAAACTATTATTCAAACAATGTCCAAATCACAACATAAGCAATATGAGACAAATGCCACATTTTAGTAGAGATGTCTAATAGCTCAATAAATAATGCTTTTGAATATCTCAGTTTGAGGTATCATAAAAATAAAGAATGAAGACAAAGTGAAAAAGCTGATATAAAAATGTGCCAGAATGAGTATAGTCTTGTGCAATAGGAGAAAAGGCATCATAAAAGTCAACCCATTTAATTTGAGTGTAGTCGTGTGCTATAAGTCGTGCTTCGTTTCTAGTAACAATATCATTATCATCAGACTTATTCTTGGTAATCCACTATGCCCCAATGATATTAGTAGGATTTGGTCTAAGAACAAGTACCCATGCTTCATTTATTTCAAAATGAACAAGCTCTTCTGAATCTTTTCTTCGTGTGGTGAAGAATTTATCTAGATATCCTATAATATTTTAAATAGGACGAGTCTTCTTAGTACATGTTGATGATTCTTTTCTTTTACTGGAACTATCTTCATTATCATCTAAAGTTCCATCTTCTTCAGTAGACTAAACATTGTTCCATATATCGTCACAAACATCTTGCTCAACATTATGACCAATGAGATTATAATCTTCATCTTCATGGGGATTCACTTCAGTAAGAATGTCATTAACAATGACTTATGTGGATTTCATCATAGATTTTTATTCTCTTGTTAAATACTATATACGCCCTATTATTAATGGAACAATCCAGAAATACGCCTTCATCGCTACTTGCCAAATCTTCATGCATGCACAATGTCTCAACATCTTTCTTAGCATTATGTACAACAACTTAAGAAGATGACGTACCGACAGTCTTTGGATTCAACATTTGAATAAGTACTTTAAATAGATGACTTCTAACATTCCCATATGTGATATGACATCAAGAATATCTTTATCGACAACCAGATCAAACTCATCAAAATATGGACTATTAGAATGAGTAAGATATGATACATGTTTCCCGGTAAACAGTTTATAACTGAAATTCAACAGACTAGGAGAAACACCAATTTCATCTTAAATAGACACAATACCATCTTTTTGATTAATCAAAGTTCCAGAATTCGGAGAAGGAAATTCAATAGGAAGTTTTATGGCATAGATCATGACTCTCTCCATTTATTGCAAGGTATAGTTCTTCCTTTTGACAATCCCAATTTTCTAGAGAGAGATAGAAGTAGAAAATTCATGAGTGTAGTGTTATATTTTATTGGATCCTAATAAGGAGTACCCCAAAACGGGGCTAGCACTCAAAGAATGGGGGAGCCGCCCCAAAGGGCCAGCGCCTGGTAGCCCAAAAAATGGGCAAACCGCCACTCATGGCTAGAACCTAGTCGCCCAAAGAAGGGAGAGAACCACCCCTTAGGGCTAGCACATGGTCGCCCAAAAGTGGTTGCCTCCAAGAATAACACTTGGTAGCCCGAAGAAGGGGGTGAGTCGCCCCTAAGACTAGCACCTGGTAGCCCAATAAGGGGAGAATGTTCTATATTGGACTTAGGTTAAGATACCTAATTCAAAGAGTTAGTCAAACAAATGACCATTTCCTCCATGAATCTAGGAAGAACAAGTCTTCCATTGACTGTGTTCTTAGTCATATAGTTAGAGAATAACCGCCCACTAACTCTACAACTCAGGCCCGAGAGAACCTCTATAAATACCTCACCTCTAACAGGAGAAAGTCATATCTTAACTCATAAAAACCACACATTACATACTCTATAGACATAGCCTCTCACCTCACGTGAGCAAGTTCTCTAAGCCATCATAAAAACAACCATGCAGGGCTTCTCGTTGCCGTGAGCAAACTTTAACCATCATACATCGTAATATACCTACTAAGACCTTTGAGTGCCTCTTCTCTTGTAGGGGTAACATGTACACTTGCACATTTTGACTAGTATAATGGCGTCCACTGTGGGACCCGATAAAACTATCATGCCACACACGTACAATTCTTTAGAATCTCAGTTGTGGCGACAATTACTGTTCTAGGTTTCCATGTCATCCACTCGCGACTTCCATCTTCACTCTCACAACTTAAAAGCAATACAATAACAACAAATTCCTGAACAACAATTTCAGATTCCTTACATTTTTGCCTCAAGATCCAAACACAAAATATCATTCATGTTTTTTCTCTTTGTTCCTTCAATTTCGTAAATTTAATCGACAACTATCAAGTTGGGTTTATTGTGGAAGTGTCATGCCAAATCCATAAGTTCAATCGGAAGTGTCTTCCGAATTTGAAAAAGAGAGATTCATAGAAGTAGGGGTGTTCAAAATTAAACAGACCCAATAGAAAACCGCAAACCGAATCAACAACTGCAAAAGCCACATTTGGTTCGGATGTGATTGAGCCATTAATTAACAAAATCGTGCGGTTCGATTCAGTTTGCGGTTTGTATTTTGCAAACCGAACTAAACCGCATTATGTTACAAAATCTTACAAATTATTATATTTTTTTAATTCTTTAGAGAACTCAACAAATACCATGTATATCTTATCATATTCTCTATATGATATTTATTTTAATTTACATATCAATAAAAAATAATATATTATTTATTTATAAATTTATTATTTTTATTTGAAATAAAATTGTTATATATTTATTTTTAATTTTAATTTTAATTTGTTGATATTTATAAGGATAAACTTAAAAAAAATTAATTCCTATGTTTCTTTTATATATAAAATACTAATAGTATTTCAAATTTATTTAAAAATGCAATTTCATATAAATTTTTTAAACATAAGATAAAATTGTATCACATAATTCATATTTCATATTTATGTATCAAATTATAAACTTATTTAAATAATTATAAATTTATTTTATGATAACTTATAAATGATTAAACACAAAATATGTTATCTTTATATATATATCAATAAAAATCTTATAAAAATTTGGATCAATCCAAATCACATTAAATTAAATTAAATTAAATTAAATTAATTTAATTTAATTTAATTTAATTTAATTTAATTTGATTTTTTTTTTAAAGTCAAACACATCAAATCAAACATCATAAACATGACTGTCAATTGAAGAAGTCACCTTATGGCGGCATCGAAGACTACACCGCACATCGCAGGGAAGTTGCTTCAATGGATTCAGGTTTATCTAATGCAGGAATTAAGTTTCACAAATTGTTTTGACTAGAAAAACAACCTCTGCGTTGGAGGGTGCTGGAGTAGCTGTTACTAAAGTCAAACAACTTATGATCGGGTAAAGGCGGCGAGATAAGACATAAGCTTTATGTCCACTAAGCAGCAGTGAAGCACACAAAGCGTTCGATGAAACGCCAAAGCGAAAATCAAAACCATTCCTCAAGGGCTCAAGAAGAAGCAAAACTCAGAGCCTGTAAAGACTTCGGTCAAGCCAATATCAAAACGTTGCTTAGATCGTTGGATTATACCGCCAGCATATTCACTCACAGATAAGTCATCTATACTCAAAATCATGATGCCACTAGAATACACAATGCTGCAACACTGTTACAACACTATGGAATAATAATTATAGGATCAAGAAAACATGTAAGAGGTATCATTATTGATTTACATAGCCTAGAATCCTTAATTTATAAACTTTAGTTCAATCACATGACATGCATGTAGCATAACAAGGATCATGTAGAGATTATAATCTCTGTATTATGGACTTCTTTAGGATGAGCATTCTCATATATTCTCTTGGCTATTGGGGCTGGTTTCTGAACTTGTTTATTAACTGGTTATTTAGTCAGGAAATTAATTTCGCAAATCCAAAACCATAGCCAGGAAATTATCATCAAGGAGAACATTTTGTTGTTTGATGTGACAATATCCATTTATCCAATGAACCTTTTTTCGTGTATTCATATACACAAGCATGCGATGAGGACCTTCAGCGCAAAACTCTTTAAGCCTCACAAGACGAACATTGGAAGTTTCAGACAATAGCCGTCAGATGCAGGAACACGCTGCTCAGAGAGGTGTGCTTAATGAATTTGCAACACGGGTTGTCAACTTTATCTGTCCAAATAGGCCCTGATGAAACCCAAAAACCCGGCAAGCCATGTCGACTAAGTGAGGGAGTTCATTTTATGGAGAATCAGTTTCATATGTTGGTGAAGCATACTGCCAGTTTCATGGAAAGAGGTACTGCGTGATAGCTATTTTCTTGTGAAGGATTTATAATACATCAAAGGGTATTCGTTTAATGGTTTCACAAGGATACAAACAGGAGGATTTCATCTAGATCAATTTTATATTGTCATTTATGGTGATAAAATAAATGGTTATGTTATTTTACAGCGTATGAATTGTAATTTTTATTGGCTTTTCCTTATCTGCATTAAATATGCTACCAAGGGCAGTTAAGTGTTTCCACTAATTAGCCTTTCTCACAATACAAAGATCAGCAAGAGTTTTAGTTAAGCAGGTGTAAAATTTGGATTTATTTTTGGGACTAATCGCTTCAAGTTTTTATTTGGATAAAAATTAATGACTTCAATATGTCCTTTGGAATGAAGACTAATATCTTATCTCATTTACTACACTTTTTCTTAATTTATTACAAAGGAAAATCACCTCGCAACCTTGCTAAAGGAATTTCACTTCGCAACTCATTAGATAGAGCAGGTGTGCTATGTATGTAAAATTTTGCTGTGTGCAATTCACTTGACAAATCATGTATTTGCCGGGTAAATTTTGACAAATCATGTATTTGTTGGGTAAAATTTACTTTTTTTTTATTTGCCGAGTAAAATTTACTTTTTTTTTCTTCTATTTGTCGGGTAAAATTCAATCGACAACTATTAAACATATTTAATAAAAAAATATTCTTATATATTTATATTATATAAATTCAATTATAATAAATTTGCAATAATATAATATAATAGAATATTTTTTTTATTAAATAATACTTAAGTTCAGAATTTGTTAAAAATAAAAATTTAATAAATAATTAAAAATATTATAAAATTATAAATATTATAAATATTATAAAATTTTGTTTGCATGATTTAGCTTAGTGAAAATTATCTCACAAATCATGCATTTGTCTAATGTAAATCACCCAACAACAATTTATATTCATAGTTGTAAAATTCTAAAATTAATACTTATTAATCTTCATCTTCTTCACTATCTTCTTCTTCTTCCTCATTTTCGTTTATCGCTTCACCATCTTCTTCTTCTTCCTCATTCTCGTTTACCGCTTGACCACCAACCGATCCAAATCCGTCAACCCCGTCATATCCACCGAAACCTTGAGTTCCACCGATAGAATCATAGGTTGGCCGTCAACCCCGTCATATCCACCGAAACCTTGAGTTCCACCGATAGAATCATAGGTTGGATTCCTTTATGAGAGTAACATAAATTCTTGTATTTGTTTTTGTGTAGCTCTCATTTACTCTTGTAAAATTCTCAAAGCTTCTTGCAACTCCAATTGTATTCTTCTCATTTAGCTTCACGTGGTGCTGCCGTTTCACGGGCTGCCTCACCTTGAGCTAATTATCTTATGATTTCTACCATTTTAGGGGTTAATACCCAGGGACGTGACGACTCTTCTCCCTATGCAATTCTTGTGAATAAAATTCTATTCTCAGTTGTATAGCTAGCAGCTAAAGACCCAACACCAATTTTCCCATTTTTTCTCTTTCCGTCAATTATATATATCCAAATATAAACATTAAGAACGGGATGAATAGGATGTGGACCCCTAGGAACAACATACTCAAGATGTTTGAGATTGAATTTCTTCTACCTATTTATGATATTCCTCTACACATGAGTAGAAAATTAAATAAAACAAATAGAATTTATATAATCTAGTTAAATAAAAGAATTAAATAAAATATTTAAATATTGATATCAATTTATCTAAGTATTTCTGGCATACTTGTTGTTATACTCCCCGTATAAGCCATTTATGAACCTCGCTCAATAATGGGGTTCTTCACTTCTGAATATTCTAAAAGATATAATTAACTTTAATTAAATAAATATAATAAATAAGAATATAACAATGAAATAATTATCATATTTTGAGCAAGTTGTGCGATACTAATACTTCCAGCTCTATGATTTGAGGCTCCATTTTCAGATGTTCTATGTTGCTTTGCTTTTGTAGATTTAGCCTTAACCTCGTATGAATTCCAATAAGCAAGCATTTCGTCAAAGACATCCTAGCTCATCCATAAAGGACATATTGCTTTTTGTTCTCGACTAATTTTAGCACGTCTAAGCATGTCAGAAAGTCAGGTCGAGGCTCTCCTCCTAAAATTACATTCAATCTTTTGCTAATCAATTATTTTCATGCGCACTGCAATATTATAAAAAAAACTAAAATTAAAACAACATAGTAACATAAAAATAATTACTTAAGATGACTGATTACTTAAAAAAACATACCCAAAATCTATCAAATTTAGTTTTATATAATTTTTTATCCTTTCGGTAAAGTTGTCTATGTGAAGACAAGCTTCTCAAAGTGTTTTGATGAAGACATGCTCAACATCTATGCATTGCAAAAAAAATGATTCAAGACTAAAGCTCAAGTGTTTCCTTTCAAAGCATTTCAAAGTCTTGGAGTTTGCTATTGATTCGATCAAAGTATTAAGGTATTGAGTTCTCACTCTCTCTATGATAAGTCAAGTGCTCTAGTTTTCATCATTCATTCATGTGTTGGATTCTTAGGTCTTTCAAAAGTCTATCTTATAGCAGTCACATTCATTTTTACTACATTCTACCACTTTGTTGTGTGGTAATCGGTTACCATCATTTAGTAATCGATTACCAGCTTTGCGTGCTGCTGTGTAAGGCAAGTTTTCCAGCAAGTAATCAATTACACCTCTTGTGGTAATCGATTACACGTAATTTTTCAAATTTTGTAACGTTGGCTCAGGCGTAACCGATTACACCATATTGGATAATCGATTACCACTGAACCAGTGGCAGAAAACATTGCATTTTTTCATGGAAATGTTCTATGGAATGTGTTCTTGAACCATGGAATCCTTTCATATATCATAACCATTTAGAGAGGTATCTAAGGGTTATATATAACACTTTTTCTGCAGATTTTAAACTTACCTCCTTTCTCACAAATATTTCAAACAATCTTCTTCATTCATCTTTTTAAATTTATTTCAAGTGTTCTTGATCAAAATTTTCTAGTGAAACTATTTACAGAATTTTTATAAACATTCATATAGTTCCATCCATATCATTAGAGCACTTGTTTGTCATAAAGAAGTTTGATTACTTCAAAGGGGAAGATCAATCAATAGATTGATAGTTTACTTTCACTTGCTAAAAACTTGTAAAAAATTCATATTTTTACTTTATCCTTGTTGTCCAGGATTGTTGGAAACAAGAGGTTCATTAAAAGGGAGGATTGTTCTCTTTTTGAATTTAGTGAAAAATCCAAAAGGATTGTTCTTGGTGTGATTGTTAGTGTCTTCATTGAAAGACTATGAAGAGTCTTGTAAAAGTCCTAACAATAGTAAAATCTCTTTCATGTTGAAATAAGACTGGAGTACTCTCGATCTGTGAGGGGAACCATGATATCTCTTCGTGTTCTTTACCTTTCCGCACTTTACCGTTCATCGCTTAACATACCCAGAAAAGAAAGAACAAAGTTTTTCATAAACCAAAAAAGTTTCAAAGATACTAATTCACCCCCCTCTTAGGCGCTACTCAACTAACAATTGGCATCAGAGCAGGTTATTCGTAACTTGCTCATCTAATCCAGAAGATGGCTTCCGCAAGCGTAAACCCGATTTTCCAAGATGGAGGTAGTAGCAACAAACCACCTCTATTTTCTGGAGAATATTTTGACTTCTGGAAAATCCACATGAAAGCACCCTTAGAAGTACAAGGAGATGGTATATGGGAAACCGTTGAAAATGGTCCGCATAATCCTATGAGTGTGGTCAATGGTGTTGGCACTTCGAAGGTTAAAAGTTCATATGATGAAGACGATAAGAAAAGAATACTTAATGAAAAGAAAGCGATCAATATTCTTCAAAGTGCATTAAGTATGGATGAGTTCTTCCGCATATCTCAATGTAAATTGGCAAAAGAAATTTGGGACACTTTGGTGGAGACTCACGAAGGAACCGCTGAAGTTAAAAGATCCAGATTAAACACATTGAGTCAAGAATATGAAATGTTCAGAATGCAGCCCGGAGAATCCATTGTTGCATTACAAAAAAAATTTGTTCACTTGACGAATCACTTAATTGCTTTCGGAAAAACATTTACAAATGATGATCTCAACCTTAAAGTGCTAAGATCCTTGACTAGAGAATGACAACCAAAAGTAACGGCCATATCGGAGAAGAAAAGTCTTTCCACTATGACGTCCACATCATTATTCGAAAAACTCCAAGAACATGAACTTGAACTTGGAAGACTCGAAAAGCATGAAAGTCAAGAGAAGAAATCCAAAGGAATTGCTTTAAAAGTAGATTCAAAGGAAGATAGAGATGATGGCTTACCAGAGGAAGATGAAAATTTCACGCTTCTTGTTAAAAGGCTTGGTAAGTTTTTTAGTAAAAATGACAAACCCTTTCATGTAAAAAGAAATAAACATTTCAGGAAAAGGGAGGCTTCCACATCTACGCAAGAAGTCACATGTTATGAATGTGGAAATCAAGGTCATATAAAGCCGGATTATTCAAAACTCTCAAAGAAAGGTGGCTTTAAAGGCAAGAAGGATTTCAAGAATAAAAAGGCGTATGTTGCATGGGAAGATAATGAGATAAGTTCTTCATCCGAATCAGAAAGCGACAAATATGCAAATCTAGCATTAATGGCTTCACACCATTCCGATGATGAAGAAGATGAGGTTAGTAATGATTTTTCTCTTTTCGATTGTGATGCACAAGGTGCTATAAATGAAATTCTTATAGAATAAAAAATTATGTATAAAACTATATCATCTCAAAAGAAAAAAATTTCATCTCTAGAAGAAAAATTCGTGACAATTGAAAAAGATTTCGATGATGAAAAACAAAAGATGATTAGTGAAAAACATAATTTTGTATGTAAAAATTGTGAATCACTCTCTTTCCAAATTGTCCAATTAAAAAGAGTTATTGAAAGGTATGAAAAATGACAAATTGGGCTGGAAGGTGTCCTTAGCCAACAAAGATATTCCAATGACAAAAGTGGACTTGGTTATTCAAAGTTTTCCAAACCAAGTTCTAGTAAAACTATCTTTGTTAAAGTTAATGACCAACCAACTAAAGAGAAAGTGAACAAGAAAAAAAATGTTCATCACTATCCTAAAATAAAAATATTCTCTAAAAAGAAATCTTATGTTCCTAGATATAGAAGCAATTTTGAACCTACTTGTTTTTATTGCGGAATAATTGGCCATACACCTAATGCATGCTATGTTAGAAATTTTAGCATAGCAAATGAGCATTACGTATGGGTAAAGAAAGGTACTAATTATGAAGGACCCAAAGCAATTTGGGTACCTAACAAAATGTAATTTTGTTTCGTAGGTATGCTTGAAAACCACATCAAATCTTGAGTATCTTGATAATGAGTGTTCCAAGCATATGACTTGAGACATACAAATTTTCAAATCTAGCATTGAAGGCCAAGGGTTATGTCACATATGGTGATAAAAAAAAAGGTAGAATTCTTGGAATAGGCAAAGTTGGAGCACCACCTTTCACATCCATTGAAGATGTCCTTTATGTCGAAGGACTAAAGCACAATCTCCTAAGTATTAGCCAACTTTGCGACAAGGGCTTCAAAATCAAGTTCACCAAGGATGAATGCTTGATTGAAGATGAAGTCTTCCATGAGGTAAAACTCAAAGGTACGAGAATTAATAATATATTTATGATTTCCCTTGATGATGTTTCTTTGAAGGTAAAATGTCTTATGGTAAACAATAATGAGTCATGACTTTGGCATAAAAGATTTGCACATATTCATATGGAACATTTGAGTAAACTTATAAAGCATGATCTTGTTATTGGTTTGCCTAAGATAAAATTCGTCAAAGATAGACTTTGTGATACATGTCAAAAGGGAAAACAAACCAAATCAACTTTCACATCAAAGAATGTGGTGTCCGCTACAAGGCCACTACAATTGTTGCATATGGACTTATTTGGTCCATCAAGAATAAGAAACTTCGGAGGTAATGTATATGCTTTAGTTATTGTTGATGATTTCTCTAGATACACTTGGACTTTCTTCTTATTGCAGAAAAGTGATGCATTCAAGGCGTTCAAGAGATAAGCAAAGCAAATTCAAAACGAGAAATCCATATCTATTGCCTCCATAAGAAGGGACCATGGTGGAGAATTCCAAAATGCCTCATTCGAAGAGTTTTGCGAAGAACATGGAATATTTTATAATTTCTCGGCACCAAGGACTCCTCAACAAAATGGAGTGGTGGAGAGAAAGAATAAGTCACTTGTGGAACTTGCAAGAACAATGCTTAGCGACTCAAATCTTCCAAAGTATTTTTGGGCGGATGCGGTAAGCACGACATGCTATGTAAATAATAGAATTATTATTAGACCTATCTTGAAAAGTACCCCTTATGAACTCTTCAAAGGAAGGAAACCAAACATCTCTTACTTTCACATTTTTGGATGCAAATGCTTTGTCCTCAACAATGACAAAGACAATCTAGGTAAGTTCGACGAGAAGTCCAATGAAGGTATATTTCTTGGATACTCTCTTACTAGTAAAGCCTATAGAATATATAATAAAAGAACTTTAAAAATTGAAGAATATATGCATGTTACTTTAGATGAATCTAACCCCTCCAAGGAGGATATTGTTTTGTGTGATGATGATGATGATATTGTAGAAGTTCCTCAAAAAGATACTTCAAGTGGAAACAATGATAATCAACCAAAACATCAAGATGAGCAAGATCAACAAAAGCCAAATGATAATGATCTACCTAAGGAATGGAGAACTCATTAGGATCATCCAATTGATAAAGTCATTGGTGATATTAGTCAAGGCGTTGCAACAAGATTAAATCTTAAAGATGCATGCTTGAATATGACTTTTGTGTCACAAATTGAACCTTCCAAAGTTGATGAAGCTTTAGGTGACAACTAATGGATAATTGCTATGCAAAAAGAGTTAAACCAATTCGAAAGGAATCAAGTTTGGGAACTTGTCCCTAAGCCAAGTGATAAACACATCATAGGTACCAGATGGGTGTTTAAGAACAAGCTTGATTATAATGGTATAATTGTTAGAAACAAGTCAAGGTTGGTGGCCCAAGGATACAATCAAGAGGAAGGCATTGATTTTGAAGAAACATTCGCTTCGGTTGCAAGGTTAGAAGCTATCAATTTATTACTTGCTTATGCATGTTCATTAAATTTTCAGTTATTCCAAATGGATGTCAAGAGCGCATTCTTGAATGGTTACATCAATGAAGAAGTCTATGTCAAACAACCCTTAGGTTTTGAAGAATTCAATAATCCTTCACATGTCTTCAAGTTGAGAAAAGTTGTTTATGGCCTAAAGCAAGAACCTAGAGCATGGTATGATCATCTCAACAACTTTCTTTGTGAAAAGGGATTTGAAAAAGGTAAAATTGACAAGACCTTATTTATTAAGAAAATAAAAGGTAACACTTTATTGGTTCAAGTCTACGTAGACGACATCATATTCGGCTCAACAAACAAAGAAATGTGTGAAGAATTTTCATCGATGATGCAATGAGAATTCGAGATGTCCATGATGGGTAAGATGAACTATTTTCTTGGACTTCAAATTAAGCAACTAAAGGATGGCATCTTCATCAACCAATCAAAGTACTACAAAGAGTTGTTGAAAAGATTCGACATGGATAGTTACAAGGAAATGTCTACTCCAATGGGATCCGGATATTATGTTGATCAAGATGAATCAGGTGTTTCAATTGACATAACAAAGTATCGAGTTGTGATTGGTTCCTTACTCTATTTGACGGCAAGTCGTCCTGATATTATGTTCAGTGTGTGTCTTTGTGCTCGTTTTCAAGCCAATCCAAAAGAATCACATCTCACCGCTGTTAAGAGGATCATGAAGTATCTCAAGGGAACAACAAATATCGGCCTATGGTATCCTAAAGGTAGTATTTGCAATTTAGTTGGTTATTCTGATGCTGATTATGCAGGAAGTAAAATTGATCAAAAAAGTACTAGTGGTGCATGTCACATCCTTGGAAATGCATTAGTATCATGGGCTTGCAAGAAACAAGCATGTGTTGCTCTTAGCACGGACGAAGAGGAATACATAGCAGCAGGTAGCTATTATGCTCAAATACTTTGGCTTAAGCAATAACTTCGTGACTACAGACTCGATCTTGGATGCATTCCTCTCCGTTGTGACAACACAAGTGCGATAAACATTACAAAGAATCTGGTCATGCACTCAAGAACCAGACATATTGACATTCAACATCACTTTCTTCGTGACCACGTGCTTTAAGGAGATGTCGAAGTCACATTTATGGATACTCATAATCAACTTGCCGACATCTTCACAAAACCTTTGGCATGAGAACCGTTTTACAAAATTTGAAGGGAACTTGGGATTCTAGATGAGTGTGATATATAACTCGTCAAAAACACATCAATTCAAATTCAAATATGCACTCTTCTTTTACCCAATATCTTTTTCTTTGGAATATATATGTGTTCTCTTACATGAGTTTGAAGAAAAATTGAATTTTGTGTATCTTTACAATGTTTATATTACGTGTTTCTCTCGCATAAAGTTGCCTAAGGATATGTTAAAGCATGTGTAATTAGTAGTTTGCCAAAATTCATTGCATGGTGATCTTAGTGAAAGTACTGTTTTTTTCCTTGAGGTAATTGATTACCACATTTGGTGTAATCGATTACATCCCTGGATGTATATGTTATATTTGCCTCTATTTTTGATGTAATCGGTTATCACTTAAGGTGTAATTGATTACACCCATGTTTCGTAACATGTTTTTGCTTCTGTTTTATGGTGTAACCGATTACACCTCATCGAGTAATCGATTACCACTGTACGTTCCATATTTTTTTAAATTAAATAAATGCCTTTGGATAAGTGGATTTTCATTCAGATTTTATTTACTCTTACCTTATCACTTTCCCATCTCACTCTTCATTTATCATAAATCTTCAAAGCTCTTCTCTCACACTTATCACCATAACCTAAAACCCCATTAAAACCCCACTTTCAATACTCTCCATTGTTCCACTCTCTCTTCCCCAAACTCCACTATAACTCAAAAACCCTACTTTTAAGTTTCCATGGCTCCATCAAGGAAAGATAAAGGCAAGACTCAATTTGATGAAGGTAGCTCATAACATCAGGAAGCTACTCAACATTCTCCATCCCTCAAATCCAGGAGACTTACTTTTGACTTCCGGAATCGGTCACTTATGCCAGTAAAATATGGTAACCTTTCCTATTTTCCTTCTCATAGTTTTGATTTTCCGGAACTGTTAAGACGTCAATGAGTGTATTCTATGGTCTTTGATTGTGGAAATTATTATCCGGATTTGGTTAAGGATTTCTATGCAAACTTGGTTATTGTTCCCGGTGATAGAGTTGTCTTAACTTCTAGGGTTAAGAATACTGATATTGTTATGGATGTAGAAGTATTTGGAAATTGTTTGGGACTGCCATATAAGGGTCAATATTTTCTTCATGGATTTACCCCGGAATGGGAAGGTTATAGAAAAATGGATTATTTTTTCCATACCTGTCGTGTTTCACAACAAGCCTTTCTGAGTAAGAAAAATCTTTCCTCTTCGCGGGTCCTCTTATTTTCAAAAAAATTGTCGGTAAGCGATAGGATGCTTCATTATTTGATTTCATATGTTTTGATGCCTAAGCACTCAAATCACTCTAAAATTGGTGATATAGAGTTGCAAATTATTTATGCCATCAAGAACAAGATTGCTGTTAATTGGGCATATACCATATACATCACATGAAGCATCAACAATCTCTCACGAGAGGATTACCTTACGCAAGGCTTATCTCCAAAATTTTGGAAGCATGTGGTATTGATCTCAAAAGGGAACCTAAGAAGAAGATGACCCCAAGATAATGTGAAATCAATGCTTCGACATCGGTTCAGAATACCGGTATCTTCTTAGACATGGATGGAACATATAAGTACAAGGATGAATTCTCAACTTCTTCAAGTGCTCCTCCACCTCCTCCACCGGCTCCGGAAGGTGAATATATGAATGAAGATCTCTACAACAAAATTTGCTCGGTAGAGACGACTATGATGAAGAATTATCGTGAGCAAAAGTTTGAGATGGCTTCAATCAAAATACTTTTGGAGTACCTTTCAAAATCCCAAAACTCGGAAGTAAGTGATGAAGAAGAGAGTGAAAAGGAATACAATGATGATATGGGGATGTCAGATAGTGATTAAGGAGTTTGTTCTAAAATAATTCTGTTTTGTTTCTTGTTCTTTCCATTGTTGTGTTTTTTTTTCCTTTCGGATTATGTCTTTTTGACCAACTTGGTGTTGTATTAAAACTATGTATGTGTTACTGTTTTAATTTTGTATGCGTTTATATTCTTTACCTTATCATCATTCAATATATGTGTGTGCTTTATTGCTTTCGTCTTTGCCATCCTTTTTGCTAATGACAAAGGGGGGGAAGATGTATGTTTGGATGTTGTATGTTGTCTCAAACAATGCAGCTAGCAAATCTCTTTAAAAATCCCAATCTTGGATCAAGGGGGAGCTTCGATCAAGGGGGAGCTTTTCATTTTGTTAGAGAAATCAAAATCGGATCAAATTGTCAAATATAGAGTTGTCATCATCAAAAAGGGGGAGAAAATGAAGACAAGCTTCTCAAAATGTTTTGATGAAGACATGCTCAATATCTATGCATTGCAAAAAGAATGATTCAAGACTAAAGCTCAAGTGTTTCCTTTCAAAGCATTTCAAAGTCTTGGAGTTTTCTATTGATTCGATCAAAGTATTAAGGTATTAAGTTCTCACTCTCTCCATGATAAGTCAAGTGCTCTAGTTTTCATCATTCAGTCATGTGTTGGATGCTTAGGTCTTTCAAAAGTCTATCTTATAGCAGTCACATTCATTTTTATTGCATTCTGCCACTTTGCTGTGTGGTAATCGGTTACCACCATTTAATAATCGATTACCAACTTTGCGTGCTGCTGTGCAAGACAAGTTTTCCAACAATTAATCAATTACACCTCTTGTGGTAATCGATTACACAGTGTAATTTTTCAAATTTTGTAACGTTGGCTCAGGTGTAACCGATTACACCATATTGGGTAATTTATTACCACTAAACTAGTGGCAGAAAACATTGCATTTTTTCATGGAAATGTTCTATGGAATGTGTTCTTGAACCATGACATCCTTTCATATATCATAACCATTTAGAGAGGTATCTAAGGGTTATATATAACACTTTTTCTGCAAATTTTAAACTTACCTCCTTTCTCACAAATATTTTCAAACAATCTTCTTCATTCATCTTTTCAAATTTATTTCAAGTGTTCTTGATCAAAATTTTCTAGTGAAACTATTTACAGATTTTTCATAAACATTCATATAGTTTCATCCATATCATTAGAGCACTTGTTTGTCATAAAGAAGTTTGATTACTTCAAAGGAGAAGATCAATCAATAGATTGATAGTTTACTTTCACTTGTCAAAAACTTGTAAAAAATTCATATTGTTACTTTATCCTTGTTGTCTAAGATTGTTGGAAACAAGAGGTTCATTAAAAGGGAGGATTGTTCTCTTTTTGAACTTAGTGAAAAATCCAAGAGGATTGTTCTTGGTGTGATTGTTAGTGTCTTCATTGAAAGACTAAGAAGAGTCTTGTAAAAATCCTAACAATAGTAAAATCTCTTTCATATTGAAAGCGGACTGGAGTACTCTCGATCTGTGAGGGGAACCAGGATATCTCTTTGTGTTCTTTACCTTTCCGCACTTTACCGTTCATCACTTAACATAACCAAAAAAGAAAGAACAAAGTTTTTCATAAACCGAAAAAGTTTCAAAGATCCTAATTCACCCCCCTCTTAGGCGCTACTCAACTAACAGTCTAAAAGTCTTCCAAGAATGAAAATATAAAAACATAAAAAAATTAATTTAATTAATTTAAGTATACAACAAAATGATGAATCATTTTAATTTAATTTTTAATTCTTTGTTTATATAAAAAATAAATTTTATATATATATATATATATATATATATATATATATATATATATATATATATATATATATATATATATATATATATATATATATATATATATATATATATATATATATATATATATATATATATATATATATATATATATATATATATATATATATATATATATATATATACTGTTTTAATTTTTTAACATTATAAAAAAATAAATAAAAATTAATACCCTATGATACTAACTTAAAATTATAAATAATCAATCACAACAAGATATTATAATATCAAAATAAAATTAATACCCTCACAAATAATATCTGTAAAAATAAAAATTTAAAACAACATAAATAATGATAGAAACATCAACAAAAATATTTAAACTAGAACAACACAATATTGATAATAAAAATTTGGAAATGAATTGTGTACCTTATAATAACAATGAACCGTAAATCAAAAGTTTGATACTGGAATGGAGAAGTTGAGAGAATTTTAGAAAAAGGGATGGAAATTTTTGTGTGCTTCCGTAAAAGTTTCGTGTGATTATGGATGAGGAAGAAGAATGGTGAGAGGAAGAAATGGGTGTGTGAGGAAGCTGAAGAAGGGAAAGATTAAAAAATACATATGTTGCCTTGCCTTTATGACCATAGTGGTTCTTAAAATTTGGGCATGTCAGTTTGCTAGGTGCTTAACACACTGTAATGCATGTGACCATTGAGTAATTTACATGTTGCAATGTCAGTTGTTGCTGGGTGCATGACACATTGCAATGTGTGTGACCATTGCTGAGTAATTTCCACATTGAAGCCGTCTGACACAACTTTGCCAAAATCTGCATTGAAATGACTTGCCACAACATTAAGAATTTGAATTTTGAAAATAGCTTGCGAGGTGAATAACACCTCTCAAACATTGTTTAAAAAAACCATTTCCCTCCAAATGACTTGTGGTGATATATCTAATAAAGTACTTTTTTTTTATAAATGGCTTGCGATGTGAATATCATTCAGCAACCATGATTTTTTTGCGAGATGAAATTCACCAAACTAATTTTAGTTTTTCTTGTAGTGTCTATTTGCTATTTGGTTGGAGGTAAGTCAAAAACTTCATTTTTCTTATATAAGAGGGTTCAAAGAGTTCAACCTACTAAAAATTTGTAAGATTTATTAGATCCTCTTAAGAACAAATATTGGGGAGAGAAATATGTCTTTTCTTTTTTACTGAACCTCGATAATTCCTAGTATTATTTCTTTATCCCTTAACACTTTACTTTTGTATTTTATTCTTAATTTCCACTGCTAATTTCTAAAGTCTTTTCAAAATGATTTTAAACTCTAAAAATGATCCTACAAGTTTTTCAAACTGTCATTTTTTTGAAACACACAATTCACCCCCTCTTGTTTGTGGAGTCACATGCCCAACATCCATGCACACAAGTACTAATCTCCTATAACACACTCCATTTAATAAATATGATATTGTATCTGCCCCATATTCTGATGAATATCCACCAAACGGATATCCGTGGATATTTACGGATATTCATAGATATTATTATTTAAATAATAAAAAATAAAATATGTTAGAAATCCCCCAAAACCTATGTAGAATTCCAATCAATCTTGATGGACAAGATTGTTATTATCCATACAATAGCAATAAAAAGAAAGAACAATGGAGAAAGAAAGAGTGTAAAGAACGATGAAGGAGAAGAGGAATTAAATTCTGCAGAGTTTCTCTCTGTCCACAGACTGTGGAAAACTTCTTATTCATTTTGCAACTGCAAAATACTGTGAATACAATGTTATGAATACTATATTCACCTCATTACAAGAATAAGGGTTACTCCCTCTATTTATAGATTTAGGTTAACTTGGACCTCAAGCCAAAGCCCAAAACTATAAGAGCCTAAAATAGCTAACGCTACTAAAATAGGCATAAGTCAAAATTATGTATGAAGCAATATGCTTTGACACTTCGACACACTAACACAACTCAACACACTAGGTGGTTCGACACTTCCCTGATATGTCGAGCAACCTGCTTCGATACAAGGAATTACAGTTCAACACACCACTTAATTCATTATGTCTAAGCTATCTACATTCATCATAGCTCTTAGTGTTATGAACACTTCTACCTGCACTCCCTTAGTCATGATGTCTGCAATATGATTCTCAGTTCTGCAGTATTCCACATTCATCTTCCCATCTGCTACCCGCTCTTGAAGATAATGGAAGCTCATCTCAATGTGCTTGCTTTTTACATATACTCCATGTTCAGATTTGCACTTCACAAATTCCTTCTCCCTTAGAAAACCATCTATCTTCTTGTTCCAAGCTCCTGGAGCTTGTTTAAGCCTGTACAGGGCTTTATGCAACTTGTACACCTTTATTTCTTCGCCCACAAACCCAGCTGGTTGTGCAACATAAACTTCTTCTTATAAGGGGCCATTAAGGAATGCACATTTCACATCCATATGACACATCTGCCAGTTGTTCATGTTTGCTAGACCAACAACCAACCTGATTGTTTCGATCCTAGCAACAGGTGTAAAAACTTCATCGAAGTTGATTCCTTCTTTTTGAAGAAATCCTTTCGCCACAAGTCTCGCCTTGTGTCGAGTCACTTCTCCTTTGAGATTAAATTTCACCTTGTATACCCACTTCACATCGATTGCCTTCTTGTCTTGGGGCAATTCGACAAGTGATAAAGCGTTGTTAACTTCAGTTATTCGTTTATTGCTTTCATCCACTTTGAATCTTTCAATGCCTCAGCTGCATTGACAGGTCCGACATCTACGTAGAAAGCATAATGTACCAACTCTCCTTCATCAACCACATCATCTGATGTAATCACACATTCTTGCAACCTTGCAGGCATGTGTCTTGTTCTTTGAGGTCTACTTGTACTTGCTTTACCTTTGACTTCTTCTTGTCGAACTTCTCTTTCGACTTCACTAACTGGTTCATCACAAAAGATTCTCACTGAATCTTTCTTGACATTCTCAGTCCAATCCAACTCCTTAAGCTCATCTATGATCACGTCCTTGCGGATCACTACTTGCTTATTCACTGGGTCGAACAACTTGTATCCTCCAGTCGAATGATATCCTATCAGGATCATCTGACTGGACTTGTCATCAAATTTTCTTCTCAACTGATCTGGCACATGTCTATGTGCTATAGATCCAAACATCCTCAGATGACTCAAGCTAGGCTTGACACCAGACAAACATTCTTCTGGCGTGATTCCTTCTAGCTTCTTCGTAGGATATCTGTTAAGGATATATGTCGCAATCGACACAACTTCTCCCCATAATTCTTTGGGTAGATGCTTGCCTTTCAACATACTTCTAACCATATTCATAATGGTTCTATTCTTCCTCTCTGCGACTCCATTTTTATGCGGAGTGTAGGGTGGCACCACCTCATGCACAATCCCTTCTTTCATACATAATGCATCAAAGTCTTTCGACACATATTCTCCACCATCATCAGTCCTCAAAATCTTGATTTAAACTTGGCAAATACCTCGATCACTTTACTTTTCTTCTGGGTCAGGTAAGACCACAATTTTCGACTGAAATCATCTATGAATGTAACAAAGTATTTGTTACCTCCAATCGAATCCACCTGGAGAGGGCCACATACATCAGAGTATATGACTTTAAGAATTGCCTTTGACCTGCTTCCTGCATCCTTACTGAAGTTGTTCTTCTGCTGCTTCGCCTGCACGATTCTTCACACACTTCGTTTGGAATGTCGATTTCTGGTAATCCTAAAACCATATTTTTTCTCTTCAAATCTCTGATGTCTTTGAAATTTAGATGGCCAACTCTATAATGCCATATCCATTCATCTCTGTTGGCTGCTGTTGCAAGGCACTTATGCTCCATCACATTAAGCTTAATCTTGAAGGTTCTATCTGAGACATTAGAGCCTTCAAGATCAACCTTCCATTTGAGTCGAGAATTCTTATCATCTTGTCTTTGATCGACACCTTGTATTTCTTTTCGACTAACTGTTCTATGCTGAGCAAATTTCTCTTCATGCATGGTATGTACAACACATTTGAAATTACTGACCTCTTGCCATCTTTCCTCATAATCAGAACATTACCAACATCTTCAGCTGCTAGAGTGTTGTCATTTGCAAATTTCACCATGTTCTTCATTGAGGATTTTATGTTGACAAACCAATCTTTTCTTTCAGACATGTGTGTTGAGCATCCTGAATCCAAGTACCACTAGTCCTTGAATCTCTCTTCATCTCTTATTGTAACCATCAACAACGTCTCTTCTTCTTCTTCATGTTTCGCCAACTTTGCATAAGTGTCTTGATTCTTCTGCTTTTCCGGACAATCACTAGAATAATGACCATACATTTGAAAATTGTAACACTGAATGTGACTCTTGTATGGGGTTTGACCGCCACCTCTTCGTCTACCTGCACCACCACCTCTTTGGTTGCCTTGGTTCCATGGTTTTCTTTGATTCGACCAGTTTCCTTCTTGCTGATTTCGACCAGTCGAATTGTTGTAACCTCCTCTGCCTTTGTTGTCATTCTAACTTCCTTTGCCTTTTCTTTCTTTTGTTGATTGAGCCAGCAAAGCCATATCACTTTTCGACCTTCCTGCAACTCTTTCAGCCATTCTTTGTTCATGAGATTCAAGCGTCCCTTGAAGCTCTTCCTTTGTCAGTTTTGAAAAATCTTTCGACTCTTCTATGGCTACTACCACGTGGTCAAACTTTGGAGCCAACGACCTCAAGATCTTTCCAACAACAGATCTTGATGTCAACACTTCTCCACATACCTTGATTTGATTCACCAGTTTCGTAACTTTGGTGAAGAAATCCGTTATGCTTTCATTGTCTTCCATCTGAAGCAATTCATACGTTCTTTTGTGAGTTTGTAACCTCACTTCTTTCACCTTCTCCGCGCCTCTAAACGATTTCTCCTGAATTTTTCATGCTTCTTTCATTGACTCTGCATCACTAACCTTTTCAAAGTTATCTGCATCAACACATTGATGGATTATAAACAGAGCTTTATAATCTTTCTTCTTTAATTCTTTATGTGCAACCTTTTCTTGATACCAGATGTTGGAAATTCCCCAAAACCTATGGAGAATTTTAATCAATCTTGATGAACAAGATTGTTATTACCCACACAATAAGAATGAAAAGAAAGAACAATGAAGAAAGAAAGAGTGTAAAGAACGATGAAGGAGAAGAGAAATTAAATTCTGCAGAGTTTCTCTCTGCCCACAAACTGTGGAAAACTTCTTATTCACTTTGCAACTGCAAAATACTGTGAATACAATGTTATGAATACTCTATTCACCTCATTACAAAAATAAGGGTTACTCCCTCTATTTATAGATTTAGGTCAACTTGAACCTCAAGTCAAAGCGCAAAACTATAAAAACCCAAAATAGGCATAAGTCGAAATTCTGTGTGAAGCAACATGCTTCGACACACTAACACAACTCAACACATTAGGTGGTTCGACACTTCCTTGCTCTGTCGAGCAACCTGCTTCGACACAAAAAATTACAATTCAACAAAATAAAATTATAATTTACAAAAAATTTCAAATTTAACACAAATAAATTACATTCATTTTATCCCTTCTTTTACAATATAATTATACTAAATTTAATAAAATAATAATAATAATTTCTTTTGGAAGTAATGATTTATTAATTCAAAATTTAAATGTGCAAAGCAACCCAAGGGTCAGCTAGAAATCAACAAAGAACAACATCTGGAAAGAAAAAAAAGAAAACCCACTGCGTCATCAATTGAACAACATGCTCCATAAGTTTGAATTTTGTCCACAATCTAAATTATCTATTATTCTTTGACCTATACTGAAATTATTTACACTATTAAAGAAAAAACTTTATCATTTCTATACTTTGAAAATTCATATACCGTCTTCGCAAATTCAAATTTAAGAATTTTTATTATTGTGTGAGTATAATAATAATTTTATAATAATAATAATAATAATAATAATAATAATAATAATAATAATAAAAATAATAATAATAATAATAATAATTTTATATTTAATAATATTTAAGTAATTTTGATAATTATTAACGGATACAAATACTCAAAAGAATGTATCCATAAATTATCAGATAATATCTGTTAATTTTATTTTTGATAGTCAATAAACATCCGATTCATTTTATCCGTGGATACCTATGTACAGATTTTTTATCATCTTTAATTAATAGATAATAATAATAATAATAATAATAATAATAATAATAATAATAATAATAATAATAATAATAATAATAATAATAATAATTTTATATTCAATAATATTTAAGTAATTTTGATAATTATTAACGGATACAAATATTCAAAAGAATGTATCCATAAATTATCAGATAATATCTGTTAATTTTACTTTTGATAGTCAATAAACAATCAAATTCGAACATCTGATTCATTTTATCCGTGGATACCTATGTACAGATTTTTTATCATCTCTAATTATAACGAGTTTCTACCAATATATAAGATATATTTATATTTTTAATTTTTTTTCTTAAATATAAATCAAACAATACTAAATAAAATGAAGAATAACCAACTCACAGTATTAGGACAAAATGTGATATACTTTTAAAAATTTATTAAAAGTTATAGTACACAATAAAATCATATTTAATTATTCTAAAAATATTTATTCAAATTTACAATTCAAATCAATTCTCACACTTCTAAATAAAAATATTATTTTAAAAATAAATTAACATAACTAAATTTTAAAACAGGTCTAACCACTAAACTAATTTTTCTTGTAAAATGATTAAAATATGTATATTAATTAAATTTGTGCAACGTATGAATAATTTACCTAATGTATATATAATATGTGTGACGGCCTATTATAAAACCACATTTTTATATCTATCATTCAAAAGTACAACCCTTAATATTTACTAAAGTAACGGTCATTATTTTTTTGGGTAGTAATTAATAAAAAGTCATCTCATAAAAAACTGGTTTTAAAAATATCGAACTAAAACTCCATTTTAATAAAAATGCGCCTATTATTTTTTAAGAAAAAAAGGAATATGCATTGACAGTATAAAATATTTTTATGCTATCAATCAATGAGATCCGTGTATTCCGTCATATCACACTTTTATTTTTAAAATACCGTTGTAATTTGATAATATAAAATATTTTAATTGAATGATTTTAATTTAACATGTTCAAACAGTTACAATTTCCAATAATATTAATCTTCTAAATAAAAATAGAAAAACTGGATTAAACACTGTGCCAAAATCAACTTCAGGTGTCCACATTTGAATATATTTTCCAAAAGGTTGATATTATCAATCAGCACCTCATTTTTTTTTTATAGAAGTCAACATTTCCAAATAGTCTATTTTTACTAGCCGACTTTATTAGTCTTATTAAACAAAAAAGTTAGTTTATATTTATTAATGATGATAAAATAATGAAATAACAGTTATACAAGGGTCAGAAGAAAAGGGTACATGCAAACAAATATTAATTAATTGCTGGTCCTCAATATAAGGTTGGACCTAACTAGCACAAGTTGCATGCACCAGGTCAGTGATGAATGTCCAACTCATATGTGTTGAGAATCAGAAAGTTCTATCCTCTTAATTTGGTCAGAAAATTATATTCAAATAATGATATTTTTCATGTCCACAGAAACTATATTTTGACCTTCAATGAACATAGATATAGCTGACAAAAAAATAGGATTATTTAATATTGCTACTCATGAACCACACGTTTTATAGGTTAAAGCTAACTACCAGCCTGTGGGGGCGTAGGGTTTATTCAAAGTTTCAAAGTATTTGAAATGAGAACCATTACCGACAAAAATATTTGTGTAACACATGCTCTTTTATTAACGTGTAATTTAATATACTAGTACAAAAGTTGATCAAAGGAATAGTACTTTTGCAAGGAAACCATGTTAAGATAACTCATCTCATTATCACTTTTCTATAACTGGTATCTTTTTGTTAGGGGATATGTTCACATAAATCTTACTATGTTTTTTTTTTAATATTTATGGAGGGGGACTAAGATTAGATTGAATTTGATCTAATCTGTTATTCAATTTGTTCAAATTTTATTGAGTTGGATTCTCCGTCCAACCCACGATTTTATTGAAAAATTGATCCAAACCGATCCTTCGTTTATGAGTTGGATTGACTTCTCGAATTGTGTTTTTAAATAAAATATTTTTTTATGATTCTTTTTGTCTATTTAAAAAATTATAACACAATTCAATACAATTATACTCATTTAAAATATTCAAATTTGATGAATCACATCGTATAATATCTAATATAATTCATTAACACGACATAACATTTGATAATAGTATAAAATTGAATAATACATGTTATTTTCATAAAATACATAAGTTAGAAATGATACAAAAGAAAATAAGAAACAACATGTAAACTTAGACTTACGTAAACTCACATGTCTAGTAGTATTATTGGTGTAGAATAAAATATTTTTGAAAAAATTATGGTGAGTAGTGAGATATTAATTTTATAGTTTTATTTAAAATGATAATAAAAATAATAACAAATTACTAAAGTTTTATCAATGAGAGTCAACAGATATACGAGTTGCAAAACTAAAACCTAATACCCAAACCAAAATTACATGGATTGTTATGAGTTAGGTTGAGTATACCCGTAAATGAATGAGTTCAGATGATTTGTGAGTTGATTGTTTGGGTCAGTGTGTTCGTGGGTCGACCTGCATCCATGAACACCCTATTAGGCCTTGGGAGGAAACCCACAACACAATCGAATAATTCAATAACACAATATCTCCCAAATATCAAATGCAACGACAATCAACAAAACACACCAAACAACACAACACAATTTTAGCGTGGAAAAACCTTTGTTAATTAGGAGTAAAAAACCACGGGACCCGTATGCCAATTAACTCTCCACTATAATCAAGCAATGGATACAATCAAGATTCTCTCTAACACTAGTTAGAGGTATACATCAACATTATCAAGTTCTACAATTAATCTTGGAATACAACAAGAATTAAGAGAAACAATCAACCAAAACAACCACAAAAACTGCACCTAAGAAGTGGACTCGTCAGACAGACTTAGAATGCTCAAAATCCAATCTCCATTGTTTAAAATGTACCTCTATGAATTTTGAACGCTGACACCAAAAATCAAGACGATCCGACGGTTGGATTGTGAGACAACTCCGTATCGTGGGATTGATCTATGCTAAATTGGGGCTGCGAGAATTTCACTCTTCTCTCACCTTATAATTATTGACCTAATTATTTTTGTTAAATAATAAGAAAGGCTTACACACAGATAGGTTACTAACCCACATTCATTTGGATCACTCCAAATAGGAGGGATAACCCAATAAACTCCCACGAACGACTAGTTGGAGAGCAACACCAATTCGACTACCGTGCAACAAAACTCAAATTTTCCCCTAGGCAACACCTTCGTCAACATATCTGAACCAATGTCATCGGTGTGAATCTTCTCAAGCTCCATCAAGTTGGAATCTAATGCATCACGAATCCAATGATAAAGAACATCAATATGCTTCGACCTCGAGTGAAAGGAGGAATTCTTCGATAAGTGAATGACACTTTGATTGTCACAATAAAAGACACACTTTCCTTGTTTCACACCAAGTTTCATTGTAAATTTCCTCAACCATAACAACTCTTTTGACGCTTCCATGACACCTATAAACTCGGCTTCGGTAGTGGAGAGTGCAATACACTTTTGTAACTTTGTTTTCCAAGCCACGACTCCCCCAAAAAAAGTCACCATATACCCCGAAGTATATTTACGATCATCTAAGCTTCCGGCTAAACCTGAATCCATATACCCAACCAACATAGGTTTCTTTCATCCCAAGGTTAACTTCAAATTCGACGAGCCACACAAATATCTCATCATCCACTTCACGACCTCTCAATGATCTTTTCCCGGATTTGAGAGATAACGACTCACCATTCCCACAACATGAGCAATAACGGGTCTTGTACAAACCATAACATACATCAAACTACCCACGACTGACGAATACGAAATGTTCTTCATACTCAACCTTTCTTCATCCATAGATGGACATAGTTTATGACTAAGCTTGAAATGAGAAGCAAGTGGAGTGCTCACCGCTTTAGCCTTATCCATACTAAAACGCCGAAGGAATTTCTCCACATACATTTCTTGGGACAAGTACAACTTCTTCTCATTTAGATCTCAAACAATGCCAATACCAGGAATTTTTCGATCCTCTCCTAAATCCTTCATAGCAAAAGATTCACTCAAAGTTTTCTTCAACTCTTTAATTATTGAAATGTAATATCCAACAATGATCATATCATCCACATAAATCAAGAGAATAATGAAATCACCTTTGGAGAAATTTCGGAAAAACACACAATGATTGACCTTGGTCATCTGGTACCCATGTTCAATTATCACCGAGTTGAATTTTTGATACCATTGCCGAGATACTTGTTTCAAACTATAAAGACTTTTTACCAATTTGCAAACATAGTCTTATTTTCCCTTCTTTCGGAACCCATCTGGTTTCTTTATGTAAATTTCTTCATGCGGATCACCATGAAGGAAAGCCGACTTCACGTCCATTTGCTCTACTTCCAAATCAAGTCGGCTAGCCCAAGAACCACGCGAATAGATTTCATCTTCACAACCGGGGAAAAATCATCTCCAAAGTCAACACCTTTCCATTTTTTAAAACCTTTTACCACCAAGCAAGCCTTGTATCTTATTTGAGAGTTACACTCATCTTGCTTAATTCGATAAACCCATCTATTCTTCAATGTTCTCTTACCCTTTGGCAACTTCACTAACTCAAAGGTGTTATTCTCACGAATTGATTGCATTTTATCCTCCATGACATCCATCAACTACTTTTTTTTCTCATCCTTCAAAAATTATTCAAAGCTTTCGGGTTCTCGACCATCGGTAAGAAAAACATACCCATTCGAGGGGTATCGAATGGAAGGCCTTTTATCACAAGTAGACCGCCTCAACTCATTATAAGCAATCAGTTGCTCAACACTTTCAACCTCTTGATCAACCTCATTTTCAATAACGTCTTCCATAACACCTACATCAATAATATCATTAGGATTTAAAACATTATCAACATTCAAATCCATACCTTGATTTGTAATTGGAACGTATTCGAAAGTGATAGGGGTAGGAGTAATAGTAGCTGAGTCTGTATCAACCATTTATTCATCTTCAAAAATAGGATCTTCATTGTCAACTTTATCGATGTCCCCAATGGTATAATCCTCCATGAATACGACATCACGACTACGAATAAGCTTCTGTTGAACCAGATCAAAGAATCGATACCCAAGATCATCAAGACCATACCAACAAACACACATTTCTTTGACTTCTCACCCAATTTCGGTCTCTCATCCTTTGTAATATACACATAATCATGCACCGAAACACCCGAAGATGGTCGTAGGAAACATCTTTACCACTCCAAACATGATTTGGAACATCAAACTTCAATGGAACACATGGAGTGAGGTTTAAAAAATGTATAATTGTGCTCAATGCTTCTCCCTAAAAGTATTTCGACAACTTTGATTGAGAAAGTAAACATCTCACCCTTTCCACCAAAGTTCTATTCATTCTTTCTGCTAACACGTTAAATTCTGGTGTCTTTGGAGGAGATTTTTGATGACATATACCTTGATCTTGACAATACTTGTCTAAATGTCCAACATACTCTCCCCTGTTATCGGTTCGAATACACTTGAGATTTTTCCCTATTTCTCTTTCAACCAATGCTTGAAACGACTTGAAGGTATCTAACACTAAATCTTTCGTCTTCAAGGTATAAGCCCATATTTTCTCAGAATAATCATCAATGAAAGTCACAAAGTAATATGCACCACAAAGAGATCGTGTCTTCATCGGACCACACACATTTGAATGTACTAAATACAACACTTTTGATTTCCTCTTTGGTTTGGATGGCATAAAGGAAACTTGCCTTTTCCTACCTGTTAAAAAATGCGAACACTTTCTTAACTTTGCATCGGAAACACCATAAAACACATTCTTCTTTTCCAAAGTTCTCAAACCTTCTTCACTCATATGACCCAAATGCTTGTGGCATAATTACGATGAGCTATCATTGTCATAAGTGTTGATGTAGCACTTAGAAACCCCAAGTTGGAAGATATACAAATTTTAATTCTATTTTCCTTTAGCAACCACCATTGAGCCTTTATTTAACTTTTATTCATTGGATGAAAAAGAATTATCATGTCCTTCATTATCCAAATTTCCAACAGATAAAAGATTAAATCAAAGTTCTGGAATGTGTTTCACGCCTTTGAGAACTAGAGTAGTCCCATTTCTAGTTTCGACACAAATATATCATATTCTAATGACATTAGCTTGCCTATTATTTCCCATTCGAACAACCCCAAAGTAAACGGTCTCGTAAGTTGAAAAAAGACCATGTCTCGAGGTTGCATGATTAGAAGCACCACTATTAACCATCCAATTCATCTCATCACATGATAAATTAACATTCTCTATACAACTATCACAAACAACAAAGAAATAATCAACAATAACAATATTTTCATTATTGTTACCTTCCTTTTTGTTGTTGTTCTAGTTCTTCTTCTTGTTTTCCCTTTTCAACTTCCAGCAATACCTTTTTATGTGTCCCTTTTCTCAGCAATAATGACACTCAATATTAGAGAATATATTAGAGCCTTCTTGTGATTTACCATGTGATGTCCCACGATTACTTGAACCTCTATTTTGATGTCTCCCCCTCGATTCGGTAACCAACACCTTAAAATATGAAGAAGAGCCTTGTGACTTACGCCTCAACTCCTCATTCAACACACTACTTTTAGCCAAGTCCATCGAGATGATATCATTTGAATCAGAGTTAGACAAGGATGTCCTAAAAATCTCTCAATAAGTAGGCAAAGTACTAAGAGCCACAAACCTTGAATTTCATCATCAAAAGTAAGATTCATCGTCGAAAATTGATTTAGAATATCATCAAAAGTAAGATTCATCATCGACAATTGATTTATAATCCCTTGGAAAGTGTTCAAGTGATCAGTCATTGGTGAACCATCACTATACCTCAATGACATCAATTGCTTGAATAAGAATAACTTATTATTCTCAGTCTTTTTTGCATATAACTCCTCAAGTTTTGTCCAAAGAGAGCGAGCATGAGTCACCAAGCTCACATGATTCAAAACATTATCATCCACCCATTGACGAATGTAACCACAAACTTGTTTATGCAACAAAGCTCATTTTTTAATACTCTTTCCATCGGGGTTTTCACTAGAGAAAATCGGAAAGTGAAAGCCTTTAACATAAATAAAATCTTCCATCTTCCTTTTCTAGACATTATAGTTTGATCCATTCAAACTCACCATCCTAGATGTGTTCCTCTCCATTGTTACACAAATCAAACTACAACTCTGATACCACTTGTTGGGAGGAAATGCACAATGCAACAAAATAGTACAACAACACAATCTCTCCCAAATATTAAATGCAATGATAATAGAAAACACACACCAAACAACACAACATAATTTTAGTGTGGAAAAAACTCCGTTAATTAGGAGTAAAAAACCATGGGACCCGTAAGCCACTTAAATCTCTAGTATAATCAGACAATGGGTACAATCAAGGTTCTCCCTAACACTAGTTAGAGGCATACATCAACATAATCAAGTTCTACAATCAATCTTGGAATACAACAAGAATCAAGAGAGATAATCAACAAAAATAACCATAAAAACTGCACCTTTGAGCACTTTATAAGTGAGAGGATCCACACACCTATCACCTTAAGGTTTTGGGTGAATATATGATGTCTCTCTCACTTGTGTGTTTATCTTGACCTAATGTGGATGCTCTTTATGATGACCCAATAATGGTATCAGAGATTGGTTCAAGTAAGGGACCAACCCCTTGTATAGAAAGTTTTCCTGACAATATGGTGTTTAGACGGCGTGTTCTATTGTAGTGCTCGCAGGGATGATACAAGTATATGTGGATGAAAGAGCTTCCACTTGAGGATAAGCATATTGAATGAACTCAAACTTAAGAGGGATATTGTTGTGTACAAGTGTGAGTTATAAGTCCGAAATTCTTAAAAAAGTGGAGGTTGATCACTTTATAAGTGAGAGGACCCATACACCTATCGACCTAATATTTTAGGTGAATATGATGTGTCTCTCTCACTTATGCGTTGCTCTTGACCCAATGTGAATGCTCCTTATGATAACCCGACACTAGATGCCTTTAAGGAACCAAAGACATGGTGTCTTTAGTTGTTTTTGTTATCCATTTTGATGAAATATAAATTATAAAAAATATATAAAAAAGAAAGATCAAAGAGAGTGTTACACGGAGAGAAAAACTCAAATGCATGGTGTTTTTAGCATCTCAAAGGCACCTAAGCTCATTCTCTAATAATAATAATAATAATAATAATAATAATAATAATAATAATAATAATAATAATAATAATAATAATAATAATAAATAAAGTTATTAAAGGATGCATAAATACAAAGGAAGAATTGAGGTAGACACAAGAAGTACCGGATCACAAACACAAAAACAACAAAAGATATCACAAATAGTCTAATCTCGAACAAACAAAATATAACACCTGAATTAAAAAGGAGAATGCAAAAACTAACAGGCCAAACAACAAAAAGTTAGATCTCAACCAAAATAAATTCCTATCAACATAAGAGAATTCTCCATAGAAATCACTAAGAATACTTCTCCGCAAGTTCAAAGATATCAAGTCTGATATTGACTCAAACACAAAATATGATTCTGAAGCCAGATAGAGAAAGCACATGAGTTTCCTAAAAACATACTAAGATATCATTTCTAAACAAGGAAAATATTCTTTTTTTACGGGAAACAAGGAAAATATTCTTATCTTCCACTTCCTTCACGCTAATCGAGGAATCTAAAAAAACAAGATCATTATGAGATTTTCATAACAATCACACTATTGAGTGCCAAATCATAAAGATACCTACCCTTCATCCTATACCTTCCTCATGACGATCTAATTATAAGAAAAAGAGATACAAAGAAGAGCAAAACACCACCCTAACCACCTACAAATCATATATCAAACTGATGTTGTCAATCGTAGACAATACACAAATGGGAAACCAACTATAGTGGTCCTATACACAGAGGGCACAAAACAACTTTAGGATCCACTACCACCCTCTAATGTTTCTGCCTCACCCCACCATGATTTTTTGCAGGCTTTTACCGGCGTGAGTATTAACATATTTTTTTATTTTTCCATTTTTAGGCTTACGAGATGCTGTGCACGTGGACCCACTCTGACTCGCCTTCACTTTTTATGGGATGGGTTAAGTTTTTAGGCCCGCATCCTCAAGTATGTTTGCCCTATGTAATACCCCAGACTGCTTTTAGGATTACTGACTAACCCCACAAACCAACACATGTCTTTTTAGCATGTTTTATCCTCACTCACACGCTTTCCGGGAAACTTCCCAGAAGGTCACCCATCCAAATACTACTCCAAGTCAAGCATGTTTAACTATGAAGTTCTTATTTGTTAGGCTACCAAAAAGAAGATGTATTTTGTTGGTATAGGTAGTACCAATTAATCCTTATAAGCATTCCTTCAACCATGCAGTCCCATACCTACACAGACTCACGATCCCTCTCATTCCGATGTGAATTCGATTTTTCCTTAGAAGTTGCCAGGAGTGTCTCATTGTTATGTCTCATGAACTGATAACCATTCTCTTAGGTGTTACATGCCCACCAGCTTCTGCTTGGTTCATCCCCGAACCATATCGTACTGGGAGATATTTGACTCTGATACCATTTGTAACGCCCTAGACTGCTTTCAAGATTACCGACTGACCCCATAAACTAACACATGCCTTTTTAGCATGCTTTGTCCTCACTCACACGCTTTCCGGGAAACTTCCCAGAAGGTCACCCATCCAAATACTACTCCAAGTCAAGCACACTTAACTATGTAGTTCTTACTTGTTAGGCTACCGAAAAGAAGATGTATCTTGTTGGTGTAGGTAGTACCAATTAATCCTTATAAGCCTTTCATCAACCATGCAGTCCCATACACACACATAATCATGATCCCTCTCATTCCGATGTGAATTCGATTTTTCCCTAGAAGTTTCTAGGAGTGTCTCATTGTCATGCCTCGTGCACCAACAACCATTCCCTCGGGTGTTACATACCCATCAACTTCCACTTGGTTCGTCCCCGAACCACATCGTACTGGGAGAGGTTTGGCTTTGATACCATTTGTAACACCCTAGACTACTTTCAGGATTATCGGCTGGCCCCACAAACCAACACATATCTTTTAGCATGCTTTGTCCTCACTCACACACTTTCCTAGAAACTTCCCAGAAGGTCACCCATCCAAATACTACTCCAAGTCAAGCATGCTTAACTATGGAGTTCTTATTTGTTAGGCTACCGAAAAGAAGATATATCTTGTTGGTATAGGTAGTACCAATTAATCCTTATAAGCCTTCCTTCAACCACGCAGCTCATACCTGCACAAACTCAGAATCTCTCTCACTCTGACGTGAATTCGGGTTTCCCTAGAAGTTGCTCGGAGTGTCTCATTGTCATGCCTTGTGCACCAACAACCATTCTCTCGGGTGTTACATGCCCACTAGATTCCACTTGGTTCATCCTCGAACCACATCTTACTGGGAGAGGTCTGGATTTGATACCATTTATAGTGCCCTAGATTGCTTTTAGGATTACCGACTGACCCCACAAACCAACACATGTCTTTTTAGCATGCTTTGTCCTCACTCACACGCTTTTTGGGAAACTTCCCAGAAGGTCACCAATCCAAATATTGCTCCAAGTCAATCACGATTAACTATGGAGTTCTTATTTGTTAGGCTACCGAAAAGAAGATGTATCCTGTTGGTATAGGTAGTACCAATTAATCCTTACAATCCTTTCTTCAACCATGCAGTCTCATATCTGCATAGCCTCAGGATCCCTCTCATTCCGATGTGAATTCGGTTTTTACCTAGAAGTTGATAGGAGTGTCTCATTGTCATGCCTCGTGCACCGACAACCATTCCCTCACCCTCAAGTGTTACATGTAACCACTCTCCACCATCTCCGGCCTCGGGTGTTACACCCTGCTCCACCCCGTGTCGTTTTTTGCAGGCTTTTGCAGGGCCGACATGCCTATTTGCACCCTAAGGATAAACTAAGATCAATTCTTCGGCTCAAAATTTCATTTCTCTAACATTTAAACCCAATTTCTTAGACATGTTATTGTCATATAAAACACGCACTACTAAAAAAAGACCATTTAACCATGGTTGGAAGAAGGATTACACCTCAGTTGGTTTTCCATGGTAATGTAGGTGGTAGTAACATGTGCCTTTTTTACTACCACGGGTTGGTAGTTGTGGTTAAAACATAGTAGCGTGTAACATATCACTATAATGGTATAATCTAACCGTGGTAAAATGTGGAGATGGGTTTGATACCCTGAGCCAACATTTTGATAGATTTTGAGAAATTTCATAACGGTTGAGCGTCCCAACCGTAGTAAAATAGTTAGTGCATAATATTTCACCATGGTTATAACTTCCAACTGTGGTGATATATTCACTTGAGTTTATTATAACTTATATGGAATGCTTATTTCACCTACAGCTCAATAAGCATATAACTTTTCAATTTGATTTATAAATTAATAATATGGAAAATAGAGTTATATTAGAAGAAAAATTTACACTAATTAATGTTTTCGAGCTTTCTACAACCACTTATCTGCATCTCACTCTTTAACAGTTAGAATTTGGATTAATGCTTATAATCCTTCAACCAATACGTCCTTCACTACTAGTTCGTTCTACAAATTATTAGTAACTTTGCAAAATAAACTAATAAAAAAGAAAGTGTTGATTGAAGAGTTACAAGTATTGAACCATATTGTAACCGTCAAAGAGCGAGATGCAAATAATGAGCTGAACAAAGCTGTTAAAACATTGATCAATATAAATTATTGTTTTCTAACATAACTGAACTTTTCATATTATTATTTTCTAATTCAATTCAAAAGGTTATACATTCAAATAGGGTTTGGTAAAGCACTCAAACCAGATACTATATAATAATCTCATCTTATAAGACATGTTGGCTGAATAAAATGAAAGCTACAAAAAGAAGTGTACCCTATTCTTTTGTCCCCCTCTTTGCCAAAAAAGAGACAAAGGACATATGACCACCATCAAACAAACAACCCAATAGTGGATTCTACAGACATACATGATATTACGCATATTCTACCAGAATGACACAAATATAACAATAACAACAACATAATGCAGAAAGCGATAAAGTAACACAAGAGATTGGTAACCCAAATCGGTGCAAACAACACATACATCTGGAGGGCCCTTTCTAACACCCTAAAAACCCCGACTCTTTAATTTAAAAAGATAAATAATATTATTCTCAAAAAGGTGCTACATATTCACAACATGCATACTCTTTCAAGTTTAAAAAAAACATGTAGTGGAACTCAACATAAACATATACTTTAAATTATCTTTGCAAAATAAGTACTTGATTTAATTTAAACAAATCCAAAATAACAAACTGAAACAACTATAACGACACGTTCCCAATGTTACAGATCATAGCTACTGAAAACTAAATAACAACACGATAAATAAAGGAAGAAAAGCCTTAATGACATCTTCCAACGCATAACAACTATTGATCCTCCTGAGTATCTGTACCACAACAGATAGAACACCACAAGCAAAATAAAAGTGGGTGAGAATACACTCAAATATATTAGTGGTGCACAACATAACAAGGGGGTATATTCACACAATTTACAAACGCAAAATTCATTCACATCAACCAAACGATTTACAATGCCTTTATGTATGAAATGCGACTAAAACCTCGAATCAATGCATGTGGTACCATTTTGTAGACATCGGAGTTATGTTACTGACTTTCATCCACTCTCTAGGTTCCTTTTTGAACCCAGTTCCTCTTCGAACCCAAACTCATCACTGATCCCCCCTTCTGAACCAACGACTCGTCACTTCTCAACTCGACACACATGATACATGACATATAACAACAACATACAGGTGCAACGACATCACTAGTTCCACTTTGAACCATATCCAACATCACATAAGGTAATCACAGTAGTTTCTCAATCCTAACCACACATCTCAACATCAACAACCTATAATTACAACTCATATTTCAATTATACACACATTTAAACAACATATGCTCATACATCAAATAAAGTATCCACATAACACTTAAGGCATGTAGATTTTATTCACCATATCACCAAACACGACAAAACAATAACACACATTCATTGAAATCGGAGACAACCCGACAATTCAAATAAAAAACAACACTCTATGTTGTTACTGCTTGCTAAGCGAGAATCTCCTTCGCTAAGCGAAGGCTTACTAAGCAAGGACTCCCAAAATAGCAAAAACCAGAAATGTGATTCTATCTTTAGAGCCCCATCAAAGCTCTAATTTTGACCTTCAATCACCGAATTCAAACAGAAGGTGACCTATACATATCATACCATAATTAATATACCATATATTCACTAATTCAAGATCTAATACATCTTTTATCATGAATAAAAGGTTATGTTCATAATGCCAAAAACATACACATGAACAATAATGTTAGATGATAGGCTTCGATCAAGAGGGGGGCGGATACATCACTAGTTAAAAAAAACTTTGAACAAAAACAGTTTTGAAAAGTTTATGGCGAGCGGGAGTAACCCGAACCGAATAGTCGAACCAGACCTCTATCGAAAAGTTTATATATGCGTTAATAGTATAAATGTATGATAATGAGCACAAATTGATCAAAGACTTTGGATCACTACCAATTGAATGCTAAGCTATAAGGATAGTATATTCCCAATGATCAATCACAACACCTATTTCAAAAAGGTAATAAAAAATATTATCCAAATAAATTGATCGCACGATTAATGAAGTCAATAATTTGTAAATGGAAAATAAAAGAGATAGAGAGGGAGAGAGAGTACCCAAGGATTCATTTAGGCAGTTCCCCAATCAAACCCTACAAACCCTAAGTTTGATGGTGATTATGACGCCTTCTCTTCCCTTGATCAAAGCTTGATCAAGTAATCCAACAATGCCGATTTGATTCATCGTCTCACGATGCAAGAAACCCCTTATTCTTCAAAGCTTTCACTCGATCAAATACAAACCATGAATTTTTGTAACCCAAGATTTACCAATATGATTCACCGTACCATGCTACTTCTTTGCAAGAGCCTTTCGTTCCTCAAATTCTTCACTCGTTCGGATCCAAATTGCGTAATATTGTCTAAAACCTTCAAATCCAAATTTATTCTTGAAGGAAAAATCCAACTCGATTTTCTTATTTGAAACCCTAAAAGAACTCAACCCAATTTACAATTCAATCAACCTAAATTGGACGTTATTAACCCTAATTCTAGATGACACCCAAACAAATAATTATGTGTAGTTTGTTTGTATGTATGCATAAAATGAAGTTGAAGATGATGAGAATGCTTTGAAATCCTGGTTTCATATAGGTTTACTCTAGAACGTTACTAGAAATTATGCATGTATGAAGTATTTATATGCATGCATGTTCAGAGGCAAAAGGAATGTAAAAGATTTGAAAAAATTGTGAATTTTTGAAAAAATTCATTGCATAAGCCGACTTGTATAAGTCATGTGCCAACATGTTCAAAGCACGTACCAACCTGTATAGGTCATACGTTGACTTGTAGAGGCGACACATCAAACAGAGCTTACTGGCTTTAAAAATGCATTACATGTGCCGACTTGAAAAACCGATAATCGACACATACATTTTTTTTCTTCTATGCGTCGACCTAAAACTTGTTATGATGCATGTAAGACCCCAATTTTTACCCTAAGATCCCTCATGCTTTCTCATGTTATGCATAAGTATTGGGATCACATCTTGGCATCCTTCTTACCCCTCATTCATTGGGTTTGTATTGAGAGAGATCACCAAGCACCATTTGATTGTATCATACTTTTTATTTTATCATCTTTACTAACCAAAATATCAAAAATATGTCTTTGTATAATCTAACTCTTTTGTAGGTAGGGCATGTGCTCACCTTTGATTTATCAATCTCACATCTAGGGTTTAAGACCCTCAATGCAAGGAGCTCAATCAAGAAGTGGTCTACTATGTCTCTATGCATCATATGAATACCCATGATCTCCACATGTTATTTTGATCAAGAAATTATCAAGAGTTTGGAGTTGGTTTGCCTTGGAAACCCTAATTCACCTGGGTATCTTGTGTAACTTCTTCAACAAGCTTCTTCACCAATTGATCAAATATTTCAAGGGATACTTCAAATTTCATCATCTTATGCATATATGATCCTCCATGAGTCCCAAAAGTCAAGAGAATTGCAAGATAGCAAGTTGGTCCATGGTGGTTGACCAGAGGAATTCATCTGATCAAGACTGGGTTCCCTAGACCCAATCTCCTACAAATTTTGTCATATGAAAAAGATTCAAAGATGAATGTTACTCTAAATGGCATTACAAACAACTTTCATGTTGAGGTCTAGAGCTAGTTTTGCTTGGAAAGTCATTTTTTATGGTAAAGGATTATAGGTTATTTTGTCCAAACCCTAATTTGGAGGTCAACTTCCCAAGGTCATAACTTACTCAAATGTTATGAGATTAAAGATATCCAAGTTACACAATCAAATTTAAGATGTCTAATTAAACTTTGATGTTTTTAGTAAGATCTAATTCAAATTTTATGTGCATGTGATATGAGGATACATTATAGGTCATTTTGGATCAAAGCCATTGAACAAGTGATTTTCCTCAACTTCAAAAATGTATAACTCCCTCATATTAAATCCAAATGAGGTCAACTTTGTGACTATTTTGAATGACTTTGAGAGAGCTACAACTTTGATGAAGGAAACATTTTCCTTTGAAACTCACATAAAAAGTTAGCCAAGGTGGAATAAGTGAACATATGACTTGACACTTAGAATTTTTTTGACATGTTTGATTTTCCCAACTTCCACCTCAAAATTCATCATGGTAAAGATTCAAATAAAAAATTGTTCAACATGAAAGTTTTTCCTCTCGATCTAACCTTTCGAAAAAGTCCAATTTCATCCCATTTGGACAAGGTACGAGTGAATTGCGCATGGCTTGAACATTGATGACCATTTGGCAAGATTCAACTTGCACCTTCCATACACCAATGCATAGCTTTCCAACATGACTTCAACAATGTTTGTACTCAATTATGGACCAAAAGGAGTGATTACATGGGCCTGTTACACGCCCATGCACCCATGCAATGTACATTGCTATTTTTGGATTTTCATTTCAAGTGTGCAAATATCAATTGGTTTGGCTTTAAATAGAAGCCCTTGCCATCAGAATTAAGGACCTGGTGCGTCAGCTTTGACTCCCAACCTTCAAACCCTCTCATTTCAAAGGATAACCTTGATAATTTCCTTTGGAAATTGAGTTTGAATCTCACTGTTTTTAGATTCAAATCTCCAAGAGTCTTGTGCCTTTTCATCATTCAATTCCACTCCATCAAGTGTCCTAAGCAAGATCAAGAGCAAGCAAGAGCAAGATCGATTGAACACATACATGCATTGAAGGTATTTTCCAGAAATTTTCATCTCTTTGATTCTCACTCAATTCTACATAATTTTTCTTGATCTTTGGTTGTCTGAAGTCCTACCAATGTAGGAAACAAGATTGAGTTGCTTTGAGGCTAAATCGAAGCAACTCAGATCATGCGCCTCAAAATTCAGCTCCCTGTATCTTTCAATATACTTGGAGTTAGGAGAAATTGAGGCCAGATTCGAGCTCTTGAGCATTTTTACTTTGAATTCATGTCCTTCTTTTTTATTTTGGTGATGATTGTGAGTGAACCAGTCCGGTGAAACTCACCGGAGAAGGAGACCAGAGCTTTGGCTCCGGTGGTGTGCTGACGTTCATCTGAGCCATATGATCCATTTGAATTGTTATAATCTCACGTGTTGAAATTGATTACCATTTGTACAGCGCCTTGACTTGTGTCCACCATGGAACGCACGCTAGCAGCCACTTGATTTGTCACCTCAATTAATGAGGGAGATCAAGTGGTCCACGTATTTTTGCATTTTCTGATTTTTAGTTTAATTTCTTTATTTTCATTAGTTCATATTAATCTTAATATTGATCCAAAAAATATGAGACTTTCACCAAAAAAATTTAAATAAATTCCTCATTCATTTCCTGAATTAAAATTATTTTTTGGATTATTATTAATATTTTTCATGATTTAATTGTTTATGTGCATATTTTTAATTGTTTAAAAATACTTTTAAGTTCCCAAAAATTATGAAACTTCTTTCTAAGGTTCTTTGACCTTGTTTGACCTACGATAAATCTCATAGTTATTTATTTGGTGTTTTGATGAGGTTTTAGGATTTTGACCAACCATAATTAAATTTAATGCATTATTTAATTGATTTTAATTGTTTAATTGCAAAATAAATTGTGTTGAGCTTTTGATATTGACTTGTATTGTTGGGCCTGGGTCAATGTTGATTTGACTTTGTTGAGTTAAAATCATTGGATTTAGGGGATTGATGAAATGTACATTTCATCTCCCAAATTGAAAGAATGATTTTAATTTGGTAAAAGTCCTCCTTTGACCAATTTGTGTTGATTCCATTTCCCCTCCCTCTTCATCTCAATTTCATTCTCTTCTCATTCATTTCATGGACCTATGATATCTCCATATCCTAAGACTAGTTGATTGTAAAATCAACATGAGTATGGATGAGATTAGGTCCACCCCTTTTGCATATTCTTTTTAAGTGTGGTATGTTTTAGGAGCATGGTTCATAATACCATGTCTCTAATATGCATTAACACTAAAATTTCTATTGCCCGACCTCATATAGTTATGACTTCTACATAAGTCCAATTACGATTGCATAACATAACGCTAAATGGTTGACACAAAATACATATCATTCTAGTAAGTGAGATTGTAAGTCTCCCCTCTTTGATGGTATTATATGGAAACTTGGCCTTTTTTCCTTCCTTTGGAAGATGTCTTGGTTCAAGGATCCATGCTTGTGACAAGTGGGTTGAGTGTTCTCCAAAGAATGACTTAAAAAAAAGCAAAATCAATACTAACTTCTAATCAACTAACATTCAATTTCAAGCCTTTTACTTTTATGCACTTTAAATTCAAGTCTTTATTCATTTTCCATTATTCATACCATTTAACTTGTTTATTTTAATGCAATTTTCACTTTGCTCACATGAGCTTTATCTTGTGATTATATTGTGATTGTATATACTTGTTTGTGTTTGTGGTCTGTTGACTTTAATGTATATAATAACAACAAAAACCCTAAAAGACACTTGGTGTGGACTGTTGGTTTTGATCTGAGACTTTGGACTTAGAATTAGGCAACACTCCCTATGCAAAAGGACTTGGTCAATCCCAACTTTCATGAAACCAAGTGCTTGTGATTTGAAACTTCATCTGAAGCCAGTACTATGATCCCATTTGAGTTCATCTACTACATGGTCTTATTGAAGCTATTACTTTGAACCTGTGCCTAATGCTTATCTTTGAGTTCATATGATGTATGGGAGATTATGAAGAAGATCATGGAGTTGCTAGATTAGATGTGGTTATCTTTATTTGATGCCTTGTTCTTCATCTTCCTATATGTGTATTGATATTGCTTGATTCTAAAGTCCAAGGGAATTTGGGTTTCTATATGACATTCTTGTCTATTGGATTGCAGCCCATTGGTCAGATCTTTTCAACTCTTAACTTTTAATTTTTGCTTAGGATTAGTCTCTTCATCTCTTCCCCACTTCTTTAATTTCAAATCTCTCCCTCCTTTTAAAAATATTCTTTGTTTGTGATTTCTAAACTTAGACTTTATTGCAAATTAGAAACTTTGGCCTTATGCCATTGCATTTTCAAACTCTTTTCTTAATCAAACTTATAAATGAACCTAACTATATTAACTTAAAATTTCAAAAGACAAAAAGAACTAACACTCATTCCAACCTTTTTAGGCCTTTTTTGCCTTTGTTAAACTTAAACTTTTGTTAAAAGCAATGCACTCACTTTGAAATTGATATCACGAACTACGAGGTTTTGATCCCTCATTTTATGTTGCTACGTAGGCACAAGTCCGAAGGTCTTGTCAAACACAAAAATATAATTAATGAATTCTTTTCTCATCCCCACACTCTATTTATTGCAAACATCTTTTATACCAAAACACATGTACACACAAAAGGGCTCCTTAGGAGTACCTAGGACACTTTGGGTGCTAACACCTTCCCTCTATGTAACTAACCCCCTTACCTGTAATCTCTGACATTTTATTAGTTTTGATTTGAAAAATTCTTATCTTTGGGTTTTGTTCATACTTTTCCCTTTTCCCTTGGAAATAATAAAAGCGCGGTGGCGACTCTGGTTTTATTGACGTTAAGTTTATCCATAGTTTAATGGTCATGAATTTACCGCTACATAAATTAAGTGGCGACTCTGCTGGGGAGTAGTCTCCAGTGGGTTTAGACTACTTTTTTGTGTGTATATAATTGTGTATTTGATGTATGTATATTTTTTTGTGTGATATAATCTGCTTGTTGTGCTTGGTGATCTCTGAGTGGTGAGATAAGTTCTAACCCGAACTTGAGTGCAATTAAGATAAGAGGATGGTATAGTCATTTCGACTTGTGTGGAGTAGTCCTTAATAAGTTGGCTTGAGACCCATCTACTCAGTGGAGACCCTTTTGGAGTTATAAATGTCACACAAGTTATTTGTAGTTAGGCATTACTATCTTTGATTTGGGGTCCAAGAAGCCGAGGACCGTAGAACATTTAACCCCTCTTGGCCTATTTAGGACGTAGTGCGGAGACTGTTCAGGTGTAGACTTGATAATATTTGTTACACGATACTACACTCAGACGAGTTTCTCTTGAGAATATTATGGGTTGATGAGTCAGTCATCATAACCTGTAATATCTGATAGATGGAATTTAGACTCTGGGAACTTTTTAAAATATGATCTATAGGTTTTATCCTTAGTACACTCCTTTGGGATGGTTCTTACCCAGACTCCATACTCGTGACTCACAACAAACCCTTGATTCTTGGTTGATCCAATCAAGTCTTTTCAATATCAATGGAACTTGGGTGTTGATAAGGTGAAAACTATAATCCACCAAAATGGATGATTGATCTTGACAATGATTTGATTCATCCCTTGACATTTGTTTGTTTGCCTTGTGTGTGATCCCTTATTTGTGATTATTACATTCATGCATTCATGCACATAATAACATTCATCACACCAAAAAATTCAAGGAACTAAGGTCTTATTTGCAAATATTTTAAGACCATGGATTATGGACGAAGGAACACTAAGAAGTACAGTTTCAAATGTCCAGATTTGAAAGAGTTAAGGAAGCTGTCATCTTTTGTATTAGATCCCTTGGACTTCAAGCAACGTCATGGGAAGCTTCTATCTATCTTGTCTGTCGATATGGTTGAAGGACTTTTGAGTGTGTTGGTTCAGTTTTATGATCCTCTATACCATTACTTCACTTTTCCTGATTATCAGCTTGTGCCTATGTTGAAAGAGTATGCCTATATCTTGGGAATACCTGTTTCTGAAAATGTGCCTTTTAGTGGATTGGAAGAGATTCCCAGATCTCACATCATAGCTGAAGAGCTTCACTTGAAGAAGTCTGAGATAGAGGCTCATTGGGTGAAGAAAAAAGGACTGTTTGGGTTAACTTCTGAATTCCTCATCAAGGAATATAGTGCCTTTGATCAAGCGGGTAGTGTGGATCCTTTCGAAGCTATCTTTGTATTGCTCATCTATGGATTAGCCTTGTTCCCTAACATTGACGGTTTTGTTGATGTTAACGCGATTAGAATCTTCTTGTTTGGGAATCCTGTGCCTACTCTGTTGGGTAATATGTACTTCTCTTTGCATCTAAGGAATTCTAAAGGTGGTAGAACTATCGTATATTGTGTTCCTCTTCTGCACAAGTGGTTTATTTCACACTTGCATCAGACGCCTACTTTTGTGAAGAACAAACAATGTGTACGGTGGTCCTAAAGACTTATGTCTCTCACTAATGATGATATAGTTTGGTATGATTCTTCATTAAGTAGTTTGGATATTATTGATAGTTGTGGTGAATTCTCTAATGTGCCTCTCATTGGTACACAAGGAGGAATCAACTACAACCATGCGTTGGCTCGTCATCAACTCGGGTTCCCCTTGAGAGACAAACCTAATAACACTTTGTTAGAAGGTCTTTTCTATCAAGAGGGTAAAGATCCCAAACATTTGAAGCAGAAGATTGTACATTCTTGGCATAATGTGCATAGGAAAGGAAGATCCGAGCTTGGTTCATGCAATTGTGTAGCTTTGGAAGCTTACACTCTTTGGGTGAAGAAGAGAGCTTTGGAATTAAAGATGCCTTATGCTTGCGAAATACCTATGTATATGGTTGTGGTTGAACCATTAACTCTCCCTAACCAAGATATAGAGGAGTTGGAAGACGCACTCGCCAAGATGAAGCAAGAAAAGGATATGTGGAAAGAATATTTCCATGCTTTAAGCAAAAAGCATGAAGAGTTGCAACTTGAGTCAAAGAACAAAGATGCACTTGTTGAGGTTCTTGAAGACCGAGTAGTGAAGAGACAGAGAGAGCCATAGGTTTCATCTCCCTCTAGCATGCCTCAGCCGTCCGTTGCTTGGAAGAATATTGTTGATCACCTTATCCTCGAGAAGACTCAGATGAAGACTTCTTTTGAGTCCGAGATCCGACGCATTCGAAGGAAGTACGCGCCTGCGGCCCGATCTTCTGATGTTGCTATTAGGGATCCTTAGGATGATTAGTCTCCTTTTCTCTTGTATTTTGTATTTTGGTTTCTGAAATTATACTCAGTGTAATCCTTCCAATTATATAAATAAAATAGATTTTTATGGTCAATCAAATTGTGCAGTTGTTATTATTATATATTTGCAAGTAAAATAGTAAGTTCCTTGAAAATAAAAACAATCAAGCATTGCATTCCATGCATCATTTGCATAAGCAGGTTTCTCTTTCGCCAGATGTCTTATTGGTTCTTCTTCTGTGCTTCAGCCAAACTGACTCATCGATTCAATACCCGCGCCAATCATCCAAGGATTATGGAACATCTAGAGCAAGAAAACAAAGATTTGAAGGAAGAGATCTTTCGCCTGATGCCATGATGGAGTCAGTGTTAGATGCTCAAAGTCAATCTTCTCTAACGCCTACAACTCCTCCTCCTCAGAGGACGGTCATATTAGAGGTTGTTTCTTCAACCGTGTCTGCCACTCATTTTGCGTCTGCCGTGCCTGCCGGATTCCCGTGGGGAATGCCGCCCAACTTAGTACTTGAAGATTTTGCGCCTACTTTTGCTTCCATGCCGACATCTAGCCCGGTCATGTCTGTGCCACCACCGATTGTTCACACTTTACCCCGAGTGGAGGACACCATCTACCATTCTGAGCCGTCTGAGGGTCCGAATATTTATGAGAAGATGGATGAAATGAAAGACCAATTCCTTGAGCTGAGAAAGGAGTTGAAGACCCTGAGGGGAAAAGATTTTTTTGGTAAGAGTGTTGCGAACTTTGCTTGGTTCCTAATGTGAAAATCCCGATGAAGTTCAAAGTCCCTGACTTTGAAATGTATAAGAGGAATACTTGTCCGCTCAGTCATCTCGTCATGTATGCTAGAAAGATGTCTATACAAACTGATAATGATTAGTTACTGATTCATTATTTTCAAGACAGTCTGACTGGTGCCTCTTTAAGGTGGTACATGGGTTTGGATAGTGCAAGTGTCCTCACATTCAACGATTTGGGTGAAGCATTTGTGAAGCAGTATAAGTATAATGCAGATATGGCGCCGGATAGGGACCAATTGAGGTCATTGTCTCAGAAGACCAAGGAGACGTTCAAAGAGTACGCTCAACGATGGAGAGAGCTTGCCGCTCAGATTACCCCTCCTTTGGAAGAAAAGGAGATGACCAAGGTTTTTCTCAAGACCCTGAGCTCATTTTACTATGAGCGCATGATTGCCAGTGCCCTAGTGATTTTACCGAAATGGTAAACATGGGGATGAGGTTAGAAGAAGGTGTCCGAGAGGGGCGGTTGTCTAATGAGGAGGTTTCGTGTAGCAAGAAGTATGGAAGTGGGTTTTCCAAAAAGAAAGAGGGCGAGACTAATGCAGTATCCGTTGGGAGGCAGAGGAGGCTTCATGTTAGAAGAAGTCAACAACCCCGTCAATACCATCATCCAGTATCATTTGTCATTCCTGTATTTTCAAACAATCAATCAACACTAATTCAACAACAACGTCAACAAAAGTCACCACAAAGAACAAACACCTGCAACAACACCACCACCACCAACAACAAAACTTTGAGAGGAAGAAGGTCTCCTTAGACCCAATTCCTATGTCTTATGATGAATTGTATCCATCATTGGTTCTCAAGAACCTTTTGCAACCTAGAAATCCTCCGCAGATTTCTGAACCACTTCCATGGTGGTACAAGCCAGAGCTTCACTATGCCTTTCACCAAGGGGCTCTTGGCCATGATATTGAGAATTGTTACCCCCTGGAGTATGAAGTCCAAAAGCTGGTAAAAAGTGGGATGGTGTCCTTCGAGGACCGTGCGCCGAATGTCAAAGCTAATCCACTACCTGGTCATGGTAACCCTTATGTTAACACGATAGATGGCTGTCCTGGGGAGTTCAAGGTATTTGATGTCCACTTTATTAGAAGGTCCTTGGTGACGATGCACAAAGATATTTGTATGGAAAGTGATTGTGAGCATGACCATGATGGTTGTACAATCTGCAGTGTTAACCCCGAGGTTATATGGTTGTGAAGAGAGACATCCAAAGGTTGACAGATGAATGTATGATTCAAATTCTCCAGTCCCGTCATGTGGGCAATGATGTGAATGTTATAGTTCATGTATTCAAGACTCCAGAGAGAGTGGTAATCCAGTTTGACAACATCAGTAGCAATAGTGTCAGCAATAGATCGGTATCACTGTTGGTAATACGGTTAGCGGGTCCAGTCCCGTCTGCATCCGATAAGGTTGTCATGTACCAGTATAATGCGACAATGTTAAAGAATGGTCAAGAGGTTCCATTGCCTACGACCAGTTCTGTTGTGAGCATTACTGATGTTTTGAAGGTGACCCGTAGTGGTCGTGTTTTGGGGCCTGTGTTCCCGAAGAATGTAGAAGATGCATCTGTTAGTAAGAAAGTTGAAGTGCCTACAGTTGATCCAACTAGCGCTCCAAAGTGTCAATCTGGTGAATCCATCGGTTTGAAGCCTGGTGATGATGATGAGGTACTCCGGTTGATTAAGAAGAGTGAGTTTAATATGGTGGAGCAGTTGCTCCAAACTCCTTCCAAGATTTCAGTGTTGTCTCTGATAATGAATTCTGAAGCACACAGAGAGGCATTGCAAAAAGTGTTGGAACAAGCGTATTTTGAGCGTGATGTTACAGTGGATCAGTTTGATCATATTATGGCGAACATCACTTCTTGCAACAATCCGAGCTTCTGTGATGAGGAACTTCTTAAGGAGGGTAGAAATCACAATTTGGCGTTGCATATTTCAATGAACTGCAAGGAGGATGCTCTTTCAAATGTGTTGGTTGACACCGACTCTTCAAGGAGCTCCAATGAGATATAGTGGCGTGATCGTCAAAGCATTTGACGGTTCTCGCAAGACTGTGATTGGTGAAGTGGACCTTCCTGTGAAGATAGATCAAAGTGATTTCCAAATTACTTTCCAAGTAATGGATATCCACCCAGCCTATAGCTGCTTGTTAGGAAATCCATGGATACATGAGGCAGGAGCTGCTACGTCAACTTTACACCAGAAATTGAAGTTTGTCAAGAATGGTAAGCTGGTTATCGTCGGTGGAGAGAAAGCTTTGTTGGTAAGCCACCTGTCGTCTTTCTCTTATGTAGAAGCTGAGGATGAGATTGGAATTTCGTTCCAAGCTCTATCTATTGCTGAGGAAAAGAGAGTTAGGGGAACCTATGTCCTCCTTCAAAGATGCTCAAAAGATTGTTGAGGATGGTATTTTTGATCAGTGGGGCTAGATGATAGAGGTCACCAAGAACCAGAGCAGAGCCGGTTTGGGATTCCATCAAGGTTTATCAGAGTTTAGAGATGAAGATGTGCAACCTAGTTTCCGTAGCGGAGGGTTCATTCATGGTAATGAATAACACTTAGCTACCGTGGTCGAGGGTGATGAAGATGAAGACTGCACCAACTTTGTGACGCATGGAAAAGCTTGCGACAATTGGACCGCTGTTGATGTTCCTATTATTGTGCATCAATCTAAGTAATTTCTTTTGTTATTTTTGAAAATCCTTCTCCTATGCCTAAGGGAGAAGTGAACATTGCTCTACATTTCAAATTTGATCATCAATAAAATATAATTCTATTCATCCACATCTATGATATTTTATTTTTACTTTTTGCTTTTCTGAAAAATGGTAATCACAAAAAACATAAATAAATAAAATATAATCTTTCCATCAACATAATATTTGATCACTAAATTACTTCTCTAAAATCAAAACATCAAATCGTTATGCAAGTTGGTTTCTAAACCCATTGAATACAATGATCCTACTCCTTCGCCAAACTTTTAATTCCCTGTGTTTGAGACTGAGGAAGGAAGTGATGAAGAAGTATCTGATGAATTGTCTCGTCTACTTAAGCACGAGGAAAAAGCCATTCATCCATTCGAAGAGCAGATTGAGTTAGTCAACTTGGGTTCCGAGGATGATGTGAAGGAAGTCAAGATTGGGTCTCGACTGTGTCCAAAAGTGAAGAAGGGTCAGATGTGTTTGCCTGGTCCTATCAAGACATGTATGATTTAGATTCTAAGATTGTGGAGCATAGATTTCCGTTGAAGCCAGAATGCCCTCCAGTTAAGCAGAAATTGAGGAGGACTCATCCTGATATGGCAGTGAAGATCAAAGAGGAAGTGCAGAAGCAAATTGATGCCGGTTTCCTTGTTACCACTGAGTATCCACAATGGGTGGCCAATATTGTGCATGTTCCGAAGAAGGATGGAAAAGTCCGTATGTGTGTTGATTATAGAGATTTGAATAAAGCTAGTCTGAAAGATGATTTCCCTCTACCACACATTGATATGTTGGTAGATAATACGGCTAAATTCAAAGTCTTTTTGTTTATAGACAGATTTTCCGGATATAATCAGATCAAGATGGCACCCGTGGATATGGAGAAGACCACATTCATTACACCCTGGGGAACATTCTGTTATAGAGTGATGCCTTTTGGTCTAAAGAATGCTGGTGCAACCTACCAGAGAGCAATGACTACTCTTTTTTCATGATATGATGCACAAAGAGATCGAAGTTTATGTTGATGATATGATTGCCAAATCCATTGATGAAGAGGATCATGTTAAGCATTTGTTGAAGTTATTCCAGCGTTTGAGAAAGTACAAACTCCGCTTGAATCCCAATAAGTGTACATTTGGTATCGTTCTGGTAAGTTGTTGGGTTCTATTGTCAGCAAGAAAGGTATTGAAGTTGATCCCGCCAAGGTCAAAGCAATACAAGAGATTATTGCGCCCAAAACTGAGAAGCAAGTCAGAGGTTTTCTCGGCCGCTTGAATTATATCTCAAGATTTATTTCACACATGACTGCCACATGTGTGCCTATATTCAAGCTTCTTCAGAAAGATCAGTCTTTTGATTGGACCGAAGATTTCCAGAAAGCTTTTGATAGTATCAAAGAGTATCTGCTTGAACCTCCGATTCTGTCTCCACCTGTGGAAGAAAGACCGTTGATCATGTATTTGTCTGTGCTTGAAGAAAGTATGGGTTGTGTTCTTGGTCAGCAAGATGAGACTGGAAAGAAAGAATATGCTATTTACTACCTCAATAAGAAGTTCATTGATTGTGAGACTCAATATTCTATGCTTGAGAAAACTTGTTGCGCATTGTCTTGGGCTGCTAAGCGTCTGCGTCATTATATGTTGAATCATACCACTTGGTTGATATCTAAAATGGATCCAATCATGTACATTTTCGAGAAGCCTGCTTTAACAGGGAGGATTTCCCGTTGGCAGATGTTGTTATCAGAGTATGACATTGAATACCAATCTCAGAAAGCAATTAAAGATAGTGTCTTGGCTGACCATTTGGCTCACCAACCAATTGAAGGTTACCAGTCAGTGCAGTATGATTTTCCTGATGAAGAGATCGTGTACTTGAAAATGAAAGATTGTGATGAACCATTGCTTGAAGAAGGGTCAGAACCTGGTTCCTGTTGGGGCATGGTATTTGATGGAGCTGTTAATCAGTATGGTAATGGCATTGTGGCTGTGATTATTACTCCTCAAGGCACGCATTTTCCGTTTACAACTAGATTGACTTTCAAGCGTACAAATAATATGGCTGAGTATGAAGCTTGCATTATGGGGCTAGAAGAGGCCATCGATCTCAGAATCAAGTATCTAGACGTCTATGGAGATTCAGCTTTGGTTGTGAATCAAATCAAAGGTGAATGGGAGACTAATCAACCCGTTTTAATACCATATAGAGATTATGCGAGGAGGATTTCAACTTTCTTTACAAAGGTTGAATTTCATTATAGCCCTCGAGATGAAAACCGGATGGCAGATGCCCTTGCAACTTTAGCTTCGATGATTATGGTGAAGTATTGGAATGAAGTTCCCAACCTGACTGTGATGCGTCTTGATAGGCCAGCTCATGTATTTGCTGTTGAAGAAGCCGAAGATGAGAAGTCGTGGTATTTTGATATCAAGTGTTTCTTCCAAAGTCAGATTTACCCGCCTGGGGCATCTTTGAAAGATAAGAAGACTTTGAGAAGATTATCTGGCAATTTATACCTGAATGGTGATGTTTTATACAAGAGAAACTTCGATATGGTTCTATTCAGATGTGTGGATAGACACGAAACATACTTATTGATAACTGAAGTCCATGAAGGTTCCTTTGGTACTCATTCCAATGGGCATGAAATGGATAAGAAGATATTGCGAGCAAGTTACTATTGGCTGACAATGGAATCTGACTGTTGCAAGTTTGTGAAGAAATGCCACAAGTGTCAAATCTATGCAGATAAGATTCATATTCCTCTGACACTTTTGAAGGTCATTTCCTCCCCCATGGCCTTTCTCCATGTGGGGAATTGATATGATTGACATGCTTGAGCCTAAAGCTTTGAATGGACTTGGTTTCATTTTTGTGGCAATTGACTACTTCACAAAATGGGTTGAAGCGGCATCGTACGGGAATGTAACCAAGTAAGTTATTGTGAGGTTTACCAAGAATCAGATTATATGTCGTTATGGTGTGCCGAGTAAGATCATTACTGACAATGGATCGAACTTGAATAACAATATGGTGGAAGCTCTTTGCAAAGACTTCAAGATTGCACATCATAATTCTTCTCCCTACAGACCCAAGATGAATAGGGTTGTTGAAGCTGCAAATAAGAACATCAAGAAGATTATTCAAAAGATGGTTGTAACATACAAGGATTGGCATGAGATGCTCCCATTTGCTTTGCATGGGTATCGTACATCCATCCGCACTTCAACAGAGGCAACCCCTTTCTCACTTGTTTACGGAATGGAAGTTGTGCTCCTAGTAGAGGTGGAGATCCCATCATTGTGTGTCTTGATAGAAGCCAAGTTGACTGAGGCTGAATGGTGTCAGACCAGGTTTGATCAGTTGAATTTAATTGAAGAGAAGAGATTAACTGCCATGTGTCATGGTCAGTTATATCAGCAGAGAATGAAGAAAGCGTTCGATAAGAAGGTCATACCTCGTGTATTTAGAGAAGGTGACCTTGTGCTCAAGAAGATTCTATCTTTCAAACTAGATTCTAGGGGCAAATGGACTCGTAATTATGGAGGCCCATATGTTGTTAAGAGAGCCTTTTCAGGCGGCACTTTGATTCTTACAACTATGGATGGTGAAGAGTTCACGCGTCATGTGAACGCAGATGCAGTCAAGAAATACTTCGCCTAAAAAGAAAAAAACAGCTCGCTAAGTTGAAAACCTGAAAGGACGACTTTGGCAAAAATGAGCGTCTGTTGGATTGAAACCCGAAAGGGCGATCCAGGAAAAAATTAGAGACATAAAATACAGAAAAATTTATCCCGATAAATTGAGTACCCCACCTTGGGGCAATTTATGCAAAAATTAGGGATTCTGGTAAGTAACTGCATCCTGCTGATCTTCAGTTTTGAAGACATTCTTGAACAAGTCGGTCAATTCTGATTCATCATCTCCAGCCGTCGCCAAGAGCACAGTGGACATCAAGAAATTGGTAGAAGGATTAGTGATCATTGTATTCAATGTAGCCATTTTCCATGTAAATTACCATATTTTTAACTTTTGTAAAGATCTATGGAGTCTTGTCATTTACAGACTACCATTCCATTAAATAAAGTTGAGCTTTTTATCCAATTGTTTATACTCTTGTTTAATTTAGGAAAATAGATTTAAATTTTATTATGATTATTTTTTAAATTAAACTTTAAATTAGAATCATATTTTCTTAAATATATAAAAGCGGTTATTTTAAAGCAATTAATATCACTCAAAGGAATATCAACATCAGTTTGAAAAGCGATAAGCCCTAAGTACGGAGCAGTATTGGTTCTCCCCAAGCAGTAGGTGTGACCCCTATTTCATCCCCGACAACATTTCAGTAGCCGAGTCATACTGGTTTCCCCAGCCGAGTTTGTTGGCCTCCCTTGAGTTGTAGGCGTATTATTTCGGCAGTTTGCACAGCCTCGGCAGAATTTTGGTTCCCTGCAAGTCGTCAAAGTTATTCCTGATTTTGAGAAGCTAGTGTGTTTATCTCCTGCATGGTTGTCTCCTATTTGATATGGTGTTGACCTAAAATTCCCCACAGAGCTGATAGTAGTTTCCTCAGCAGATCCTCTCCTTTCTTCCCCAGCCAGGGTCGAGCTTTCGAGATGTTTGATCTTTTCTCCAGCAGTTGCTTCCCTCTTGCGCGGATTGGCTAGGGGTTGCATCGATGATTCAAATCAGTGACACTTGTATCTTTTGTGATAGTCCTGTCAGCATAATCATCATATATACATATGCATATACATGTACATATACACTTATACAATTTCATTATTTCATTATTGCACTTTGTGATTCTTTGTTCAATCCTCTGCCATGGCGATATACCTTTTTTCCCATGCAGATTTGGTATGTCCTTCCTCTTTCAATTATATAGTGTCATCCCATTAAGCAGAAAGACTTTTACATTTCTCTTTCCCCACCGAGTTATTTCCTCGTGGATGATTATCATTTCAGTTTCCTCCCCAGGTGATTATCTGGATGGAACCACTCTCCTTGAGTTATATCCTCATTGGGTCAAGTCTTTGATTGACCTTTTCTTTCTAGATTTTACCTAGGTATAAGCTTTTGGTCCCCTGAGAGCCTATTACCCAGTAACTGGTAATATTCTTCTCATGTTTATCACTTTTGCCCAATACCCGGCAAGAGCAACCTTTGTTTTCCCCAGCAGATTCGTTTTCACGTTTCCCCAGGAAGTATATCCTTGATATGTTCATCCTAACCGATGACAAATATTTTCTTCCCCTACTTTGAGTCTATCCCTGATATGTTCATCCTAACCGGTGATGGATATTCTCTCCTTTTGGTATTCTACCTAGTAACCGGTAGTTGTAATCCTTATTTTATTCCCCAGAGAGTTAATCCTTGATATGTTCATCTTGACCGGTGACAGATTTCCTTCTCTTTGCGGTCTTCTGCCCAGTAACCGGTAGTTGTAATCCCTATTTTATTCCCTAGAGAGTTAATCCTTGATATGTTCATCTTGACTGTAACACCTCAAAATTTACCCTCCCTTCTTGGGACTAGTTTGACACATTGCATTTCATATTTTAGAGCATTAGGCATTGCATTTTGCATATCAGGTGTGAAATAAGAAGGTCATCCTCCAAGGTCTTTTCAGAAGATGGAGAAGTTACATGATTCAAGCTTGAGGGTTTCTATGAATTGATGATCAACCATCTGAGGGTTTGCACTTCAATTAGGGTTTCCTGATCCTTCAAGAGTCTTGAGCATTATCTTGTTTGCAAGGGTATATCACCATCATCATGGTTCTATCCTCATCAAGGGTTGCATTGTTCATTCTCAAGTTCCTTTGGATTAGGGTTTTGACCTCTGGTCAACCCTAATCAATGCCATTCTTTCAACCAGGGCTTCTCAAAGAAATAAGGTATTTGCTGATGATGAGGATCACATGATCATTATATTGAGCTTACATGAGCTAGGGTGTCATTTTTGAGCCATTTCCCCAAGTGGTGGAGGTTCAAGCTGATTAGGGCATGTCAAGGTCGTCTAAGGACCACAAAAAGTCAATTGTGCAAGAATTGAGGACTATGAGGTGGGGAGATGGATTTAAACACCTCAATCATGTTCAAACAAAGTCCATTTGTCATTTTAAACATCTATCTTGAAGATTTTAAAGTCATGGCAAAAGTTTCCAAAAATGGAAAATGACCTGTAATTTCTAGTTTCCAAAAATGGCAAGTTTTTGGTCCACATTAAACTTGACTTATCAACATCAAAGAAGATTCAAATGGATTTTTGGTGAACATGAAAGTTGAAGATCTTTCTCTCCCCTTTTCAAAAAGTCCTATATCATGTCCATCTGATAATTGGTTGGGAAGTTATAGCCAAATGATCACAAAGTGTGCATGGAAGTTCAAAGTGACATAACTTTTGATTCAAAACTCCAAATTGGTCCACTCTTTTTGAAAAATGCTTGTCATGACCAATACATTCCAAATGAATCATTGCCTTGCATGAAAGAAGCTCATATGACCACTTGTTCACACATGTGTATTTTGGAGGGAAATCTCACAATTCAAATTTGGTTCAAGATATGAGCAAAATACCACTTCCATCATGTTTATTAGTTGGTTTTAAGTGAATTTGAAGCATAACATGGTACTGTTCACGTGTGGATTACCCATGCAAGCTCATTTTTGCATTTTTGCATTTTCTTCATATTTCCCTAATCATGTTTAACCATTGCCTAATTCTAAGTTCAGCATCATTAGTGAACCATATAAAAGCCAAACCCTAACTGTTTTTGCTCATAACAGAATTTGAGATCTAGAATTTTCCATTTTCCCTCCAATTTTCTCTCTCTTCAATTTTCATTTTTCTTCACATAACTCTTCAATTTCTTTGCATATTCTTCATTATCATACACTATTAAGCAAGATTCAACCATTGGATTGGACAATTGAGATGGTTTTCAAGCAGATTCAAGTGCATCACATGTTAATGGAAGCTTGGAATTAAATCAGATCTAGGAGTTTTCAAGCGTTTCTTTGTGCACAAAGCTTCAAAGCAAGGTTCAGGAAGTTGATCTGGAGAGTTTGGAAGCTTGAACACAATAGTGCACTGCCATTTCCAAGTAGGTTGAATTCGATCTCTCTTTTTTGCCAATTTCTTGTGATAAATGTGTAGATCTCACTTAGGTGATCATGCTTATGTGTTTAGATTTAAAAACGGTTAAGAAATGATCATGTGGTGATGAATTAAAGTTTTGCACATGATTATGTTTTGCTTCGATCCATAGAATCCATGAGGTTTTAGGCTAAGTGAATGTGATATTTGTGATCTACGTTGCAAGACCTTTCGTTTGGTATAAGATTTGTCAGGATCTGGAAAATTTCACATGAATCTCCGCCGGAGACGGCCGGAAACACTGTTCCGGTCGTCTGGTTTGCTAGGGTTTTAAGACCATGTGTGCCTCCACGTTTCACTTGCTTGTCTGAATGATTGGCTTGTATGCGCTTGACCATGCCACGCTGTTGATTGACCACTGATGTGTGCGTCCACATCACTTAATGAAACGCAGCGTTTCATGTTGCTTGTTAACCTGGCTAGCGCGCGTTCGATACCTGGCGCATGTTTTCTGGATTTAATTGTTTGAATATCCTCATTATCCTTTAGCGCGCGTGTTCGAGACTTGAATTGTGCATTATTTCTGAATTTTATTTTTGAATTCTCATTTCCCTGGCCTGGCGTGGGTTCGAACCTGACAGCATGCATCATTTTGAATATTATTTGAATATCACTTTCCCTCCATTTATTTCACATTATTTCATTTCATTTCTTCAATTTTAAAAATTCATAAAAAATAGTAGAAATGTCCAATTTGACTCCAATTTTTTTTCCTAATTTTTTTTTAATCTCTAGTTTTTTATAGCATTTGTTTCATGATTTCTTTGCTTCTGGATTTTTATTTTGGAATTTTTGAATCCATGTTGTGCAAAATTGATATGCTATGGTTCATTGCTTTGTGAAATGCTCATCTTTAATCCAATTGATCTGAAATTTGGTGTGCTTGATCTTCACATGTGGTATGATTTTTGAGCTTTGGTTTGAGATTTTTATCATATGCTATCACTTTTTTGGACACATGAAGATATGTTGTGACAATTTGTGTCACATTTTGGATGTAGCATTTGTGCATTTTTGTTCACCTATCATTTGAGCTCTTCTGGATCTAATTTTTTGCATGTTGCCTATTCATGACATGAGTAGCTTGCATAAAAAATTTCAATGTCATTTCTTGTGTTTCTATTTTGATTTGGATTTTCTAAGTTGGATGTCCAATTTGTGCACCTTTGCTTGCCTTTGCTTTACATGGATCATTTGAGCTACTTGCTTTGTGAATTGATCTTGGTCCTTTTGAGGACATCTTGTGACATGTTTAATTGTGCATTATGCAAAAGATTGACTTCTGTTTTGATCATTTGGTTTGGTTTTGAACCTAGTCTTTGAACTAGTGTTTTGTACATGAACTAATTGTACTTTGTGTTTCAGGTTTGGACATTAGCATTGATGTTTGGTTTGGTCTCACTTTGTGAGATACAAATGATATGAATTCTAACCTTTGATTGTTTTGTAGGATTCTAAGTGTTGAGCTCATTGCTTCATTTGATTGCTTGAACATTGCTCATTGAGTTGTAAATATTGGAAAGTTCCATTGTTTGTCTGTTGGTTTTCTGATTGAGATATTAACTGTTTAAGCTTTTGTACAGGGACATTAGTTGCTTGCTAGATTTGCTTTTGCTTAAGCTTTGGATTGTGGTTGATACACCACTGAGGTAGTTTAGCCTTCTTACTCCATGTAGTCTGGAAGTCCTGTCACCTTTTTGGCAGGCATTTTGGCTGAAGTCCTCCTTATGAGGCTCTGATTGTGTTTGTTTACATTTGTGCCAAAGACCTCCAAGTGAGGCATGTTACTTGATAAGTCCTCCTAAGTGAAGAGGCAATTGATAGATAGAAGGGATTAGCAATCAATCCCCTGTTATTCAGTGAGTCGTTCTTTATGCTCGCACTACGTGCTGACGCTCTAGAACATGTACCCAAGATCTTTGTATAGAGTCAGTCAAGTGGAATAGGGTCCCTCTTTCTGGATCCCCACGCTTTCTTTGTTATGAGCTCACCCTGGCCAGGGTTAAGAGCATGGGGCCTAATCCTCATTACCATTTTGATCTGCTCACCCTAACTCTCAATGTTAGTGGTTAAGAGCTTCAGCATACCCCTACAGTTTTGGCTTGTTTGTCGAGGTTGATATGACCCCTCTTGACTAAAGCCCAACCATTTGTCTGAGCCTCTTGTTTGTATATAGAGTGTGATACTTGTTCACTGGTGTTGATGTTTTTGAGCTGACTTGCTTCCTGTGTGAGTTAGATGTATGATTAGAGACTTCAACTTAGGGATTGTGGATTGCATGACAACTATTAGGCTCGAGTTAGTCTCCCTCTTAGTTTGTTGTTTCCCTGGTCTCTGGTTAGGAGAGTGTTTCTCCCCTGTTAAGGGGAACTACGTCGCCCTGATTCTCATACCAGATGAGATACGTAGGCAGGAGATTGAGCGAGATCTCTCCGGGCGCCCTTTTTTCTTTTTAAACCCTTTTGTTTTTTTGTGTGTGTTCAACCTTTTTATTTCTTTTGACGTCTCATCGTCTCTTTGTGTTTGTGTGACAACTGTTAGGCTCGAGTTCTAGACTCCCTATTAGTTTGTCAATCTGATAACCTTTTTCTTTGGTGTTCGCTGGTTAGCGTGTGTTGTTTGTTTGGAGTCGGATGTAAGTCCATGTATTGGCATTCTGTTTCCTTGTTTGTGGTTTCTGTTTGGAGTCAGATGTAAGTCCATGTATTGGCATTCTGTTTCTTTTTGTGTTTGTTTGGAGTCGGACGTAAGTCCATGTATTGGAAGTCTGTTTCCTGTTGAGTGTTTCTTTTGACGTCTCAGCGTCCCGTTTTGGTGTTTGTTTCGGCGTGCGTTAGCCGAGCTACGAGTGCTCTGATTCTTCCTCTGGATAGAGAAGATACGTAGGCATAGAATGCGATGTCCTAGCGAGCATGTTCCCCATTTCCCCGAACTACGTTGACTCTGATGTTTGTTTCTGACAAACTACGTAGGCCCAGGATGCGACATCCTGCCGAGTCCCCTTCCTCCGTTTTCCTTCGCCTGTTTTATTATTTCAGTGCGTGCAATTTCTTTGAGCAGTTTTTATCAGCAACCTTTTCCTATTCTTTTGAGCGTGGATCCCGTCGAGTACGACGGACGTGAGGGGTGCTAATACCTTCCCCTTGCATAACCGACTCCCGTACCTTGTAGTCTCTGGTCGTAAGACCGTTCCTTTCCCTTTCTTAGGTTAGTCCTGCGCTTCCTTTCCGTCATAGGATGAATAACGTCGGTGGCGGCTCTGTAAACTTTTCTTTTTCCGCCGGTTGTTTTTCGCGTTGCGACATTGACCGGTGACGCATTTCCTTCTCTTTGCGGTCTTCTGCCCAGTAACCGGTAGTTGTAAATCCAACTTTTCTCCCCTTTGCAGAGTTTATCCTTAATATGTTCATCCTAACTGGTGACGGATATTCTCTCTTTTCAGTATTCTATCCAGTAACTAATAGATGTAATTCCTATTCTTCCCTCTGAGTCTATCCTTGATATGTTCATCCTAACCGATGACGAATATTCTCTTTTCGGTATTTTATCCAGCATTCGATAGATGTAATTCCTACTTTTTCAGGCAGTTTATCCTTGATATGTTCATCTTAACCGGTGACGGATATCCTCCCTAGAATCCCCGGGCAAGTCTATCCTTGATATGTTCATCCTAACTGATGACGTTTTTTCTTTCCTTTGAGTCTATCCTTGATATGTTCACCCTAACCGGTGACGAATATTCTCTCTCTTTGGTCTTCTGCCCAGTAACTGGTAGTTGTAAATCCTATTTTGGCTTTTCCCAGCAGTTTATTCTTACCCAGTAACCGGTAATAAATACATCTCCTGTTTGCCTTCAGCGAGTCATCCTTGATATGTTTACCCTAACCGGTAACAGATGTCCTCCCCGTTATATTTTTGTTATCCCCTTACCTAGTAACCGGTAATGGATAATAGATTTCTGCTCCTCTTGTGCTGAAGATCTTTTCTTCCTCAGTTGAGTTTGAGTGTGCATTTCCTTAGTGAAATCGTTGTTTCCTGTTTGATTAGAGTATTTCAGCTTTGTTCTTATCTACCTGTTTCCCATGAAGATGTTCATCTTGTTCCCCAACTGAGTCTTTCCATTGATTTATTTTTTTCCATGGAAATCCCTCGAGTCCCCCAGTTGTTCTTAAGTCGTAGCCTAGCCTACGCACAACCTTTTTCCCCAGAGTCTCTGTCTGCCCAGTGAGTGCATTATGCTCTTGCGGACTTTCAGTCTCTCTGGATTCTTTTCCTTTGTGGCAACATTTCCCCACAAAGATTATTCTAACATTCATATCATATGCATCATGAGGTCTCTTCGGGACCAAAATTTGTTTTTGTATGTTGTTATTTAAGCCCATTCTACTGAGTCGATGCGGAGATTTTAACCTTCATCTCCTCAGCTAGAACGTCCTTAAATAGGGGCAGCTGTAAGATCCTAATTTTGACCCTAAGATCTCTCATGCTTTCTCATTTTATGCATAAGCTTTGGGATCACATCTTGGCATCCTCCTTACCCCTCATTTATTGGGTTTGTATTGGGAGAGATCACCAAGCACCATTTGATTGTATCATACTTTTTATTTTATCATCTTTACTAACAAAAAAACCAAAAATATGTTTGTATAATCTAACTCTTTTGTAGGTAGGGGATGTGTTCACCTTTGATTTATCAAGCTCACACCTAGGGTTTAAGACCCTCAATGCAAGAAGCTCAATCAATAAGTGGTCTACTATGGCTCTAAGCATCATATATGAATCCCCATGATCTTCACATGTTATTTTGATTAAGAAATTATCAAGAGTTTGGAGTTGGTTTGCCTTGGAAACCCTAATTCATCTGGGTATCTTGTGTAACTTCTTCAACAAGCTTCTTCACCAATTGATTAAATATTTCAAGGGATACTTCATATTTCACCATCTTATGCATGTATGATCCTCCATGAGTCCCAAAAGTCAAGAGAATTGCAAGATAGCAAGTTGATCCATGGTGGTTGACCAGAGGAATTCATCTGATCAAGACTGGGTTCCCTAGATGCTATCTCCTACAAGTTTTGTCATATGAAAATGATTCCAAGATACAAGTTACTCCAAGTGACATTCCAAACAATGTTCATGTTGATGTCTAGAGCTAGTTTTGTTTGGAAAGTCATTTTTTATGGTGAAAGATTATAGGTTATTTTGTCTAAACCCTAATTTGGAGGTCAACTTCCCAATGTCATAACTTGCTCAATTTTTATGAGATTAAAGATCTCCAAGTTGAAAAGTAAAATTCAATATGTCTACTTTAACTTCGATGTTTAGAGGAAGATATAATTCAACTTTTATGTGCATGTGATATGAGGATACATTATAGGTCATTTTGGACCAAGGCCATTGAACAAGTGATTTTCCTCAACTTCAAAAATGAATAACTCCCTCATATTAAATCCAAATAAGGTCAAATTTGTGACCATTTTCCTCAACTTTCATGTTGAACACTTTTTCCTTTGAAGCTCACATAAAAAGTTAGCCAAGGTGGAATAAGTGAACATATGACTTAACACTTAGAATTTTTTTTGACATGTTTGATTTTCCCAACTTCCACCTCAAAATTCATCATGACCCAAACTTCAAATAAAAAAGTGTTCAACATGAAAGTTGTTCCTCTTGATCTAACCTTTCCAAAAATTCCAATTTCATCCCATTTGGACAAGGTATGAGTGACTTGATTATGGCTTGAACATTGATGACCATTTGGCATGATTCAACTTGCACCTTCCATACACCAATGCATAGCTTTCCAACATGACTTCTGCAATGTTTGTACTCAATTATGGACCAAAAGGAGTGAGTACATGGGCCTGTTACACGCCTATGCACCCATGCAATGTACATTGCTATTTTTGGATTTTCATTTCAAATGTGCAAATATCAATTGGTTTGACTATAAATAGAAGCCCTTGCCATCAGAATTGAGGACCCGGTGCACCAACTTTGACTCCCAACCTTCAAACCCTCTCATTTCAAAGGATAAACTTGATAATTTCCATTGGAAATTGAGTTTGAATCTCACTGTTTTGAGATTCAAATCTCCAAGAGTCCTGTGCCTTTTCATCATTCAATTCCACTACATCAAGTGTCCTGAGCAAGATCAAGAGCAAGCAAGAGCAAGATCGATTGAACATAGACATGCATTAAAGGTTTTTCTAGAATTTTTCATCTCTCTGATTCTCACTCAATTCTCCAGAATTCTTCTTGATATTTGGTTATATGAAGTCCTACAGATGTAGGCAACAAGATTGAGTTGCTTTGAGGCCAAATCGAAGCAACTCAGATCATGCACCTCAAAATCCAACTCCCTGTATCTTTCAATATACTTGGAGTTAGGAGAAATTGAGGCCAGATTCGAGCTCCTGAGCATTTTTACTTTGAATTCATGTCCTTCTTTTTAATTTTGGTAATGGTTGTGAGTGAACCAGTCCGGTGAAGCTCACCGGAGAAGGAGACCGGAGCTTTGGCTCCGGTGGTGTGCTGGCGTTCATCTGAGCCACATGATCCATTTGAATTATTATAATCTCGCGTGTTGAAACTGATTACCATTTGTACAACGCCTTGACTTGTGTCCACCATGGAACCCGCGCTAGCAGCCACTTGATCTGCCACCTCAATTAATAAGGGAGATCAAGTGGTCCACGTATTTTTGCATTTTCTGATTTTTAGTTTAATTGCTTTATTTTCATTAATTCATATTAATTTTAATATTGATCCAAAAAATATGAGACTTTCACCAAAATTTTTTAAATAAATTCCTCTTTCATTTTCTGAATTAAAATTATTTTTTGGATCATTATTAATATTTTTCATGATTTAATTGTTTTTATGAAATTTTTTAATTATTTAAAATTACTTTTAAGTTCCCAAAAATTATGATTTTTTTTCTCTAAGGTCCTTTGACCTTGTTTGACATATGATAAATCTCATGGCCATTTATTTGGTGTTTTGATGAGGTTTTAGGATTTTGACCAACCATAATTTAATTTAATGCATTCTTTAATTGATTTTAATTGTTTAATTGCAAAATAAATTGTGTTGAGCTTTTGATATTGACTTGTTGAGTTTGACTTGTGTTTTTGGGCCTTGGTCAAGGTTGATTTGACTTTGATAAGTTAAAATAATTGGATTTAGGGGATTGATGAAATGTACATTTCATCTCCCAAAATGAATGAATGATTTTAATTTGGTAAAAGTCCTCCTTTGACCAATTTGTGTTGATTCCATTTCCCCTCCCTCTTCATCTCAATCCCATTATCTTCTCATTCATTTCATGAACCTATTATATCTCCATATCCTAAGGCATGTTGATTGTAAAATCAACATGAGTATGGATGAGATTAGGTCCACCCCTTTTGCATATTCTTTTTAAGTGTGGTATGTTTTAGGAGCATGGTTCATAATACTATGTCTCTAACATGCATTAACACTAAAATTTCGATTGCCCAACCTCAAATAGTTATGACTTCTACATAAGTCCAATTACGATTGCTTAACATAACGCTAAATGGTTGACACAAAAGGCATATCATTCTAGTAAGTGAGATTGTAAGTCTCCCCTCTTTCATGGTATTGTGTGGAAACTTGGCCTTTTTTCCTTCCTTTGGAAGATGTCTTGGTTCAACGATCCATACTTGTGACACGTGGGTTGAGTGATCTCCAAAGAATGACTTAAACAAAAGCAAAAACAATTTGTTAATTGATTTGAGATTTTAGTTCAATTAGGTTATTTTTATTCATTTTTAATTGATAAAAAATAGTTTCTGACTTTTAAAAATGCTGAAATTTTTTGTCAAACTTTGTTTGACCTTGTTGAACTTGGGATAATTCACTTGGACTTTTTAAAGTTGATTTGAAGTGAATTTGAAGTTTGACCTTTCTTTAATATTTTAATTCAAGTTTATTTTCAAATTTTAAAAATGCCAAAAATATGTTGTTTATTTCTTGACCTCCAATCTTCATCCCACTTCTTTTTTTAGAGTTTGACCTTGATTCTCCTTATCTTTGGTCAACATTTATGGATTGGTACATTCCATTTTACTTAATGCACCTTATGTTCTTCATTTCCATTATCCATCTCCTTCTTCTTCTTCTTCTTCTTCTTCTTCTTCTTCTTTTCTTTTGATCAATGAGTTAAAGGTTGATAAGTTAGCATTGATTAGGGAGGTTTAATCTTCCTTGATTCAAATCTAATTCATCTTGATCAAATGATCAAGTGAATGGCTTTGCATTAAGGATAGGTTGTCTTCTAAATCATGCAAAGAACTTAAACCAATACAAGATCATTTCTTTTCTTCTTTTTGGCATGGCAAGCTGTTGGAACTTGGTTCACTAATCAAGACTTCTAACTTGTGTTGTTTCCTACATTATTATTGACCGGCCTCAGATAGTTGTGACTTCTACATAAGTCCAATTACGATTGCTTAACATAACGCTAAATTTTCCTTATGGAACACTAACTACTAACACTAATCATTAACCATTAACATTTACTTTTTGCTCTTTACTTTTATGCAATTTACTATTCTTGTACATATTATTCATTTGCTTTTCCCTTTGCTCACTTGAGCACAAGTTTATGTTAATGCAATTTGCCTTTTGCTCACTTGAGCACATAATTGTGTATATATTATTGTGCTTGTGTTTTGTTTTGATTGTTGTGGACCAAATGAAAAGAAATGGACAAATGGACTTAGTTTCTAGGACTTTTCCCTATGCAAATTGAGGTAAAAGGATCTTGATATGAAGATGGATTAGAAGGACCAAACCTCTAAACTCACTCTTGTCCATTCTTGATTTGTTTTCATGAAACTTTTGATGTGTGTGCTCTTGTGCTAGGAAATCCTATGAGAGCTCAAATTGAAGGACCATTGCCATGTTCACCCAAAGTGAAAGAGACAAGATGCATTGAGGATCTCTTAAGAGACTTGTGTGATTGTTGCTTGAGCTTACTATTATTTTGCTTGTATATTCCAAAGGATGGGAGCTACTTGGATCATCAATATGATCTCAAGAGAGGAACTCCATTTGTGGTCTTGTTTCTTATCCTTTATCTCTTGTATGATTATGACTTTAGCCATTCTTCTTCTTCCCTCCTCTCTCAACCCAAGCCAAAACTTTTTGTGCAAACATTTAACACTTCTTTTCAAACATTAGAAACCTAAGCCTTATGCTTTTGATTTTCAAACTTTCTTTTCTTAAACACTTATTTTGAATTGAATCTCTAAGTCAAGTTTGACCATGTTTTATAAATACTCTTCATTGGTAAATATAACCCATTCAAATGTTTTTGTTGTTTCAAAGGCCACTTTCTTAAGCAAATTTTTTCATAACCTTTAGCTATTAGGTTTGAGTCATCCTTGAGGTAGATGTAATACTCACCTATATCCTTAGTGATGGACAATGAGTCTTCCATGCTTATTATAGGGTTAACCCCTCACTAGCATGTTAAAGCTATCCTCACATGGTGGATTTGTGGTTTTAGGTTGAGTTTTCTCCCTTGGATAACAAAGGACCTTAAGGCTTTTGGACCAATCAATTCACCAAATCATTTTGAGATTTTTACCCCGAACTATGAGGTTTTGATCCTAATCTTTTTAAGATGGTACGTAAGCAATGGGTTCATCCATCCAAACACAAAAATGTAAATAGCTTGTATATTCTTTTCTCATCTCTTCAATCATGTTTGCACAAATCAATTTTTACAAAATACCAACCTTACAACAAGTATGAAAAGGGCTCCCTAGGAGTACCTAGGATGTTTTGGGTCCTTAAAACCTTCCCATTGCATAACCAACCCCCTTACCCAGATCTCTGACATTTTTACTAGTTTTTGATTCGATAAAACTTTTAGGTTTTTGTTCGCTTTCTAACCATTCCTTTGGATAAATAGAAGTGCAGTGGCGACTCGACTTGTATGGTTTACCTTAGATTTAGTCAATATCTCTAATGGTAACGAATACCCCGCTACAGTTAAGAGTTGAAAAGATATGACCGATGGGTAGCAATCCAATAGGCAAGAATGCCATGTAGAAACCCCAAATTCCCTTGGATATTAGAATCAAGCAACAAACAGTGCATACAATATTAACTTGAAGAGAAAGGCATCAAATAAAGATAGCCCCATCCAAGCTTTAGCCACTCCATAATCTTCTTCAAATTGGCATATGTAGCAGATAAATTCCACAAGTCACAGGTTCAAAATAACAGCTTCACAATGATCATGTTGCAGATGAACTCAGATGAATCTTCAATGATGTATCAGATGAAGTTTCAAGTTGCGAGCACTTGGTTTCATGATAGTTGGCATTGGCCAAGTCCTTTAGCATAGGGAGGTTGCCTAGATTCTAAGTTCAATTGTCCAAGATCAAGTCAACGGTCCACACAATAGTCTTTTAGGGTTTTTGTTATTATTATGTACATTAATGGTCAAAGACCATTCCAACAAACAAAGTATACACAAACAAGATATATCACACAATATGGTCCAAGTGGACAAAGTGAAAAGTCATTAATATAAACAATTAGAATGGTATGAATAATGGCAAATGAATAGAGCTTAAAAATTAAAGTGCATTAAAATAAAGGACTTGAAATTAAATGTTAGTTGTTAATGAGTTAGAAGTTAGTATTGTTTTGCTTTTGCTTTTGTTTTAAGTCATTCTTTGGAGAACACTCAACCCACTTATCACAAGCATGGACCCTTGAGCCAAGACATCTTCCAAAGGAAGGAAAAACGACCAAGTTTCCATATAATACCATGAAAGAGGGGAGACTTACAATCTCACTAACTAGAATGCTATGCATTTTTGTGTCAAAAATTTAGCGATATGTTAAGCAATCGTAATTGGACTTATGTAGAAGTCACAACTATTTGAGGTCGGGCAATAGAATTTTGGTGTTAATGCATGTTAGAGACATAGTATAATGGTCTATGCTCATGAAACATACCACTCACAAAAATAATATGCAAAAGAGGTGGTCTAATCTCATCCATACTCATGTTAATTTTTCAATCAACTAGCTTTAGAACTTTGAGATATCATAGGCCAAATGAAATGGATACATAAAGAAGAGGAATTGGATGAAGAGGGAGGGGAATGGATCAAAACTCAAATTGGTCAAAGGAGTACTTTTACCAAATTAATATCATTCATTCATTTTGGGAGATGGAATATACATTCCTTCAATCCCCTAAATCCAACGATATTAACCTAGCAAAGTCAAATCAACCTTGACCAAGGCCCAACAACACAAGTCAAACTTACACAAACCAACAAGAGGTCAACATAATTATTTGGCATTTATTCAATTTAAAAATACTAAATAATGTATTTAAATTAAATATGGTTTGTCAAATTCCTAAAACCCCATCAAAACACCAAAGAAATGGCCATGAGATTTATCATAGGTCAAACAAGGTCAAAGGACCTTGGAGAAAAAATTTCAGAATTTTTAAAGACTTAAAAGTACTTTTAAACAATTAAAAACAAACACAAAATCAATTAAGTCATAAAAAAAATTAATAATGATCCAAAAAATAATTTTAATTCAGAATATGAAAGAGGAATTTATTTAAATTTTTTTGGTGAAACTCTCATATTTTTTGGATCAATATAAAAATTAATATGAATTAATGAAAATCAAATGAATTAAAACAAAAATCAGAATATCAAAAAAACGTGAGCAACTTGATCTCCCTCATTAATTAAGGTGGCAGATCAAGTGGACACAAACGCGCGTTCCATGATGCACTGCAGTAAACGCGGCGTAGGCTTGGTATTCAAAAGGAACGCATGAGATTAAAACATTTTAAAAGAGATCAATGGCTCAAAACCTGTCCAGCATACCACCGGCGCTGAACCTCCGGTCACCTTCTTAGGCGAGGTCCACCGGACTGGTTCACTCATCACCATCAAGAAAAAGAAAAAGGAGGACATGATCTGAAAGAAAAAATGGCGTAGAGCACGAATCTGACCTCAATTTCAACTAACTCCAAATATATAAAAAGATATGAGGAGTTGAATTTTGAGGTGTGACAACTGAGTTGCTTCGATTTGACCTCAAAGCAACTCAATCTTCTTGCCTACATTGGTAGGACTTCAGACAACCAAATATCCAAGAGAATTGATGAGAATTGAGTGAGAATCGAAGAGAAGAAGTTTTCTAAAATTCACCTTTAATGTTGTGCAGAACTTGATGTTGCTTGCTTCTAACTTGATTTGATCACACTTGAGAAGTTTGTAGGAGAGGTTTGACAATGGTACAAAGCTTTGGATCCTGGAGTTCTTGAATCTCCAAACAGTGAGATTCAAACTCAATTTTCAAGTTGAAAATTATCAGGTTTTACTTTGAAATGTGAGGGTTTCAATTGGGGGGGAAAAGCTGGCGCGTGCAAGGTGTGTTTGAATTGAGCTCCAAGGGCCTGTATTTATAACAATTGGGACTGATATTTGCACACTTGAAAAATTGCAAAATTTGGACATTTCATGCACAAGCTTGCATGGGCGTGTACAAGCCTATGAAGCAATCTAATTTGATCCAGTTGCATCTGTTCTGAAGTTCAAATGAGGCTTGGATGTCAAGGCAATGTGAAATGTGATTTTTGGCATTTGATTTCTTCCAATCATGCAACTCTGTTAAAGCCATGCGCATACATAGAAAATCTCATCCAAAATGCATGAACTTAGGTTCTTTGTAAATCTTAGATCAAGGGGAACAAGTTTGATGTTGAACAGTTTTCCATTTAGAGCTTGGATCATAGTGAATTTTGAGGTGGAAGTTTGGAAATTTCAACATGTTGAAATTTTTTCTAAGTGTCAAGTCATATATCTCAATATTTCACCCTGCTTAACTTTTTATGTGAGCTTTAAATGAGAAAAGTGTCTTTATCAAAGTTGTAGCTCTTTTAAAGACCTTCAAAATAGTCACCAATTTCATGTCATTTGGATTTATAATGATATAGTTATGCATTTTTGAAGTTTAGAAAAATCACTTGTTCAATGGTATAGGGCAAAAATGACCTATAATGTATCCTCATATCACATGCTCATAAAAGTTGAATTAGCTCTCACTCCAAACATTAAAGTTTAAGTAGACATCCTGAATTTGATTTTTCAACTTGGATATCTTTCATATCATAAACATTGAGCAAGTTATGGCCTTGGGAAGTTGAATTTCAAATTAGGGTTTAGACAAAATGACCTATAATGTTTCAACATAGAAAATGATTTTCCAAGCAAAAATAGCTCTAGGTCTCAACATGAAAGTTGTTTGGAATGTCATTTAGAGTAACGTTGCTCCTGGAATCATTTTCATATGGTGAAAATTGTAGGAGATAGGGTCTAGGGAGACCCAATTTTGATCAAATGAATTCATCTGGCCAACCACCATAAACCAACTTGCTAACCTTCAATTCTCTTGACTTTTTAGGCTCATGGTAGATCATATATGCATAAGATGATGAATATTTGAAGTGTCCCTTGAGAAATTTGATCAATTGGTGAGATAGCTTATTGGAGAAGTTACTTAAGATACCCAGTCAAACTAGGGTTTCCAAGGCAAATCACCTCCAAACTCTTGAAGAATACTTGATCAATATAACATGTAGAGACCAATGAGACTCATATATGTTGCTTTGAAATATTATGGATAAATATTTGATTGTGCTATTAGCCATGAGGGTCTTAAGCCCTATATGTGAACTTGATAGATCAATGAGGATCATGCCCTACCTACAAAAAGTTAGGTACATACTGTAGCACCTCAAATTTGCACCTATCATTGTACATACATTCTCATATTAGGTCATAACATAACATGGTCCACTGCATAGCATTGCATTGTCCCTTTGCCTCAAGTGCAAGATCATCAGGAGAATTAGGTCAAACTGGTCAGGAGATCAGTCAATCAAGCAAGCAAGCATAATTTCCAAGGAGCCAAGGCCCTAGGGTTGGTCCAACATGTTCACATGACCTAGGGGTCCTTTTGAAGTGTTTTGGTCAAGGATTGGATGCTCAGAAGCCATCAGTCAATGCACAATCAGTCAGAAACCCTAAAAAGTCAAACTTGGTCAACTGGGCTTGATTTTATGATTTTGATGGAGGGATTTGGTTTGAGAGAGCTTATTCATGTCCAAATAGGCCTCATATATCATGGCAAACATCATCATTGAAGAATTTGAAGCCAAATCAGAAATTTCCAAAAATAGAAACTGGACCTGTAATTTTAACTGCCAAAAATGGAAACTTCTTGAGCCTAAGCTTACATCATGATACAAGCTTAAAATGAATTTTTGCCCAACATGAAAGTTGAATATCTTGTTCTCCCATTTCCAAAAAGTCCAAGAACTCTCAATTCCCATGTATGGTTGGCAAGATATGATCAATTCATTTTCAAACATTCTTGAACTTCAAAAGGCCATATCTCTCAAACCATTTGGCCAAATTTGGTGAAGTTTTTTCCAACAAGTCATATTTAACCTCCTCTTTCCAAAAATGTGACCTTCATGTGCCAAAACCTTATGGATCAAAATGGCATTTTTTGACTTACTTGAATTATTTTTAAGTGAGGCATAAAAGTGAACTTTTGATTTATGCATTTCCAACCATTTTGGCTATTCAAAATTAATCTGAAATGTCATTTGGGACTTGTGGAAGGCCCAAAATTCGTGCACTAACCAATACACCTCACCATGAGAACCAAAATGGTCATTTAGCAATTTGATTCATTAAACAAAATGGTGATTAGCATACATTGATTAAACCTTAAACAGAAGTATATTAACCATTTTTCTGTCATTCTCAACCCTAGCAGCCTCTTGAATACACAGAAAACTCTCTCTCTCAAGAACATCTCATTTTTCATTTTGAACTTTTGCTGAAAAAATTCAAAGAGAACTCGAGCTATCTTTGCTTGCTCCATCATCTGACCATCATTGTGAGCTGCTTCCAAGCATCAAACACCATCTGTATCAGCATTTACACAACTGTTTTCTTCAAGCTTCTTTAATGGCAGAAATCGTTTGCATCCATTCCAAGCTTCTTTGAGCTAAACCCTTTGCATTATTCATCATTTGGAGGGTTATAGAGCACCTGTTTCAAGCCTGCAGCACCAAACAACCACTGTTTCTCGAAGTTCTTCAGAATCAAGTAAAAACTCGATCTTTTTTTTTCTCTAATTCATGATATGCACTTTGTAGATCTCTTGTCCCTGATCACATTAAGCTTCGAATCACATGAATTGGTTGAGTAGTTTAGGAGTTATGCTGTTTTAAAGTTTAGTGATGAAATTTATTCTTGCTCGATTCATGATTTGTATTGTGTTTTAGTGAAAATAAATGATGGATTCATGTTAGTTGTGCCTTGCTGAGTCCATTGGTATATTCAATTTGCGTTTCTGGGCCAAATTATTTTTTCGAGTTGAATGATGAAGATGAAGCTCTTTACTGTACACAAACCCTAACATGCGTTTTTCCAGAAAAGTGTATTTCACGTGTTGCATGAGCGGTCACTGTTCTATTGCTGGTGGCCAATCAAATTATTTCGTTTCCATGTGCAGTACGCTGCGTTTTGATTAATTGGTCCAGATATTACAAGTTTGCCATCCGCGTGCCCTAGTCCCATTAAAATATGTTGTTTTCTCAATTTTTATTTCATTTTTGATCATCAGCTTTGAAAAATCATAAGTTCATCATTTCAAGTCCAATTTGAATGGGATTTTTTGCATTATTTTCATCATGATCTCTACTTAATTGTCATATTTTTTCCAGATTTTTGTGATGAATGGATTTTATTTGGCATATTGGTTTGTAACATGTATCCACATTTTGCACATTCCACCAAATCATTTGTGAAATAGTCATGCTTTATCCTATGGACCTGAAAATATTTGTGCATAAACTAGACACATCCCTGGTAATTTTGGTATAAAGATCATGAATTTATCTTATCTGGTTTGTGAGTTATGAATTTTTGAAGTAGGGTGTGACAATTTGTGTCACACCATTGATGTGAAACTTGATGATTTTCATAGCCATGCTTCTTGACCTCAAAATGGATTGAATTTTTGCATGATTGAGCTTGTGTATGTCTAGTTTACATGTGATTTTTTGTGGATTTGTTTATGGCATTTTCCAATTGTTTGAGATTTTTCTCCCCTGTTTGGTCTTATGTTGACTTTTTGTGATACATGTCCCCATTTCATTTGTGAAATCCTCATACTTTATTAGATGGACATGAAATTTTACATGTGATTACTAGACATCTTAATCTTTGCCATGGTTTTAGTCCCATTCATTTATCATATGCCATCCCTGATTTATTATTTTTTTCAAGTTGATGCATGTTTGGTTGACTTCTTTGAGCATGTTCAAAATTGCCTTGCCTTTCTGATTTTCATTGACTGCCTTCCACTTGTCCAAATTAGATGAAATTTGACATGCTTACCATGCTATGTGTTATAATTGATCATGATTTATTTGGTGATTTTTGAAAATGTTTAAGTTTACTTTTGATGCAAGTCTTGCTGTTGACTTCTATGAGCTTCTAAATGCCATGTTTTGACCTAATTTGTTCATGAAATGATGATGATGATTGATATGAATGTGAACCCAATTGGTTTTGTCTCTTGATTGTTTGAACATGATTTTAGATACTTGACCTTGGCTGTTTTGATCTTTTCATCCCATTTTGACCCTAGGCTTGCCCTAGTGGTCTTGTTACTCACCTTTGAGCTCATGTTTTCAGGTTGATCAACAAATGACCAATGAGACCAATTCTTTTTGATTGAACTCGCTTGAATATCATTGATTAACTTGTTTGTTTTGTAGGTGGCTTGGCTCACATGCCTTGAGCCTTGTGCCTTGCACATTCACTTGCTTATGATTAGCTGTTGATGTCTGTTTCCTTTTGCTTTGTTTTGAAGTTGCATACTAATGTTTGCTTGACTATTTCAGGTGCTTTTAGTTGCTCAGTTCCTTGTGAACTTTTGCTTTGCTTTGCTTATTAAGCAATTTGCATTGAGGTATATTTCTGATCTTCATGTAGTCTGGAAGACCTGGCCTGTTACTTGGCCAGGCAACTGTCTGAAGTCCTCCTTAAGAGGCAATATTTGTGTATGTTTACAATTTGTCCCTGTACATATTCAAAGACCTCCTAAGTGAAGAGGCAATTGGCAGAACCCAAGGGATATGCAACCTATCCCCTGCTATTCTGTGTGTCATCTGCTTTGCTCACACCACTGTGTTGATGCATTGCAGATACAAACCCAAGATCTTGTACAATTGTACAGTTGAGTCAGTTTTAAATGTGTAGAAGGGTTCCCACCTTCTGAACCCACACATTCTTGTCTTAAGCTCTCCCAGGCCAGGGATAAGAGCTGTGAAGTCTTATCTTCACTCACCTTTCATCTGCTTCACCTTAGCCCCTCAATGGCAAGGTTAAGAGCTAACACTACCCAATTCCAGTGGTTTGTTTGTTGAGGTTGATATGACCCCTCGACTAAAACCTAGCCTTGATGTTTGAGCCCCTTGTTGGTGTGTTTATTTCATGCTGTATGTGCTTGTGTGGTGTGATTGTATCCCCTAGGTTTGCTAGACTCCGCGTAGTCTCGTTTACATGTCAATTAAGGTAGCACGGTTCCTTCGTATAGGACTTCCTTTCTTGCTTGAGCTTTCCTAAAACACAAACAAACATTATCCCCTCTTAAGGATACGTTAACTCCTTCTACTACAGGTGAGTAAGTCTCCAAAGGTCGAGCATCAGGTAGATTGCGCAGTGACGTTGTCCACTTAAAAAACACAAACCAACGGGAATAGTTTGGCCGAACTACGGCAACTCTGATTCTCATGCCCAGATGAGATACGTAGGCACGAGATGCGATGTCTTGTCGAGTTTGACTAACAACTAACACTAATTCTCTTCTCTCGCCCTCGTTGCGATTGAGACCTCCCCTTTCTCTTGCCCTAGTTGCAATCGAGACCCTTGCTTCCTGTGCAAGTTAGGTTAGGTGTGGCTTGCTTCCTGTGCAAGTCATGTTTAGGATAGGCTTGCTTCCCGTGCAAGTTAGCTAGAAACCTTAACTTAGGGACGACTTTGCATGACAACATCTAGGCTCGAGTCGTAGTCTCCCTAGTGTTGTGTCTCCCTCTGTTATCTGGTTAGGCTAGTCCTTTTTCCCTGCGTAGGGGAACTACGTCGCCCTGATCCTCATACCAGATGAGGTACGTAGGCAGGAGATGAGCTGATCTCTCCGGGCGCCTTTTTTCTTTTTCAACCCTTTGTGTCTTAACCACCCTTGCGTGTGTTTTGGTTCGGATGCTGATGTAAGTCCAGTGATTGGCATTCAGGCTCCACGTTTGCCTTTGCCTGTGTCTGTTTGTGTGCGTGTCAGCCGAGCTACGAATGCTCTGATTCTTCTTCGTCCAAGAAGATACGTATGCATAGGATGCGATATCCTAGCGAGCATGTGTCGTTTCCCCAGTCCGAACTACTTCGACTCTGATGTCTATGCCTGATAGACTAAGTAGGCCCAGGATGCGATATCCTGCCGAGTCAGTTTCAGTCTGTCTTCTTGTGTCTCTTTTAGCCAGTGTGTGTGTGTGAGAGCAGCGTTTTTAGCAACCATTTTCCTTCCTATTGTGCGTGGATCCCGTCGAGTACGACGGATGCGTAGGGGTGCTAATACCTTCCCTTCGCATAACCGACTCCCTTACCCTTTCTCTTTGGTCGCGAGACCATGTTCTTTCCAGGTTTACTCTGAGCGTTTCCTTTCCCTCTTTTGGGATAAATAACGCACGGTGGCGGCTCTGTTGTTCTTGTTTTCCCGCCGGTTTTTCGCGTAACGCGACAGCTGGCGACTCTGCTGGGGAAATAAAAGAAGTTGACCTCTGCTGGTCCATCTTCCCTGAGCGAGTCTCTCCTAGCGCTCTCTAGGTTAGGGCTTTGGTTGCTTTTTGCTGTTATTTATTGCATTCATTGTATATATGTGCATTTATTATTTGCATTTATTGTTTGCATCAATGTTTGCATTCATTCATTATCATCTGCTGTGCTGTCTGTGTTTCTCTGTTTGGGGGTGGGAGTCACTTGAGGTAAAAGGTCCAATACCCAGACCATGAGTGAAATCTAGGATGCTTAGGAATAGAGTGATTCGTGGGAAGCGGGTGGTATTGCGCCACTCAGCGGAACATTGATATCACGAACAGTTCAGACCCTGGTGGGATATTGTCGTTGCATACTTCAGGTGTGTATATGATGATATTCTGCGAAAGGTTATTTATGCTGTGTTTCTCTCGACCTTACCCTGGCCTAGATGACACCCGTGAGTGGGGGGGGGGGGAATGATCATTTAAACAGGTACAGTTGGTGACTCTTGGTACTGATAGTGACTACGAGTTATATTTCTGGACGCCGGAGGTTTGACCCTGTTATTGATCAGAGGGTTCCGTCTATTTCGGATCCCCGGGTTGAATTCGAGAGTACCTGTTCAGAGGATCTGTCTGTCATCCGTTCGGTGGATGTTCCTATGATGATAGTAATGTAATCTCCAGTTCCGTTTATTTCGGAACTCCACAAGTCGGATTTATGGTGACTCGGTTCTCCAGATTTGGGTTCAGATGCCAGTTGATCAGATTGACTTTGGGTTTCAGAGGAATTGTGACTCCAAGTTCAAGCCAAAGCTCCGATCCTGTGTTCAGAGATGCACAGCCTGCCAGTCTTGGCTCCATCATTCGCATCATAGCATGTTTATTTTCCAAAAAAATAGTAATGCATGAAAATGAAAAAAAAAGTTAACTCGCATACGCATATCCTTTTCAGGATCATTCATGATAAAATAGCATCCGCATCATACGCATATCATGCACATATGATCCTTGCATTACAGACATGTTTTGGGGACAAGACTTCTCACTTCGGTTCTTGACTGAGACAGGATTGCTGACCGCCGACCGCATCGTTACTCAACCAGACTCAATCATCAGAAGATTATGGATCAGGTTCAAGCAGATTTGGCCGAGATAAGGGCAAACATGGCCCAGTTTATGACGATGATGCAAGGAGTTGTTCAGGGGCAAGAGGAGTTGCGTGCCTTAGCCCAGAGACTGGAAGCCGTGATTCCACCAGTCCACCGTGCTTCACCAGTGGGTGTACCCGTTCATGCGAATGCTGCTGTCACTATTCTCGTCAATGATTATGCCGTGGGTGATGAATTGAGGGGGATCAAAATCAGTGAACAGCCTCTTGCTGCAGAGACTGTTAATGTCAGAGCAACCCGCACTCCGGTTCGCCATCCTGGCTCTTCAAGTTCTTCCAGTTCTAATAAGCCATCCTCTGGGGCACCCAAAAGGGGAGAAAGTGAAACAAATGCTGTGCACCGACGGAGGAGTGTGAACAAAGGACAGTATCGTCAGGCTGCTGCTGTGACTATTCCAGCAACTCAACCTCAACAACAGCAGAGAAGACCAACTCAACAATACCAGCATCCACAACATCGCCCTCAACAGCAGGCTTACCAGCCTCCTTATGGAAATCAAGCCAGTACGAGTAATGAGAGGAAGAAGATCATTTTTGATCCAATCCCCATGTCCTACGCCGAACTATATCCCTCTCTGTTAGAGCGGAACTTGATTACTCCCAGAGACCCGCCGGCTATACCCGTCAACCCTCGATGGTGATATAGGCCTGAGCAGCATTGTGTGTATCATTCGGGTGCTCCTGGTCATGACGTGGATAGTTGCTTTCAGTTGAAGATGAAGGTTCAAGACCTCGTGAGGTCAGGTATTCTGAACTTTGAAGATTTGGGTCCCCGTGACAATCAAGCTTGAAGATAACAAGTCCTGGGCTGGCGCCGACTTTTTCTTCAGAAAGGTTATTCAGAAAACAGAAGCTGCTGATGCAAGAGATGCTGACAGTTGTCATCCCTGGTGGGATCTATCACAATTGGGTCACTGTGGGCTTTCCTACAGTTGTTCATAAGTCAGAGTAATAATCACTTTGTTTAAAAACCCTTCTCCCATGCCAAAAGGAGAAGTGATGACATTGTTGGCAATATTTTGTGCAATGATATTTTCATTCAAATAATTCATGTTAAAACATTTGTTTTTCCAATTGTTTTCCTCTTTTCGCTTTTTGCATGAAATTGGTGATCACAAAAAACCCTAAAAAACAAGAATAAAAGCAATCTTTTCATCTGCATAACGATTGTCTTGTTTGATTTTCAAAAAGCTTTTCATATCAAAATCATTATGCAGGTTGTTTCTTAAACCCATTGAACATAATGATCGGACGTCATCTCCCAATTTTGAATTCCCTGTATTCGAAGCGGAAGAAGATGATGTTGAAGGGATTCCTGACGGTATTTCCCGACTTCTTGAGCGAGAAAAGAAGATCACTCAGCTGCATCTCGAGAATCAGCAGAACAGCCAACTGGGGCATAAAAAAAAAATGTAAAATAAAAAAAGAAAAGAAAAAGAAGAGGGTGCAAAATAAAAAAAATCAAATCAAAATCAAAAGAAATCAAAAGAAATCAAAAGAAAGAAAAAGAAAGAAAAAAACAAAAGAGAAATAGCACCCTCAAAGTCTCAAGTTGACTGATGCTGAACCCGACTGAAAGAAGGAAGAGATCAACTGCCATGTGTCATGGTCAGTCATATCAGCAGAGAGTGAAAAAGCAGGTCAAGCCTCGTGTGTTCCGAGAAGGTGACCTTGTGCTCAAGAAAGTCTTGTCTTTCGTGCCCGATTCCAGGGGCAAGTGAACCCCCAAGCTATGAATGTCCATATGTGGTCAAGAGAGCCTTTTCAGGCAATGTTTTGACACTTACAACAATGGATGAAGAAGTTCACTCATCCTGGGAACTCCGATGCAGTCAAGAAATACTTCGCCTAAAACAAAACAAAAAAACAGAATAGCTCGCTAAGTCGAACACCCCAAAGGGCGACTTAGGCAAAAAGGAGCGTCTCGGTGGATTGAAAACCCGAAAGGGCGATCCAGGCAAAAGTTAGAGACATTGAAAAAAGAATTTGCATCCCGCTAGATTGATCACCTCACACTGGGGCAATCTAGGCAAAAATTAGGGATTTGGCAAGTAACTGCATCTTGACAAGACTGTGCTCTATATCTGTCATCCGTCAGGGATTCTCGATTCGTCGTCGACTGAAGCTCCGAATACATTGAAAATTCAGAATGGTAGAGGAAAGGTCATTATGTTCAATGTAGCCCTCTCCAATATATATCACCGATTTCAAACTTGTACAGATCTATGGAGTCTCGCCCTTTGCAGACTACCATTCCATCACATCAATTTGAGCTTTTATCCAATTATTTGCACTCTTATTTGTTTCGACTCAACAAATGTTTTGCATGTTTTAATTGATAAAGTATCATTGTTTTTCAAAATAAACAAATTTTTCAAAAAAATTGTTCTTAAGTAAAGTGAACATTCACGATGGTGGAAGGATACTTAGGAGATCCGCGGTGCTCTCCCGAGGGTGGTATGATTACCAACAGGTAAGACATTTGTTCGTATCTCGAGCATAACTTTATCTTTCTCCTGTCGAACCTCTCTTGGTTTCTCCTCAGTAAGGTTGCTCAGTGCAGTGTCGGTTGAAGTTGTTCATCTTCATGTTCCCGGCAGTACAACATTCTTCCTCCAAGTCCCTGTTAGCCCTATTGTGGGGCATCTCCAATATAGGTTTGTTTGAGCCCTACCGTGGGGCATTCCCAGCAAGGTTGCTGTTGAAATACTTTTGTGGGGCAGTTCCCCAAGCAGAGTGTTTACTGAAGACGTTAGCGTTCCTCTCTCCAGCAGAGCAGTCTTCTCCTCTCCCCGCAGGATGGTATTGTTCCCTGATATCCCGATTTCCAGCAGATCGCGTTTGCTCTCTGGTGTTTTTGGCCTTCCCTATGGAAGAAGAGTAGTACCGGGTGGTTGATTCCTGGACCTGTGGTATTGAGCATGTCTGTTTGTCAGCATTCATCATACATTTTAGGTAGAATGCATACATGCATAATCATAGCATTTGGATACTCATAATGCAGCTGTTGCCGTGCATCTGTTGATGGTTGTCTCCTGCTAATTTGTTGATACAGATCTCTCCAGTAGTTTTTCCTAGCAGAGTTGGGTGTGTCTGATCTCTCCATGTAGAGCCAACCCCTTAAGCAGAAAGTGTCTATCCTTTCCTGCCATTTCCCCACTGAGATACATCCTCGTGGATGACGGTTGTTTCCGTTCCTTCCCAACACACATTGGGATGGGTTTTGCCTATTGAGTTCTTTCCTCATTAGGATGAGTCTTGTTTCAGTCTGCCTTTTTGGATCGATCCCAAATTGGCTTCCTGTTGGCTGTCTCCCGTGCTTCCCTGGGGCATAAATGAATAGTCGCTCACTAACCGGCACTCATTCATCTTATCCTCAGCGGAATTTGTGGGCCTCTACCTACAAACCGGTAGTTGTAAGTCCTATCGTCGTGGTTTTCTACCTACAAGCTGGTAGTTGTAAAATCCCACTTTCACCCCCTAGCAGAGGTAACCTTTGTGGTTCATTCTGTTTGGTGGCTTCTACCTACAAACCGGTAGTTGTAAGTCCTCTCTTTGTGGTTTTCTACCTACTAGCTGGTAGTTGTAAAATCCCACTTTCATCCCCTTGTTGGAGTTAACCCTGTGTGCTCATCCTATCGATGACTGGTTACTTTTCCGTGGTTTTCTACCTACAAACCGGTAGATGTAATCCCCTCCTTGCAGTTATCAGTATCCAGCTTGCGGTATTGATACTCTTTTTCCCTTTGGATACTTGCCTTGATCAAGCAGTATTGTCCCCATTGGGTCTTCCCCTGCCTTTGGGTATTTGCTCCGAGTTAGCAACTTTATCCCTTTTTGATTGGTCATCTTTTGCATACCTAGTCCTGGTACCCTGATGCCTTTCTTGTCAGTCGTTTATCCATTTAACAACCTCCAACCCGGTTATGGATAATCTTCCATGCGAGTGTATTATCTACGTTTTGACGGCTATAGATAATATATCTCATGCACTCTTTGGTCAATCTTTCGATTGTTATCTCCAGCAGAGTAAGATTCGTATTCCTTGTGGAATCGAATGTCCATCCTTTAACAAGTTTGCTTTCGCATTCTTCAGGATGATGTCGGTCGATTATTCATTTAACAACCTACAACCCGGTTATGGATAATCTTCCATGCGAGTGTATTATCTACGTTTTGACGGCTATAGATAATATATCTCATGCACTCTTTGGTCAATCTTTCGATTGTTATCTCCAGCAGAGTAAGATTCGTATTCCTTGTGGAATCGAATGTCCATCCTATAACAAGTTTGCTTTCGCTCTCTTCAGGATGTTTTCGGTCGTTCATCCATTTAACAACCTACAACCCGGTTATGGATAATCTTCCATGCGAGGTTATTATCTACGTTCTGACGGCTATAGATAATATATCTCATGCACTCTTTGGTCAATCTTTCGATTGTTATCTCCAGCAGAGTAAGATTCGTATTCCTTGTGGAATCGAATGTCCATCCTTTAACAAGTTTGCTTTCGCTCTCTTCAGGATGATGTCGGTCGATTATTCATTTAACAACCTACAACCCGGTTATGGATAATCTTCCATGCGAGTGTATTATCTACGTTTTGACGGCTATAGATAATATATCTCATGCACTCTTTGGTCAATCTTTCGATTGTTATCTCCAGCAGAGTAAGATTCGTATTCCTTGTGGAATCGAATGTCCATCTGTCGCAACCCGAAAAATATAGAGGTGCGAAAAAAACAACCGGCGAGAAAGAAAATGACAGAAGAGTCGCCACCGTGCGTTATTTATCCCAAAGGAGGGAAAGGAAACGCTCGAAGTAAACCTGGAGAAAGGAAAGGAAAAGACAAGGTCTCGCAACCAAATCTTGGGTTCGGGAGTCGATTATGCGAAGGGAAGGTATTAGCACCCCTACGCATCCGTAGTACTCTACGGGATCCACTCTTGTTGTTTCTTGTCTAAAGGGTGTGTGTTTATCTAATGTACTATTTACTAAAAGAAAGGGTCAAAGAAAAATGACTCGCACGGATGTCGCATCCACTGCATACGTATCTCATCTGAATATGAGAATCAGAGTCTTCGTAGCTCGGCTACCTATGGGTTAAGGATAAGTGTGCTCGCCTAGACATCGCGCCTTATGCCTACGTATCTCATCGGGAATGAGAATCAGAGCAAAACGTAGTTCAGCTAACTACGGGAATAAGGGTCTCGATTGCAACTAAGGCAAGAGAAAAGGAAAGTCTCGATCGCAACGAGGGCGAGAGAAAGGAATCGCAACGAGGGCGAAAGCAAACAAGGATTAGTTGTTAGTTGTTAGTCAAACTCGGCAAGACATCGCATCTTGTGCCTACGTATCTCATCTGAACATGAGAATCAGAGTTGCCGTAGTTTGGCTCACGCACGCCGAAAAAACACAAGACACATACACACAAAAAGGTGGCAAACATGGAGCCCGACTGCCAATCACTGGACTTACATCAGCATCCGAACCAAAACACACACAAAAGGGCAAACGCGGAGCCCGACTGCCAATCACTGGACTTACATCAGCATCCGAACCAAAACACACACAAAAAGAAAAAGAAAGGTGCCCGGAGTGGTCTCGCACGACCACCTACCTACATACCTCGTCTGGAACAAGGATCAGGGCGATGTAGTTCCCCTACATAGGGGATTGAAACACACGCAAAAAAGAAAAGGGTGCCCGGAGAGATCTCGCACGATCTCCTGCCTACGTACCTCATCTGGTATGAGAATCAGGGCGACGTAGTTCCCCTACATAGGGGTTGCCATCTGAACATGGACTTAGAAAGGAGGACACCAGTTGTGTCAAAGGAGAGTGGGCGATGTGTTCGCGTCCTAGCAGTAGGTGTCGCAGCTCGCTGAATCGAGTCTTAGGCAGTTACCTCTTTGCAATAGAACGGACTACATGCCACAGGATCGGAGACGCTCGGAAAGGTCTAGAAGTGGGGGAAGCTCTGCCCTAGTGTTGTCATGCAATATGTACTTAAGTGTTAGGATTTACAAATGGGAATATCTACCTAATGTTAGCATGCAAGGGAAATGGGGATTCTACCTAGGTTATCATACAAAAGGATATGGGAATCCTACCTATGTTATCATACAAAGGGTTCTATCTAATGGGTGCTACCTAATCGGAACAAGAATTGACGAGTGGAGCAAGGAGAAGTGTTAGTGATAAAGGTAGATGGCGATGCATGAAGCAATCGACTTACAAGGTTGATGGCGATGCATAGAGCAATCGACTTACAAGGTTGATGGCGATGCATAAAGCAATCGACTTACAAGGTTGATGGCGATGCATAAAGCAATCGACTTACAAAAGGGTGGATGAATACGTGCTGGTTCTGTTAGGTTTTGAAAAATGATTACTCGACGTTGGATCGAGGTTTTGATCTTGTTTTGAAATGGTTATCGAATGTTCATTTTAATTCTTGTATTAATAGATGAATAAAGAATGAAAGAAATAAATATTATACATTTCATGGGAGAGGGATACATTTGTTATGAATGGGGGTTGACATGGCAATCAAGCAATATAAGTATATGCCTCAAACACCATACAAGTAGGCCACAGTTAATCAAACAAGTAAGATATAAACAAGTATATAATCGAATCAAATAATCAAAGAATGAAATAATAAAGCATTAAACAATGTATGAGTGTAAGTGCAAAGGAACCGGCTCATTGTAAGAAAGCCCAAGAGTAAGCTATGTGAGGTCGACGACGATGCTTAAAAAGCAATCGACTTACGAGGGTGTGAAAAAAGGGGCTCGATATTAAATCGAGAAAAGTATGATTTTTTATAAGTTTAAAAATGGTTTTGCATGCATGATGAAGTTAAAAGAAAACAAGTTTGCATTATTAACAAATGAAACTATAATTATAATACAACATAAACATGAAAAAAAAAATGCTAAAGAAAAGAAATGCTATATATGGGTATCGAACCCACTACATAAGGAGAGATGAACTAACTTCATCTCCACCCGGCCACAAGCTACCAGTTGTGAAACTATGACCAACAAGCACCCCTAAACTAACCGAAACCCCTCAAAGAGAAAAAGAAACAAGCAAAAGGTCCAAGCATGGGCCACTGGACCGGGATTGACTAAGCCCACGAATCTTAAGTTCCAAACTCGGGTAAATGGAGGGGTAGCAAGGGAAAAGAACGATCATCAATAGCAATAGTGATATGGTGCCAATTCCAAAACACACTTTCTTCTCCCAATATTCAAAGGCTCAATACAGGGAAGGTTGATGAAACCAAAGGAAATGCAATGTATTCAACTCCTTCCTCCAAAACCCAAACTTCAACACCGATTCCCAACCTCTAAAAAAGAAAACGGAAACCTCAAAGTTACTAGAAAACAAAACTCTTTCCATGCCTTCATCCTCTCACTATGCCTTCTACATCTAAAAGAAAATAAATGCAGGTTCCCCACGAATCTAACCTTGCATCATCTAACACAAATCGAGGAATACAGATCGACACTCAGCAAATGAAACCTACAACAATCAGACCCAACTAGATCCCCACAAAACCATCGCAAAATAAACGGTATCGAGAGCTCTCAAACTAAAAAAGGTTTTCAACACAGACAAAAAACTTTAGGGTCTAAAAAGGGGGTGAGCTGTAACTCAAAAATTCGCTTGAATCGGCAAACAGGGTACCGACAACGCAAACAAATCAAAAACCAAGAAATCAATAAAGCAAAAATGGGTTTTCGACCTTCTTGGAGGTTTGAAAGAAGAAATGAAAGAGAGAAGATTTTACCACTGCCTTACGATTTTGGAGATACGCCGACGGAAAAGTGTATCCAGAGTAAGTATCTTCGTTCTGCTTTGTTATTTCTTGTTCTACCTTCTCTTGTTCTTCTATCTTTTAGGGTTTTGCCGTTGTATACTTTTTAGGGTTTTCTCCCTTTTTTTGAACAATGGCCGCCCCCTTTCTGATTTTCTCTTCCTCTCTATTTATGTTCTGTGAATTAGGGTTTTCTGATTGCTATGGTGGATCCAAGAAGTATCCCAGCCAAGGCCTTTTGGTGCTCAGAAAAAAGAGTGGTCCTCTTTGGTGTATGGTTCGAAAAATGGTAATCTCAACTTTCACTTTCTTCCCTGAATTTTGTTTCTAATCCAATTTGGGAAATTTTCTGGAATTCTAACGCTTTACTGGCTATTATGTGTTACTGCAGTGAATTTCTTGTAACCCCCAGCTAATTCAATTGTGTTACTGCAGTGAATTTCTTGTAATTCTGGAGGTTGAAGGTAGGCTCAAAATTGGTCCTACAATGCTGTAGAGTGCTCTTTGACTGGGTTTCCTGTCGGCTGCGAGATGTGGATGATTTGGTAACATTGTTTGCAGCATGGGAGTTCCAAACCTCCTGATGTGGTGAGAGAACCTATGAGCGTACAGTTTCATCCATGTTAGGTCTAAAAATAAGGAATATCGTAACCAGCGGGAGGGTTGTAAGCTGAGAAGCCAGACATATCATGAGAATCTTGATGTTGTGACTGTGTCGGTGCATAGGACGGACTTGTATCACGTATCAATCCAACATTGGCACAGTTGTCTAGATTCTGAGAGCTTGAGGATTCTTTGTTATCGGGCAATTATTACTTAGAAGCAACACCAAAGGCTGGAGATTCGGACTCGGAACTTCTAACATGGTCATCACTTAAATTCACCTGCTTGCTCCCAGAAACATTATCGGTGGATGACTCTGAAGCGGGTGCAGTCAAGCTTGTAGTGGATTCTCCATTTGACTTTTCAGTAGCTCCTACTTGAGAATATGCCGGTTGATTTTTTTTCGTAGGCTGCTACAAGATGATGACAGGGTGCAAGTGTAAGGTAGACTTCAATCTCTCCATCGTAGCTTGCATTTGAATTAAGCATGTTTAGGTTGACCTTTAATAGCTTATGCATGATGGCTTGATGCTTTGTATTTCCATGATGTAGGGTCTGTTGCTATCCTGACTGCTGCATACTGCCATCAGCAGGAGGGTTCTGAAAGCAAATCTAGCATTCCTCATGCTGCACAGGAAGCTCCCCAAGAACCACTCTCTGTATTCAAAAGATTGTGCTTATGTTTGGACGCGCATTGCCATACTTAATCCCGCGTCCATAGGCATTTTTACTATAGTTTTTCAGAAGCCAGAAAGTTTAGAGATGAGTGAATGCGCAGTTACGTGATCACGAACAGGCACTGTGATGGACCTGGTTTCTAATCAAATTGAAGATTATTGAAAACCATTTACTGCTCCTAACCCACTAAGTAGTTGGCTTGACAAGTCCTGCTGATGATTCATAGCCTGTTCCCGAGTAAGCGATGTCATTCCTCCTCTCCCGTTCATGACTGAATTATTTCCCATTCCTGGCCTCATTCCATTGTGTAAACCAGATGGACCAAGACCCATTGTGCCATAACCCCGACACCAGGATTGCTGTTCACACCTCTATTACCCATCATGCCATTGCCACCGTTGAGGCCAGTGTTAGTACTCGCTGGTAGGATACCATTTACATTCTTCATGTCACTTCCAAGAGAATCGGCACCTACCATTCCGCCTGTTCTGTTCATCTGGGAGGATATCATCATCTCATGAATGATTTTCTGAACCGAGTTCTGCGCATCGTTACTAGGGTCAGCTTCACCAGAAATAGACGTCTGGTTTTGTTGTTGCAAGGAAATATTAGCTGGTGAGTTTGCTGTACCCATGTGATTTGCAGATGTTATGCCTGGGTGAGAATTTTATTCAATTTACTCATGGAAGGGGTTTTCTCAACAGCATTAACCTCAAGACCTCCAAGGAAACAGAAAGAAAGAAGATCTTTTTCCTTAAAAGGTAGCTGCTTGTCTGGAGGATAAACGAATAAAACCTGAGATTCAACATTGAGCTCCACACGGGATTGATTTTGATAACCAAGTGCACTTCTCAATTTACCAGAGCCTTCAGACCTCCTCACTAAATATTGCCTCTGCAGCGCCTGAATGTCAAAATTAGGATGAAGTCCAACAAACACCATACTTTCAAATAACTTAGCCGGCTCCTTCCAAGACTTATGACCATTGTACTGCAAATGAAAGTTGGCAGCCCATTGACGCTTCTGACTCGTCAAAATTTCCGGATTATAATTCGCATATTGAACTTCAGGAGGATGAGAAAAGCCTTTTATCATTTTCGTAACTTGATATTGCAGCCTTAGCTATTAAAAGCTCCAACTGATCGAAACCTCCCGTTGGAAACTTGGATAAATCTTTCAAATATTGCATAAGCTTCTCAGGTAAAAAAACTAACACTTGAAGATTCATCAACTCTGTTTATGAAATTTGGCTCTTGTTGAATCCCACAGTTTTCAATAGTCTGGTGTACATTGCAAGCTTGCTTTCATAAGTTAAAACTTGAGTTTCTTCAACTGTTTCAGGTAGCATTGTAGCAGAAATATTCCAGCCTGAACTTCGGGCTGCGGCGGCTAGAAGAAATGCAGAATTGGCGTGGCTTTGAGATGCAGGGAATAGCATTTGGAGGAGATTACACATTGTGATTAGCGAATAGTTTGCCGGCTTTGCTTTCATTATCATGTAAAATAAACAGCTTTATACAATTCTGTCATAATTATATACAAGTCATTTCATTTTTGATTGGCTTATGGTTAGAATCTTTTGACCAATTCAGAAACATCCAGTTTTCCATCGTAATTTGGTTTTGATTGACTTGTTTTCTTTATCCACTTAAAAGTCATAACCTTTGAAACATTCTGCAATTTTCTTTTTCTGCAATTGGGGGTTTTTATGCTGCCTATTAAGACAATAAATTGTCCATCAGGAGTCAACTCCACCCCAGTCCTTTCCACCATAGTTTCTCCCATGAAGTTATATGGATCTGGCAACATTATCGGGGTGTGAGCCATGACAGAGGGGCAACCAAAATTTAGTTCCTTGATAGCTACCTTGTAGGTAAACAGAGTTCTGTGCTGATCCGTCAGAAGGCCGCATAAAACACAAACGTGGATTTCATCTTCAACTGTTTTTAAAAGTAATGATGAAACAAGCATTGGGTGCATGTAGCGCCCCCACAAACTTTACATTGCCATTCAGATTACTCTTGAGTTTCTGATTTCTTTGGACCATTGGTTCTGAAATAAATTGAGCCTCCTTGCCACCAGAGCACTTATTTTCATAGGAAAATGGGTTTGGATTTTGAGAGGAAAGGTTTTTCTTTTTTTGATTTTTGGGTGACTTTGGTCAAGGTTGACCAAAAAGTCAACTGTTGACCAAAGTCAACAATTGGTCAAAAATTATCAAGACTTGTATTTTCTTGTATCGACTCACATGTAATGGTTTACAATGACATGAAATAGATTGAAAAGGGTTAACAAATGGTTGAAATTGGTTTCACAATTGGCTTGAATGTTTGACTTTTGAAAAATAACTTGTCTGGTAATGCACATGAACAAGGCCATGAAATGAGACCATAAGGTTAGGGTTTTGACATAGTATCCATGGACCAATAACATGACTAGAAAGTAGCTTGAAACACAAGAAACTTGGTTGTTCAGATGACCCAGACCATAGATATATCCACAATCACAACACCATGACCTTGGATCAAAACCACAATCCTCATGTAAAACCAAAGTTAGGTTAGGCCAAGCATGCCAAACAAACATAAAAAATTCAGGAGCAAAATCGGGGTATGACAGTTGCCCCTATTTAAGCGTCTTCAACTAAAGAATATGAAGCAAGACGTTCTTCATATGATCATTGTGGGAGATGGTTAAATACTAAGAAGACCCGGATTTTGATCCTGAATCCCTATGAAATAATTAACCATGCCTGTCAGAAACGGCAAAGAAGCAATCCCAAAAGAAGAATCCGTCTGGTACGGTGAAAATCGGCCTGAGTACCGAAACAGAAAGTTGACCTGGATACCAAAATAAATGGTAACACAGGAATACCCATGGCCCGAACGCCGCACATTAGTCTGAACACTAAGCATCGGAGTATGAGAGTGTCAATGTTGGTCTGATCACCGGAAATCTGGTCTGAACACCACTTTGATCTGGATATCGAAAAAAAAAAAAAAAAAAAAAAAAAAAAAACTGGCCTGAATGCCACTTCGGTCTGGATACCGGGAACTGGCCTGGACGCCACTTCGGTCTGGATACCGGGAAAACTGGCCTGAATGCCACTTCGGTCTGGATACCGGGAACTGGCCTGGACGCCACTTCGGTCTGGATACCGGGAAAACTGGCCTGAATGCCACTTCGGTCTGGATACCGGGAACTGGCCTGGACGCCACAAGTTCTTCGTCCTGATTGTTGAGAACTTCTTCGATCTGGAAATCGGAAACTGGCCTGAATGCCACTTCGGTCTGGATACCGGGAAAACTGGCCTGAATGCCACTTCGGTCTGGATACCGGGAAAACTGGCCTGAATGCCACTTCGGTCTGGATACCGGGAAAACTGGCCTGGACGCCACTTCGGTCTGGATACCGGGAACTGGCCTGGACGCCACTTCGGTCTGGATACCGGGAACTGGCCTGGACGCCACAAGTTCTTCGTCCTGATTGTTGAGAACTTCTTCGATCTGGAAATCGGAAACTGGCCTGAATGCCACTTCGGTCTGGATACCGGGAAAACTTCATGTCTATCAGCATCGGTGAAGATAACAAAACAGTGATACGTGATCCGGCACGCATGCCAAAGATGCAAGCTGGGGATAACAATCGAAAGATTGACCAAAGAGTGCATGAGATATATTATCTATAGCCGTCAAAACGTAGATAATACACTCGCATGGAAGATTATCCATAACCGGGTTGTAGGTTGTTAAATGAATAATCGACCGAAAAGAAAGGCATCAGGGTACCAGGACTAGGCATGCAAAGATGACCAATCAAAAGAGGATAAAGTTGCTTACTCGGAGCAAGTATCCAAAAAAGAAGGGGAAGACCCAATGGGGGACAATACTGCTTGATCAAGGCAAGTATCCAGAGGGGAAAAGAATATCAATACCGCCAACCGGGTACCGATAACCGCAAAGAGGGGATTACATCTACCGGTTAGTAGGCAGAAAACCACGGAAAAGTAACCAATCATCGATAGGATGAGCACAAAGGGTTAACTCCAACAAGGGGATGAAAGTGGGATTTTACAACTACCAGCTATTAGGTAGAAAACCACAAAGATAGGACTTACAACTACCGGTTCGTTGGTAGAAGCCACAAACAACATGAACCACAAAGGTTACCTCTGCTAGGGGGTGAAAATGGGATTTTACAACTACCAGCTTGTAGGTAGAAAACCACAAAGATAGGACTTACAACTACCGGTTTGTAGGTAGAAGCCACAAATTCTGCTGAGGATGAGATGAATGAGTGCCGGTTAGCGAGCGACTATTCATTTATGCCCCAGGGAAGCACGGGAGACAGCCAACAGGAAGCCAATTTAGGATCGATCCAAAAAGGCAGACTGAAACAAGACTCATCCTAATGAGGACAGAACTCAATAGGGAAAACCCATCCCGTTAGGGAGGGAACGGAAACAACCGTCATCCACGGGGATATAACTCAGTGGGGAGCGCAGAAGGAAATGGTAGACACTTTCTGCTTAAGGGGTAGACTCTACATGGAGAGATCAGACACACCCAATTCTGCTAAGGGAATGGACCCAAGCTTTGCAAGATGCTGCCAACTTCGAGGAGTAACACTGCTGGGGATACCCACTCAACTAAGGAGCCACCTGTTGGGAAAGCACCAACCTCTCAACCATGCTGATGAACCCAATTCTGAAGCCGATCCAATGGCGCGGTTCTAAACTCTTCCCAACAAACCAACCTCGGCTGGTCACCACGGCCTAGGGCTAATGGATATGTTTGCAATGTTGATGCATGAGTTTTTTTTCTTGTTTTACACAATGCTCCATGATCATGGAAATGCTATGCACTAATGATGCAATATGTTATGCTTATCTAAATGATGAATGCATAAACACACGTCTCCTCCAGAGACAACACCGGGGAACTCCAGGAACTGTGCTGAGGATCCTATAACCATGTCAATTTCCATCCTGCTGGGGAGATGGTCCGCCACACAGTCTTCTAGCAATGACGAAATACCGAGATTCTGACTGGGGAGAGAACGACACTGAAAACCTGTTGTTGGGGAAAGTGATAGTGGTTCTGGCAACCATAATCTATGAGAGATGACTCAGCAGGGGGGACCAAACACCGATACGGTACCGAGGTTATGCTTCCAGGAAAGAGACCATCGATCTGGGATTGAAATCCTCGATCTGGCATCGAAACTCTGGGGAGCAGCTGCTTCTGCTGGGAAGATACAATCTGGTACTGTCAACTCTGCTGGGGAGTGTATGTCCTGAAACAAACGCTTGGGGAGTACAGTAGTGAGAACCTGCTGGGAATCTTAAGGAAATGCCCCGAGTGTACCTGTTCTGAATAGATGGTTCAGAGTACTTAAAATTTACAGCAATTTAAAATGTTCATTGTGCATGTACCTGTAAAGCCCTTATGTTTCATGATGCAATGTTTATCAAAAATTCGGACGTCATTTTTGCAAACAAAACAGTAAAACGAAAATGAACACAGAGATGTACTGAATAACATGATTTTATTGATTGAATGGCCTTTGAATAGGCATTTACATCAAGAAGCAATCCTTGGAAAGAGGTAATCGCACAGAAGATAAAAACAGAAATTAATCTAATGGCAATGTGAAATGGATTTCTATTGGGTTCCAATTCTGCTATGACTTGCTCGTCTTCAAGATCTTCCAGATGATCGGCCTTCTGAAAAGGTGATTAGATTGTTTTCTTCCTTTTGAAAGTTTCCAGTCATCGACACAAGATGAGATTCAGAACTAACTCAGAACGCAGTCATTCGCTTAATCCCTAACTTTTGCCTGGATCGCCCTTTCGGGTTTTCAATCCACCGGGATACCCATTTTTGCCTAAGTTGCCTTTTCAGGTTTTCAACTTACCGGGTGTACGATATTTTCATTTTTAATCCCTAATTTTTGCCCGAACCTTTTCATTTTCTTGGTTCGTCGGGATGCCCATTTTTTGCCTGGACTATTCTTTTTACTGTCCAGCGGGTCTATTTTATGCGAAGTATTTTTTAACTGCGTCTGAGTTCACCGGGGAAGTGAAGTCTTCACCATCCATCGTTGCAAGCATTAAGGCCCCTCCATCAAAAACCTTGGTGACAACATAAGGTCCCTCATAGTTAGGAGTCCACTTGCCCCTGTGATCTGTCTGAGGAGGAAGGATCCTTTTCAACACTAAATCTCCGACTTGGAAACAACGAGGACGCACTTTCTGATCAAAGGCTCTCTTCATCCGACTCTGATACAACTGCCCATGACAAATGGCTGCCATTCGCTTCCCTTCGATAAGACTCAACTCGTTGAACCTTGTTCGAATCCATTCAGCTTCATCTAACTTGACATCCAACAGGACTCTTAGAGAAGGAATCTCCACTTCAACAGGTAGAACTGCTTCCATACCATACACAAGGGAGTAAGGGGTCGCCCCGGTCGACGTACGTACTGAAGTGCGGTACCCATGCAAGGCGAAGGGTAGCATCTCGTGCCAATCTCTGTACGTAACGACCATCTTCTGCACAATCTTCTTTATGTTCTTATTTGCCGCCTCAACAACACCATTCATCTTAGGACGATAGGGGGAAGAGTTGTGATGCTGAATGTTGAAGTTCTGGCACAACTCCTTCATCATTTTGTTATTGAGATTGGAACCATTATCAGTAATGATTCTCTCGGGAATCCCATAGCGACAAATGATTTCCTTCTTGATGAAACGGGCAACCACATGTCTGGTGACATTCGCGAATGATGCTGCTTCGACCCACTTGGTGAAATAGTCGATGGCGACAAGGATGAAGCGATGCCCATTGGAAGCAGTCGGCTCAATCTTTCCAATCATGTCAATGCCCCACATAGCAAACGGCCACGGCGAAGACATCACATTCAGAGGATTCGGCGGTACATGCACCTTATCAGCATAAATCTGGCATTTATGGCACTTCCGAGCATACTTGAAACAATCTGATTCCATGGTCATCCAATAATAACCCGCCCTCAACAATTTCTTAGCCATTGCATGTCCACCGGCATGAGTACCGAAGGAACCTTCATGAACTTCCTGCATTAACATGTCCGCCTCATGTCTGTCCACGCATCTGAGCAAAACCATGTCGAAGTTCCTCTTATACAGCACATCGTCTTTATTCAAGAAGAAACTGCCTACCAATCTTCTCAAAGTCTTTCTGTCATTGTTGGATGCCCCTACAGGGTACTCTTGATTCTTCAGAAAGCATTTGATGTCGTGATACCAGGGCTTGTCATCGACTACCAGTTCGGCAGCAAACACATACGCGGCCCTATCAAGGCGCATAACATCGATCCTAGGAGCATGATTCCACCGAACCACCTTGATCATGGAGGATAGAGTAGCAAGAGCATCTGCCATCTGGTTCTCGTCACGAGGTATATGATACAGCTTTACTGTTGTGAAGAAAGTCAACAGTCTTCTCGTGTAATCTCTGTAGGGGACCAGAGTAGGCTGGAGAGTATTCCAATCACCATTCACTTGATTGATCACTAGAGCTGAATCTCCAAAGATGTCCAGAGTCTTGATTCTCATATCAATGGCTTGCTCAATTCCCAAGATACAAGCCTCGTACTCAGCTTCATTATTGGTGCACTCGAAAGTCAGACGAGCGGTGAAAGGCATGTGGGCACCTTTCGGAGTTGTAATGACAGCACCAATTCCACTTCCTCTGGCATTGACGCCCCCATCAAACGTTAAAGTCCACTTTTCATCTGGATCAGGTCCCTCCCCAACAACTGGCTCTTCACAGTCTTTCATCTTGAGGAACATGATGTCTTCATCTGGAAAATCAAACTTCATTGGCTCGTAGTCTTCAATCGGTTGTTGAGCAAGATAGTCTGACAGAATACTCCCCTTGATGGCTTTTTGGGATGTATACTGGATATCATACTCTGTCAGTACCATTTGCCAACGAGCAACTCTTCCGGTGAGAGCTGGCTTCTCGAATATATACTTGACTGGATCCATCTTGGAGATCAGTAAGGTTGTGTGAGTCAGCATGTATTGTCTCAATCGCTTAGCAGCCCATGCAAGTGCACAACATGTCTTTTCGAGCATTGAGTATCTCGACTCGCAGTCTGTGAATTTTTTACTCAGGTAGTAGATGGCATGCTCCTTTCTACCTGTCTCGTCGTGTTGACCGAGAACACAACCCATGGAATTGTCGAGTACCGTCAAGTACATAATCAGCGGCCTTCCTGGGACTGGAGGCATAAGGATAGGGGGACTCTGCAAATACTCTTTTATCTTTTCAAAAGCCCTTTGACAATCGTCATTCCACCTGATAGCCTGATCTTTCCTCAGCAATTTGAAAATTGGCTCACACGTGGCTGTTAGGTGAGAGATGAACCTTGCAATGTAGTTCAACCTCCCTAAGAAACCACGGACTTGCTTTTCTGTTCTTGGCTCAGGCATTTCCTGTATCGCTTTCACTTTGTCAGGATCCACCTCAATCCCTTTTCCACTAACAATAAAACCCAGCAATTTTCCAGATCTCACCCCGAAAGTGCACTTGTTCGGATTAAGCCTCAGCTTGAATTTCCTTAAACGCTCAAACAGCTTCTGCAGATTCGCCAGATGTTCTTCTTCTGTCTGAGATTTGGCAATCATATCGTCCACATAAACCTCGATTTCATGATGAATCATATCATGGAATAGAGTCACCATAGCTCGTTGATATGTTGCCCCAGCGTTTTTCAGACCAAACGGCATCACCTTGTAGCAGAAGGTGCCCCATGGGGTTATGAAAGTTGTCTTCTCCATGTCTTCTGGTGCCATCTTGATTTGGTTATAGCCAGAAAAGCCGTCCATGAAGGAGAATACCGAGAACTGAGCCGTGTTATCCACCAAAACGTCGATGTGAGGTAATGGGAAATCATCTTTTAGACTGGCTCTGTTCAGATCCCGGTAGTCGACACACATCCGTACCTTTCCATCCTTCTTAGGTACTGGAACAATATTTGCGACCCATGGCGGATAATTGGTAACCGCTAGGAACCCTGCATCCAACTGTTTCTGCACTTCTTCCTTTATCTTGACAGCCATCTCTGGTCTTGTTCTTCTGAGCTTCTGCTTGACCGGAGGACAACCCTCTTTGAGAGGTAAACGGTGTACCACGATGTCTGTGTCAAGCCCTGGCATATCCTGATAAGACCAAGCGAAGACGTCAACATACTCTTGCAATAGTTCAATCAACCCTTTCTTCACATCATCTTCCAAAGCAGCCCCTATCTTGATTTCTTTCTTGACGTCCTCGGTGCCAAGATTAATCACTTCAGTAGACTCTTGATGCGGTTGAATGACCCTTTCCTCCTGTTTTAGCAGCCTGGCAAGTTCTTCAGGGAGTTCACAGTCTTCATCAACCTCTTCTTCAGCTTGGAAGATTGGATTTTCGAAGTCGAAGCGAGCCATAGCAGAACTGTTATCAATAGGATCCGGTGATGTGCATCTGCATGAGTGATGGTATGTGCTTATGAGTGTGAACAGTGAGTGAAAACTAAACAAAACATTGCCAAATATTATTTGATTTTTTTTTTGAATTTTTTGAAAACTGTAAAAATAGAAAGACAATGAACGAAATATTTGAATGCAAAAGACGTCCTTCATTTATGATAATCAATGCAAGTGTCACATAGATGAGCCTACAATGAGTCATTACGCCCAGGGCGGAACGTAAGACTTGGACATGCATGAATAAACAAAGAAAAATTACTCCTCTAGAAGAGTGACTTGGACAATTTCCTCGGAAGACCAATTGTTGATGACTTCACCCGGGATCCTCGGACGCACCCAATTGTCGATGTCGCAATCACTATCCCCATCTTCATCGTTGATCGCCGAGATCTGGCCATATTGGATGACGCCAGCACTGGAGAAAGTAATCGGCCCCTGACGAGTCTGAAGTGCTGAAGTTGTAGAAGTCAGCGCTGGTTGATACCCAATCCCGAACTTGTCGTCTTTCATCGGTAACTCCAACAGACGTCCCCAACCGGGAGCAACACCTGAATCCACCAAGGCTTGCGCCTGCTTGAAAGATGAGATAGAGGCACCTGCTTTAAACTCTTCTAACGGAGCTGCATCCTTGATCTGAACTGACTCAAAGGCCTGACAGAGAGTCTCTTGAATTTCACCTTCTACCTCTATATACTTGAAGGTAGACAGGTTACTTACCAGTATGTCCTCCTCACCACAGACGGTGACAATTCTTCCATTGACTGGGAACTTGATCTTCTGATGTAGTGTTGAGGAGACTGCCCCAGCATTGTGGATCCAAGGACGACCCAGAAGGCAACTGTACGAGGGACTGATATCCATCACATAGAATATGGTGTTGAAGGTTTGTGATCCAATCTGAATTGGCAATTCTACCTCTCCAAACACCGACCTCTTAGAACCATCGAAGGCTCTCACCATGAGATCAGAAGGCTTCAAGACCAAACCTTCTACTTCCAACCTTGACAGGGCTCTCTTGGGTAGCACATTGAGAGAGGAACCTGTATCCACCAGAACATGAGATAACACGGTGTCTTTGCATTCCATTGAGATATGCAAAGCCTTGTTATGATTGCGTCCAGCTGGTGTTAAGTCAGAATCAGTAAAGCCCAACCCGTTGCTTGCATGAACATTTGCAATGATCCCTTCTAGTTGGTTTACTGAGATCTCCTGAGGCACATATGCAGCATTAAGGACCTTCAGAAGTGCCTCCCTGTGTGCCTCTGAACACAACAGGAGTGAGAGAATGGATATCTTAGACGGCGTCTGAATCAACTGATCGACTACCTTGTAATCGCTTTTCTTTATGATTCTCAGAAGCTCGTCCACATCCTTCGCAAAAGTGGGCTCAGAGCCGGCTTGGGGTGCAGAGGTACCCTCATTTACAACTTGCTTGCCCTTGGCTTTCGCCGCAGCATCAACATTATCATCTTGGGTAACCGGTGGTGAGAACAGTCTGCCACTCCTGGTGAATCGCCCGATTCCACCAACATTATCCACTGCGGGACCTTCAACTTCGAGTTCAGACTTTCGACCCTCTTCTACCTTCAAAGGTCGTTCCACCCCATGATCGTGTGTGTATACACTCCCCCCATAATGCCACGGAATGGCCCTTTCGCTTGTGAAAGGTAAAGGACCAGGGGTTGTGATTGTCATGGCGGCCGGTCGCACTGGTGGCACTGGTTGCGCTTTTGGCACACTGATCTGATTAGTCGGGTAGAAGATGGTGATGGTAGCGACATCATAGTCATACTCGGGAATCTCATTCATTGAAACAAAAACATCCGGAACACCGGAATCAAGTTCAGTTACATCAAAATCAGACACATTGTTTGGTATATCATCAACAACATTTGGAAAATCAAATACATCAATGGGAAATACACAATCAGCAGGAACAACATCTGTGAATTCTTCAACAGCGTCTTCAAACACCTCTTCAACTACCCCTTCAGTAAATTCTTTGACAGACAAGTCTTCAACTTGGAGGGTACCATTGTCAAGCAAGACCTGGATACCCTGTTGCAGCTTCAAGCAACCCTTCCCCTGCGTAGCGCAATCCAAACAATCTTTCCCACAACCGGGGAAAACATCGGCCTTCAGCAAGCATTCCTTAATTTCCAACAACGGAGTCTTCAACTTCCACACATCCTTAACGAACTTGGCTTCCTCTTCCAGCATATTCACGTTTGCACCACCATGTTGTGGCATGGGATTGTTGACGACATTTGGAGCCGGTGCAAGGCTGATAGCCTTTGAATCAATGAGGTCCTGAACTACGTGCTTAAAAGCTTTGCAGTTCTCAATGTTGTGGCCAGGTGCCCCAGAGTGGAAGCTACACCTAGCGTTGGCATCGTATCCCACCGGAAGTCTACCAACAGGAGGGGCCAGAGTGCGTAGCTGCACCAGTTGTAGCTGTTGAAGATTGGCAAGCAGTTGAGCGCACGACATTGGAAGAGTGTCGAAACGCCGGTCCATCATCCTCTGCCTCTGTTGATAGGTGGGTCTATTACCTGGTTGTTGTTGTTGTTGATACTGAGCTTGCTGACGTTGTGGTTGCTGTTGTTGGTATTGATTCTGTTGACGCTGTGGTTGTTGTTGTTGTTGTAGTGGTGCTGCAGCCGGAATAGTCACAGCCGCAACATACGGTTGCTGATGATAGTTTTGAAAATTATTCCTCCTGTTTTGATATGAAGACGCTGAATTCACACCCCCTTCCCTCTGCTTCTGTCCTCCCATAAATGGCTTCTTTACTCCTGATGAAGATCCACCTCCATTGTAGCTCTTGTAGGTCTTCAGGTAATTCTCTACCCTCTCTCCGGTAGCGACCACATCAGCGAAGTTGGAGGCATTGCAACCCACCAGACGCTCCAGATAAAGTACAGGCAACGTATTCATGAACATGTTGGCCATCTCCTTTTCCAACATGGGAGGTTGAACACGGGAAGCTGTCTCCCTCCAGCGTTGAGCGTATTCCCTGAAGCACTCATTGCTTTTAAGAGACAGGTTCTGGAGTTGAGTTCTGTCTGGGGCCATGTCTGCATTATACTGGTATTGCTTCACAAAAGCCTCCGCCAAATCCCTCCAGCAACGGATATGGGCCCTATCCAATCTCATGTACCATTCCAGGGATGCCCCAGCTAGGCTGTCCTGGAAGAAATACATGAGTAGCTTCTCGTCATCAGAGTACGCAACCATCTTCCGGAAGTAGGCTTGCACGTGGGTCTTCGGGCAAGAGCTGCCATTGTACTTGTCAAAGATTGGGACTTTGAACTTTGGTGGGACCCTCACGCCTGGGACCAATCCCAAGTCAGAAACATCCACCCCTAGAGGGTTTTGTCCTTCTACCGCCTTCAGCCTCTCCTCTAATCTCCTGAACATGGGATCCATGCCATGGCCCATGCCAAAGTCTTCCGGCAGCAAGAACTGATCATCTTGATCATCGTGAATGGGTTGATGATCAAGATTGTTATGTGGAATTGGGATAGCCCCCGGTCCATTAACCTCTGCATTTGGAGGATCAGTCACGACCTCTGGTTGAGTAGTTGCGGGATTTCTTTGTATCATTTGTCTAATCTCCTGCTGTCCCTGCGCTACTCCCTGGACCACGTCCATGAACTGGTTCATGCGGACCCTCATCTCTGCGAGCTCTGCTTGTAGATTCTCCATTGCTCTTTGCTGGTTTCTGCGGGTACCGTACCGGTGAATTCCTGAATCGGCTATCCTGCTGATGGAACACCAAATAATATGAGAACACCGCGGCGACACCTGTTATGCAAGAATATGCAAAAATGAAATGTTAATGCAATGACATGTTTATCACTTCAAAAAGGTATTCTACCCCCTTGATTCCAGTCTCACGAGAAAATCGAGCCATAGATAAACTTCGGAGATCAAGATGCAATAGAGAGAAGGTCTTCATATAGATAAAATCAAAGAGAATGACCTTAGCCGATAGTACATCAAAAGAGGATTTCCACAACAAGCCTGTGGATCATCACTACACAGCAATAAAGCAAAAATAAAGGGAGGAACAAAAATCAGGACTCAGCCTCCTGTGTACAAACCATAAGGACTGCTCCTCACTTCAGCCAGTAATGCTATCGTGTCGGGATGATCTGGAGATTCTGTCAAACGCCGGATAAGCAGATTCCTCTGGTGAATAACTCCATCCATCTCGTTGATGTGCTCTCTGTAGTAATTCCCATCATCCTCTCCGAATACCTCTACAAGTCTGGATTTCTTCAAACCTGCCAACACCTTAAGTTCTTCAATCTGTCCTCGAGCCTCATTGAGTTGATCGGTGATGTAACCATTGGTAGAAGGGGCACACAGAAGCTCATTGTTCTTCTCCTTCAGCAAAGTCTTCAATTTCTCCATCTGACCAGTCAGTTCGGTCACCATCTCCTCCTCCTTTGCCTTCCGAGAATTTGAAAATGCATCCCATTGCTCTTGCCAACCTGCCAATTTACCATGAGCATCCATTAATTGTTGCTTGACTCGCTTCAACTCAGAACTGGATGATCCCAAGGCCTTGTCTGTCTTCCTGAAGAATTCCACCTCCACAGCTAATTTCCTCTCTGCTTCCTCTTGCAATCTGACGGCTTCCCCCTTCTGATATTCTGCCTCATGGAATTGGTGCATATAGTCTTGCAACTTCACACTTAACTCCGAGTTTTCAATTTGAAGCTCCTCCATAGCTTTCTTCAATTTGTCATACTCCTCTCGGCTCACCATTGTTGACCGCGCAGGAGTCGGTGGATACAAAGGTTCTTCTATAGGAAACGGCAGACCCAACTCTTCGACTCTTCCTTGAAGCCACTCTCCATACTGAGGGTAAGTTCTACAATCTCCTTTTCCAAGTACAGTACTTCCTCTCTTGATCACCCTGAGCCAGGCCTCAGCTGCCTTACGGGATACAGTCAAATCAGGCGAAGAATGGAAAAACAAAGATTCTTCCACATCCTTTTCCAAAGGCGGAGTCCTTAAAGCATATCCAAACTGTCTGACTGCTAGAGAAGGATTATAGTTGATTCCTCCTCTTCTTCCTACCAACGGTACATTTGGGAAGTTCCCACAACTGTGAATAATATCCGCCCGAAGCAAGCTCCGGTCAGACCACCAAGAAATATCTTCAACTCTCAATCCCATCAATCTCTTCGACCAACTCGACGAGTCCTCGACATCAACGAACGCTCCTGATTTGGGTAGGTGGGAACTGAACCACTTATAAAACAAAGGCGCACAACAATTCACCAATCCTCCTTTTCTATTCTCATTCCTGTGATGCACCGAATGAAAGAAATCTCCCAACAAGGTCGGCACTGGATTACCTAATACAAAGAGGCGTACGGCGTCTATGTCCACAAATTTTGCAACATTAGGGAACAGGACAATCCCATACACACAAAGAGCCAGCACAACATTGAAACCCCTCTGGTCACCATCTTCCAGTTTCTTCTTTGCTTCTCCCAGTAAGAAACTCAGATGAAAACCATTAACTTCTCCTTTCTGACACATATTAGCCTTCAAGACTGATTCCCTCAAATATGTGGTTGAAGCAACCATGCTGAGATCGGGCAGACACTCCGAGCTGTAGAATAGCAACTGTGACTTGATGGGAACTCTGAGAAAACTGGCAATCTCCTCCAAAGTAGGGACCAAAACATAATCCGGGAATGTGAAGCACCTCAATGGAGGGTCATAGAACTGCAGCAGTGTGAAGAGAGCATCATGTTGATCCTTGGAAAGAATCGTGACGAAACTTAGAATTAAACCGTAATCCTCTCGGAATCCTTCTAGAGAACCAGGATCCATTAACTTCATTAACTGTTGAATGGGCTCCAGACAGACCACCGGAAACTTGTAGGCGACGAGTCTTTTTCTGCCAATATCCATCTTAAGAGAACCAGAAAAACCCTGACCGGAATCAAGAAGAAGATGTAAACCCCACTAGAAATGGATAAACATGTGTTAAATGATATGAATGCAAATGATGTGATGATGTGATGTAATGCAGTGACACGTCAATCAGGATTGCTGTATCTGCTTGAACATCTGTCAGATTGCACTGTCTGAAGAGAAACCCACTGAGGGATATAATACAAGACCAAAACTCTGCTCCAGAAAACCGGGTTGGTTGGAGGTTAAGATTTCCTGAATTTAGCCCGCCCCTCACTGGTAGGTTCTAAGAACAGAAGTTTGTCAGTTTCAGCCTTTCAGTCGAGAATAATACGTTTACCACTGAAGGTTTGGCATTATTACGGAATAAAAGACCTCTGCTGACTCCCCTCAACAGGATATCCTAAAGCAAGTTCCCAGTCTCGGGGTCCTCGAATTTGAGCAGCGAGAATGCGCCCACCAGAGCTAACATAATCACGTCTCGGAGGAGAGGCCTCGACTGAGTTCTCGGGAAATGGTCACCAGAGTCGACAATTTCTAGAGGAACATCATGTCGTTACGGAACATCCGTAGGACATAATATATCCAAGAGAAACCTCGTCTGGGTGTGGTTCTTCATGAACGACTTAACGTAGCAACATGCCACGCAAGCCTCATGAACATCCACTCTAAAATCTGTGTGTACACTCAAGCCTGGGTAATGGGCTTACCTCTCATAGAACATCCCCCCTCAACAAACAAACAACCCACGGAACCCACAGATACAACAAACATATGTACATGAATGCAATAAGATAAAGCAGGTAAATGCGGAAAATAAATAACTGTACAAGAGAATAAACACCCAACAAACAAGAAACCTACAAAAGCTAGGAGGGACTCGCTTAGGGAAACTATATTATCCCCAGCAGAGTCGCCAGCTGTCGCAACCCGAAAAATATAGAGGTGCGAAAAAAACAACCGGCGAGAAAGAAAATGACAGAAGAGTCGCCACCGTGCGTTATTTATCCCAAAGGAGGGAAAGGAAACGCTCGAAGTAAACCTGGAGAAAGGAAAGGAAAAGACAAGGTCTCGCAACCAAATCTTGGGTTCGGGAGTCGATTATGCGAAGGGAAGGTATTAGCACCCCTACGCATCCGTAGTACTCTACGGGATCCACTCTTGTTGTTTCTTGTCTAAAGGGTGTGTGTTTATCTAATGTACTATTTACTAAAAGAAAGGGTCAAAGAAAAATGACTCGCACGGATGTCGCATCCACTGCATACGTATCTCATCTGAATATGAGAATCAGAGTCTTCGTAGCTCGGCTACCTATGGGTTAAGGATAAGTGTGCTCGCCTAGACATCGCGCCTTATGCCTACGTATCTCATCGGGAATGAGAATCAGAGCAAAACGTAGTTCAGCTAACTACGGGAATAAGGGTCTCGATTGCAACTAAGGCAAGAGAAAAGGAAAGTCTCGATCGCAACGAGGGCGAGAGAAAGGAATCGCAACGAGGGCGAAAGCAAACAAGGATTAGTTGTTAGTTGTTAGTCAAACTCGGCAAGACATCGCATCTTGTGCCTACGTATCTCATCTGAACATGAGAATCAGAGTTGCCGTAGTTTGGCTCACGCACGCCGAAAAAACACAAGACACCTACACACAAAAAGGTGGCAAACATGGAGCCCGACTGCCAATCACTGGACTTACATCAGCATCCGAACCAAAACACACACAAAAGGGCAAACGCGGAGCCCGACTGCCAATCACTGGACTTACATCAGCATCCGAACCAAAACACACACAAAAAGAAAAAGAAAGGTGCCCGGAGTGGTCTCGCACGACCACCTGCCTACATACCTCGTCTGGAACAAGGATCAGGGCGATGTAGTTCCCCTACATAGGGGATTGAAACACACGCAAAAAAGAAAAGGGTGCCCGGAGAGATCTCGCACGATCTCCTGCCTACGTACCTCATCTGGTATGAGAATCAGGGCGACGTAGTTCCCCTACATAGGGGTTGCCATCTGAACATGGACTTAGAAAGGAGGACACCAGTTGTGTCAAAGGAGAGTGGGCGATGTGTTCGCGTCCTAGCAGTAGGTGTCGCAGCTCGCTGAATCGAGTCTTAGGCAGTTACCTCTTTGCAATAGAACGGACTACATGCCACAGGATCGGAGACGCTCGGAAAGGTCTAGAAGTGGGGGAAGCTCTGCCCTAGTGTTGTCATGCAATATGTACTTAAGTGTTAGGATTTACAAATGGGAATATCTACCTAATGTTAGCATGCAAGGGAAATGGGGATTCTACCTAGGTTATCATACAAAAGGATATGGGAATCCTACCTATGTTATCATACAAAGGGTTCTATCTAATGGGTGCTACCTAATCGGAACAAGAATTGACGAGTGGAGCAAGGAGAAGTGTTAGTGATAAAGGTAGATGGCGATGCATGAAGCAATCGACTCACAAGGTTGATGGCGATGCATAGAGCAATCGACTTACAAGGTTGATGGCGATGCATAAAGCAATCGACTTACAAGGTTGATGGCGATGCATAAAGCAATCGACTTACAAAAGGGTGGATGAATACGTGTTGGTTCTGTTAGGTTTTGAAAAATGATTACTCGACGTTGGATCGAGGTTTTGATCTTGTTTTGAAATGGTTATCGAATGTTCATTTTAATTCTTGTATTAATAGATGAATAAAGAATGAAAGAAATAAATATTATACATTTCATGGGAGAGGGATACATTTGTTATGAATGGGGGTTGACATGGCAATCAAGCAATATAAGTATATGCCTCAAACACCATACAAGTAGGCCACAGTTAATCAAACAAGTAAGATATAAACAAGTATATAATCGAATCAAATAATCAAAGAATGAAATAATAAAGCATTAAACAATGTATGAGTGTAAGTGCAAAGGAACCGGCTCATTGTAAGAAAGCCCAAGAGTAAGCTATGTGAGGTCGACGGCGATGCTTAAAAAGCAATCGACTTACGAGGGTGTGAAAAAAGGGGCTCGATATTAAATCGAGAAAAGTATGATTTTTTATAAGTTTAAAAATGGTTTTGCATGCATGATGAAGTTAAAAGAAAACAAGTTTGCATTATTAACAAATGAAACTATAATTATAATACAACATAAACATGAAAAAAAAATGCTAAAGAAAAGAAATGCTATATATGGGTATCGAACCCACTACATAAGGAGAGATGAACTAACTTCATCTCCACCCGGCCACAAGCTACCAGTTGTGAAACTATGACCAACAAGCACCCCTAAACTAACCGAAACCCCTCAAAGAGAAAAAGAAACAAGCAAAAGGTCCAAGCATGGGCCACTGGACCGGGATTGACTAAGCCCACGAATCTTAAGTTCCAAACTCGGGTAAATGGAGGGGTAGCAAGGGAAAAGAACGATCATCAATAGCAATAGTGATATGGTGCCAATTCCAAAACACACTTTCTTCTCCCAATATTCAAAGGCTCAATACAGGGAAGGTTGATGAAACCAAAGGAAATGCAATGTATTCAACTCCTTCCTCCAAAACCCAAACTTCAACACCGATTCCCAACCTCTAAAAAAGAAAACGGAAACCTCAAAGTTACTAGAAAACAAAACTCTTTCCATGCCTTCATCCTCTCACTATGCCTTCTACATCTAAAAGAAAATAAATGCAGGTTCCCCACGAATCTAACCTTGCATCATCTAACACAAATCGAGGAATACAGATCGACACTCAGCAAATGAAACCTACAACAATCAGACCCAACTAGATCCCCACAAAACTAACGCAAAATAAACGGTATCGAGAGCTCTCAAACTAAAAAAGGTTTTCAACACAGACAAAAAACTTTAGGGTCTAAAAAGGGGGCGAGCTGTAACTCAAAAATTCGCTTGAATCGGCAAACAGGGTACCGACAACGCAAACAAATCAAAAACCAAGAAATCAATAAAGCAAAAATGGATTTTCGACCTTCTTGGAGGTTTGAAAGAAGAAATGAAAGAGAGAAGATTTTACCACTGCCTTACGATTTTGGAGATACGCCGACGGAAAAGTGTATCCAGAGTAAGTATCTTCGTTCTGCTTTGTTATTTCTTGTTCTACCTTCTCTTGTTCTTCTATCTTTTAGGGTTTTGCCGTTGTATACTTTTTAGGGTTTTCTCCCTTTTTTTGAACAATGGCCGCCCCCTTTCTGATTTTCTCTTCCTCTCTATTTATGTTCTGTGAATTAGGGTTTTCTGATTGCTATGGTGGATCCAAGAAGTATCCCAGCCAAGGCCTTTTGGTGCTCAGAAAAAAGAGTGGTCCTCTTTGGTGTATGGTTCGAAAAATGGTAATCTCAACTTTCACTTTCTTCCCTGAATTTTGTTTCTAATCCAATTTGGGAAATTTTCTGGAATTCTAACGCTTTACTGGCTATTATGTGTTACTGCAGTGAATTTCTTGTAACCCCCAGCTAATTCAATTGTGTTACTGCAGTGAATTTCTTGTAATTCTGGAGGTTGAAGGTAGGCTCAAAATTGGTCCTACAATGCTGTAGAGTGCTCTTTGACTGGGTTTCCTGTCGGCTGCGAGATGTGGATGATTTGGTAACATTGTTTGCAGCATGGGAGTTCCAAACCTCCTGATGTGGTGAGAGAACCTATGAGCATACAGTTTCATCCATGTTAGGTCTAAAAATAAGGAATATCGTAACCAGCGGGAGGGTTGTAAGCTGAGAAGCCAGACATATCATGAGAATCTTGCTGTTGTGACTGTGTCGGTGCATAGGACGGACTTGTATCACGTATCAATCCAACATTGGCATAGTTGTCTAGATTCTGAGAGCTTGAGGATTCTTTGTTATCGGGCAATTATTACTTAGAAGCAACACCAAAGGCTGGAGATTCGGACTCGGAACTTCTAACATGGTCATCACTTAAATTCACCTGCTTGCTCCCAGAAACATTATCGGTGGATGACTCTGAAGCGGGTGCAGTCAAGCTTGTAGTGGATTCTCCATTTGACTTTTCAGTAGCTCCTACTTGAGAATATGCCGGTTGATTTTTTTTCGTAGGCTGCTACAAGATGATGACAGGGTGCAAGTGTAAGGTAGACTTCAATCTCTCCATCGTAGCTTGCATTTGAATTAAGCATGTTTAGGTTGACCTTTAATAGCTTATGCATGATGGCTTGATGCTTTGTATTTCCATGATGTAGGGTCTGTTGCTATCCTGACTGCTGCATACTGCCATCAGCAGGAGGGTTCTGAAAGCAAATCTAGCATTCCTCATGCTGCACAGGAAGCTCCCCAAGAACCACTCTCTGTATTCAAAAGATTGTGCTTATGTTTGGACGCGCATTGCCATACTTAATCCCGCGTCCATAGGCATTTTTACTATAGTTTTTCAGAAGCCAGAAAGTTTAGAGATGAGTGAATGCGCAGTTACGTGATCACGAACAGGCACTGTGATGGACCTGGTTTCTAATCAAATTGAAGATTATTGAAAACCATTTACTGCTCCTAACCCACTAAGTAGTTGGCTTGACAAGTCCTGCTGATGATTCATAGCCTGTTCCCGAGTAAGCGATGTCATTCCTCCTCTCCCGTTCATGACTGAATTATTTCCCATTCCTGGCCTCATTCCATTGTGTAAACCAGATGGACCAAGACCCATTGTGCCATAACCCCGACACCAGGATTGCTGTTCACACCTCTATTACCCATCATGCCATTGCCACCGTTGAGGCCAGTGTTAGTACTCGCTGGTAGGATACCATTTACATTCTTCATGTCACTTCCAAGAGAATTGGCACCTACCATTCCGCCTGTTCTGTTCATCTGGGAGGATATCATCATCTCATGAATGATTTTCTGAACTGAGTTCTGTGCATCGTTACTAGGGTCAGCTTCACCAGAAATAGACGTCTGGTTTTGTTGTTGCAAGGAAATATTAGCTGGTGAGTTTGCTGTACCCATGTGATTTGCAGATGTTATGCCTGGGTGAGAATTTTATTCAATTTACTCATGGAAGGGGTTTTCTCAACAGCATTAACCTCAAGACCTCCAAGGAAACAGAAAGAAAGAAGATCTTTTTCCTTAAAAGGTAGCTGCTTGTCTGGAGGATAAACGAATAAAACCTGAGATTCAACATTGGGCTCCACACGGGATTGATTTTGATAACCAAGTGCACTTCTCAATTTACCAGAGCCTTCAGACCTCCTCACTAAATATTGCCTCTGCAGCGCCTGAATGTCAAAATTAGGATGAAGTCCAACAAACACCATACTTTCAAATAACTTAGCCGGCTCCTTCCAAGACTTATGACCATTGTACTGCAAATGAAAGTTGGCAGCCCATTGACGCTTCTGACTCGTCAAAATTTCCGGATTATAATTCGCATATTGAACTTCAGGAGGATGAGAAAAGCCTTTTATCATTTTCGTAACTTGATATTGCAGCCTTAGCTATTAAAAGCTCCAACTGATCGAAACCTCCCGTTGGAAACTTGGATAAATCTTTCAAATATTGCATAAGCTTCTCAGGTAAAAAAACTAACACTTGAAGATTCATCAACTCTGTTTATGAAATTTGGCTCTTGTTGAATCCCACAGTTTTCAATAGTCTGGTGTACATTGCAAGCTTGCTTTCATAAGTTAAAACTTGAGTTTCTTCAACTGTTTCAGGTAGCATTGTAGCAGAAATATTCCAGCCTGAACTTCGGGCTGCGGCGGCTAGAAGAAATGCAGAATTGGCGTGGCTTTGAGATGCAGGGAATAGCATTTGGAGGAGATTACACATTGTGATTAGCGAATAGTTTGCCGGCTTTGCTTTCATTATCATGTAAAATAAACAGCTTTATACAATTCTGTCATAATTATATACAAGTCATTTCATTTTTGATTGGCTTATGGTTAGAATCTTTTGACCAATTCAGAAACATCCAGTTTTCCATCGTAATTTGGTTTTGATTGACTTGTTTTCTTTATCCACTTAAAAGTCATAACCTTTGAAACATTCTGCAATTTTCTTTTTCTGCAATTGGGGGTTTTTATGCTGCCTATTAAGACAATAAATTGTCCATCAGGAGTCAACTCCACCCCAGTCCTTTCCACCATAGTTTCTCCCATGAAGTTATATGGATCTGGCAACATTATCGGGGTGTGAGCCATGACAGAGGGGCAACCAAAATTTAGTTCCTTGATAGCTACCTTGTAGGTAAACAGAGTTCTGTGCTGATCCGTCAGAAGGCCGCATAAAACACAAACGTGGATTTCATCTTCAACTGTTTTTAAAAGTAATGATGAAACAAGCATTGGGTGCATGTAGCGCCCCCACAAACTTTACATTGCCATTCAGATTATTCTTGAGTTTCTGATTTCTTTGGACCATTGGTTCTGAAATAAATTGAGCCTCCTTGCCACCAGAGCACTTATTTTCATAGGAAAATGGGTTTGGATTTTGAGAGGAAAGGTTTTTCTTTTTTTGATTTTTGGGTGACTTTGGTCAAGGTTGACCAAAAAGTCAACTGTTGACCAAAGTCAACAATTGGTCAAAAATTATCAAGACTTGTATTTTCTTGTATCGACTCACATGTAATGGTTTACAATGACATGAAATAGATTGAAAAGGGTTAACAAATGGTTGAAATTGGTTTCACAATTGGCTTGAATGTTTGACTTTTGAAAAATAACTTGTCTGGTAATGCACATGAACAAGGCCATGAAATGAGACCATAAGGTTAGGGTTTTGACATAGTATCCATGGACCAATAACATGACTAGAAAGTAGCTTGAAACACAAGAAACTTGGTTGTTCAGATGACCCAGACCATAGATATATCCACAATCACAACACCATGACCTTGGATCAAAACCACAATCCTCATGTAAAACCAAAGTTAGGTTAGGCCAAGCATGCCAAACAAACATAAAAAATTCAGGAGCAAAATCGGGGTATGACACCATCCTTTAACAAGTTTGCTTTCGCTCTCTTCAGGATGATGTCGGTCGATTATTCATTTAACAACCTACAACCCGGTTATGGATAATCTTCCATGCGAGTGTATTATCTACGTTTTGACGGCTATAGATAATATATCTCATGCACTCTTTGGTCAATCTTTCGATTGTTATCTCCAGCAGAGTAAGATTCGTATTCCTTGTGGAATCGAATGTCCATCCTTTAACAAGTTTGCTTTCGCTCTCTTCAGGATGTTTTCGGTCGTTTATCCATTTAACAACCTACAACCCGGTTATGGATAATCTTCCATGCGAGGTTATTATCTATGTTCTGACGGCTATAGATAATATATCTCATGCACTCTTTGGTCAATCTTTCGATTGTTATCTCCAGCAGAGTAAGATTCGTATTCCTTGTGGAATCGAATGTCCATCCTTTAACAAGTTTGCTTTCGCTCTCTTCAGGATGTTTTCGGTCGTTTATCCATTTAACAACCTACAACCCGGTTATGGATAATCTTCCATGCGAGGTTATTATCTACGTTCTGACGGCTATAGATAATATATCTCATGCACTCTTTGGTCAATCTTTCGATTGTTATCTCCAGCAGAGTAAGATTCGTATTCCTTGTGGAATTGAATGTTCATCCTTTAACAAGTTTGCCTTCGCTCTCTTCAGGATGTTTTCGGTCGATTATTCATTTAACAATCTACAACCCGGTTATGGATAATCTTCCATGCGAGGTTATTATCTACGTTTTGACGGCTATAGATAATATATCTCATGCACTCTTTGGTCAATCTTTCGATTGTTATCTCCAGCAGAGTAAGATTCGTGTTCCTTGTGGCATCGAATGTCCATCCTTTAACAAGTTTGCTTTCGCTCTCTTCAGGATGTTTTCGGTCGTTTATCCATTTAACAACCTACAACCCGGTTATGGATAATCTTCCATGCGAGGTTATTATCTACGTTCTGACGGCTATAGATAATATGTCTCATGTGCTCTTGGGTCGAAGTCGTCCTTCCCAGTCGAGTAAGATTCGTATTTCTTGTGGAATCGAATGTCCATCCTTTAACAAGACTGCTTTTCTAGCCCTCTTCAGGATGTTGAGTGTTTTGGAACACAAACCAATTCACGCTTTGGCACTCATGCCAATTTTCCGGTATTCAGACCGAAGAAGTTTCCGACGATCAGGTCGATGTACTTATGATTTTTCCGGTATTCAGACCGAAGAAGTTTCCGACGATCAGGTCGATGTACTTATGTTTTTTCCGGTATTCAGACCGAAGAAGTTTCCGACGATCAGGTCGATGTACTTATGATTTTTCCGGTATTCAGACCGAAGAAGTTTCCGACGATCAGGTCGATGTACTTATGTTTTTTCCGGTATTCAGACCGAAGAAGTTTCCGACGATCAGGTCGATGTACTTATGATTTTTCCGGTATTCAGACCGAAGAAGTTTCCGACGATCAGGTCGATGTACTTATGATTTTTCCGGTATTCAGACCGAAGAAGTTTCCGACGATCAGGTCGATGTACTTATGATTTTTCCGGTATTCAGACCGAAGAAGTTTCCGACGATCAGGTCGATGTACTTATGTTTTTTCCGGTATTCAGACCGAAGAAGTTTCCGACGATCAGGTCGATGTACTTATGTTTTTTCCGGTATTCAGACCGAAGAAGTTTCCGACGATCAGGTCGATGTACTTATGTTTTTTCCGGTATTCAGACCGAAGAAGTTTCCGACGATCAGGTCGATGTACTTATGTTTTTTCCGGTATTCAGACCGAAGAAGTTTCCGACGATCAGGTCGATGTACTTATGTTTTTTCCGGTATTCAGACCGAAGAAGTTTCCGACGATCAGGTCGATGTACTTATGGCACTCAGGCCAATTTTCCGGTATTCAGACCGAAGTGGCGTCCAGGCCAATTTCCGATGTTTTAGATCGACATCAAATCTCTCATACACCGATGCTCAGTATTCAGACTGACGAGCGGCGCTCAGGCCGTGGTTATCCCTGTGTTACCATTTATTTTGGTATCCAGGTCGACGTTTCTGTTTCGGTATTCAGGCCGATTTCTTTTTCCGTCCCAGACGGATTTTTCTTTCAAGACTGTTTCTTTGCCGATCCTAGAAGGCATTGTTGATTATTACCCCAGTCGGTGCAAATTTCTACGGTTCTTTAGTATTCAATCCCTGTTTACCCTGAAAGTCTGACAGCCATTGCTATCATCCGTTCGGGTTCCCAGCTGATTGAATAGGGGCAGCTGTAGCACCTCAAATTTGCACCTATCATTGTACATACATTCTCATATTAGGTCATAACATAACATGGTCCACTGCATAGCATTGCATTGTCCCTTTGCCTCAAGTGCAAGATCATCAGGAGAATTAGGTCAAACTGGTCAGGAGATCAGTCAATCAAGCAAGCAAGCACAATTTCCAAGGAGCCAAGGCCCTAGGGTTGGTCCAACATGTTCACATGACCTAGGGGTCCTTTTGAAGTGTTTTGGTCAAGGATTGGATGCTCAGAAGCCATCAGTCAATGCACAATCAGTCAGAAACCCTAAAAAGTCAAACTTGGTCAACTGGGCTTGATTTTATGATTTTGATGGAGGGATTTGGTTTGAGAGAGCTTATTCATGTCCAAATAGGCCTCATATATCATGGCAAACATCATCATTGAAGAATTTGAAGCCAAATCAGAAATTTCCAAAAATAGAAACTGGACCTGTAATTTTAACTGCCAAAAATGGAAACTTCTTGAGCCTAAGCTTACATCATGATACAAGCTTCAAATGAATTTTTTCCCAACATGAAAGTTGAAGATCTTGTTCTCCCATTTCCAAAAAGTCCAAGAACTCTCAATTCCCATGTATGGTTGGCAAGATATGATCAATTCATTTTCAAAAATTCTTGAACTTCAAAAGGCCATATCTCTCAAACCATTTGGCCAAATTTGGTGAAGTTTTTTCCAACAAGTCATATTTAACCTCCTCTTTCCAAAAATGTGACCTTCATGTGCCAAAACCTTATGGATCAAAATGACATTTTTTGACTTACTTGAATTATTTTTAAGTGAGGCATAAAAGTGAACTTTTGATTTATGCATTTCCAACCATTTTGGCTATTCAAAATTAATCTGAAATGTCATTTGGGACTTGTGGAAGGCCCAAAATTCGTGCACTAACCAATACACCTCACCATGAGAACCAAAATGGTCATTTAGCAATTTGATTCATTAAACAAAATGGTGATTAGCATACATTAATTAAACCTTAAACAGAAGTATATTAACCATTTTTCTGTCATTCTCAACCCTAGCAGCCTCTTGAATACACAGAAAACTCTCTCTCTCAAGAACATCTCATTTTTCATTTTGAACTTTTGCTGAAAAAATTCAAAGAGAACTCGAGCTATCTTTGCTTGCTCCATCATCTGACCATCATTGTGAGCTGCTTCCAAGCATCAAACACCATCTGTATCAGCATTTACACAACTGTTTTCTTCAAGCTTCTTTAATGGCAGAAATCGGTTGCATCCATTCCAAGCTTCTTTGAGCTAAACCCTTTGCATTATTCATCATTTGGAGGGTTATAGAGCACCTGTTTCAAGCCTGCAACACCAAACAACCACTGTTTCTCGAAGTTCTTCAGAATCAAGTAAAAACTCGATCTTTTTTTTTCTCTAATTCATGATATGCACTTTGTAGATCTCTTGTCCCTGATCACATTAAGCTTCGAATCACATGAATTGGTTGAGTAGTTTAGGAGTTATGCTGTTTTAAAGTTTAGTGATGAAATTTATTCTTGCTCGATTCATGATTTGTATTGTGTTTTAGTGAAAATAAATGATGGATTCATGTTAGTTGTGCCTTGCTGAGTCCATTGGTATATTCAATTTGCGTTTCTGGGCCAAATTATTTTTTCGAGTTGAATGATGAAGATGAAGCTCTTTACTGTACACAAACCCTAACATGCGTTTTTCCAGAAAAGTGTATTTCACGTGTTGCATGAGCGGTCACTGTTCTATTGTTGGTGGCCAATCAAATTATTTCGTTTCCATGTGCAGTACGCTGCGTTTTGATTAATTGGTCCAGATATTACAAGTTTGCCATCCGCGTGCCCTAGTCCCATTAAAATATGTTGTTTTCTCAATTTTTATTTCATTTTTGATCATCAGCTTTGAAAAATCATAAGTTCATCATTTCAAGTCCAATTTGAATGGGATTTTTTGCATTCTTTTCATCATGATCTCTACTTAATTGTCATATTTTTTCCAGATTTTTGTGATGAATGGATTTTATTTGGCATATTGGTTTGTAACATGTATCCACATTTTGCACATTCCACCAAATCATTTGTGAAATAGTCATGCTTTATCCTATGGACCTGAAAATTTTTGTGCACAAACTAGACACATCCCTGGTAATTTTGGTATAAAGATCATGAATTTATCTTATCTGGTTTGTGAGTTATGAATTTTTGAAGTAGGGTGTGACAATTTGTGTCACACCATTGATGTGAAACTTGATGATTTTCATAGCCATGCTTCTTGACCTCAAAATGGATTGAATTTTTGTATGATTGAGCTTGTGTATGTCTAGTTTACATGTGATTTTTTGTGGATTTGTTTATGGCATTTTCCAATTGTTTGAGATTTTTATCCCCTGTTTGGTCTTATGTTGACTTTTTGTGATACATGTCCCCATTTCATTTTTGAAATCCTCATACTTTATTAGATGGACATGAAATTTTACATGTGATTACTAGACATCTTAATCTTTGCCATGGTTTTAGTCCCATTCATTTATCATATGCCATCCCTGATTTATGATTTTTTTCAAGTTGATGCATGTTTGGTTGACTTCTTTGAGCATGTTCAAAATTGCCTTGCCTTTCTGATTTTCATTAACTGCCTTCCACTTGTCCAAATTAGATGAAATTTGACATGCTTACCATGCTATGTGTTATAATTTATCATGATTTATTTGGTGATTTTTGAAAATGTTTAAGTTTACTTTTGATGCAAGTCTTGCTGTTGACTTCTATGAGCTTCTAAATGCCATGTTTTGACCTAATTTGTTCATGAAATGATGATGATGATTGATATGAATGTGAACCCAATTGGTTTTGTCTCTTGATTGTTTGAACATGATTTTAGATACTTGACCTTGGCTGTTTTGATCTTTTCATCCCATTTTGACCCTAGGCTTGCCCTAGTGGTCTTGTTACTCACCTTTGAGCTCATGTTTTCAGGTTGATCAACAAATGACCAATGAGACCAATTCTTTTTGATTGAACTCGCTTGAATATCATTGATTAACTTGTTTGTTTTGTAGGTGGCTTGGCTCACATGCCTTGAGCCTTGTGCCTTGCACATTCACTTGCTTATGATTAGCTGTTGATGTCTGTTTCCTTTTGCTTTGTTTTGAAGTTGCATACTAATGTTTGCTTGACTATTTCAGGTGCTTTTAGTTGCTCAGTTCCTTGTGAACTTTTGCTTTGCTTTGCTTATTAAGCAATTTGCATTGAGGTATATTTCTGATCTTCATGTAGTCTGGAAGACCTGGCCTGTTACTTGGCCAGGCAACTGTCTGAAGTCCTCCTTAAGAGGCAATATTTGTGTATGTTTACAATTTGTCCCTGTACATATTCAAAGACCTCCTAAGTGAAGAGGCAATTGGCAGAACCCAAGGGATATGCAACCTATCCCCTGCTATTCTGTGTGTCATCTGCTTTGCTCACACCACTGTGTTGATGCATTGCAGATACAAACCCAAGATCTTGTACAATTGTACAGTTGAGTCAGTTTTAAATGTGTAGAAGGGTTCCCACCTTCTGAACCCACACATTCTTGTCTTAAGCTCTCCCAGGCCAGGGATAAGAGCTGTGAAGTCTTATCTTCACTCACCTTTCATCTGCTTCACCTTAGCCCCTCAATGGCAAGGTTAAGAGCTAACACTACCCAATTCCAGTGGTTTGTTTGTTGAGGTTGATATGACCCCTCGACTAAAACCTAGCCTTGATGTTTGAGCCCCTTGTTGGTGTGTTTATTTCATGCTGTATGTGCTTGTGTGGTGTGATTGTATCCCCTAGGTTTGCTAGACTCCGCGTAGTCTCGTTTACATGTCAATTAAGGTAGCACGGTTCCTTCGTATAGGACTTCCTTTCTTGCTTGAGCTTTCCTAAAACACAAACAAACATTATCCCCTCTTAAGGATACGTTAACTCCTTCTACTACAGGTGAGTAAGTCTCCAAAGGTCGAGCATCAGGTAGATTGCGCAGTGACGTTGTCCACTTAAAAAACACAAACCAACGGGAATAGTTTGGCCGAACTACGGCAACTCTGATTCTCATGCCCAGATGAGATACGTAGGCACGAGATGCGATGTCTTGTCGAGTTTGACTAACAACTAACACTAATTCTCTTCTCTCGCCCTCGTTGCGATTGAGACCTCCCCTTTCTCTTGCCCTAGTTGCAATCGAGACCCTTGCTTCCTGTGCAAGTTAGGTTAGGTGTGGCTTGCTTCCTGTGCAAGTCATGTTTAGGATAGGCTTGCTTCCCGTGCAAGTTAGCTAGAAACCTTAACTTAGGGACGACTTTGCATGACAACATCTAGGCTCGAGTCGTAGTCTCCCTAGTGTTGTGTCTCCCTTTGTTATCTGGTTAGGCTAGTCCTTTTTCCCTGCGTAGGGGAACTACGTCGCCCTGATCCTCATACCAGATGAGGTACGTAGGCAGGAGATGAGCTGATCTCTCCGGGCGCCTTTTTTCTTTTTCAACCCTTTGTGTCTTAACCACCCTTGCGTGTGTTTTGGTTCGGATGCTGATGTAAGTCCAGTGATTGGCATTCAGGCTCCACGTTTGCCTTTGCCTGTGTCTGTTTGTGTGCGTGTCAGCCGAGCTACGAATGCTCTGATTCTTCTTCGTCTAAGAAGATACGTATGCATAGGATGCGATATCCTAGCGAGCATGTGTCGTTTCCCCAGTCCGAACTACTTCGACTCTGATGTCTATGCCTGATAGACTAAGTAGGCCCAGGATGCGATATCCTGCCGAGTCAGTTTCAGTCTGTCTTCTTGTGTCTCTTTTAGCCAGTGTGTGTGTGTGAGAGCAGCGTTTTTAGCAACCATTTTCCTTCCTATTGTGCGTGGATCCCGTCGAGTACGACGGATGCGTAGGGGTGCTAATACCTTCCCTTCGCATAACCGACTCCCTTACCCTTTCTCTTTGGTCGCGAGACCATGTTCTTTCCAGGTTTACTCTGAGCGTTTCCTTTCCCTCTTTTGGGATAAATAACGCACGGTGGCGGCTCTGTTGTTCTTGTTTTCCCGCCGATTTTTCGCGTAACGCGACACATACAAAGACATATTTTTGGTATTTTGGTTAGTAAAATTATAATATACAAGTATGATACAATCACATGGTGCTTGGTGATCTCTCCCAAAACAAACCTAATGAAAGAGGGGTAATGAGGATGCCAAGGTGTGGTCCCAATGCTAATGCATATGATGAAGTTGCATGAGGGATCTTAGGGTCAAAATTGGGGTCTTACAGCTGCCCTTATTTAAGGACATTCTAACTGAGGAGGTGAAGGTTAAAATCTTCGTATCGACTCAGTAGAATGAGCTTAAATAACAACATAGAAACAAAATTTGGTCCCTAAGAGACCTCATGATGCAGATGATATGTATGTAAAAAGAAAATTCTCTATGGGGAAATATTGCCACAAAGGAAAAGAAATCAGAGAGACCAAAGATCCGCAGGAGTAGAATGCATTCCGTAAGGAAAACTCACTGGGGAGACAGAGACTCTGGGGGGATAAAAGGTTACGCGTAGGCCAGGCTACGACTTAAAAACCGCTGAGGGACTAGAGGAATTCCATAAAATGGAAAGACTCAACCGGGGAAACAAAACATCTGCAGGGGATCACAAGTAGATCAGGATAAAACTGAAGTACTTGAATCAATGCAGGGAAAAGCGATTTCACTAAGGAAAAACGCACTCAACTCAACTAGGGAAGAAATAAACTTCAACACAGCAGGAGTAGAAATTCATTATCCACTAACTACTATTGGGTAAGGATATAAAAGTCTGACAGAGAGGACATCCGTCATCGGTTAGGATGAACATATCAAGGATGACTCGCTGGGAACCAACATGGAGGAATATCCATTACCAGTTACTGGGTAAGAATAACCTTGATGAGGAAAAACTACAGAAAAAGGATTTACAACTACCAGTTAGTGGGCAGAAGATCGAAGATGAGAATATCTGTCACCGATTAAGGTGAACATATCAAGGATAGACTCAAAGGAAAGAAAATTCGTCATCGGTTAAAATGAACATATCAAGGATAGTCTTGCCTGGGAATTGTTAAGGAGGATACCCGTCATCGATTAAAATGAACATATCAAGGATAAACTAACTGAACAAAAAGTAGGAATTACATCTATCAAACACTGGATAGAAGACCATCAAAGAGAAAATCTGCCACCGGTTAGGATGAACATATCAAGGATAGACTTTGCTGAGGGGAAGAGCAGGATTTACAACTACTGGTTACTGGGTAGAAGACCGCATAGAGAGGGAAACCCGTCATCGGTTAGGATGAACATATCAAGGATTAACCCTTCGGGGAACAAAAATAGGGATTACGACGACCTTTTTACTGGGTAGAATACCAAGGATGAGAATATCCATCATCGGTTAGGATGAACATATCAAGGATAGACTCAGGCAGGGGAAGAAAGATATCCATCACCGGTTAGGATGAACATATCAAGGATATACTTCCTGGGGAAACGTGAAAATGAATCCACTGGGGAGAAAAATTCGCTCTTGTCGGGTATTGGGCAAAAGTGAAAAACATGAGAAGAATATTACCAGTTACTGGGTAATAGGCTCTTAGGGGACAAAACGCATCTATCTAGGTAAGATCTAGAAAGAAACGGTCAACCAAGACTCAACCCAATGAGGATATAGCTCAAGGGGAGTAATTCCATCCAGGTAATCAACTGGGGAGGAAACTAAAACAATGATCATCCACGAGGAAATAACTCAGTGGGGAAAGGAGAAAGGTTAAAATCTTTCTGCTTAAGGGGCCGGCACTCTACAATTGAAGGATGACAGATGCCAAACTTGTATGGGGATAAAGTACCGCCATAACAAAGAATAAGAATCTCAGACAATGCAAAAATATGTAATCATGAAGTTATATGAGTGTATATGTACATGTATATGTATATGTATATATGATGATTATGCTGACAAAATGATCGCAAAGGATGCAAAGGTGTCACAAACAATTTGAATCATCGATACAATCCTCGGTCAATCCACAACAACAGGATACAACTGCCGTAGAGCAGGGAGGTCAACATCCCAAAGGCTCAAGAATATTTGGGGAAAGAGGAGATCTGATGAGAAAAGGAAATATTATCGAGTTTGCAGGGAATTTTAGGTCAACACCATATTAAACGGAGGACAACCATACAGAGGATAAACACAAATAGCTGCTCAGAAACTAGGAGGAAACTCTGACTAGGAGCGAGTCGGATGGCTACTGGCGGAGAAACCAACGCGATCTACTGGGGAAATCGATCTTACTATGCTGAAGAGCAAAACAGAAAATCAACCCTGCTGAGGAACACGCAAACTCTTCCTGGGAAAACAGCAACTCTGTCGGGGAAAAGACACAACCACGCAGGGTACTGAATCAACAAATTCAGTACAGAAGCTCCGCTGGAGATCAAAAACTCCGTAGGGGAACTAGATCGACAAACTCGACTAAGGATACCCGAAGGGTTATCTGCTTGGGGGGACCCATGAATGCTCCGCACTTAGGACTTGCTATTTTTCGGAATGCTGTTGATATTGCTTTTAAAACTGCCTTTGAAAAATTCTTGCTTTTATATGTTTAAGAAAATGATTTAGATTAAAAAAATTTAATTTCAAAAATGATCATAATAAAATTTAAAACTATTGGCTGAAATAAATAAGAGTAGAAACAATTGGATAAAGGCTTAACTTTATTTAATAGAATGGTAGTCTGTAAATGATAAGATTCCATAGATCTTTACAAAGTTGAAAATGGTAATTTTCATGGAAAAGGGTTACATTGAATACAATTGACTGCTAATCCTTCTACCAACTCTTGATATCCACTGTGCTTTTGGCGACTGCTGGAGATAATCAACCAAAGTCTGACCATGTTCTCAAGATAAGTCTTCAAAACCGAAGATCAGCAGAATGTAGTTACTTGCCATAACCCCTAATTTTTACATAAGTTGCCCTAGGGTGGGGTACTCAACTTATCGGGAAATTTTTCTGTTTTATGTCTCTAATTTTTGCCTGGATCTCCCTTTCAGGTTTTCAATCCACCGAGACGCTCCTTTTTTTCCTAAGCCTCCCTTTCAGGTTTTCAACTTAGCGAGTTGTTCTTTTCTTTTTTAGGTGAAGTATTTCTTGACTGCATCTGTGTTCACAGGACGAGTGAACTCTTCACCATCCATAGTTGTAGAATCAAAGCACCGCCTGAAAAGGCTCTCTTAACAACACATGAGCCTTCATAATTAGGAGTCCATTTTCCCCTAGAATCTGGTTTGAACGACAAGATCTTCTTGAGCACAAGGTCACCTTCTCTGAATACCCGAGGTCTGACCTTCTTATCAAAAGCTTTCTTCATCCTCTGCTGACCATGACACATAGCAGTTAATCTCTTCTCTTCTATCAAGTTCAACTGATCAAACCTGGTCTGACACCATACAGCCTCAGTCAACTTGGCTTCCATGAGCACACGCAATGAAAGAATCTCAACCTCTACGGGGAGCACTGCTTCGATACCATAAACGAGAGAGAAAGGGGTTGCCCCTGTTGAAGTGCTGATGGATGTACGATACCCATGCAAAGCAAATGGGAGAATCTCATGCCAATCTTTACATGTCACAACCATCTTCTGAATAATCTTCTTAATATTCTTATTTTCAGCTTCAACATCCCCATTCATCTTGGGTCTGTAGGGAGAAGAATTATGATGTGCAATCTTGAAGTCTTTACAAAGAGCTTCCATCAAATTTTTATTCAAATTTGATCCATTACCAGTAATGATCTTACTCGGCACACCATAACGACATATGATTTGATTCTTGATAAACCCCACAACAACCTGCTTGGTTACATTCGCATATGATGACTCTTAAACCCATTTTGTGAAGTAGTCAATTGCCACTAAAATGAAACGATGTCCATTCGAAGCTTTGGGCTCAATCATCCCAATCATATCAATTCCCCACATGGAGAAGGGCCATGGGGAAGAAATAACATTCAATAGCGTCAGAGGAACATGAATCTTATCTGCATATATTTGACACTTGTGGCATCTCTTCATAAACTTGCTACAATCAGATTCCATTGTCAGCCAATACTAACCTGCTCGCAACATCTTCTTTGCCATTTCATGTCCATTGGAATGAGTACCAAAGGAACCTTCATACACTTCAGTCATCAACATGTCTGCTTCGTGTCTATCCACGCATCTGAGCAGAACCATGTCGAAGTTTCTCTTGTATAATACCTCACCATTCTGGTAGAAGTTGCCGGCTAATCTTCTGAAAGTCTTCTTATCTTTCAAAGATTCCCCAGGCAGGTAAATCTGACTTTGGAGGAAACATTTGATGTCGTAATACCACGACTTCTCATCTTTGACCTCTTCAACAACGAACACATGAGCTGGCCTATCAAGACACATCACAGTCAAATTGGGAACTTCATTCCAATATTTCACTGCAATCATCGAAGCCAACGTTGCAAGAGCATCTGCCATCCGGTTTTCATCTCGAGGGATATGATGAAATTCAATCTTTTTAAAGAAAGTTGAAATCCTCCTTGCATAATCTCTATACGGTATCAAACTAGGTTGATTTGTCTCCCATTCACCTTTGATCTGATTCACAACCAAAGCTGAACCTTCAAAGACATCTAAATGCTTGATTCTGAGATCAATGGCCTCTTCGAGCCCCATAATGCAAGCTTCGTATTCTGCCATGTTCTTTGTACATTTGAAAGTTAATCTAGCTGTAAACGGAAAATGTGTGCCTTGAGGAGTAATAATAACTGCCTCAATGCCATTACCATACTGATTAACAGCTCCATCAAATATAATGCCCCAACAGGGACCAGGTTCTGTCCCTTCTTCAAGCAATGGTTCATCACAGTCTTTCATTTTCAAGTACAAGATATCTTCTTCAGGAAAATCATACTGTACTGACTGATAATCTTCAATTGGTTGGTGAGCCAAATGGTCAGCCAAGACACTACCTTTGATCGCTTTCTGAGATCGGTATTCAATATCATTCTCTGATAACAACATCTGCCAACGGGAAATCCTCCCAGTTAAAGCAGGCTTCTCAAATATATACTTGATTGGATCCATTTTGGATACCAACCAAGTGGTATGATTCAACATATATTGACACAGACACTTAGCAACCCAAGGCAATGCGCAACAAGTCTTCTCTAGCATAGAGTACCGAGTCTCACAGTCGGTGAACTTCTTACTGAGGTAGTAAATTGCAAATTCTTTCTTTTTAATCTCATCTTGCTGACCTAAAACACAACCCATACTATCTTCGAGCATAATCAAATACATGATCAACGGTCTTCCTTCAACAGGTGGAGACAAAACCGGAGGTTCAAGCAGATACTCTTTGATACTATCAGAAGCTTTCTGGCAGTCTTCGGTCCAATCACAAGACGGATCTTTCCGAAGAAGCTTGTATAGAGGCGCACATGTGGCAGTCATGTATGAAATGAATCTTGATATATAATTCAAGCGGTCGAGAAAACCTCTGACTTGCTTTGAACTTTGCAGGATCAACCTCAATACCCTTCTCGCTGACAATAAAGCCCAACAACTTACCAGAACGAACACCAAAAGTACACTTATTGGGATTCAAGCGGAGTTTATACTTCCTCAAACGCTGGAATAACTTCAATAAATGCTCAACATGTTACTCTTCATCAATTGATTTAGCAATCATGTCATCGACATAAACTTCAATCTCTTTATGCATCATATCATGAAAAAGAGTAGTCATTGCTCTTTGGTAAGTTGCACCAACATTCTTTAAACCGAAAGGCATCACTCTATAACAGAATGTTCCCCATGGTGTAATGAATGTGGTCTTCTCCATATCTTTGGGTTCCATCTTGATCTGATTATATTCGGAAATTCCATCCATAAACGAAAAGACTTTGAATTTAGCAGTATTGTCTACCAACATATTAATATGTGGCAGAGAGAAATCATCTTTCGGACTGGCTTTATTCAAATCTCAGTAATCAACACACATGCGGACTTTTCGATCTTTCTTCCCCTTACCGCCCTAAGATGAAGGAGTTGTGCCAGAAAGAAATCATTTGTCGCTATGGGATTCCCAAAAGAATCATTACTGATAATGGTTCTAATCTCAACAACAAAATGATGAAGGAGTTGTGCCAGAACTTCAACATTCAGCATCACAATTCTTCCCCTTACCGCCCTAAGATGAACGGTGTCGTTGAAGCGGCAAATAAGAACATAAAGAAGATTGTGTAGAAGATGGTCGTTACGTATAGAGATTGGCATGAGATGCTACCCTTCGCCTTTCATGGGTACCGTACTTCAGTACGTACATCGACCGGGGCAACCGCTTACTCCCTTATGTATGGTATGGAAGCAATCCTACCTGTTGAAGTGGAGATTCCTTCTCTAAGAGTCCTGTTGGATGTCAAGTTAGACGAAGCTGAATGGATTCGGACAAGGTTCAATGAGTTGAGTCTTATCGAAGAGAAGCGAATGGCAGCCATTTGTCATGGGCAGTTTGTCGCATCCGCGAAAAACAACCGGCGGGCTAAAACAAAAACAACACAGAGCCGCCACCGTGCGTTATTTATCCCAAAGAGGGAAAGGAAACGCTCAGAGTAAACCTGGGAAAAGCAAGGTCTCGCGACCAAAGAGAAAGGGTACGGGAGTCGGTTATGCGAAGGGAAGGTATTAGCACCCCTACGCATCCGTCGTACTCGACGGGATCCACGCTCTAAAAGAAAGAAAAGGTTGCTAAAACAAACATCACACACACACACTGAAGACAACACAGGTGGGGGAAAAGGGGAGAGGGCTCGCTAGGACATCGCGTCCTATGCCTACGTATCTCGTCTGGAACGAGAATCAGAGCTGCCGTAGTTCGGCTCACGCACGCCAAACAAGACACACACAAACACGGGCAAACTTGGAACCCGAATGCCAATCGCTGGACTTACATCGGCTTCCGAACCAAACAAACACAATCAGGATACGGACAGCCAATCGCTGGGCTTACATCCATATCCTGACACACAAGAGAATTAACAAGCAAACACACACAAAAAGGAAAAAAGTGCCCGGAGAGACCTCGCACGGTCTCCTGCCTACGTACCTCATCTGGTATGAGGATCAGGGCGACGTAGTTCCCCTGAACGGGAAAGAAATTCTAACCAGATACAAAGGGAGACACACTACTAGGGAGCTGTACTCGAGCCTAGCGTTATCATGCATCATTGCCCTATGTTATGGTTTCTACCTACTCGCACAACAACAAGCTAATCCTAACCAGGAAAAACAAGCATGCAAGCATAAGCAGAATAAAGCAAACATTTCACATTTAACACACACTATATCCAGTCAAAGTAGGCTCAAACAAAGGGTCAGACTGCCAAGGCAAGTCATCTGTACAAGGTAGTGTTCGCTCTTAACCCTGACATTGAGAGTCAGGGTGAAGCAGATGAAAGGTGAGTGAAGATGAGACTTCACAGCTCTTATCCCTAGCCAGGGAGAGCTTCAGACAAAGGAGCGTGGGTTCAGAATGGAGGAACCCTTCTACACTCAAGACTCAGACTCAACTGTACAAATGTACAAGATCTTGGGTTAATGTCCCAATGCATCAACACAGTGGTGCGAGCAGAGGGACGACTCAACAGAATAGCGGGGGATGGATGGCACATCCCTTGGGTTCCGCCAATTGCCTTAATCAAGGTCTTTACCTGCTTGGGGACAAAGGTAAACAATCACAAACATCGCCTCTTAAGGAGGACTTCAGACAGTTGCCTGGCTAAATAACAAGCCAGGTCTTCCAGACTACATGGAGACAAGAGAGTCTACCTCAATTGGTTTATACAACCAAGCAGCAGCACAGCAAGTTCTTAAAGAACTAAAGCGACTATGGTACCTGAAATCAATCTAATACAGTCAGTATACCAATCACACAGTCAACACAGACAAGTTAAGAATCAACAGTCAATGTAATCAAACAATGCAATATGCAAAGCACAATCAACTCAAGTGAGCCAAGCATCCTACAAAATACACAAGTTAGTCCACAACAATTAACCAAACTCAATTTAATCAACTTGCATTTTTCTCCTTAAAGCATTTGCATCTCAACCTGAAACACAATTCAAAAGTGAGAAACAAGACCACTAGGACAAGCCTAGGGTCCAAAGGAGATGAAAAATCTAAAACAGCAAGTGAAAATTAATCAAAATCATAATCAATCCATTTAGAAACAAATCCAATTGGTCCCCTGCTCATATCATTCATTATCATCATTTCATGAAAGAAAAGGCATCAAACATGCAATTTGCAACCTCAAAGGACCAAACAGAATGATCACCATCAAAACATTATCAAAACAGCTCAATAAATTCCACAAAAATTCCAATCTAAACAGAACACATTCAACGAGTAGCATATCAAATTTCAGATCATTTGGACAAGAGGAAGTAGGGAAATTAAATTCATAAAGTCCAGACAAGTTAAAGCAAGCCAACACAAGGCATCAAAACAAGCATCAACTTCCATCAGTCATAAAACAGTGAAAAAATATGATAAATGAATGGGATCAAAACCATAATGACCTATAATGTGTCTACAATGCTCATACCAAATTTCACACTCATCCAATTAATGACCAGAATTTCACAAATCAAATGCCAACATGTGTCACAAAAAATCACAAAATGAGCAAACAGGAGAGAAAATTCCAATCAAATAGGAAATGCCATCAATAAATCCATAAAAATTCACATGTAATCTCAACATCCTTATGCTCAATCATGCAAAAATTTGGCTCAATCCAATGTCCCTAAGCACATCAATTAAAATCATGAAGTTCACAATGCTTGGTATGACACAAATTGTCACACCTCTATTCAAAAATTCATATCTCCTTAACCAGGGATCCAAAAATTACAAATTACATACCAAAATCACCAGCAAAGAGTCAAGAATATGCACACAAAATTTCATCAATTTCTTTGGAAGCATCATCATTTCATGAGTGAAAAGGCAAAGCATGTACAAATTGAACACATCCAAACAATCCCTAAGCAATTTATTTTTCACACGTGCACAAAAATCATAAAAATCACCATTAAAAACTACACATCATAAGGAGAACAATGCAAAAAACCTCACAAAATTTGGACCAGAAATGAATTAGTTATGGATTTTCTAAATCATGGATCAAAGTGAAATGAAAAAATGAAAAAGAATGAAATAAAATGAAATAATATTGGAATAATGGCACAATTGTAATTAGCTGCAGCCAGGACCAAAACGCGGTCGTTTCAATTATTCAGTGGCGCTACGCTATTGGCCAGAAACGGCGGTAAACAACAATTCAAACACAGCCAAGCGAAATATGGATCAAACGCGTTCTTGAACTTGTTCTTCATCAAGAACATCAAACAATTTCCAGAAAACCATCATGAACTTTTTTCAACCAAAATGAGCAAACAACATATGGTTGGAACCGTCTAAGCATGTATAATCACAATATCCACATGAATTCGTCTAATTCCTAACATATTGAACGGATCGAGCAAGAAAAGGTTCCTAGGTCAAAGTATAAATCACGATTTCTCATTCAAATCAGCATGAAAATCAACACCACAAGTTGCAACGTGTTCTACATCACACGATCTACCTAAATCATATCAAGATTTGGATTATTATTGAGATCGAGTTCTGACCTTATGGTGAAGCAGTTGTTGGAATCGCGCGTTTCCAGGTGTGAAATGGTGAAACAGGTGATGCTTGATGATGTTGAAGTTGATTGGAAGGGAGGATTTAGCTCAATGATGCACCAGCTTCAAGAAACCTTCGACTACCATGGAAGAACTTGCTTTCAACAGTTGCGATTTTGCACTCTCCTGGCCTTGAATTAATGAAACAGTTCTTCCACAAGTCTTGTAGAAGATAGATCCAACAAGAATGATCGAAAATGATGAAGAATCTGATGAGAAATGATGAAAAAGTATAGAAAAAATTTGGAGAAAATTGAGAGAATTGAGATGAAAAGTTTGTTAGATCTTGGAGAATGAAATGTGATTACCAATTTCTGTTACAATTACTGTTATATACCAATGCCTTAATCCATTCCTTAATCACAATTAGCAAAATTGGATTGGATTAATGTAATGCATTTTCAAGTGAAAGTCCAAAATAGCCTTTTCACAATTAGGCCAATGTAACAGTAAATGACAGTTGGAGCAAGTTCTATTTGGCATTTGTGAAGTGTATGAATGAGCCTTGTATGCAAAAACCTTGTATTTTGAAATTTCACCATTCCATGCCAAAAATACAAAGTGATCACTTAAAAAATGACCTTTTGCCACGAGTATTTTTGATGAAATGTGACCATGCATCATGAAAGTACATGTGAAATGGGGTTTGCTCAAAGAAAGATCATCCAATTTGGCCATTCCATGTGAAAGTTATGCCACTTTGAATTTAGGCATTTTTGGAAAATGATTTGACCATATCTTGCCAACCATTCATGAGAAATTCAAGTTCTTGGACTTTTTGGAAAGGTGAGAGCAAGATCTACAACTTTCATGTTGAACAAAATTTCATTTGAAGCATTTTTGGACATGTAATTTTGAGATGAAAAACTTTCCATTTTTGGAAACTTTCATTACAAGTCACTTTCCAATTTTGGAAAGTCTTCTCCTGACTTTATTTTCTTCATTCTTGATGTTTGAAATGTCAAATGAAACTTGTTTCAACATGAATGAAGTATATCCAACCCTCTTCCACCTCCAAATCCATCAATTCTGGCCCAGTTGGCCACAGTTGACTTTTCTGATTGATAGATGAATCTGGCTATGCACTGACCAAGTTGAGCCTCAAACTCCTGATGAAATGGCTCAATGATGAAACCCTAGCTTCCATAAGCTCAATATAATCACATGATGATCCCCATATCCATGCCATGCCCTGATTGGCCCAATGCAGATGATTAGGGTTGACCAGTGGTCAAAACCCTAATCTCAAGGTATCTGATCAATCTCTTGAATCTCTTGATGATAACAAAACCATGATGATGATGATGTCTCATTTCAACCAAGATGAAGATCAATCTCCTTGAGAAATCATGAAACCCTAATTTGAATTACACATCCTCAGATGATCAATGATCAATTCAATGAAACCCTATCTTGCATCCCAACCTCTTCATCTTCTGATCAAGACTTATGAGGATGACTTGCACAAAGTTGCCACATGATATGCAATATGCAATGCCTAATGACCTAAAAAATGATATGCAATATGTTCAGCTAGTCCCAAGAGAGGAGGGCAAATTTTGAGGTGTTACACAGTTGTATCAAAGTCGGATGAAGAGAGCCTTTGATCAGAAAGTGCGTCCTCGATGCTTCCAGGTCGGAGATTTGGTGTTGAAAAGGATCCTTCCTCCTCAGACAGATCACCTCAGGCAGAATTGGAACCCAATAGAAATCCATTTCACATTGCCATTAGATTAATGTTTGTTTTTATCTGTTGTGCGATTACCTCTTTCCAAGGATTGCTTCCTGATGTAAATGCCTATTCAGAGGCCGCTCAATCAATAAAATCATGTTATTCAGTATATCTCTGTTTTCATTTTCATTTTTCTGTTTTGTTTGCAAAAATGACGTCCAAATTTTTTGATAAACATTGCAACATGACACATAAGAGATTTACAGGTACATGCTTAATAAAAATTTAAAATTGCTGTAAGTTTTAAGTGCTTTGGATCGTCTATTCAGAACAGGTACCCTCGGGGCATTTCCTTAAAATCCCCTGCAGATGATCGTGAATGTTTTCCGCCAACAGACGAATTCGGTATCTTATCCCTGCAGAGATGATCAAAGCGTTAGATTCTTCAATCCCCAGCAGGTTCTCACCACTGTACCTCCCTCCAAGCGGTGGTTTCAGATTATACACTCCCCTGTAGAGTTGACAGTGTTAGACTATATACCCCCAGCGGAGTTGACAGTGCCAGACTGTATCTTCCCAGCAGAAGCAGCTGCTCCTTAGGGTTCGATGCCAGATCAATGATCTCGACACCAGATCCATGGTCTCTTTCCTTGAAGCAGAATCTCGGTACCGTATTGGTGTTTGCTTCCCCTACTAAGTCGTCTCTCTCGCAGATTATGGTTGCCAGAACCACTATCGCTTTCCCCAACAGCAGGTTTTCAGTGCCGTTCTCTCCCCAGTCAGAATCTCGGTATTTCGTCATTGCTAGAACACCGTGTGGCGGGTCATTTCCCCACAGAATTCTTTGCGCTGTGCATCTCCAGCAGCCTTGCCAGGGTCCAGAAGATGGTGATCATTTCCCCAGCAGATCCCCTTGCCTCAGCTTGGCATTCTACCTAGCATTTCGCATCTTTGCATGTAGAATCATATTGCATTGCATCCTCCCAAATCGCGTAGCACTTCCATTTTCATGGAGTATTACGCCATTGAAAAATTTAAACATACGCATGTAAGCATAAAACATTCTCGGTATCCCAAGTGATAAGCCAGAAGTTGTTTCCAGTACTCAGACTGAAGATTGTTCATGACTTACCTTTGTTATCCCCAACAAGTGTCATTGGCCCATGCGCCGCCTCTATTATCGTTCCCTATTTCTGCCGATGTTGACAGGCATGAAGTTTCCGGTATTCAGACCGAAGTGGCGTTCAGGCCAGTTTTCCGACGTTCAGATCGAAGAAGTTTTCGACGTTCAGATCGAAGAAGTTTCCGACGTTCAGGTCGATGCAACTTGTGGCAATCAGGCCAATTTTCCGATGTTCAGATCGAAGAAGTTTCCGACGTTCAGGTCGACACAACTTGTGGCATTCAGGCCATCCTCTCGGTGTTTAGACCGATATTAATAATCTCATATCTCCCGATGTTCAGAGCGAAGTCATTTCCAGTATTCAGACTGATGAACGGCATTCAGGCCATGGTTATTTCTGTGTTACCATTTATTTTGGTATCCAGGTTAACATTCTTTTTTGGTATTCAGACTGACTCTCACCGTACCAGACGGATTCTTCTTTCAAGACCACCTCTTTTCCGATTCTGACAGGCATTGTTACTTCACTTTACTTCAGTGCAAATTTTCGGGCTTTTATTGTATTCAATCCGTTGATACCTCGAAAGCACGAAAGTCGTTGCTATCTTCTTTCCAGGTCTCCAATTGATTGAATAGGGGCAACTGTAATACCCCAAAATTTACCCTTCATTTTTCCTGGAAGCATACGCTTTACACCTCATGCATGCATTCATTTTTAGGTCATTTAGCATTTGCATTTCATCATGGCAATCAGAATCGGATCCAAGAAGCTTGAACATCATCCAGGACACTTTGTGGGCTCTATTTAGATGATCAGTCAACACAAGGGAAAGACTTGAGTTACTTCCAACAGGGGTCTATTCGTCAGTCAAAACGTTAATCTTGAAGGAGCAAAAGTTTGTTCATGAACTGTCATGCTCGCTAGGCGAAGCCCACGTGTTTTGAAAAAAAAACGAAAAAAAATAAATTAAAATAAATAAGTAAATAAATAAATAAAAGAAAAAATCTTGGACTTGGACCTCTCTCATTTGAGCCCACAGGTCCACAAAAATCAGGTTATAAATTCAGAGTTTCAGCGAAACAAAAGATAATTCCATTCCTATTACCCTGGCTGGAGGAAAAAGATAGTGAGAGAAGAGCTAACAGAGTTCAGAGCAACCTCCAAACCCTGAAGGGAACTCAACTGCACAGAATCACCTCTGCCTCACACAAACCCTAAAGATTGTTTTGTAAACCTCACGGGTGCAACTCAATTTCAATCAAGCTCTCCAATCAGGTTTGCTCTATTCCCATTATTTTACGCCTTCAATTTGGATGTTCTAAATGTGTGATGTATTATGTATGAATGTATAAACAATGCCTTGAATGCTTAATCATTTAATTTCTGAAGTGTATGCCACAGGGTTTGAGGTTTCTGAAACCATACTGTTATCCATGAAAAAAATGCTTATCGTGTTTCACTAACCCTTTTGTTGAGTTTCTGTGAGGGCTCACATGACTTTTGCAGGGATAACTTGCGTGGTTTTCCACTTTATTTGTGGGATACCCCCTGGAGGTTCATTCCGGTTACCTGTACTGACCCACTTTCTTTGATGATGTTAGCTTGGAAGGATCTCAGGGTTTATCGTTCCTTTAATTGTTGTTACCTCGGATCTTCATCCGTGTGGTACCTTTTACATTTTTCCCGCATTTTACTGCTTTCCTAGCTGGAAGACCTCGATAGGAGGCAATGTTTTTGTGTTTACTTTATGCAGGTTCCTTTGTCCAGGACAGCCTTTTGCATGAGCATCCCAAACCCCAACCCTTCATTGATTTTTCTTCTCCTAAGAACACGTTTACTCCTTCTACTATAGGCGAGTAAGTCTCCAAAGGTCGAGCATCCGGTAGATTGCGTAGTAACGTCGTTCGTCCAAAACCCAATCCATAACCCCGTAGTTAGCCGAACTACGGCTTGCTCTGATTCTCATTCCAGATGAGATACATAGGCATAAGACGCGATGTCTTAGCGAGCACACATCCCCCCAACCCATAGGTCAGCCGAGCTACGAAAACTCTGATTCTCATATTCAGATGAGATACGTATGCAGTGGATGCGACATCCGCGCGAGTCATTTTCATCTAACCCCTTTTTTAGTAAACAACACAAGATAAACTCACACCCTTTAGACAAGAACTACAAAAGTGAATCCCGTAGAGTACTACGGATGTGTAGGGGTGCTAATACCTTCCCTTTGCATAACCGACTCCCGAACCCAAGATTTGGTTGCGAGACCTTGTATTTTCCTTTCCTCTTTTCAGGTTTACTTTGAGCGTTTCCTTTCCCTCCTTTGGGATAAATAATGCACGGTGGCGACTCTTCTGTCATTTTCTTTCGCCAGTTGTTTTTTCGCACACTGTATTTTTCAGGTTGTGACAGTAGGCTGCAAGCTAAAAAGCCCACTTAAGTGTATGCGGCCCATATCTTATGATATGCCAAAATCACTTAAGCGTATGGTACCTTACCATATTTCGTATTCTACTTAAGTACACCATACCTTACGATGTTCTACAATTCACTTAAATGCACCGTATCTTACGGTGTTCCTTAGTTACTCTATCTCTCATCCATCCGTCCTTTTATGTGTGACCTTGTAGGTTTTCGCGACATTAGCAATTATATTAAATCACATATTTAATATAATAAACTATGAGCGGTATCTAGTAATACATCACTACTATCCAAGACACAAAAATGTCATGTGATTTGACAAATCCTTTTGTGATAATACTTATGTGTACAATTATCCTTTTTCCCTTATGTATATATTGAACACAAGGCATAGACCGTGTCATCCTTGTCTAGTTCAATATTGGGCCCGTAGACATTTATCCTGTTACGCAGAATGGGAAAATTCCATCTAGGTCACTCATGTCCCTTAGCATGCTTCGTGGAGTACCCATCAACTGTCTTTATGGTCATCCAGTTACGGACAATGTTTGATCAACAATAAGGCACTCGACTCTACATCTAGGGTCCATAGTGGTTTCAGGTCGAAGGGTGGTATACACCATTATCACCATGAGAATAACTTATGACACTTTGCATAAGATTCTATATAGTATTCTCATAGCGGGTCAATCCAGTATAAATATTACTCTTAATATTCATACCTATGTTTAAGACTTGATAACTCCTTATCCATGATCCATGAGATGTGATCATTAGTCTATATACATAATAGTCTTAATGCTTTAATGTTATCCCATTTCACAATAAAGTCTGACTACGGATACTTTAAGAATAGTATCCTTATGTTTAATGGAATCTCATTATTAAGTCACACTTGATATATTAAACGGACTAACTATTCTAGGGACTTTATTAAACAAACATAATAAAGAAAAAGCCTTTTATTATTAATAAATAATTCGATACAAGTACCAAAAGTATTGGCCTCTAGGGTTTACACCAATAATATAATATGTTCAAAATTGTTTGGATGGTTGTAATCGCTTAGTTATAGTAATGGTAATTTATTTGTTGTTGCATGTTGTGTTGTTTTTTATGTGTTGCTTGTATGTTGAATGTGTTGTATTTATTTGTGATAGTATTTCCTCACAAAGTTATCATATGAATTAAATATTGTTTTTAATATAAAACAAAAGAGATACATGTAAAATTATCTTGTTGTGCTTATTCCAACACTGGGACAATTAGTAAGATTGTGATTGGGTTGGCGACATGAACTACATAATCAAACCATTTTGTTCGCCGTATCCATTTTGGTTCAAATACGGATTCTGTTTGAGCAACCCTTTTTTCTTTCTTCACATAACTCCATTGTGCTAGAGAATGTCCCATTGATATTCAGGCCAGTAATCCTCTTTTGCAACAACTGAAAAGCTAATTTTGTAAACATTGGATATGCTTATGACTTTGTAAATGTCAGATAGTAAGTAGGATGGATCCCTTCAAACCTTTGATTATGCCGCAATGACATGGGAGCAGGGCATACGAAAGGCTTGGAACTTTTCGCAGTCGCATCAACCTCTATCTAGTTTCACTTTGTATTGTCCCATCGGCATGCCTTCATTGAAAAAATAATTAAATTTCGGTATTATATTATGATTCTATTCGATAATTTTTTATTTCCCGAAAGTACTGGTATACGGTAAATATTATGTATTTACCATTGTTACGAAATATAAATAAGGTAAGCACATATAGTTGAAGTTCAATTGTTTTGGCCCATCTATATAGTGCATTGTGTAAAAATGCCAAAAAAAATACCTGTACGTTTTATTCATGTGCATATTTGCTACAAGCATGGGGTTGATCAAGAATGTCGTCACTCACCCCGGTAAACGAGAAGCCATTCATATTCCCCTTTGTAACAAAGTAAGTTTAAAACTTCACCGTATAATTTATTAGAATTTATATTACAACTAATTGTAAATAATATTTTTCAAATATCTTTTATCTAGGTGGTTAGTTAGAGGGATGAACTACAACAAGTGTCTGAAACACGCTGTAGTAGTCAACCACAATCTATTGGACCACATTCGACTAGACGATGTAATACTCCTACACAACTCTATTTTGATTTAAAAATAATTATTAAATTACATATAATCTAATCATGGCATATTCTTGTACAGTTTATCTGGAGGCCATATTTGGGTCTTGATCATCAAGTTAACCATGATGATGTTGCAGTTTGGACAACAAAAACACCAATTATCTGGTTCACTATTGTGGAGATGTGATAACACTGAAATTCACCATATTTTCGACTTCGATTTCGCATGCATTCTAGTAGTTTTATTGTCATTTTATTGTGTTATTAATATGTTTCTCTTCGTTTTCAGGTTTTTTACTTTAATCGGAACCCCGATCGAGAAAAGGAGTGAAAAAGAGCTAAAAACCCTAAAATTCAGCATTTTGTACTTGTGGCTCCCACTGTGGCTGGCGCCATAGACCCTGCCATGACGTGTCCTAGCTCAACTTCCCTCAACTTCCACGTTCCCCACTACTTCCACTAAGGCGCCTCAGATTGGCCTTATGGCGGGCGCCATGGCCTTGTGGCGGGCGCCACAAGAGGAAAAGTTTTCACTCCCATTTTCAAGTTGAAGGGCATCCTTGTCATTTCCATCATTTTACTCTCCTATAAATAGAGACTCGAAATCACTTGTTCAATCATCCAAACTTAGAGCGGAGGCAAACTTAGAGCAAAATTTGTTTCACTTAGGCATATGTTCAGTATTTTAAAGTGGTAATCGCTTCGCATTGGGGTGTTACCACAGTTGTGTAATCGAGTTTTGTGATCGAGTCTGTAATCGAGTTTGGAGCACTTTGGAAGGAAGTTAATCCTGCCGCCATTTTCATTTCCGCTTTGCATTTTATTCAACCCTCCGATTGGAGTAGGTTTTTATTACTTTGCCTTTATCTATTTTATTTTCCCGCACTCGCACTTTACTTTTATTTATTTTCTCGCACTCGCTTTACTTTTATTTATTTCTCGCACTCGCTTTACTTTATTTATTTCTCGCACTCGCTTTAATTTATTTATTTCTCACACTCGCTTTACGTTTATTTACTTTCCGCACTCGCACTACTTTTATTTACTTTCCGCACTCGCACTACTTTTATTTACTTTCCACACTCGCACTACTTTTATTTAAATTAAATGCACCTTTACTTTACCATGTCTAACTAAATCTATAAGGTTAGAATGTAAGGATCGTAATTGAACCGATAATTCGTACAATTGTTTGTAGAAACACTTAAGGGCTATTTTAACTTTCAACTTAAGTTTTCCCGCACTTAATTTCCGTTGGGTAAGATCGAAAGCCGTCCAACGTCTTTTTAAACTTAATTGTTTTTAACTATTTCAAAAACAGCGAAAGCGCTTTGTTTAGTTCATTAGGAGTTTTTAACTTAAGAAGAAAAGATATGTTAAAACTATTTTCGGACGCGTTTATAAGTTTAGCGTCTGGTTCGTGAGAACCTCTTTTGGTTAAGAAATCCAGGTTTAAATACTTTTCAACTTAGTCAAGATACTATATTTCTTAAAAATAGGTTTACTACTCTAACGCAATGCGTGCCTTTTTATAAGTGACAATAAGAGAGTTTGATTAGGGAGTACAACTCGGTTCTGAAAACGCGAAAGCGACAATTCCTGTTAAATTAGTTCTTTTCAAAGTAGGAAACACTGCCCATAAGTAGTTCTATTAGCAAGTACTTGAATTATTAATTGATTATGTGAATTACATTCTACCCTGTCTTTATTAATTGAACTTTATTCAACACTTTACTTTTCATTGCACACTCTAAAAGCACCTATTTTGATTGCCTTTGATAAACACCATAGCAATAGATAAAGATAGATTGACACTTGGTCTCTGTGGATTCGACAATCTTTTATATTACTCTGACGCGTTCGTATACTTGCGAAAAGCATGCATCAAGTTTTTGACGCCGTTGTCGGGGACCAATTTCGTCAAATTTCATTTCCCTGTTGTTATATCGTTTAAACTTAGGCTATTTCCCGCCGGTCAATGCGAAGAACTCGCAGCACCGGAAGTTTAAGCTTAATATACCCTATGGCGGAACCTGAACGTTACGTTCGCGCACGTTTTATTCTTTCATAGAATTAGGAGAGCTATGGCCGAAGATCAAAACCAAAGACCTCTTAAGGACTTCTCCCAACCATCTAACGAAGAACCTAGTTCTAGTATAGTAAACCCAACCATTCCAGCTAATAATTTCGAACTTAAACCATCCCTGTTGCAACTAGTGCAACAGAGACAATTCACAGGTCTCGCTACTGAGAACCCAAACCAACATTTAAAGATATTTCTTCAATTAGCAGACACTTTTAAAACCAATGGAGCTTCTCCTGAGGCAATACGTTTAAGATTATTCCCTTTTTCCCTCAGATATAAAGCCCTATCAGGGTTAGATTCCCTTCCACCCAATTCCATTACGACTTGGGATAACCTTAGAAGAGTATTCCTTGCTAGATATTTTCCCCCAAGTAAGACCGCCGTTCTTCGAAATCGTATAACTAGATTCACCCAGAACGAAGGAGAATCGTTGTTCGAAGCTTGGAAGAGATATAAAGAGTTGTTACGAGCATGCCCACATCATGGTTAAGAAAATTGGTTGATCATTCAAACCTTCTATAATGGACTTCACTATAACACTAAGATGACCATCGACGCTGCCGTAGGCGGTGCTCTGATGAACAAACCTTACCCTGAAGCTAGTGCCCTCATCGAAGATATGGCTCAAAACCATCAATGATGGGGAGTCGAATGAGCGACAGTTGAGAAGAAGGAAGCCCAAGGAGGAGTGCATGAACTAAGCTCTATAAACATGATGCAAGCTAAAATGGACGCATTAGCCCTTAAGGTCGAGCATATGTGCATAAACCCGAATACTGTAGCCGCAGTTTCATCGGATTGTGAGATATGTGGAACCAAAGGACACCAATCTGCAGAATGCAGTCTATTAAACGAAACCCACTCCGAGCAAGTGAACACACCCAAGGGAACCCATATTCGAATACCTATAACCCTGGATGGAGGAATCACCCAAACTTCTCCTATAAAAACAATAACCCAATCCAAAATAATGCACCTCCGAGACCTAGTTATCAAGCCCCAAGATCAAATCAACCTATCAAACCTGTACCACCAAAGCCGAGCCTTGAGAAAATTATGGAAAATTTTATCACTGCTCAAACCCAACAAAACAAGGAGTTCATGAACCAAAACATTCATGTTAACGAATTGATTACTCAGTTAGGAACCAAGGTTGACCAAATAGTTACTCATACTAAGATGCTTGAAACCCAGATCTCTCAGGTAGCTTTAAACCAAGCCCCTCAGACTACACCTGGAGGACAGTTCCCTGGACAACCTCAACAAAATCTGAGAGGACAAGCCAACGCCATAACCCTACGAAGTGGGAATGCTTATGATGAGCCACTAAACCCTAGATTGAGTGAACCCAAAAATTCTAAGGAATATACCAAACCCACGGACGAAGTAAAGGAACCAGAGGAATCTGAAAACCAGGAAGGTCAAGAAAAAGGAGAAAAACCTAGAGATAAAACTTACGTACCACCCCCGCCATATAAACCGCCTATACCACATCCGCAAAGACTCAAACAAACCCAGATTAATAACCAGTATCAAAAATTTATTAAAGTTATAGAAAAACTTCACGTAGAAATCCCTTTCACAGAAGCCATCACCCAAATACCTTCTTATGCAAAGTTTCTCAAAGACATCCTTACCAACAAACGTTGACTAGACGATCCAAAACCTTTGGAATGTAATGCTATTTCCGAGAATAAGTTAGCAAAAAAGGATAAAGATCCGGGAAATTTCTCCATTCCTTGTCTTTTGGGTAGTCATGTCATCGAAAAATCTTTTTTAAACTTAGGAGCTAGTGTGAGCTTAATGCCTTTAGCGGTTTGTGAGAGGTTAAACTTAGGAGAATTACAGCCCACTAAGATGTCACTTCAGTTAGCCGATAGATTTGTTAAGCATCCGATAGGCATTTTAGAAGATGTTCCTGTTAGGATAGGTCAGTTATTTATCCCTACTGATTTTGTTGTCATGGACATCAAAGAGGACAATGATATACCAATCCTTCTAGGTAGACCATTCTTATCGACTGCAGGAGCCATAATAGATGTCAAGAGAGGAAAGTTGACCTTTGAGGTAGGTGACGAGAAAATAGAATTTATACTTTCGAAATTTCTTATGGCACCTGTGATGGGAGATGCGTGTTATGCCTTAGATATCATTGATGAATGTGTTAGAGAATTAGAACAAGAAGAAATTATAAAAACGATTAAGTTACCGTCAACTCTCATAATGGAAGATGATGACTTAAAGAAACCCTTCATCGATGACGACCTTCACGAATGTTTATCCCTTACCCCAGATCCTATGCCATGCCCTAAGAAACCAACCTTAGAACTTAAGGAACTGCCTAAGAATCTGAGATATGAGTTCCTCGATGAAGAGATGAACCGTCCAGTTATAGTCAATGCTACCTTGAGCCAAGAGGAAACGAACCAACTTTTAGACGTTTTACGAAGATATCCCTCAGCCTTAGGATATAATATCTCTGACTTGAAAGGTATAAGCCCATTCGTATGCATGCATCGGATTTCGCTCGAAGAAGATTCAAAACCCTCCAGAGAACATCAGAGAAGAATAAACCCTATAATGAGTGATGTTGTTAAAAAGGAAGTTCTTAAGTTACTTGAGGCAACTATAATCTATCAGATCTCGGATAGTAAGTGGGTGAGCCCTGTGCATGTAGTACCTAAAAAGGGAGGCATCACAGTCGTGCAGAACGATAAAGGCGAACATGTAGCGAGACGGTTAGAAGGAGGATGGCGGATGTGTATAGATTATAGAAAATTAAATAAAGCAACCAGGAAGGATCATTTCCCCTTACCATTTATAGACCAGATGTTGGAGCGTCTAGCCAGACACTCTTACTTCTGTTATCTAGATGGATACTCAGGATTCTTCCAAATACCTATCCACCCCAAAGATCAAGAAAAGACTACCTTTACATGCCCTTATGGAACTTTTGCCTACAGACGAATGCCATTCGGCCTCTGTAATGCCCCAGCTACTTTCCAACGCTGCATGATATCCATCTTTGCAGATTACCTAGATGGTATTATGGAAGTGTTTATGGATGATTTCTCGGTTTGCGGATTTGATTTCCACAATTGTCTTGCTAACCTTGAGAAAATCCTGGAGAGATACGTGGAGGCGAACCTCGTGCTAAACTAGGAAAAGTGTTATTTCATGGTGACCGAAGGAATTGTTTTAGGACATATAGTCTTCGAAAAAGGTATAGAGGTAGATAGAGCTAAAATAGAAGTTATAGAAAACCTAAAACCACCAAAAACCATCAAATAAGTCCGAACCTTTCTTGGACACGCTGGATTCTACCGGCGTTTTATTAAGGACTTCTCCAAAATAACTAAACTTTTAACTGGACGTTTAATGAAATATGCTGAATTCATTTTCGATGAAAAATGTAATGACGCATTTAATCTTTTAAAGCAAGCATTAGTATCAGCACCCATTATGAAACCACCCGATCGGTCAGAACCTTTTGAGATAATGTGCGATGCTAGTGATTATGCAGTTGGAGCCGTTCTAGGACAAAGGAAAGATAAAAAATTACATGCCATTTATTATTCCAGTAGAACCCTAGACGCCGCCCAACTTAACTACGCAACAACTGAAAAAGAATTACTCGTTGTAGTTTTCGCTATCGACAAATTTAGATCTTATCTAGTAGGAGCAAAAATTATAGTTTACACTGATCATGCTGTCATTCGTTACCTATTAAGTAAAAAAGAGGCCAAGCCCAAGTTACTCCGATGGATTCTATTACTACAAGAGTTTGATTTAGATATAAGAGATAAAAAAGGAACTGAAAATGTGGTAGTCGATCACCTTTCTAGGCTAGAACATCTAAAACCAGAACTAGTACCCATAAATGATGATTTCGCCTATGATAGACTGATAGCTAAACTAGAAACCATTGAAGATGATAACCTAAGCCCCCATGAGCACTTCCAAAATTCCTTAGCAATAAGTAACGTACCCTGGTATGCAGATTTTGTTAATTACCTAGCTGCTGATATTGTACCCCCTGATCTTGACTACCACCGCAAGAAGAAATTCTTCCACGATGTGAGAAACTTCTATTGGGATGAACCGCTCCTTTTCAAAAGGGGTAAAGATGGCATTTTTCGCCGTTGCATTCCAGAAGAAGAGGTAAATAGTATTATCGAGCATTGTCATTCTGCACCTTATGATGGACATGCAAGCACCTTTAATACATACGCCAAGATTCTTCAAGCTGGCCTATTCTGGCCTACCATGTGGCGTGATGTCTATGCTTGCATTGTCAAGTGTGATAGATGCCAACACACTGGAAACATTTCAAGGCGTGACGAAATGCCTCTAAGAAACATTCAGGAAGTAGAACTCTTCGACGTATAGGGTATAGATTTCATGGGACCTTTCCCACCATCCTTAGGAAACAGGTATATCTTAGTAGCTGTAGACTATGTGTCTAAGTGGATTGAAGCCATAGCTGCACCCACAAACGATACTAGAGTGGTGATTAAACTATATATTCCCTAGATTTGGAACACCACGTTTAGTCATAAGCGATGGAGGATCACACTTCATATCGAGAATATTTGACAAACTTTTAAGGAAATATGGGGTTAGGCATAGAGTAGCAACACCATACCATCCACAGACTAGTGGCCAAGTAGAAGTATCCAATAAGGAGATAAAACAAATCCTAGAGAAAACCGTTTCTATCTCTAGGAGAGACTGGTCTCAGAAGCTTCAAGAAGAATTATGGGCCTATAGAACCGCTTTCAAAACCCCTATAGGAACTACTCCTTACCAACTAGTCTATGGAAAATCCTGTCACTTACCGTTCGAGTTAGAACATAAGGCCTATTGGGCCATTAAAACTTTGAATTTATACTACCTGACCGCCGGAGAAAAGCGTACCCTTGACATTCATAAACTAGAAGAACTTAGGCAATCTGCCTACGAGAATGCAAAAATATACAACGAGAGAACAAAAGCCTATCACGCAAAAGAATAGTAAAGAAAAACTTCAATATAGGCGATCCTGTTCTCCTTTTCAACTCTAGGTTACGACTCTTCCCTGGGAAGCTACGCTCAAGATGGACTGGCCCTTTCGAAGTATCCAAGATTCTGAGATCCGGAGCCGTAGAAATCAAGAACGAAACCTGTAGTCCATTCATTGTAAATGGACAAAGACTGAAGCTCTACGAAGGAGGAGACATTCCAGCATACTACTCAAGCCACACTCTGATTAATCCACCGATTCCTACTACTATAGGTGTATAAATTCTAATCGTCAAGCTAATGACGTTAAACAAGCGCTGCGTGGGAGGCAACCCATGGTTTTTCATTTTACTTTTTCGCATTTATTTAATTTATTTTTATTTTATTTTTATTTTCACCGAGACTAAATATTTGAATGGTTTGTATTTTCAGGATCACTTACCTAACTTCTGCAGGATGCAAGATTTCGATGATATGCACGTAGCCTATAGATATAATTCTCAGAGAGGGCGTTACATCACTTTGTATAAGCGCCCTATGGCACCCACACGTTATCCTGATCAGCACTGTATGGAGGCACTGGGTATCGAGCCGAGTATCCGATTCCTGAGCCACCGGCTTCACTGGGACGAGTTTGCTGACGACTTGAGTAACACCTACAGGAACTTGACATTGGAGTTCCTCAGTTCATTCGATTATGACCCATACTCTAGACCCGATGGGTATGCTGCTTTCAGGCTCTTTGGAGTTGAGTACTCTTTCAGCCAGAAAGAGTTTGGTGACCTATTGGGTTTCCAGACCACTCTTGATGCTATCCTAGAGACACCTATGGGATATTTTCTGGGTAAGGAGGTGGAGAAGTTTTGGAGTGATATATCAGGTGGTGGAAGCCAGGATCCGTCTACGCAGCTGTCTCAGGTTATACATAACCCTGCCTTTAGATACTTCCAGATGATATTGGCACACTCCTTCCTAGGAAGACCGGATGCTGAGATATTACTGAGTGAAGAGGAGATCTTCCTACTATTTTGTGCATCTCAGTCTCGCCCAGTAGCATGTGGGAACTTTCTGTTATGTGGCCTCAACGGTGTCTCCAGATCGACCGAAGGAGTCATCCATGTGGGCGGGATCATTACACAGATTGTTGTCGCTTTAGGTCTATCTCGCAAGCTGTTACATCTCCGGACCTACTGTGGGTACACTACCATGGACATCGACTTCTGTTTGACCAGAGGGTTGATGAGGAGAGCCTCTTTCCACCCATGTCAGTTCCGATTGCTAGTCGACAGCGAGGCTATTCATTATTTCACACTGCCTGATCCTATGATGACTAGTGTGCATGACACAACGAATTGGAGTTATGCTCTGGAGGGCCAGGGAGAGACCATCGAGGAGCCGAGATCACCACCCATTGCTGAGTACACGCCTACACCACATTCTCCCAGGATCACTGTTTTCTCTAACAATCTATCATTGCAGACCCCAGACACCCGCACCCAGATTGCAGAGTGTCATAGAGAAATTGCAGAGCTTAGACAGGAGGTAGCTGACCTCACCTTACAGATGGGAGTATCCGATCTCACATACGCTACCGAAGCCGACTGTTTATATCAGGAGATCGTAGAGCTCAGGCAGGAGGTAGCCATGCTCCATGGATCTACTCAGGAAGACGACATCCCTACTATATGATCTCACCATTTCATCTTATTTTATCTCTTTTTTATATATTTCTCGCATTTACATAATTCATTTTATATCATCGCATTTGGAATATTTTATCAACTATGTCTAGACATTGATATTTCTACTTTTATATATATATGTCTTATGTTTGTTTTATTTACATTTTTATTTTAGTTGGTTATTTATTTATTAATCTAATGTTTAAATTTTATTTTATTTTATTTTTATTTTTTTACTTTTATAAAATTATGCAAGCCAATGATACTAGGAAATCACAAGAAAAATGCTATCCGGACCCCCCCCCCAAGCCAAAAGACAAACGAGAAGCCCAAGCCAATGGACCAAAATCCGGCCCAGCCAGATTTTGCCTTGTGGCGCCCGCCATAGACCCTGTGGCGCCCGCCACAGCGTCTGTAAAAGCTCGTGGTAGACTCCCTTTCTTCACCATTTTCACACCTTACAACCTTCCAAACCCATTTTTCCACCTTGCAAAAACGTCCTTGAACCCACAAAAAGCTCACACCTTTCTAACCCCCACACCGTACAAATCATTTTCCCGATTTCCATTTTCATTTTCATCCGTCGGATTTCGTAAAAATCCAACCTTTTCACATTCCACTTCATCTTCTTCGTCACGTTTCAAGAGCTACACAATGGAGTTTAATGGATTCATTCTTTGAGGAGGAAAACCGGGAGATAGGCAAAGGAAGATTATCAAACGGTTGCAAAATCGGGAGATCCTCCCGACAAGGTATGTTGACGAAAATTGTCTTTACACTTTAGGTATCTATCATAGCATATTTCATTTTTTAGATAATTTAGGTTTGCATAATTTCTTTTCAAACAAAGAACCTACCTATGAGCGATTGACAATCGAATTTTTGAGTTCTTTAATCTATATTGTCAATCCTAACACTGCGAGCACAGTTGGTACTGTCAGATTTAGAATGTTTGTTGTTGAATATGAATTCAATACCGACGAACTAGCAAGCTTGTTAGGAATCCCTCATGGGGACGGTGCTATTTGTGAGGCCCCTTTGGATTCAGATTGGTCAGTCGAGGTGTTCTCCTTCTGGCAGAGACTGTCAAACACTTCCATAAATTCTTTTGAAGGAGTTCTTACCTCGACTATCCATAACCCGACCATCAGAGTTTTTAGATATCTGTTGGCATGTACTATTTTTGGCCGGGAGAATCCAAATAAGGTTAATTCTTGAGAGCTTCTATTTTTGCAAGGAAACCTCACAAATAGACGAATTAATTTGGTCCCGTTCATGCTCGCTCATATGACTTTGACTTTAAATAAAGCGGGACCGATTTCTTTCGGAGGATTGATTACGTCTATTGCTCGGGCGCTTAACCTGAACAATAAGATAGCTACCCTAGACCCCTTACCTGCTCGCACAATTAACCTAAAATTTCTAAGAGACATGAAATTGTGTCGTTTTAGAAGAGAAGGAGGCTATGTGCTTATGGTTCATGGTGTAGCTATCCCATCTGTTGTTTTACCATGCACTAGACGTACTGATGTACGAGATGAAAGGAATTGGACCTACGCTTTAGATGCTCCACCTGTTTTGGGTCCTCTTCCTCCTAAAATTCCTGATGAGGCGGGACATGACACTGATGATGAATATGATCGGAGAGAGAGATCTCTCGTACCCCATGTGTCCCCCCATCACACTTCACCACCACACACCGCACCATTTTCTTCTTCTACAGGTACCGCTCCTGGCTTTTATATTACAGAGGAGATGTGGCGTGACCACATGGCTAGAGAGCAAAGGCGTGACGACCTACTCTCTACCATCCAACAACAACTGGCGAATAACATGAGCTTCATGCAAGAATCGCAGCTGAGGACAGACAGGTCATATGACACTGTTTTACAGTCCCTGCAAACGATCATAGATACGCAAGCCCGTCGGAAACACTACCACCGTCAGCATGCTGCACTCATCGAAGCCACCCAAGCTTCCATTATGGGTAACCTTCAAGAAGTGAGGACTGCTAAGGATGCCTTACGGGCGAGGATGGATCAGAGGGACCATCGTCGTACCCGATCCCGTCATCCACCTCAAGATGACGAGGGCACCAGTGGTCAACAGTAGGTTATCAGGTAACTCTTTCCTTATCTTATTTCGAAACATTGGGGACAATGTTCGATTTAAGTGTGGGAGGAGACTTTATCGCTTTTCTTTGCTGTTTTTAGATAGTTTGTTTATTTTTATTGCCTTTTAGTTGTTTATTTTGCTTTCAATTTAAGTGTCTTAGATAATGCATGAGTCTGACGAGTCACCAAATATAGTGTATCTTTACTACAATCTAATCTCCCCATACCTTTAGCCCCACCAATTTTTTTTTTGCAAAAGAAAACAGTGTTATTCCAAAAGTTTTCAGGATTTAAACACAGGTTTGAGTAAGGATGCGGTGACTTGGGAGAACTTTGTGAAACATCAGTATTATTTTAGCACCATAGACTTCGTAAATATAGGAATCATTCCCAAAACCCCATATACCATGGCCTTAATCATCATTTCAATATAAGTCCTCAGTAGTTTATCCCAGCAGTCAGCTCCGGCCTACGCATCCTCTACGTAGGGGACCGATGCAAATAAGTGAATGATCCAACAAAACAAAAAAATAAAAGAAAGCAAAAAGGCAACTCCGGTATAGGTGACCCTCACAAAGTCATTTAAACCAAAGAATTGTAAAAATTTGCTACAAAAAGAAAAAGAAAAAGAAAAAGAAAAACTTACCCGTTGTTAGTTGGTTCAGAGGTATCTGGCGCTGAACTCGGTAGGGCGGATTACGATCCGATCCCCCACAACTGCAGTTGGGTCAAATAAAAGGGTTTACACATATTTATGTCCCAGAAACCCCATGCTTAGATCATAATCACTAACAGGTCACTCTGCTATGAAGCATGTATGGATAACGGGCTTAATATGATTGTGCCTGAATGAAAAGGACACATAAAAAGATGAAGAGGCAGACCTAGGTATTGTGGGATAATATGGGTTGGTTAATATAGGAATGAAGTTTATGTCCGTATTTGCGGATTAGTGTCATCATGATACCCTTAGTTCACTCAGTTAGTACCTATCACTGCATCCCGACTTGAACTTAAAACCTTTTTAACCTGAAGCACTCGTTTACACCAGTTTTTCTTTTGAGCTTTTTAATGTTTTGCTTGAGGACAAGCAAAGGTTTAAGTGTGGGAGAGTTTGATAACACTGAAATTCACCGTATTTTCGACTCCGATTTCGCATGCATTCTAGTAGTTTTATTGTCATTTTATTGTGTTATTACTATGTTTCTCTTTGTTTTCAGGTTTTTACTTTAATCGGAACCCCGATCGAGAAAAGGAGTAAAAAAGAGTTAAAACCCTAAAATTCAGCATTTTGTACTTGTGGCTCCCACTGTGGCTGGCACCATAGACCCTGCCATGACGTGTCCTAGCTCAACTTCCCTCAACTGCCACTTCCCCACTACTTCCACTAAGACGCCTCAGATTGGCCTTGTGGCGGGCGCCACAAGAGGAAAAGTTTTCCCTCCCATTTTCAAGTTGAAGGGCATCCTTGTCATTTCCATCATTTTACTCTCCTATAAATAGAGACTTGAAATCACTTGTTCAATCATCCAAACTTAGAGAAGAGGCAAACTTAGAGCAAACTTTGTTTCACTTAGGCATATATTCAGTATTTTAAAGTGGTAATCGCTTCGCATTGGGGTGTTGCCACAGTTGTGTAATCGAGTTTTGTGGTCGAGTCTGTAATCGAGTTTGGAGCACTTTGGAAGGAAGTTAATCCTGCCGCCATTTTCATTTCCGCTTTGCATTTTATTCAACCCTCCGATTGGAGCAGGTTTTTATTACTTTGCCTTTATCTATTTTATTTTCCCGCACTCGCACTTTACTTTTATTTATTTTCTTGCACTCGTTTTACTTTTATTTATTTCTCGCACTCGCTTTACTTTATTTATTTCTCGCACTCGCTTTACTTTATTTATTTCTCGCACTCGCTTTACTTTGATTTACTTTCCGCACTCGCACTACTTTTATTTACTTTCCGCACTCGCACTACTTTTATTTACTTTCCGCACTCGCACTACTTTTATTTAAATTAAATGCACCTTTACTTTACCATGTCTAACTAAATCTATAAGGTTAGAATGTAAGGATCGTAATTTAACCGATAATCCGTACAATTGTTCGTAGAAACACTTAAGGGCTATTTTAACTTTCAACTTAAGTTTTCCCGCACTTAATTTCTGTTGGGTAAGATCGAAAGCCGTCCAACGTCTTTTTAAACTTAATTGTTTTTAACTATTTCAAAAACAGCGAAAGCGCTTTGTTTAGTTCATTAGGAGTTTTTAACTTAAGAAGAAAAGAGATTTTAAAACTATTTTCGGACGCGTTTATAAGTTTAGAGTCTGGTTCGTGAGAACCTCTTTTGGTTAAGAAATCCAGGTTCAAATACTTTTCAACTTAGTCAAGATACTATATTTCTTAAAAAATAGGTTTACTACTCTAACGCAATGCGCGCCTTTTTATAAGTGACAATAAGAGGGTTTGATTAGGGAGTACAACTCGGTTCTGAATACGTGAAAGCGACAACTCCTGTTAAATTAGTTCTTTTCAAAGTAGGAAACACTGCCCATAATTAGTTCTATTAGCAAGTACTTGGATTATTAATTGATTATGTGAATTACATTCGACCCTGTCTTTATTAATTGAACTTTATTCAACACTTTACTTTTCATTGCACACTCTAAAAGCACCTATTTCGATTGCCTTTGATAAACACCATAACAATAGATAACGATAGATTGACACTTGGTCTCTGTGGATTCGACAATCTTTTATATTACTATGATGCGTTCGTATATTTGCGAAAAACACGCATCAAGATGCACCAAAGTGACCGAGTAAAACTACAGTTTGGCATGCAACAACAAACTCCAGAACCTCCGACGTGTTTGGGAGATTGACATCAACAAAGAGTTAATGCCCAATGGGATTATTCCGACTAGAGGTACTTCGCAAAAGAGATGTGTCGTCATTGGAGGAATCGACGACAACACATCTTAAACGAACCAGTAATATAGGGTGCTAGACCAACTCAACAGTATATGACATGGTTTAGGTCGGTTACAACGCCACAATTTATGTTTGAGCCAAGGTATTTGATTGATCCATGTTAACCAGCTTCGTCATCATATGCCCAACAACAAATCCCTGTCCAAGAACAATGTCAACCTACCCAGACCTAACGACCAACCTCACACTATCACGCTACCATATACACCCAACATCCAAACACCCAACCTCGCAACCCATTAATTCCACACGCCCAACCTCAAAACCAAGAATTAAACCCTATCCACCAACAACAATACGCAACCACCACAACAGTCTATAGCCCAGATGATTCATACAATTCATGTCGTCGTAGCCCCCCCCCCCACCAATGACCACCCAAACATCTCATCGCCACAACACCCAACCATTGTTTGACTATAGTACACCATAGGAACCGTTGATTCATTTCCAAACTGATTCAATGTCCCAATTCAGGCAACCATACCGTCCACAATTCACCGAACCACAACGACCCAACTACGACAACATGGGCACCGAACTCAATTACGGAAGCGTCGTTGGAGAGACCCCCGTTAACTATTGGGAACAAATAATGACACGTCTATCAAATACTGCTGGACCTTCCACCGGATCTTCACACCAGCCACCATTGGATCATGTCAGTACTCAAAGACCTCAAACACCTCAGGAAAATCATGGGAGATCATTCAATCTATTACGGAAGTGCCCCAGTTCAACTGGCACATCAGTTAAAAAAGGTGATTATTTTGATTATTTGTTTTGAAAAAATAATTATTTTAGGATTTAATTTTCAAAATCTGTTTACTTTAAAAAAAAATCAGAGTCTTTTCTTAAAAATAGAATTTTTAATTCATATCCATACACAGGGTCGGCCCTATGCAAGTGCAGCATGTTCTGCAGCACAGGGCCCCAAATATTAGAGGGTCCCAACTTTTGAAATTTTCAATTTTTTTCATAAATATTAATAAAAAAAAATAAAATGTTATTAAAAAAACTCAATAATTGAAAGAAATGTTATGATAAAAACTCAATACATACAAAAATCAAGATTGATCAAAACTCAAAATAATTATAATTAAATTTATTTTTAATTAATACATAATTATATTTTTGATATATTATTTTAAATTATTATAATTGTATTTTAAAAAAAATTTAGGCCCATTTTTGTAATTAGAACAGGGCATCGGATATGATTGGGCCGGCCCTGTCCATACATGGCATAAGACCATTCAGTCACCGTTAGAAAAAGACTACATTTTGGCAAGAAAGAAAAAACGACTTAAAATGGCCTATTGCGCATGACATGTGTGCATTGCAAGAGTTTCTTATCATGCAGAAACGAGTAACTACCTTTTCCTCATGTACATATTATTATTTATTTTTTAGCATTTTAGAGTTTGATTTGGATTTTCAAATCTTCATGAAATTTCATTTGCCATTAGTTTGAATTCATATCTACATCAACAACTTCATATTTGATCAAAATCACTGCAACAATAATAGATTTTCTAACAAAATTTTACCCGATCAAGAAGTCTACCAAAGTAAAATCTGTTAGAGTTATACCTCCATTGATACATAAGAGGAGACAGAGAGAGATTGTAACTAATTTTTAGAATTGTAACTAACTTTTACTCAATATGAAAAACGGTTATAACTAATGAAAATGAATTGTAACTTCGGTTTATATACACAACCTCAAATGCAAATGTCAATCAAATGAAACTTAAATGCAATCTAAATTCAAATCAATTACAACTTGAATGTGAATTAATATTCAACACCATCCCTTAAATCATATTCAAGTTAAAGTCAACAATACCCATTACATCTCTCAAATTGATGAAGTGTTCTATCTTAATTGTCTTGGCTATCACATCTGTAAGTTGCTTCTGAGCACTGACATGAACAACATCAAGTACTCCATGTTGAACATGATTGCGCAGAAAATGGTACTTGGTATCAATGTGCTTGCTTCTTCATGCAACACTGGATTCTTAATAAGAATTATGACAAATTTATTATCAATAATCAATTGAATGGTTTGCTCAGCTTGAACTTTAGTTCTTGTGGCAAATTCATCAGTCAAATAGCTTGATAAACTGACAAAGCACCAACTATGTATTCAGCTTCATAGGTTGACAAAGCAACCAGTGATTGCTTCTTGGAACACCAAGAAATAAGGGCTCATAGATACATAAACATGTATCATGTAATGCTTCTTCTGTCAACTCTGTCTCCATACCATTCAGAGTCAAAGTAGCATATCAACTCAGTAGCATCTGACACTCCATATGGAAACAGAATCCCATGCCTCAGAGTTCCTTTTACATACCTCAGAATCTTGACTGCATCATGGTATTATGACCACTTTGGTTTACTCATAAACCTACTCACCATTCCAACTGCATAACAGATTTCAGATCTAGTATTGCACAAATATCTTAAATAACCAATCAACTATTTGAAGGTGGTAGCATCTACATCCTCATCATCATCTTCTGAGTCTAGCTTATTATTTGTCGCAACACATGTGACTGCTGACTTACAATTTATCAGCTTAAATTTCTTCAGCAGCTCAAGTTCATACTTTAGTTGGTGCATAATAATTCCCTTCTCATAATGAAAAATCTTCATCCCAAGAAAATATACCATATTTCCAGGGATAGTTATATCAAATGCATTCACCGACACCTTCTTCAACTTATTTATCTAAGAAGTGCAACTTCGTATCAAAAGTATGTCATCCACATAAAGTCACACCAGAATCACATTGCCATCAAAAGTATGTTGCACATACACATCATATTTCATTTCACATTTCTGAAATCCAAGATCCTTAAAAAATTAATCAATTTTCAGATTCCAAGCTCTTGGTGCTTGTTTCAGCCTATACGGCTTTATGCAACATGTACATCATCCCTACTTTGTCCTCTTTCGTAAATCCAAGAGGTTATAACACATAAACTTCTTCTTCCAATGGATTATTTAGAAAAGCTGACTTTACATCTAAGTGTATCAGAGGCTAATTCCTATTTATAGTTATAGCAATAACCAACCTTATGGTTTCATGTATAAACTAAACTTTTGTAGGAATCCTCTAGCTACTAACCTTGATTTATGCTTAGAAAATGAACCATCTGGCTTCAGTTTTATATTAAAAACCCATCTCACACTGATGGCTTTCTTGTTCTGAGGTAGAACAGTCAATTCCCATGTCTCGTTTCTTTCAATGGGCTCTAGCTTTTTCTTTATGGAGTTCACCCATACCTTCTTCTTAAGAGCCTCATTGATGCTGACAGGTTCAGAGTCTATAATTATGGCACACTGTATGACTTCTCCTTCAGAGTCAATCTTAGTATCTTGCAGTAACTCAAAGTCTGTAAGTCTCCTTGGTATATGTTTGTCGTACCTCGGAAAATGAGAATACGACTTAGTGAAGCACAATCGCACGCTCATAGGATAGACTAAACACAGTCTCCCCCGAACTTTATTTATTCTTAAAAAGGAAAGGGGGAATATCGATAAAACCCAAGAAAGAATGATAATGATATTGGTTGTCGCAACCAAATCAGGATTTGGGATTCGATTATGCAAAGGGAAGGTATTAGCACCCCTCACATTTATTGCACTCAACGGGAACCATTAGATTAGTTGTGTGAGTTAGTGTTAGCTTAAAATGTTATGCTTCCAAGTTATTAAGAGGGAAAGATGAATAAACTCAAAATAAAAGAGAAAATGTTTTTGGATTTTTTATTATGCGCCTGACAAGATTTACAAATCCTGCTCCTACGTATCTCCGTGTGCAATAGAAAACTCGAGACTTACGTGGTTTTGGGTGGAAAATGTTTCTTTATTGGTCGATTTTAGCAAAAACTACTTTGTGTCAATCGATGAAAACATTGTTTGCTACCCAAAAATTGGAGAAGGGAACTTTTGCATCACGACCGAATGGATTTACAAATCAACATTCACGGGCAACTTCGCAAGCTTGCTCACATGTTCAAGTGGAGGAAACATTGTTTTTGCATCGTTAAGACAAAGTACATTTCGTTTGAGAAAAAGGTTTGAGGATCAATCACACGATGGCGAGAAAAGAGTTTGATTGGTTTGAAGTATTATTGGATGATGAGAGAGTTCGGAAGGGCATGAACTACATCTCGTTTCCTAACTTTCGGGAGTTTATGGACTACACCTAGCTCTTTTTTCATCTTATTGCAAAAACGGTCTTGATGTTCTTAGATGTATCAAAGTTTGGCTTGAGAAAGCACACTCGAAACTGTAGCGGGGTATTCGTTACCTTTAGATTTATTGACTAAATCAAAAGTAAACCATACAAGTCGAGTCGCCACCGCACTTCTATTTATCTAAAGGAAAGGTTAGAAAGCGAACAAAAACCGAGAAGTTTTATCGAACCAAAAACTAATAAAAATGTCAGAGATCGGGGTAAGGGGGTTGGTTATGCAATGGGAAGGTTTTAAGCACCCAAAACATCCTAGGTACTCCTAGGGATCCCTTTTCATAATTTGTTGTAAGATAGGTTGGTATTTGTGAAAAATTATTTGTGCAAACATGATTGGGGAGATGAGAGAAGAATGTACAAGTTATTTACAATTTCGTGTTTGAATGGATAAACCCATTGCCTACGTACCATCTTAAAAAAGATTAGGATCAAAACCTCGTAGTTCAGGGTAAAAATCTCAAAAGAAGTTGGTGAATTGATTGGTCCAAAAGCTTTAAGGTCTTTTGTTATCCAAGGGAGAAAACTCAACCTAAAACCACAAGTCCACCATGTGAGGATAGCTTCAACATGCTAGTGAGGGGTTAACCCTATAATAAGCATGGAAGACTCCTTGTCCATCACTAAGGATATAGGTGAGTATTATATCTACCTCAAGGATAACTCAAACCTAATAGCTAAAGGTTATGAAAAGTTTTTTATAAGAAGTGTCCATTGAAACCACAAAAACATTTGAATTAGTTATATTTACCAATGAAAAGTATTTACAAAATATGGTCAAAATTGACTTAGGATTCAATTCAAAATAAGTGTTATGAAAAGAAAGTTTGAAAATCAAAAGCATAATGCTTAGGTTTCTAATGTTTGGAAACAAATGTTAATGTTTGCACTAAAGTTTTGGCTTGGGTTAGAGTGGAGGGAAGAAGAAGAATGGCTAAGTCCTAAACATACAAGAGATGAAGGAGAAGAAATAAGACCACAAATGGAGTTCCCTTCTTGAGATCATATTGATGATCCAAGTAGCTCTCATCCTTTGGAATAAGCAAGCAAATAAGTATGTACTCAAGCAATCAATCAATCAAGCAAAGATCTTAGGAATCTTCCAAATGGCTCTTGTATCTCTCACTTTAGATGCACATGACAATGGTTCTTCAATTTGGCTCAAATTGGAATCCCTAGCACAAGAACACACACATCAAAAAGTTCTATAATGTCAAACAAGGAATGGACAAGAATGAGTTTAGAGATTTTGTCCTTCCAATTCATCTTCAACATTAAGCATTCTAAAGGCATGAGGCCTAGTTGCTCTTTGACATTTATAGCACTCTAAAGGCATGAGGCCTAGTTGCTCGTTGACTCCATTTTGCATAGGGAATATCCTAAAGTCTAAATCCTTTTTGTCCATTTTTGCATTTGGTTCACAACAATCAAAACAAAACACAAGCACAATAATATATACACAATTATACGCTCAAGTGAGCAAAAGGCAAATTGCATTAACATAAACATGTGCTCAAATGAGCAAAGGGGAAAAGCAAATGAATAATATGTACAAGAATAGTAAATTGCATAAATGTAAAGTGCAAGAATTAAATCTTAATGGTTAATGGTTAGTGTTAGTGTGCCATAAGGCAATTTAGCGCTATGTTAAGAAATCGTAAGTGGACTAATGTAGTAGTCACACCTATCTGAGGCCGATCAATAAAAATGTAGGCAACAACACAAGTTAGAGATCTTGATTAGTGAATCAAGCTCCTACAACTTGACATGCCAAAAGAAGAATGAGAAATGATCTTGTATTGATTTAGGTTCTTTGCTTGATTAGGAAGAAACTTATCCTTAATGCAAAGCCATTCACTTGATCTATGATCAAGATGACTTAGATTTGAATCAAGGAAGGTTAAACCTCCCATACATCAAGGTTAACCACCAATCTTTAACTCATTGATCAAAAAAGAAAAAGAAGAAGAAGAAGAAGAGGAATAAGGAAGTGCATTAATGGAAATCAAATGAGGTAATCAACATACATTGACCAAAGATAGATGAAATCAAGGTCAAACATTAGTAAACATAAGCAAGATGAAGTTTAGAAGTCAAGAAACAAATAAAATATTTTTGGTATTTTTCAAAATTAAAATAATACTTGAATTAAAATAAACAATTAAAGGTCAAACTTCAAATCCATTTCAAATCAACTTTGAAAAGTCCAAATGGATCATCCTAAGTTCAACAAGGTCAAACAAAGTTTGACAAAAAATTTCAGCATTTTTGGAAACCAAAAACTATTTTTAATCAATTAAAAATGCATAAAAAAAACCTAATTGAATTAAAATCTCAAATAAATCTCAAATCAATTAATAAATTGATGAGAATAATTTTCATAGATCCATCATCATTCAAAGAGGTTGGGAAAATATTTTTGTATTTTTTGAATATCAAAAACTATTTAAAATGAATTAAAAATAACCAGAAAAGAAAAAATTCATAAAAAATACCAAATGATAAAATAAAAAATATTAAAAATCATTTTTAGGAACTAGAAATTAAAAGAGAAATAATGCAATTGGTCTCACATTTTTTGGACCAATAATGAGAGAGATATGATTTTTTGAAATGAAATGGAATAAAAGAAATAAAATAAAAATAAAAATAAGAAAAAGCGTGAGGCGTTGGATCAAGAGCTCATTAATTGAGCTGGCACATCACATGGATCATATGCGCGCGTCCAACATACACTCCAGTCTATGGGAAACACGCTGCCATTAAATAAGTCATAACAATGAAGGATCCAGATTAGATCTGGAAATGAGATCGCACGGCCAGGATTTGATCTGGAGTTGGGACGGTGGTGTACACCACCATCTTCTCCGGCGAGACCTCCGGTTCCGGTGAGAGTTGCAGACATGGCAACCTCCATCAAATGCCATGATCTACATATCAATGGAAAGTTGGGGTGATGTACATCCCCCCTGTGCCAATTATTTCCACTCTAGACTTCCATGGAGAGAGAAATCAGAGGTTGAAATTTGTGGTGTTCAACTGAAAATTTAATGGATTTTCAAAATTCAAAGCATCAATCAATTGCCTTTGATGAGAGGACTTCAGCCAACCCAATAAATGGAAGAAAACAACAATAATCAAGGAGTTTCGAAGAAAATAAATTTGGATATCCACCTCTGAAATGTGGATCTTGAGAGCATAATTCTCCTTTGCTAATGCTTGCAGTGTAGTCTAGGGATGAAGATGAAGTGAGGTTAAGGAACTATGAGTCTGAAAATCAACCAATGAAGTTGAAATTCATATTTGAAAATTGGAAAGAAAAAAAAAGAGAGTTCCTTTAAGTGAGGCTATGGAGAGATTCTTGCAGCATAACAGGCGCCTTCAGGTTGTCTAATTGTGAAGCTTTGTGCACTAATTTATAGCAATTGGCCAAGGTATGCATGAGCAAAACATGTGCATGAATGGAAAGGGCCTCCATGCATGGGCCTGTACATGCGCATGGAGGGCCCAATTCCTATTGTTTTGGAAAGCTGAGATCATAACATGATGGAATGGTCGTGCAAAATGGATTCAATTGGCTTATGCAATGTGTTTTCAATTAGTTTCCAAAAATGCACTAAAATATTATCCTCTTCGAAAATGCCATCTCCAAAAATAGAACATGGCCTTATGGGTAATGGTTGGAAAGCTCTTGGCATGAGGATCAATTGTTATGTTGAACAAAAATTCATTTGAAATTGGTAAATTGATGAAAATTGATCATGAAGTTCAAGGTGCAAAATATGTGTATGTGAAAATTTCCAAAAATGGCCAACTTCAAGCCCTTCTGTTTCAATGATGCAAGCTCCAAATGGAAACACCTTCGACATCAAATTGGTAGATCTTTTCAAGGCAATAAATTTGGACTCAAATTTTGCATAATTTGGATTTTTGATGAGAAAGCTATGGGCACTTGAAGTTGGACTTTTTCACATTTCAATGCCTGTGGTCCAAAGTGACCTATAATATTTTGAATTATCACATGTATTTATTTTGGGATTATGAAAATTTGCCAACATAACCAATTAAGTACATCCTAAAATTTCCAATGCTTTTGATCCCACCTCAAAATCATCAAAAATGAATGAGTTATGTTCTTGGGAAGTTGACCTAAAATTAGGGTTTTAGTCAAAATGACCTATAATGTTTTGGAATGGGTGATGACCTTCCAAGCTTCAAATGAATTTTTGATGAACATGAAAGTTTTTTATATGGTCCTTAAGAACAATTTTTCTCTTGGGATCATCTCCATTTGACAAATACATTAAAAGTCAGGTCTTAGTGTACTTCAAAATAGTCAGATGAATTGACTGATCAACTTCTCAAGTCCATGCCTCAAATCTTGATGAATTGATGATTGAGGACACTCAAATAAGCTCAAATATTCATTAAATGATGAATGTAAGAACTTCCCTTGATTGTATTTGATCATGGGTTGAGGTTGCTTCATGAGCAAGGCACAGTTGATGAACAGATGAATTAGGGTTTCCTTGGGAAACAAGCCTCAAGCCCTTTGGTTTGCTTTGATCAAATTGACAAAATGAGATACTTGGGAGGAATATATGATGATTGAGAGCCTTGTGAACCATTTTCATGCTTGCTTTCAACTTCATCTAGCTACTTCAATGGGCATAGGGCCTCCTAGGCGCCTCAGATCTTATGATTACTCAAGCTACAAAACAAAAGATGTTAGTGACATATTTCTGTGCTTTTGGTTAGTAAACAAAAGAAGAAAAGCAATAATATACAATTCAAGCATGCTTGGTGGTCTCAAACTAACTCACAAGTGTTCCCACCCAAAGGTTAAGGAGCTAAGATGCTATGATCCTTTAGGCGAGATGCAAATGCAATGTTATGATGCCATGAGGGATCTTAGGGTCAAAATTGGGGTCTTACAGATGCCCCTATTTAAGGTCATTCTAGCCGGAGATATGAAGGTTAAAATCTTCGTCTCGACGAGGTAGAATGGGCTTAAATAATAACAAAGGAAAAATGTATGTATGCAAAAGCTAATGCTCTATGGGGATTTATGTCCACAAAGGAAAAAGAAATCAGGAGAAACTGAAAATCCATATGAGTAATACACTCATAAATGGGACAAAGACTCTGGGGAGTAAAGAGGATAAAAATGCGTGAGCAGGTCACGACTTAGAACTTGTTGAGGAACACGAATAGACTCCATGAAAATAAATCAATGGAAAGACTCGAGCTAACACAGAGATGCGTGTATTAGGGAATATGCCAATACAGCCAAAACTGTCCATAAAGGACACTTCGGATAAAGATCCGGACTCGGATGGGGAATGTCCAAAGAGGACTCAGTTGAGGAAACAACAAGATGAGGTATTACCGGTTACTGGGTAATAAGCTCAAAGAGACATGTGATCTAGACACCGGTATAACGGTGAGAGATATCAAACATCCATAACATCTGAGGAAGACCTAAAAAGGTATATTTCAACTCAGGAAAATCTGACTCCAAAGGGGAAAAAAAGTCATAATAGGGAGCAGAAAGGAAGGAACACCAGGAGGGCTGAAAAAGCAAACTCGATTACAGGATGGGCATTTGATTCCGTAAGGAAATACGAATCTTACTCGACTGGGGAAGAAAAAAGACTTCGACTGAAAAACGCATGAGATATATTATCTATTACCGTCAGAACGTAGATAACATATTCGCATGGAAGATTATCCACAACCGGTTACTGGGTTAATAAAGGATAAATCGACCGAAAGGAAAGGACATTGGGATACCAAATACTAGGTATAAAATGATGACCAATCAAAAGGGGAGAAACAATCATTACCAAACAAGGGTAAATGAAAGATAACTCGCTGGGGATAACTTACTTAATCAGAGCAATTATCCAAGAGATATATCACCGGTTACTGGGAGATATACTCAAAAGTGAAGGAATATCAATACCGAATATTGGATAAAGATAACCAATAAATAGGGGATTACATCTATCGGTCACTGGGTAGAAAACCGCAGAAGAGTAACCATCATCGGTTAGGATGTACAAAATCAACGGTTAACTCTGCAAGGGAATAAAATTGAGGTTTACGACTACCGGTATGAGGGTAGAAAACTACAGAAATAGGAGTTATAACTACCGGTTACTGGGTAGCAGGCCACAGATTCTGCCGGGGAGAAGATGGACAGTTACTGGTTACTAAGCAATCATTCATCTAAACTACGGGGAAGTGCAGGGGAAATAACAAGAATAGTCAATCTAGGAACAAGCTAGAGAGACATAATGAAACAAGACTCAACCCTATGAGGATATAACTCAGGGGAGAAATTCCATCCCAGTACATAATTTTGGGAGGAAACAGAAATCATAATCATCCACGAGGTCACAACTCAGTAGGGAATGTGGAAGAAAGGGTAAACACTTTCTGCCTATGGGACTGACTTTATATGGAGAGATCAAACACCAACATCTGCTTGGGGGAATATATACCACCAAATAGCAGGAGATAATAAACAAAGAGAAATGGCAAAGAAATGCAACATGAATGTTTGAATGTTATGATTAAGCATGTATATGCATGGTTTATGTATGATTAATGCTGACAAACAGACATATCTAACACAAACAGGTCCAAGAATCAATGGACAGACATCCGATACTACTTCTCAAAAGAGAAAGCCAGACCCACTGGAGAACATCCAATCTGATGGGGGAAACAAATACCAGGAAACAATGATCTCTGCAGAGGAAGGAGAACCAATCACTCCGCTGGGAAGGAATCAACACATCTTCCTCAGAAGTTCCAACGCCAATCTGAAATCAGGCAAAGTCTTGGCTGGGGAACTGATCATGGATTCGATCCGTCGTAGAAGCAATTCTACTGGGGACATTATCCAGGGGAAGGATGAAACTCTGTGGGGAACAACCACCGACCAAAAAGTTTCAAAACCAACACATTTCCTTGCACTGCTGGATAAATCATCTGTGTCGAGGAGAAAAGAAACACCACTCCGTTGGGGATAGAAAATAAACATTTTCAACACCCGCTCTACTCAGAAGGAAAATAACAAATAGGCTCTGATCAGACAACTCCACTGGGGAAACACTACTGACGACCGTGCTGAGGAGCGAAAGTGGGGTCAACCCTGTTGAGGATGATCGAGGAGCAAATCTGCTGGAGATTAAAGTAGACAAGTCCACAGGGGAAAAGCTACAAACCAAACTTGTTGAGAATTTCGCTCATGTCGGGGATTTCCTGCCTATTCTACGGGAGAAGTCCAGTGAGAGAAGACTAACTTTCTTGAAAATATAGCATATCAATTTATCAATTTATAAAGGATTTTAGGTCTATCCAACCAAGGGATGACAACCATATAACTGATAACACAAATGCTAGACTCAGTTTCAACTGGGGAGCTAGAAAGCTGAGAGCCAACTCCAGACTCTATAGGGATTTGGTGAGATGCATAATTTTCTTCTGCACTTGCGGGGTAAGACAACCTGAAAGATAATGAAGAGGATACCAGTATTCTCGGAATATGATCAAATGTCTTACCCTTTTGGAGATCATACCATCCTTGGGAAAACACCGAAGATGTCCTAATTATCCTTTTTGTCATTGTGAATGTTCAATTTGCTTAAAAACAACTTATAAAAGTTTTGTTTATTTAAAACAATGATATTTTATCAATTAAAAACATGCAAATATTTGTTGAATAGAAACAAATAAGAGTGCAAAGAATTGGATAAAGGCTCAAATTTATTTGATGGAATGGTAGTCTGCAAATGGCAAGACTTCATGGATCTTTACAAATTTGAAATTGGTGATATATATTGGAAAAGGGCTACATTGAACATAATGACCATTTCTCCACCAACTCTGAATCCAATGTATTTGAAGCTTCATTTGACGATGACTAAGCGAGAATCTTTGACAGATGACAGTTGAAAAACAAAGTCTTGTCAGGATGAAGTTACTTGCCAAATCTTTAATTGTTGCCTAGATTACCCCAGGGTGAGGTACTCAATCTAGCGGGATATATATATATATATATATATATATATATATATATATATATATATATATATATATATATATATATATATATATATATATATATATATATATATATATATATATATATATATATATATATATATATATATATATATATATATATATATATATATATATATATATATATATATATATATATATATATATATATATATATATATATATATATATATATATATATTCATTTTTTTATGTCTCTAACTTTTGCCTGGATCTCCCTTTCGGGTTTTCAATCCACCGAGACGCTCATTTTTTTGCCTAAGCCGCCCTTTCGGGTTTCCAACTCAGCGAGCTGTTCTGTTTTTCTTTCTAGGCGAAGTATTTCTTGACTGCATCTGAGTTCACAGGACGAGAGAAATCCTCCCCATCCATAGTTGTAAGTATCAAAGCACCGCTTGAAAAGGCTCTCTTAACAACATATGGACCTTCATAGTTTGGAGTCCGCTTGCCCCTGGAATCGGGCGCGAAAGACAAAACTTTCTTGAGCACAAGGTCACCTCCTCAGAACACACGAGGCTTGACCTTCTTATTAAAAGATTTCTTCATCCTCTACTGATATAACTGACCATGGCACATGGCAGTCAATCTCTTCTCTTCTAATAGATTCAGTTGGTCATAACGACTCTGGACCCATTCAGCATCAGTCAACTTGGCTTCGATCAAGACTCTCATTGATGGGATCTCCACCTCTACTGGGAGCACAACCTCCATGCTATATACAAGGGAGAAAGGGGTTGCCCCTGTTGAAGTGCGTACGGATGTACGATATCCATGCAAAGCAAACGGCAATATCTCATGCCAATCTTTGTATGTAACAACCATCTTCTGGATAATCTTCTTGATGTTCTTATTAGCAGCTTCAACAGCCCCATTCATCTTGGGCCTATAAGGAGAAGAATTATGATGTGCTATCTTGAACTCGCTACACAGCTCTTTCATCATCTTGTTGTTCAAGTTAGATCCATTATCAGTAATGATCTTGTCTGGCACACAATAATGGCATATGAGTTAATTCTTGATAAACTTCACAACCACCTGCCTTGTCACGTTTGCATACGACGTTGCTTCAACCCACTTGGTGAAGTAATCATTTGCTACGAGAATATATCTGTGACCATTGGACGCTTTCAGCTCTATCATGCCAATCATGTCGATTCCCCACATGGAGAAAGGCCATGGTGATGAAATCACATTCAGAAGTGTCAGGGGGATATGAATCTTGTCCGCATAAATCTGACACTTGTGACATTTCTTCACATATTTGCAATAATCAGACTCCATTGTCAGCCAATAGTAGCCTGCTCTCAACATCTTTTTTGCCATGGCATGTCCATTGGGATGGGTACCAAATGAACCCTCATGGACTTCAGTCATTAACATGTCTGCTTCGTGTCTATCCACGCATCTGAGAAGCACCATGTCAAAATTCCTCTTATAAATCACATCGCCACTGAGGTATAAACTGCTAGATAATCTCCTCAAAGTCTTTTTATCTTTCACAGATGCCCCTGACGGGTAAATCTAACTCTGAAGAAAACACTTGATGTCATAATACCATGGCTTATCATCTTTCACCTCTTCTACTACAAATAAATGAGCTGGTATATCCAAGTGCATCACAGTGATATTGGGAACCTCATTACAGAGTCTCACCACAATCATCGAAGCAAGCGTAGCAAGTGCATATGCCATCAGATTCTCATCTCGAGGAATATGATGGAAGTCAACCTCAGTAAAGAAGGTTGAAATCTGCCTCGCATAATCTCTATATGGGATGAGGCCAGGCTGATTCGTCTCTCATTCACCCTTAATCTGATTAACAACAAGGGCCGAATCACCATAAACATCAAGATGCTTGATCCTAAGATAAATACACTCTTCCAATCCCATGATACAAGCCTCATACTCCGCCATATTATTCTTGCATTTGAAAGTTATCCTTGTTGTAAAAGGAAAATGTGTTCCCTGAGGAGTAATAATCACTGCCCCAATACCATTTCCTTATTGATTTACAGCGCCATCAAACACCATGCTCCACCGGGAACTAGGTTCTGGCCCATCATCGAGTGTAGGCTCATCGCAATCTTTCATTTTCAAATACAAATTCTCCTCATATGGGAAGTCTTATTGAACTGACTGATAATCCTCAATTGGTTGATGTGCCAGGTGGTCAGCCAAGATACTACCTTTAATAGCTTTCTGAGCTCAATACTCAATATCATACTCAGACAACATCATCTTCCAACAGGCAATCCTCCTAGTTAAAGTAGGCTTCTCAAAAATATACTTGATTGGATCCATTTTGGATATCAACCAAGTCGCGTGATTTAACATATACTGGCGTAAGCGCTTAGCGGCCCAAGCCAAAGCACAGCATGTCTTCTCAAGCATTGAGTATCGAGACTCGCAATCAGTGAACTTCTTACTCAGGTAGTAGATAGCATACTCTTTCTTCCCTGATTCATCTTGCTGACCAAGGACACAACCCATTGAGTCTTCAAGAACTTTCAGATACATAACCAGGGGTCTCTCTTCCACAGGCGGAGACAGAATCGGAGGCTCGGACAGATACTCTTTGATACTGTGAAAGGCCTTTTGGAAATCCTCGGTCCAGTCATGATGCTGATCTTTCCAGAGGAGCTTGAGTATCGGCGCACATGTGGCAGTCATGTGGGATATAAATCTGGAGATATAATTCAAGCGGCCAAGAAAACCTCGGACTTGCTTCTCAGTTTTGGGTGCAGGCATCTCTTGTATTGCTTTGACCTTAGCAGGATCAACTTCAATACCTCTCTCGCTGACAATAAAGCCCAATAACTTGCCGGAACGGACTCCAAATGTACAATTGTTAGGATTCAGACGAAGCTTATACTTCCTCAAACGCTTAAAAAGCTTCAACAAGTGCTCTACATGTTCAACTTCCGTTCTTGACTTTGCAATCATATCGTCAACATATACCTCGATCTCCTTGTGCATCATATCGTGAAACAAGGTAGTCATAGCTCGTTGATACGTGGCTCCAGCGTTCTTCAAACCAAAGGGCATCACTCGATAATAGAATGTTCCCCAAGGTGTGATGAATTTTGTCTTCTCCATATCCTCGGGTGCCATTTTAATCTGATTATATCCGGAAAATCCGTCCATAAATCAGAAGACATTGAATTTAGATGTATTATCTACCAACATATCAATATGTGGTAGAGGAAAATCATCTTTCGGACTAGCTTTATTCAAGTCTCTATAGTCCACACACATTCGGACTTTTCCATCTTTCTTAGGCATGGGCACAATATTGGCCACCCATTGAGGATAGGTAGAAGTCACCAGAAACCCCGCATCAATTTGCTTATGAACTTCTTCTTTAATATTCACTGCCATGCCGGGATGAGTTCTTCTGAGCTTCTGCTTCACAGGCACACACTCAGGCTTCAACGGCAGGAAATGTTGCACGATATCAGTATCCAGACCAGGCATGTCTTCATATGACCAGGCAAAGACGTCGACGTATTCTCGTAGCAACTCAATCAACACCTTCTTAACAGACTCTACCAGGAGTGCCCCAATCTTCACTTCTCGCACACAATCCTCAGACCCCAAGTTGAATTTTTCCAGATTCTCGAGATGTGGCTGAATGATCTTCTCTTCGTGCTCAAGTAGATGAGTAATCTCGTCAGGAATCTCTTCAACATCATCTTCTTCGGCCTCAAATACAGGGAACTCAAAGTTGGGAGATGGTGTTGGATCATTATGTTCAATGGGTTTGATCAACCTGCATAATGATTTTGGATATAAAAGAGATTTTAGAATTCAAACAAGGCAAATCATTATGCAGATGAAAAGATTGATTTTATTCTATTTTTTAAGGTTTTACGTAATCACCAATTTCATACAAAAAGCAAAAAGTGAAAATAATTGGAAAAACAAACATTTAACATGAATTTATTGAATGAAATATCATTGTATTTATGAGCCAACAATGTCATCACTTCTCCTTTTGGCATGAGATAAGGGTTTTTAAACAAACAGTGAACATTATGTTGACTTATGGACAACTGTTGGAACATCAACAACGACCCAGTTATTGCAGACCCCTCCAGGGATGACAAAGTTGCCAGAATCCTCCTTTGCATCCTCTTCCACAATAGCAGCAGCTTCGTCGTCTTGGACGGTGTGGATGAACCCACCACTCTGAAACAACCCACGCTTGTTGAAAGTGCCAGAAGAATACCCTATGCCAGCCCGGGATTTATTGTCTTCCAACTTTATCATTTGTCCCAAACCAGTAGTTGTGCCATGCTCAATGGCCAACTTAGCATCGTTGTAGGACGCAAATGAAGAAGTTCCTTTCTTAGAAGGCTCAGTAATAGATAAAGCTTGGAACGGGGTCCCAACTTCATCCTCAGCGTCTATATAAGAAAAGGAAGACAGATGGCTAACCAGGAGAGCCTTCTCCCTCTACCACCACCAACTTTTTGTTCTTGACAAATTTCAATTTCTGGTGTAGGGTGGATGTCACGGCGCCTGCCTCGTGAATCCATGGTCTGCCCAACAGACAGCTATATGATGGGTGGATATCCATGACTTGAAAAGTGATCTGGAAATCACTCGGTCCAATCTTGACTGGGAGTTCAACCTCACCAATCACCGTTTTACGGGATTCATCAAAAGCTTTTACCACCACTCCACTCTGCCTCATGGGAGGCCCCTGGTATGAAAATCTGGCCAGAGTGGATTTTGGCAACACATTCAGTGATGATCCAGTGTCTACCAGGACATTAGACATGGCATCATCCTTGCAGCTCATAGATATGTGAAGTGCCAAATTATGGTCTCTTCCCTCCTCAGAGAGATCAGCATCACAAAAACTCAGGTTGTTACAAGCAGTATTGTTTGCAGCAATACTATCGAATTGTTCTATTGTGACGTCATGATCTACATACGCCACATCCAACACCTTCTGCAGAGCTTCACGTTGTGGTTCTGAATTCATTAGCAAAGATAACACAAATATCTTTGATGGCGTTTGTAGAAGCTGATCTACAACGTTGTATTCACTCCTCTTGATGAGCCAGCAGAGACAGGAGTTCTTACAGCGGTGGCAAGTTTATTAGCAACAAGTGTTGGATTCGGAGCAACAACAGCATTTCCAACCGGACGAACAACGCAATTAGCAATATCATTCCTCCTAATGTCAGCCTGGGGTTTCGGCGGAGCCAAGAAAACACGACCACTACGGGTCAGGCTGCTAACATCAGCGATATTAACAACAGAGGTAGAGGGCAGGGGCGAGTCCTTCCCATCTTCTAATGCCACAACATTGTAACGATAGGTGTAGCGGGGTATTCGTTACCATTAGAGATATTGACTAAATCTAAGGTAAACCATACAAGTCGAGTCGCCACCGCACTTCTATTTATCCAAAGGAATGGTTAGAAAGCGAACAAAAACCTAAAAGTTTTATCGAATCAAAAACTAGTAAAAATGTCAGAGATCGGGGTAAGGGGGTTGGTTATGCAATGGGAAGGTTTTAAGCACCCAAAACATCATAGGTACTCCTAGGGAGCCCTTTTCACATTTGTTGTAAGGTTGGTATTTTGTGAAAATTTGTTTTCCAAACATGATTGAAGATATGAGGAGAGAATATACAAGTTTATTTACATTTTGTGTTTGGATGGATAAACCCATTGCCTACGTACCATCTTAAAAAAGATTAGGATCAAAACCTCGTAGTTCGGGGTAAAAATCTCAAAATGAGTTGGTGAATTGATTGGTCCAAAAGCCTTAAGGTCTTTTGTTATCCAAGGGATAAAACTCAACCTAAAACCACAAATCCACCATGTGAGGATAGCTTCAACATGCTAGTGAGGGGTTAACCCTATAATAAGCATGGAAGACTCATTGTCCATCACTAAGGATATAGGTGAGTATTACATCTACCTCAAGGATAACTCAAACCTAATAGCTAAAGGTTATGAAAAATTTGATTAAGAGGGTGGCCATTGAAACCACAAAAAGACATTTGAATGGGTTATATTTACCAATGAAAAGTATTTACAAGATATGGTCAAAGTTGACTTAGAAGTTCAATTCAAAATAAGTGTTATGAAAAGAAAGTTTGAAAATCAAAAGCATAAGGCTTAGGTTTCTAATGTTTGGAAACAAGTGTTAAATGTTTACACAAAAGTTTTGGCTTGGGGTAGAGTGGAGGGAAGAAGAAGAATGGCTAAAGTCCTAATCATACAAGAGATAAGGGATAAGAAACAAGACCACTAATGGAGTTCCTCTCTTGAGATCATATTGATGATCGAAGTAGCTTCCATCCTTTGGAATATGCAAGCAAAATAATAGTGAGCTCAAACAATCAACCCAATCAAACAAGCTTCTTAGAAGATCCTCAATGTATCTTGTGTCTTTCACTTTGGATGAACATGGCAATGGTTCTTCAATTTAATCTCTCATAGGATTCCCTAGCACAAAAGCACACACATCAAAGAGTTTTATGAAGCAAATCAAGGATGGACAAGAGTGAGTTTAGAGGTTTGGTCCTTCTAATCCATCTTCAACATTTAAAGTCCTTTTACTCCAATTTGCATAGGGAAAGTCCTAGAAACTATGTCCATTTGTCCATTCCTTTGCATTTGGTCCACAATAATAAAAACAAAATACAAGCACAATAATATATACACAATTATTTGCTCAAGTGAGCAAAAGGCAAATTGCATTAACATAAACATGTGCTCAAATGAGCAAAGGGGGAAAAGCAAATGAATAATATGTACAAGAATAGTAAATTGCATAAATGTAAAGAGCAAGAAGTAAATGTTAATGGTTAATTGTTAGTATTAGTAGTTAGTATGCCATAAGGCAAATTTAGCGCTATGTTAAGCAATCGTAATTGGACTTATGTAGAAGTCACAACTATCTAAGGCCGGTCAATAATAATGTAGGCAACAACACAAGTTAGAGGTCTTGATTAGTGAATCAAACTCCAACAACTTGCCATGCCAAAAAGAAGATGAGAAATGATCTTGTATTGATTTAGGTCCTTTGCATGATTTAGAAAGCAATATATTCTTAATGCAAAGCCATTCACTTGATCCATGATCAAGATGAATTAGATTTGAATCAAGGAAGATTAAACCTCCCTAATCAATGCTAACCACCAACCTTTAACTCATTGATCAAAAAAGAAAAAGAAGAAGGAGAAGAAGAAGAAAGAAATGGAGAATTCAAGTGCATTAAATGAAATAGAATGTACTAATCAACAAATGTTGACCAAAGATAGAGAAGATCAAGGTCAAACAATAGAAAATAGAAGCAAAAAGAATATTAGAAGTCAAGAAATAAACAAAATATTTTTGGCATTTTTTAATATTAAAATAAAACTTGAATTAAAAATAAAAATAAAGGTCAAACTTCAAACTCACTTCAAATCAACTTTCAAAAGTCCAAGTGAATTATCCCAAGTTCAACAAGGTCAAACAAAGTTTAACAAAAAATTTCAGCATTTTTAAAAGTCAGAAACTATTTTTAATCAATTAAAAATGCATAAAAATAACCTAATTGAACTAAAATCTCAAATAAATCTCAAATCAATTAATAAATTGATGAGAATATTTTTCATAGATCAATCATCATTCAAAGAGGTTGAGAAAATATTTTTGTATTTTTTGAATATCAAAAACTATTTAAAATGAATTAAAAATAACCAGAAAAGGGAAAATTACTAAAAAATAGCAAATGATGAAATAAAAAATATTAAAAATCATTTTTAGAAACTAGAAATTAAAAGAGAAATAATGCAATTGGTCCCATAATTTTGGGACCAATAATGAAAGAGATATGGATTTTAGAAAATAAAATGGAATTAAAAAATAAAATAGAAATTAAAATCAGAATTAAAAAAGATGGAAAAGCGTGAGCCCTTGGACCTGAGCTCATTAATTGAGCTGGCAGATCCAACCATCCACAAGTGCGCGTCCAACGTGTTCCAAAGTCAATGCAACCACACGCTGTATTAAAATAAGTCATAAGAATGAGAGGCTAAGATCTAATCTGGAAATGAACATGAAGGGCCACGATTGGATCTGGAGACCAGACGGTGGCCAGTGCCACTGTCTTCTTCGGCTAGCTCCGGTGAGAGCTCAAATTTGCAGAAGAGCAAATGTGCACCAAAACGCACGATCCAGGTGCCAAAAGAAAGGTGGAGTGATGTACATCACTCCTATGCCACTGAATTCCACTCTAGATCCCAATTGAGAGAGAAATCAGAGATGGAACTTTGGTGGTCTTCAACTGAACTTGCTTGATTTCAAAAATTAAGAACATAATAGTGATGCCTCTATGCAGAGGACTTCACACAACACAAAATCAAGGCAAATGGATCAATATATGAGCTGTTTCAAAGCAAAATGCAGTTGAGCAAAACCTTTGAATTGTGAAGAAATGAGTCACGATCTTTGATTCCTTTTGCAAACAGAAGCTTCTATGGATCAAATGAAGAAGGTTTAGGAACTATGGATCTTAAAATTCAATCGATGCAATTGACTTTCAGATCTGAAATTTTTGAAAGAAAGTGAAAAGTTCCTTTGGTGAGAGTTGGGTTTTGAGTTCAGCAGAGGTTTAGGCGCCTTTAGGTTGAGGAATGAGAGCTCACATACCATGTTTTTATAGCCAAAGCCATCTGAAAGTGCATGAACAAAGTGTGCATGGGAGAAGAGGACCTCCATGCATGGGCCTGTACAGGTGCATGGAGGGCCCAATTCTTATTGGAATTGATTGCTATACATCACCAAATAAGAATTGGACGTGCAGATTGGATATTAACAGCTCATGCAATGTGTTTGAAATGAATTTCACAAAATGCACTATAATGTTCTCCTCTTCGAAAATGATACTTCCAACATTAAACATAGGCTTATGGGTAATGGTTTGAAAGCTTGTTGCATAAGGAACAAATGCTATGTTGATCAAAACTCCAATTGGGCCTTGGAAATTAATGAAATTTAAGCTTGAAGTGTAGGGTGCAAAACATGCATATGTGAAGTTTCCAAATTTGGCCAATGTTCAAGCCCCTCTATTTCAATGATGCAAGCTCCAAATGACAAAATATTCAACATGAAAGTTGTAGATATTTTCAAGACAATAAATTTGGACTCACATTTTGCATCATTTGGATTTTTTATGAAGAGGTTATGGGCACTTGAATTGGACTTTTTCACATTTCAATGCATTTAGTCCAAAGTGACCTATAATGTTTTGCATCATCACATGTATTGCTTTTGAGATTTTACAATTTTTATCAACATAACATTTTAAGTAGACACATTAAGCTTTCCAATGCATTAAGTTTCACCTTAAAATAATGAAAGATGAAGGAGTTATGTTCTTGGGAAGTTGACCCAAAATTAGGGTTTCAGTCAAAATGACCTATAATGTCTTGGAATGGATGATGACCTTCCAAGCTTCAAATAAATTTTTGATGAACATGAAAGTTGTTCATATTATTCTTAAGAACATTCTTTCTCTTGGGACCATTTCCATTTGACCAACACATAAAAAGTTAGGTCTTAGTGTACTTCAAAATAGTTAGATGAATTGACTGATCAACTTCTCAAGTCCAAATCTCATATCTTGATGGGTTGATGATTGAGGACACTCAAATAAGTTCAAATATGCATGAAATGATGAATTAAAGGACTTCCCTTGATTGTATTTGACCTTGGGTTGAGGTTGCTTCATGAGCAAGGCATAGATGAATTAGGGTTTCCTTGGGAAACAAGCCTCAACCCCTTTGATTTACTTTGATCAAAATGATGAATTGAGATACTTGAGAGGCATAATTGATGGATGAGAGCTTTGGGAACCATTACCATGCTTGCTTTCATCTTCTCTTGACCATATCATTGCACAAAGGATCTCCTAGAAGCTTTGGATCTTGTGACTGCTCAAGCTACAAACAAGAGATGTTAGTGACATATTTTTGTGCTTTTGGTTAGTAAATAAAATGAGAAAAGCAATAATATACAATTCAAGCATGCTTGGTGATCTCAAACCACTCACAAGAGAGATCTCACCCAAAGGGCAAAGGGAACCAAGATGCTTATGATCCTTGAGGCTATGCAAATGCCATGTTATGATGCCATGAGGGATCTTATGGTCAAAATTGGGGTCTTACAGATGCCCTATTTAAGGTCATTCTAGCCGGAGAAGTGAAGGTTAAAATCTTCGTCTCGACGAGGTAGAATGGGATTAAATAATAACAAAGAGACGAATTTTGGTCCCTAAGAGACCTCATGATGCAGATGTATGTATGCAAAAGGGTAATACCCTGTGGGGATATATGTCCACAAAGAAGAGAAGAAATCTGGAGAAACTGACAATCCATATGAGCAATTCACTCTATGGGACAGAGACTCTGGGACTCTTATGCGGATAGAAAAGGAGATAAATTGCGTGAGCAGGTCACGACTTAGAACTTGCTGAGACATGAGAGAGACTCCATGAAAATAAATCAATGGAAGGACTCGAGCTGACTCAAAGATGCATGTATTGGGGAATATGCCAATACAGCAAAATTATCCATAAAGGATACCTCGGATAAAATCCGGACTCAGGCTGGGAGAATCCACTAAGGGACTTCGCTGGGGAAAAACCACAAAGGACCCTGATGGGGCAAAGTCCAAAGAGAAACTCAGCTGAGGAAACAACAAAATGAGGTATTACCGGTTATTGGGTAATAAGCTCAAGAAGACATGTGATCAAAACACCGGCATGAGGGTGAAAGAGCAACATGCTCGGGGAGAATGAATATCTAAGACCGGTATAAAGGTGAGAGATATCAAACATCTGAAATCATCTGAGGAAAGCCTAAAAAGGTATATTTCAACTCAAAAAAATCTGACTCCACAGGGGGCAAAAAGTCATAATAGGGAGTAGAGAGGAAGGGACACCAGTGATACCGGTTACTGGGCATATAATAGGTGACCGACCAAGCGTGAATTGGGGAATATTTCCAAGACACTCATCATCCAAAAGGACATTCGACTCCGCAAAAAGGAATACGAATCTTACTCAACTGGGGAAGAACAGGAGACTTCGACCAAAGAGCGCATGAGATATATTATCTATTACCGTCAGAATGTAGATAACATACTCGCATGGAAGATTATCCACAACCGGTTATTGGGTTAATAAAGGATAAATCAAACGAAAAGAAAGGACATCGCGATACCGAAAACCAGGTATAAAATGATGACCAATCAAAGAGAGAAACGATCATTTCCGACGAAAGGCAAATGAAAGATGACTCGCTGGGGATACATTGACAAAGGCAATGGTCCGGGAGATATATCGCCGACTACCAGGAGATATACTCAAAAAGGGTAAAGGACTATCAATGCCGAATATTGGATAAAGATAACCGTCAAGGAGGGGATTACATCTACCAGATACTGGGTAGAAAACCACGGAAGAGTAACCGTCATCGGTTAGGATGAACAAAAAGGTTAACTCTGCAGGGGGATAAAATAGGGTTTACAACTATCGTTATAAGGGTAGAAAAACCACAGAAATAGGACTTATAACTACCTGCATGAGGGTAGAAGGCCAAAGACTCCGCCGGGGAAAAGATGGATAATTACTAGTTACTGAGCAGTCATTCATCTGAACTACGGGGAATCTTAGGAAAAAGACACGAGAAGCCAATATAGGATCAAACTAGAGAAGCGCGACGAAACAAGACTTGTCCCTATGAGGATATAACTCAATGGGGAATTCCATCCCAATATATGTTGGGAGGAAATAGAAACAACCATCATCCACGAGGACGTAACTCGGTGGGGAATATGGAAGAAAGGATAAACACTTTCTGCTTATGGGGCCGACTCTACATGGAGAGATCAAACACAAACATCTGCTTGGGGAAACATATTACCAACTAGCAGGAGATAACAAACAAAGGTATATGGCAAAGAATGCAACATGAATATCTGAATGTTAAAATTATGCATATATGCATGGTTTACGTATGATGAATGCTGACAAACAGACATTTCTAACACAAACAGGTCCAACGGTCAATGAACAAACATCTGGTACTACATCTCAAGAGAGAAAGCTAGGCCCAGTGGAAAACATCCAATCTGATGAGGGGCAAGAGATACCAGGAAACAAAGATCTCTGCAAGGGAATGAACATCAGCCATTCTGTAACACCCCAAAATTTGCCCTCCTTATTCACGCATTCATTTTTAGGTCATTTAACATTAGATACATTGCATTTTATCATGTCAATCGGGATTAGCTCCAAGAAGCTTGAACATCATCCAGGACACTTTGTGGGTTCTATTTAGATGATCAGTCAACACAAGGGAAAGACTTGAGTTACTTCCAACAGGGGTCTATTCGTCAGTCAAAACGTTAATCTTGAAGGAGCAAAGGTTTGTTCATGAGCTGTCATGCTCGCTAGGCGAAGACCACGCGTTAAAAATATAACAGCAGAATTTTGGGCCTAGGTTGCATCCAATTCAAGCCCACAAAGCCACGAAATTCAGTCTATAAATACCAAGGCTTCACTTGAGAAAAAAAGGGGGGGAGACAGAATTCCATCATTCAGGAATTCGGAGGCAGAATTCCCATCATTCAGGAATTCAGAGGCAGAATTCCCATCATTCAGGAATTCGGAGGCAGAATTCCCATCATTCAGGAATTCGGAGGCAGAATTCCTTCATTCAGGAATTCGGAGGCGGAATTCCCATCATTCAGGAATTCGGAGGTAGAATTCCATCATTCAGGAATTCGGAGGCAGAATTCCCATCATTCAGGAATTCGGAGGCAGAATTCCATCATTTAGGAATTCGGAGGCAGAATTCCATCATTCAGGAATTCGGAGGCAGAATCCCATCATTCAGGAATTCGGAGGCAGAATCCCATCATTCAGGAATTCGGAGGCAGAATCACCATCATTCAGGAATTCGGAGGCAGAATTCCATCATTCAGGAATTCAGAGGCAGAATTCCATCATTCAGGAATTCATCAGAAGATCAGAGAGAGACTACCTGACAGAGAACTCAGAGCAGCCTCCAAACCCTGAAGGGAACTCAACTGCACAGAATCACCTCTGCCTCACATAAACCCTAAAGGTTGTTTTGTAAACCTCACGGGTGCAACTCAATTTCAATCAAGCTCCTTAATCAGGTTTGCCCTATTCCCATTATTTTACGCCTTCAATTTGAATGTTCTAAATGTGTGATGTATTATGTTTGAATTTGGAAGTGTGGATATCGTTAGGTTTCGCATATGCATAAATGGGTGAAACCTATGCCTTGAATGCTTAATCGTTTAATTTCTGAAGTGTATGCCATAGGGTTTGAGGTTTCTGAAATTGCACTGTTATCCATGAAAAATCCAAAACCCGCAAGCGCTCGCTAGCACCTTCGTTAGGCGAGCACGCAACGATGCTTCGCCAAGCCTTCGCTAGGCGAGACAGTAGCGATCGCGACAGTAGCATTTGCTTTTTTCTGTTTTTCTATAATCTGACTTACGTTTTTCATAGCATGTTTTCTCCTAATCCTTATCGTGTTTCACTAACCCTTTTGTTGAGTTTTTGTGAAGGCTCACATGACTTTTGCAAGGATAGCTCGCTGGATATTCCACTTTGCTTGTGGGATACCATTTGGGAGATTTATTCTGATTGCCTTGTTGGCACGTTCACTTTATACATGTTTGTTTTGTATGTGTTCGTATCCCCATAGGTAGCGCGGTTCCTTCGTCAAGGACTGCCTTTTTGCATGAGCATCCCTAACCCTACCAACTCATTGATTTTTCTTCTCCTAAGAACACGTTAACTCCTTCTACTACAGGCGAGTAAGTCTCCAAAGGTCGAGCATCCGGTAGATTGCGTAGTAACGTCGTTCGTCCAAAACCCAATCCATAACCCCGTAGTTAGCCGAACTACGGCTTGCTCTGATTCTCATTCCAGATGAGATACGTAGGCATAAGACGCGATGTCTTAGCAAGCACAATTACCCTTAACCCCTAGGTAGCCGAGCTACGAAGACTCTGATTCTCATATTCAGATGAGATATGTATGCAGTGGATGCGACATCCGTGCGAGTCATTTTCTTTTGACCCCTTTTTTTAGTAAATAACACATTAGATAAACCCACACCCTTTAGACAAGAACTACAAAAGTGGACCCCGTATAGTACTACGGATGCGTAGGGGTGCTAATACCTCCCCTTCGCATAATCGACTCCCGAACCCAAGATTTGGTTGCGAGTCCCTGTCTTGTCCTTTCCTTTTTCCAGGTTTACTTCGAGCGTTTCCTTTCCCTCCTTTGGGATAAATAACGCACGGTGGCGACTCTCCTGTCTTTCTTCGCCGGTTGTTTTTTTTTTGCATTCCATTTTTCAAGTTGTGACACATTCCAACTGGGGACAGGATCATCACACAGATAAACTCCTCCGTAGAAGCAACTTTACTGGGGAAATTATCAAAGGAGACGATGGATCTCTGTGGGGAACAACCACCAATCAGAAGCTTCCAAAGATCACCAAATACTGTACTATCAAATAGATCATGTCTGCTGAGGAGGAAGGATTACTACTCTACTGAAGGAAAAAGGGATGAATATCTTTACCAAACACTCTGCTCGGGAGAAAAACCACAAAAGGCTCCGGAGGAAGAGGACACCAGCATGCCAGGAATATGGACAAATGCCTTACCCTGTTGGGAATCATATCATCCTTGGGAGAGTAATGAAGACATCCCCAGTATCCTTTATCATTGTGAATGTTCACTTTGTTTAAAAACAAGTTATGAAAAGTTCATTTATTTAAAACAACGATATTTCTCAATTAAAACATGCAAAAAATTTGTTGAATAGAAATAAATAAGAGTGCAAATAATTGGATAAAGGCTCAAATTTATTTGATGGAATGGTAGTCTGCAAATGGCAAGACTCCATAGATCTTTACAAATTTGAAATTGGTGATATATATTGGAAAAGGGCTACATTGAACATAATGACCATTTCTCCACCAACTCTAAATCCGATGTATTTGAAGCTTCAGTTGATGATGACTGAGCGAGAATCTCTGACAAATGACAGTTTGTAGAACAAAGTCTTGTCAGGATGCAGTTACTTGCCAAATCCCTAATTTTTGCCTAGATTGCCCCGGGATGAGGTACTCAATCTAGCGGGATACATATTCATTTTTTATGTCTCTAACTTTTGCCTGGATCGCCCTTTCGGGTTTTCAATCCACCGAGACGCTCATTTTTGCCTAAGCCGCCCTTTCGGGTTTTCAACTTAGCGAGCTGTTCTGTTTTTATTTTTAGGCGAAGTATTTCTTGACTGCATCTGAATTCACAGGACGAGTGAAATCCTCCCCATCCATAGTTGTAAGTATCAAAGCACCGTTTGAAAAGGCTCTCTTAACAACATATGGACCTTCATAGTTTGGAGTCCACTTGCCCCTGGAATCGAACACGAAAGACAAAACTTTCTTGAGCACAAGATCACCCTCTCGAAACACACGAGGCTTGACCTTCTTATCAAAGGCTTTCTTCATCCTTTGTTGATATAACTGACCATGGCACATGGCAGTCAATCTCTTTTCTTCTATCAAATTCAATTGGTCATAACTCCTCTGAACCCATTTAGCATCAGTCAACTTGGCTTCCATCAAGACTCTCATTGATGGGATCTCCACCTCTACTGGGAGCACAGCCTCCATGCCATAAACAAGAGAGAAAAGGGTTGCCCCTGTTGAAGTGCGGACAGACGTACAATATCCATGCAAAGCAAATGGCAGCATTTCGTGCCAATCCTTGTACGTAACAACCATCTTCTGGATAATCTTCTTGATATTCTTATTAGCAGCTTCAACAGCCCCATTCGTCTTGGGTATGTAAGGAGAAGAAGTATGATGTGCTATCTTGAACTCGCTACACAACTCTTTCATCATCTTGTTGTTCAAGTTAGATCCATTATAAGTAATGATCTTGTCTGGCACACCATATCGGCATATGAGTTGATTCTTGATAAACTTCACAACCACTTGCCTGGTCACGTTTGCATATGACGCCGCTTCAACCCACTTGGTGAAGTAATCAATTGCTACGAGAATAAATCTGTGACCGTTGGACACTTTCGGTTCTATCATGCCAATCATGTCAATTCCCCACATAGAGAAAGGCCATGGTGATGAAATCACATTCAGAAGTGTCGGGGGAATATGAATCTTATCCACATAAATCTGACACTTGTGGCATTTCTTCACATATTTGCAGCAATCAGACTCCATTGTCAGCCAATACTAGCCTGCTCTCAACATCTTTCTAGCCATGGCATGTCCATTGGATTGAATACCAAATGAACCCTCATGGACCTCAGTCATTAACAGGTCTGCTTCGTGTCTATCCACGCATCTGAGCAGAACCATGTCAAAATTTCTCTTATAAAGCACATCGCCATTGAGGTAGAAACTTCCAGACAATCTCCTCAAAGTCTTCCTATCTTTCACAGATGCCCCAGGCGGGTAAATCTGACTCTTAAGAACGCACTTGATATCATAATACCATGGCTTATCATCTTGCACCTCCTCTACTACAAATATATGAGCTGGTCTGTCCAAGCGCATCTCAGTGATATTGGGAACTTCATTCCAAAGTCTAACCACAATCATCGAAGCAAGTGTAGCAAGAGCATCTGTCATCCGATTCTCATCTCGAGGAATATGATGGAAGTCAACCTCAGTAAAGAACGTTGAAATCCTTGCATAATCTCTATATGGGATGAGGCCAGGATGATTCGTTTCCCATTCACCCTTAATCTGATTAACAACGAGGGTCGAATCACCATAAACATCAAGATGCTTGATCCTAAGATCAATACATTCTTCCAATCCCATAATAAAAGCTTCATATTCCGCCATATTATTCGTGCATTTGAAATTTAGCCTTGCTGTGAAAGGAAAATGTGTGCCCTGAGGAGTAATAATTACTGCCCCAATACTATTTCCATATTGATTCACAACGCCATCAAACACCATACTCCATCCGGAACCAGGTTCTGACCCTTCATCAAGCGTAGGCTCATCGCAATCTTTCATTTTCAAATACAGAATCTCCTCATCTGGGAAGTCATACTGATTTGACTAATAATCCTCAATAGGTTGATGTGCCAAGTGGTCAGCCAAGATACTACCTTTAATAGCTTTCTGAGCTCGATACTCAATATCATACTCAGATAATAACATCTGCCAACGGGCAATCCTCCCAGTTAAAGCAGGCTTCAAAGATATACTTGATTGCATCCATTTTGGATATCAACCAAGTCGTATGATTCAACATATACTGGCGTAAGCGCTTAGTAGCCCAAGCCAAAGCACAACATGTCTTCTCAAGCATCGAGTATCGAGACTCACAATCAGTGAACTTCTTACTCAGGTAGTAGATATCATACTCTTTCTTTCCTGATTCATCTTGCTGACCAAGAACACAACCCATTGAGTCTTCAAGATCTATCAGATACATAATTAATGGTCTTTCTTCCACAGGTAGAGACAGAATCGGAGGCTCAGACAAATACTCTTTAATACTGTCAAAGGCCTTTTGGCAATCTTCGGTCCAATCATGAGACTGATCTTTCCAGAGGAGCTTGAATATTGGCGCACATATGGCAGTCATGTGGGATATGAATCTGGAAATATAATTCAAGCGGCCAAGAAAACCTCGGACTTGCTTTTCAGTTTTGGGCGCAGGCATCTCTTGTATTGCTTTGACCTTTGCAGGATCAACCTCAATACCTCTTTCGCTGACAATAAAGCCCAATAACTTGCTGGAACGGACTCCAAATGTACACTTGTTCGGATTCAGACGAAGTTTATACTTCCTCAAACGCTGAAAAAGCTTCAACAAGTGCTCAACATGTTCAACTTACGTTCTGGACTTAGCAATCATATCATCAATATATACCTCGATCTCCTTGAGCATCATCTCATGAAACAAGGTAGTCATAGCTCGTTGATACGTGGCTCCGGCGTTCTTCAAACCGAAGGGCATCACTCGATAACAGAATGTTCCGCAAGGTGTGATGAATGTTGTCTTCTCCATATCCTCGGGTGCCATTTTGATCTGATTATATCCGAAAAAACCGTCCATAAATGATAAGACATTGAATTTAGTTGTATTATCTACCAACATATCAATATGTGGTAGAGGGAAATCATCTTTTGGACTAGCTTTATTCAAGTCCCTATAGTCCACACACATTCAGACTTTTCCATCTTTCTTAGGCACGGGTACAATATTGGCCACCCATTGAGGATATGTAGAAGTCACCAAAAACCCCGCATCAATTTGCTTCTAAACTTCCTCTTTGATCTTCCCTGCCATATCAGGATGAGTTTTTCTAAGCTTCTGCTTCACAGGCACACACTCATGCTTCAAAGGCAGGAAATGTTGCACAATATCAGTATCTAGACCAGGCATGTTTTCATATGACCAGGCAAAGACGTCGACATATTCTCGTAGCAACTCAATCAACCCCTTCTTAACAGATTCTTCCAGGAGTGCCCCAATCTTCACTTCTCGCACACAATCTTCGGACCCCAAGTTGACTGTTTCCAGATTCTCAAGATGCGGCTGAATGACCTTCTCTTCATGCTCAAGTAGACGGGTAATCTCGTCAGGAATCTCTTCAACATCATCTTCTTCGGCCTCAAATACAGGGAACTCAAAGTTGGGAGATGGTGTTGGATTATTATGTTCAATGAATTTTATCAACCTGCATAATGATTTTAGAATTCAAACAAGGCAAGTCATTATGCAGATGAAAAGATTGATTTTATTCTTATTTTTTAGGGTTTTATGTGATCACCACTTTCATGCAAAAGCGAAAAGGGAAAATAATTGGAAAAACAAACATTTAACATGGATTTATTGAATGAAAATATCATTGTATTTATGCGCCAACAATGTCATCACTTCTCCTTTTGGCATGGGAGAAGGGTTTTCAAACATAATGAACATTACTTTGACTTATGGATAACTGTTGGAATATCCACAGCGACCCAATTATTGCAGATCTCTCCAGGGATGATGAAGTTGCCAAAATCCTCTTCATCCTCTTCCAAAATGGCAGCAGCCTCTTCATCTTGATCAGTGTGGATAAATCCATGGTCTGCCTAGGAGACAGCTATACGATGGGTGAATGTCCATAACCTGGAAGGTAATCTGGAAATCACTTGGTCCGATTTTGACTAGGAGATCAACCTCTCCAATCACAGTTTTGCGCGACCCATCGAAAGCCTTCACAACTACTCCACTCTGCCTCATGGGAGGCCCCTGATATGATAAATTTGCAAGAGTGGACTTTGGCAATACATTCAATGATGAGCCAGTGTCCACCAGCACATTGGACATGGCGTCGTCTTTGCAGCTCATAGATATGTGTAATGCCAGGTTGTGGTCTCTTCCCTCCTCGGGGAGATCAGCATCACAAAAACTTAAACTGTTACAAGCGGTGATGTTTGCAACAATACTGTCGAATTGTTCAGTCGTGATCCACATATGCCACATCCAACACCTTCTGCAGAGCTTCTCGGTGTGGTTCTGAATTCATCAGCAAGGATAATACAGAGATTTTGGATGGCGTCTGTAGAAGCCGATCTACAACATTGTACTCACTTCTCTTGATGAGCCTCAACATCTCATCACAGTCTTCTTTCGTATTGCCACTCGGGCCAACAGAGACAGAAGTTTTCAACGTAGAGGCAGGTTTAGCAACAAGTGTCGGATTTGGAGCGTTCACAGCATTCCCAATCGGGCGTTCAGCATAATCAGCGGTATCATTTCTTTGAACATTAGCTTGCGGCTTCGGCGGGGCCGAGAAAACACGACTGCTGTGGGTCAGGCCGTTGACGTCGACAATATTAACAACAGATGAAGAGGGCAGGGGCACCTCTTTCCCATTCTCCAATGCTACAGCATTGTATCGATAGGGGACCGCCTTCTCAGAAGAATACGGTACAGGGCCGGCTGGCTTAATGGTCAAAGTAGGAGAAACCTTCTGCTTGCTACCATCATACTTGATGATAACAGGCTCGGGGATCCGGAATACTGGAGAAATTACGTTGACTTCATCAGCATCTTCGTCAACATTTCTGTTTTGAAGGATCTCAATGACTCCTTCATCCAGCATTTCTTTAACATCTTTACGCACCTGGAGACAACCTATTTGATTAACAGAACAGACTCGGCATCTATCGTGGTCGTGCTCGTAATGACTGTAATCACACAGCAATCTATGCATCTCGACCAGAGACTGTCGAATATGACTGACATATTTGACTTTGTATTTGCCAGGACAACCCTGGACCATGTTGACAGATTTCCCATGCTCGGGAAATGGGTTCTTCTTCACATTAGGACCTACGTCCTCGAAACACAGAATGCCACACCTCACAAGGTCTTGAACCTTGGTCTTCAAAAGGTAGCAATTTTCCACGTCATGTCCGGGAGCACCGGAATGATAAACACAATGTAATTTTGGCTTATACCACCACTGGGGGTTAGTAGGTATAGCCGGTGGGTCTCGTGGTGTAATCAACTTCCTCTCTATCAAAGAGGGATATAACTCTGCATATGTCATTGGAATAGGATCGAAGGTGACCCTCTTCCTCTCGTAGCTTGTGCTGGTTTGATTACTGTTTCGAGGCTGGTAGGCCTGCTGTTATAGACTGTGCTGTTGTTGTTGATATTGTGGATGTGGTTGTTGTTGATTATTGTTATGTTGCTGATATTGATGATTATCTCTGAAGACAGGTGCTATATGAGCCGCCTGGTGCTGATTACCGGCAGGAAGCACAGTCTTCCTCCTCACAGAGGGTCTTCTTAGTTTCACATTGGAGGTCATAGCATGTGCCTCGCCATCTTTCTTCTTCCCAAACGCCCCATAACATTTGGCAGAAGAGACTTCTTCTCTGGCCAGGTGCCCTTCCCTGACCCCTTCTTCCAGTCGCATCCCCATGTTCACCATCTCGGTGAAGTCAGAAGGAGCGTTGGAGATCATCCGCTCGTAATAAAAAGAACTCAAGGTCTTCAAAAAGATCTTGGTCATCTCTTTCTCTTCCAGCGGTGGCACGATCTGTGTTGCTACCTCTCGCCACCTCTAGGCGTATTCTTTGAATATTTCCTTGTCATTCTGGGACATGGCCCTCAATTGATCCCTATCGGGAGCCATGTCCCTATTATATTTGTATTTCTTGACGAAGGCCTCGCCAAGGTCGTTGAAGGATCGGATATTCGCACTGTCCAAGCCCATATACCAACGTAGGGCAGCACCGGACAAACTGTCCTGAAAGTAGTGGATGAGCAGTTGGTCGTTGTCGGTCTGAGTCGACATTTTCCTGGCATACATGACCAGGTGGCTGAGAGGGCAAGTATTTCCCTTGTACTTTTCAAAGTCAGGGACCTTGAAATTCACGGGAATCTTCACATTAGGGACCAAGCAGAGTTCGGCAACAGACTTGCCAAAAAGATCTTTTCCTCGAAGAGTTTTTAATTCCTTGCGAAGCTCAAGAAATTGATCGTTCATAGCGTCCATCTTTTCATAGACATCTGGGCCCTCAGACGGCTCAGAATGATAGATGGTGTCATCTACTCTGGGCATAGTATGCACGACAGGAGGAGGAACAACAAGGACCGGGCTAGATGTTGGCAGAGAAGCAAAGGTAGGTGCAGGAACCTCAGGCATGAAATTGGGAGGCATCCCCAACGAAAACCCGGCTGGCATGGCCGTTGGAGCGAAGTGTGCGCTGGCCGCAGGCACAGTTGAAATGACAATCTCAGAGATGATTGTTCTCTGGGGAGGAGTTGAAGGCGTCGGAGAAGACTGGCTCTGGGCAGCCATGAATGACTCCATCAGGGAAGTCAATCTGGTTACTTCCTCCTTAAGCTCACGGTTCTCTTGTTCCAAATGATCCATTAGTCTTGAAATGTTGGCTTTGGTGTAGTACCGGTGAGTCAGCTTGTCTTCAAAATAAATGAAGAACACAGAGTTAGACCATAGAACAAGAAGCCTGGAGCAAAACCTGTTGATGCACATGATGCATGTAATACATATGATTTGTTTTTATTTATCAGAGGAACTTTTAGAGTTCTATTTGCAAATATTGGAAATATTAAACATATATCACATATGGGAATATCTCATATAATATCTGGAAAATATTTTTACACCAAAGAAGTACAGTCTTGGTAACCAAATACAATACAAGAGGGAAGGAAAATGAACATCCTATGGATCCCTAGAAGTAGTCATCTAAAGCTCTGGACACAGGAAGATAAGATGCACGAAGCCTTTTCACCTCCCTCTCGTAGGCTGCCTCCATGTCTGCCTTCTCTTTGGCAAGTCGATCGTACTTCCTTTTCCAGAATTTGGAAGACTGAGGAAGTAGAGAAGTCCATGCATCATCGGGATCATCAATAACCTGATGCTCAAGGAACTCTATCAAAGCATCCTTCTCCTTGATCTGCTGAAGCAACTCCTCTCGTTCACAGATCCAAGCACGTGAACGGTCTTCGTCTCTCAACTCCTCTACTCCTTGGTCGGGGAGGGTTGAAGGCCCAGCCACAACCAAAGGCGTAGGTCTCGGATACTCGTAAGGCATGAGGTACTCGGAAGCTATCCTCCTAACCCAAGAAGTATAAGGCTCCAAAGCGATACAATTCTTTGGACCCAGCTCCTTCCTTCCTTTCTTATGAATCTTGTGCCAAGCGTGGACCATCCTGCCCTTCAAGCCTTGGGGATCTTTACCCTCCTGAAAGAACACACCCTCTAACAGAATGTTATTGGGTTTATCCTTTAGGGGGAACCCAAGCTGACGACGTGCCAAAATAGGGTTGTAGTTAATCCCACCACATGTACCAAGAAGAGGCACATTGGAGAATTCTCCACAAGAGTCGATAATCTGCACACCGTCATATACACGGTTGTACCAAAAGATATCATCATTGGTGAGAGACATAAGTCTCGTGGACCACCGTAGACATCCTTTGTTCTCCTTGAAGGCGACCGTCTGCGGCAAGTGAGAAATAAACCACTTGTACAACAGAGGCAAACAGCACACAATGGTACCACCACCCTTTGCATTCCTCATATGCAAAGAAAAGTAAGTGTCACCCAACAGAGTCGGAACGGGATTAAGAGTAGAGAAAATCCTAATAGCATTCACATCCACGAACTTGTCGATGTTGGGGAATAACACCAGCCCATAGATGAGAAGTACAAATATGGCCTCAAAGGCATCCTCACTCATGGCCTTCCCATACATAGTAGCTTGAGCAATGAGGAACTCAGAAGGGAGACCTTGAATTCCACCTTTGGTAGTCATATGAGCACCAACCAGAGATCCATCTATATGCAACATATCAGTTATCTCTTGAGAAGTAGGAACACTCTCTAAGCCACTGAACGACGATTGGTCTAGAATAGGTATACCCACAAGATAGGCATACTCCTCAAGTGTAGGCAAAAGCTGAAAATCCGAAAATCTGAAGCAACGGTACAAGGGATCATAAAACTGCACCAATACACTCATCAATCCCTCGTCCACTTGAGTAGTCAGAATAGATAGAAGCTTCCCAAAACGAGCCTTGAAACCCAAGGGATCTAATACATAGGATGTCAAATTCCTTAGCTCTTTCAAGTCGGGTTGTCTGAAATTGTACTTCTTTGTATTCCTTCTTTGTCTTTCCATGTCTGAAAATTTGCAAATAGACCTCTTAAGAACCACCCAAAGGGAGTGTACTAGGGTTTAAACCTGCCAAACATGTTCTACAAGAGGTTCCCATAGTCATCATCCCATCTTTCGGATATTATCGGATAAATGACTACTCGTATTCCAAAAATATTCTCAAGAGAGACTCTTATAAGTGTAGTATCGCGTAACAATCGTATCAAATCTTACACTTGAACGACTTTCGCACTACATCCTAAGAATAAGCCAATATGAGCTTGGTAAACTAAGGTCCTTGGCTTCTAAGGTCTATATTGGAAAGAGTAATGTCTAACCACAATTACTTGTGTGACATTATTGATCCCAACATGACCTCCACCAAGTGAATGGGCTTGCAAGTCAACTTGCTAAGGAATAACTCCACACAAGTCAACAAGACTATGACATTCTCCTATCCTAAGTGCACTTGAGTTCGGGTATAGAACTCATCTCACAAAGATCACCAAGCACACAAAGAATTAATATTCAAGCAATTCAATCATTACATACAATACAGTAATCCCAAATTGCACAAAAATATGTCACAAGATAATATACACAACAATACAACAAATATGAAAAGTAGGCAAAACCCACTAGGCAAATCTCCCCAGCAGAGTCGCCACTTTTCTGTAGCGAGGTATTCGTTACCATTAGAGATATTGACTAAATCTAAGGTAAACCATACAAGTCGAGTCGCCACCGCACTTCTATTTATCCAAAGGAATGGTTAGAAAGCGAACAAAAACCTAAAAGTTTTATCGAATCAAAAACTAGTAAAAGTGTCAGAGATTGGGGTAAGGGGGTTGGTTATGCAATGGGAAGGTTTTAAGCACCCAAAACATCCTAGGTACTCCTAGGGAGCCCTTTTCACATTTGTTGTAAGGTTGGTATTTTGTGAAAATTTGTTTGTGCAAACATGATTGAAGAGATGAGGAGAGAATATACAAGTTTATTTACATTTTGTGTTTGGATGGATAAACTCATTGCCTACGTACCATCTTAAAAAAGATTAGGATCAAAACCTCGTAGTTCGGGGTAAAAATCTAAAAATGAGTTGGTGAATTGATTGGTCCAAAAGCCTTAAGGTCTTTGGTTATCCAAGGGAGAAAACTCAACCTAAAACCACAAATCCACCATGTCAGGATAGCTTCAACATGCTAGTGAGGGGTTAACCCTATAATAAGCATGGAAGACTCATTGTCCATCACTAAGGATATAGGTGAGTATTACATCTACCTTAAGGATAACTCAAACCTAATCGCTAAAGATTATGAAAATTTTGATTAAGAGGGTGGCCATTGAAACCACAAAAAGACATTTGAATGGGTTATATTTACCAATGAAAAGTATTTACAAGATATGGTCAAAGTTGACTTAGAAGTTCAATTCAAAATAAGTGTTATGAAAAGAAAGTTTGAAAATCAAAAGCATAAGGCTTAGGTTTCTAATGTTTGGAAACAAGTGTTAAATGTCTGCACAAAAGTTTTGGCTTGGGTTAGAGTGGAGGGAAGAAGAAGAATGGCTAAAGTCCTAATCATACAAGAGATAAGGGATAAGAAACAAGACCACAAATGGAGTTCCTCTCTTGAGATCATATTGATGATCCAAGTAACTCCCATCCATTGGAATATGCAAGCAAAATAATAGTGAGCTCAAACAATCAACCCAATCAAACAAGCTTCTTAGAAGATCCTCAATGTATCTTGTGTATTTCACTTTGGATGAACATGGCAATGGTTCTTCAATTTGAGCTCTCATAGGATTCCCTAGCACAAAAGCACACACATCAAAGAGTTTTATGAAGCAAATCAAGGATGGACAAGAGTGAGTTTAGAGGTTTGGTCCTTCTAATCCATCTTCAACATTTAACGTCCTTTTACTCCAATTTGCATAGGGAAAGTCCTAGAAACTAAGTCCATTTGTCCGTTCCTTTGCATTTGGTCCACAACAATCAAAACAAAATACAAGCACAATAATATATACACAATTATGTGCTCAAGTGAGCAAAAGGCAAATTGCATTAACATAAACATGTGCTCAAATGAGCAAAGGGGGAAAAATAAATGAATAATATGTACAAGAATAGTAAATTGCATAATCGTAAAGAGCAAGAAGTAAATGTTAATGGTTAATTGTTAGTATTAGTAGTTAGTGTGCCATAAGACAAATTTAGCGCTATGTTAAGAAATCGTAATTGGACTTATGTAGAAGTCACAACTATCTGAAGCTGGTCAATAATAATGTAGGCAACAACACAAGTTAGAGGTCTTGATTAGTGAATCAAACTCCAACAACTTGCCATGCCAAAAAGAAGATGAGAAATGATCTTGTATTGATTTAGGTCCTTTGCATGATTTAGAAAGAAATCTATACTTAATGCAAAGCCATTCATTTGATCCATGATCAAGATGAATTAGATTTGAATCAAGGAAGATTAAACCTCCCTAATCAATGCTAACCACGAATCTTTAACTCATTGATCAAAAAAGAAAAAGAAGAAGGAGAAGAAGAAGAAAGAAATGGAGAATTCAAGTGCATTAAATGAAATAGAATGTACTAATCAACAAATGTTGACCAAAGATAGAGAAGATCAAGGTCAAACAATAGAAAACAGAAGCAAAATGAATATTAGAAGTCAAGAAATAAACAAAATATTTTTGGTATTTTTTAATATTAAAATAAAACTTGAATTAAAAATAAAAAGAAAGGTCAAACTTCAAACTCACTTCAAATCAACTTTGAAAAGTCCAAGTGAATTATCCCAAGTTCAACAAGGTCAAACAAAGTTTGACAAAAAAATTCAGCATTTTTAAAAGTCAGAAACTATTTTTAATCAATTAAAAATGCATAAAATTAACCTAATTGAACTAAAATCTCAAATAAATCTTAAATCAATTAATAAATTGATGAGAATAATTTTCATAGATCAATCATCATTCAAAGAGGTTGAGAAAATATTTTTGTATTTTTTGAATATAAAAAACTATTTAAAATGAATTAAAAATAACCAGAAAAGGGAAAATTACTAAAAAATAGCAAATGATGAAATAAAAAATATTAAAAATCATTTTTAGAAACTAGAAATTAAAAGAGAAATAATGCAATTGGTCCCGTAATTTTTGGACCAATAATGAAAGAGATATGGATTTTAGAAAATGAAATGGAATTAAAAAATAAAATAGAAATTAAAATCAGAATTAAAAAAGATGGAAAAGCGTGAGCCCTTGGACCTGAGCTCATTAATTGAGTTGGCAGATCCAAGCATCCGCAAGCGCGCGTCCAACGTGTTCCAAAGTCAATGCAACCAGATGTTGTATTAAAATAAGTCATAAGAATGAGAGGCTTAGATCTAATCTGGAAATGAACATGAAGGGACAAGATTGGATCTGGAGACCAGACGGTGGCCAGCGCCACTGTCTTCTTCGGCTAGCTCCGGTGAGAGCTCAAATTTGCAGAATAGAAAATGTGCACCAAAACGCACGATCCAGGTACCAAAAGAAATGTGGAGTGATGTACATCACTCCTATGCCACTGAATTCCACTCTAGATCCCTATTGAGAGAGAAATCAGAGATGGAACTTTGGTGGTGTTTAACTGAACTTGCATGATTTCAAAAATTAAGAACATAATAGTGATGCCTCTATGCAGAGGACTTCACACAACACAAAATCAAGGCAAATGGATCAATATATGAGCTGTTTCGAAGCAAAATGCAGTTGAGCAAAACCTTTGAATTGTGAAGAAATGAGTCACGATCTTTGATTCCTTTTGCAAATAGAAGCTTCTATGGATCAAATGAAGAAGGTTTAGGAACTATGGATCTTAAAATTCAATCGATGCAATTGAATTTCAGATTTGAAATTTTTGAAAGAAAGTGAAAAGTTCCTTTGGTGAGAGTTGGGTTTTGAGTTCAGCAGAGGTTTAGGCGCCTTTAGGTTGAGGAATGAGAGCTCACATGCAATGTATTTATAGCCAAAGCCATCTGAAAGTGCATGAACAAAGTGTGCATGGGAGAAGAGGGCCTCCATGCATGGGCCTGTACAGGCGGATGGAGGGCCCAATTCTTATTGGAATTGATTGTTATACATCACCAAATAAGAATTGGACGTGCAGATTGGATGTTTACGGCTCATGCAATGTGTTTGAAATGAATTTCACAAAATGCACTATAATGTTCTCCTCTTCGAAAATGATACTTCCAACATTGAAACATAGGCTTATGGGTAATGGTTGGAAAGCTTGTTGCATAAGGAACAAATTCTATGTTGATCAAAACTCCAATTGGGCCTTGGAAATTAATGAAATTTGAGCTTGAAGTGTAGGGTGCAAAACATGCATATGTGAAGTTTCGAAATTTGGCCAATGTTCAAGCCCCTCTGTTTCAATGATGCAAGCTCCAAATGACAAAATCTTCAACATGAAAGTTGTATATCTTTTTAATACAATCAATTTGGACTCAAATTTATCCTAATTTGGATTTTTGATGAAGACGTTATGGGCACTTGAAGTTGGACTTTTTCACATTTCAATGCATTTAGTCCAAAGTTACCTATAATGTTCTGCATTATCACATGCATTTCTTTTGAGATTTTTCAATTTCGCTCAACATAACATTTGAATTAGACACATCAAGCTTTCCAATTCATTAAGTATCACCTCAAAATCATGAAAGATGAAGGAGTTATGTCCTTGGGAAGTTGACCCAAAATTAGGGTTTCAGTCAAAATTACCTATAATATCTTGGAATGGATGATGACCTTCCAAGCTTCAAGTAAATTTTTGATGAACATGAAAGTTGTTCATATTGTTCTTAAGAACATTTTTTCTCTTGGGATAATTTCCATTTGACCAACACATAAAACGTTAGATCTCAGTGTACTTCAAAATAGTCAGATGAATTGACTGATCAACTTCTCAAGTCCAAATCTCATATCTTGATGGATTGATGATTGAGGACACTCAAATAAGTTCAAATATGCATGAAATGATGAATTAAAGGACTTCCCTTGATTGTATTTGACCATGGGCTGAGGTTGCTTCATGAGCAAGGCATAGATGAATTAGGGTTTCCTTGGGAAACAAGCCTCAACCCCTTTGATTTGCTTTGATCAAAATGATGAATTGAGATACTTGGGAGGCATAATTGATGGATGATAGCTTTGGGAACCATTACCATGCTTGCTTTCATCTTCTCTTGACCATATCATTGCACAAAGGATCTCCTAGAAGCTTTGGATCTTGTGACTGCTCAAGCTACAAACAAGAGATGTTAGTGACATATTTTTGTGCTTTTGGTTAGTAAATAAAATGAGAAAAGCAATAATATACAATTCAAGCATGCTTGGTGATCTAAAACCACTCACAAGAGAGATCCCACCCAAAGGGCAAAGGGAACCAAGATGCTTATGATCCTTGAGGCTATGCAAATGCCATGTTATGATGCCATGAGGGATCTTAGGTCAAAATTGGGGTCTTACAATAGGGGACAACCTTATCAGAAGAATATGGCACAGGGCCACCTGGTTTAATTATCAAAGAGGGAGAAGCCTTCTGTTTGCTGCCATCATATCGGATGACAACAGGCTCTGGGATCCGAAATACTGGTGATATCACATTGACTTCATCATCCCCATCGCGATTCTAAAGTATTTCAATTACGCCTTAATCCAAAATTTCTTGGATGTCTTTACGGACTTGACGATATCCCCTCTAATTGACAGTGCAAACACGGCATCTGTCATGGTCGTGCTCATAATGACTATATTCACACAATAGTCTGTGCATCTCGACCAATGATTGTCGAATATGGCTGACATATTTGACCTTATATTTACCAGGGCAGCCCTGGACCATGTTGACAGTAGATGTCCCATGCTCTGGCAATGGGTTCTTCTTGACGTTGGGACCTACGTCCTCGAAACACAAGATACCACTTTTCACAAGGTCTTGAACCTTGGTCTTCAGCGGGTAGCAATTTTCCACGTCATATCCGGGGGCACCGGAATGATAAACACAATGTAGCTCGGGCTTATACCACCACTGAGGGTTGGTAGGTATAGCGGTGGGTCGCATGGAGTGATCAGTTTTCTCTCTATCAAAGAGGGATATAGCTCTGTATAGGTCATAGGAATAGGATCAAAAGTGACCCTTTTCCTCTCATAGTTGGTACTGGTCTGATTATTGTTTCGAGGCTGGTAGGCCTACTGTTGAGGACGGTGCTGTTGTTGGTGATATTGTTGATGTTGCTGTTGCTGGTTATTATTATGCTGATAGTGCTGGTTTTCTCTGAAAACAGGTGCTATGTGAGCCACCTGATGTTGATTACCGGCGGGGCGCACGGTCTTCCTCCTTATCGAGGGTCTTCTGGGTTTGACATGTGAGGTTACAACATGTGCCTCACCATCTTTCTTCTTTCCAAACGCCCCATATCATTTGGCAGAAGAGCCTTCTTCTCTAGTCAGACGCCCTTCCCTGACTCCTTCCTCCAGACGCATCCCCATATTCACCATCTCGGTGAAGTCAGAAGGAGCGTTGGCAATCATCCGCTCATAATAAAATGAGTTCAAGGTCTTTAGGAAGATCTTGGTCATTTCTTTCTCTTCCACCGGAGGCACAATCTGTGCAGCTAGTTCTCGCCACCTCTGGGCGTACTCCTTAAAATTTTCCTTGTCCTTCTGGGACATGGCTCTCAATTGATCCCTATCGGGAGCCATATCCATGTTATACTTGTATTTCTTGATGAAAGCTTCACCAAGATCATTGAAGGATCGGATGTTCGTGCTGTCCAAGCCCATATACCATCTCAGGGCAGCACCGAACAGACTGTCCTGGAAATAATGAATGAGGAGCTGATCGTTGTCGGTCTGAGTCGACATCTTCCTCACATACATAACCAAGTGACTGAGAGGGCAAGTGTTTACCTTGTACTTTTCAAATTCAGGTACTTTGAACTTTACAGGGATATTGACATTCGGAACTAGGCAGAGTTCAGCAGCAGACTTGCCAAAGAGGTCCTTTCCTCTAAGAGTTTTGAGTTCCTTGCGGAGCTCAAGAAACTGATCATTCATAGCATCCATCTTTTCATACACATCTGGGCCCTCAGACGGCTCAGAGTGGTAGATGGTGTCGTCTACTCTTGGCATAGTATGCACGACCGGAGGTGGAACGGCGAGGACCGGGCTAGATGCCGACAGAGAAGCAAACATGGGGGCGAAGGAACAAAATTCACGGGCATCCCCCAGGGAAACCTGGCTGGCATAGCAGTTGGCGCGAAGTGGGCGCTGGCAGCAGGCACTATTGAAGAGGCAATCTCAGAGATGACTGTCCTCTGGGGAGGATTTGAAGGAGTTGGAGACGACTGGCTTTGGGCGGCCATGAAAGACTCCATCAGGGCAGTCAGTCGGGCCACTTCCTCCTTGAGTTCTCTGTCTCTTGCTCTAAGTGATCCATCAGTCTTGAAGTGTTGGCTCGGGTGTAATACCGGTGAGTCAACTTGTCTTCAAAATAAATGAAGAACACAGAGTTAGACCATTGAACAAGAAGCCTAGAGTAAAACCTGCTTATGCACATGATGCATGCAATGCTTGTGCATATGATTTATTTTATTTATCAGAGGAACTTTAGAGTCCTATTTGCAAATACTGAAAATATTAATTATTCGGACATATATGGAAATATCATATTAATAATATCTGGAAAACTTTTACACCAACGAAGTACAGTCTTGGTAACCAAATACAATACAAGAGAGAAGGAAAATAAACATCCTATGGAACCCTAGAAACAATATTCTAAAGCTCTAGAGACCGGAAGATACGATGCACAAAGCCTCTTCACCTCTCTCTCGTAGGCTGCCTCCATATCTGCCTTCTCTTTGGTGAGTCGGTCGTACTTCCTCTTCCAGAACTTGGAAGATTGAGGAAGAAGAGAAGTCACCACATCATCAGGCTCGTCAATAACCTGATGCTCAAGAAACTCTATCAATGCATCCTTATCTCTGAGCTGCTAAAGTAGCTCTTCTTGTTCGCGGATCCAAGCACGCGAACGGTCTTCGTCTCTCAACTCCTCTACTCCTTGGTCAGGGAGGGTTGAAGGCCCAGCCACAACCAAAGGTGTAGGTCTCGGATACTCATAAGGCATAAGGTACTCGGAAGCTCTCCTCCTAACCCATGAGGTATAGGGTTCCAAAGCAATACAGTTCTTCGGACCAAGCTCTTTCCTTCCCTTCCTATGGATCTTGCGCCAAGCGCGAACCATCCTTCCCTTCAAGCCTTGGGGATCTTTACCCTCCTAAAAGAATACACCCTCTAACAGAATGTTATTGGGTTTATCTTTTAGGGGGAACCCAAGCTGACAACGTGCCAAAATAGGGTTGTAGTTAATCCCACCACATGTACCAAGAAGAGGCACATTGGAGAATTCACCACAAGAGTCGATAATCTGCACACTATCATAACATGGTTGTACCAAAAGACATCGTCATTAGTGAGAGACATAAGCCCCTGGACCACCGTAGACATCATTTGTTCTCCTTGAAGGCGACCGTCTGCGGCAAGTGCGAAATAAACCACTTGTACAACAGAGGCAAACAACACACAATGGTACCACCACCCTTTGCATTCCTCATATGCAAAGAGAAATAAGTATCACCCAACAGAGTCGGAATGGGATTAAGAGTAGATAAAATCCTAATAGCGTTCACATCCACAAACTTGTCGATGTTGGGGAATAACACTAGCCCATAGATGAGAAGTACAAATATGGCCTCGAAGGCGTCCTCACTCATGGCCTTCCCATACAAAGTAGCTTGAGCAATAAGGAACTCAGAAGGGAGACCTTGAATTCCACCTTTGGTAGTCATATGAGCACCAACCAGAGATTCATCTATATGTGTAACACCCCAAAATTTGCCCTCCTTATTCACGCATTCATTTTTAGGTCATTTAACACTAGATACATTGCATTTCATCATGTCAATCGGGATTAGCTCCAAGAAGCTTGAACATCATCCATGACACTTTGTGGGTTCTATTTAGATGATCAGTCAACACAAGGGAAAGACTTGAGTTACTTCCAACAGGGGTCTATTCGTCAGTCAAAACGTTAATCTTGAAGGAGCAAAGGTTTGTTCATGAGCTGTCATGCTCGCTAGGTGAAGCCCACGTGTTTTGAAAAAAAAATGAAAAAAAAACGAAAAACGAAAAACGAAAAAAAAAAAATATAATATATATATATATATATATATATATATATATATATATATATATATATATATATATATATATATATATATATATATATATATATATAAATAAAAGAAAAAATCTCAGACTTGGACCTCTCTTAAAAGCCCACTAAGCTACCAATATTAGGCTATAAATACTAGAGTTTTCATTGAAACAAAATCCTGGACAAAACCTGGAAAGAAACCTAGACAGAGAGAGTGAGAATTAATCTGCAGCAACCTCCAGGCAACTCTGAAAGGTTCATTCTGACTCACACACTTTCAGCTCAAGCAAACCCTAACATTGGTTTGCAAATCCAGCCGTGCCATTTGATTTCAACCGATCTCTCCAATCAGGTTTGCCCTTATTCCCATTACCTTTGTGCTTTGAAGTTGAATATTCTGAATGTTTGAGGTATGATGGATGAATTTCATTAGGTTTTTGCCCACGGGTTCATAATTATGTATGAATGTATAAATAATGCCTTGAATGCTTAATCGTTTAATTTCTAAAGTGTATGCCACAGGGTTTGAGGTTTCTGAAACCATATTGTTATCCATTAAAAATCCAAAACTCGCAGGCGCTCGCTAACACCTTCGCTAGGCGAGCACGCAGCGACGCTTCGTCAAGCTTTCGCTAGGCGAGACAGTAGCGATCGTGACAATAGCATTTGCTTTTTTCTGTTTTGCTCTAATCTGACTTACGTTTGTCATAGCATGTTTTCTCCTAATCCTTATCGTGTTTCACTAACCCTTTTGTTGAGTTTTTGTGAAGGCTCACATGACTTTTGCAGGGATAGCTCGCTGGATATTCCACTTTGCTTGTAGGATACCATTTGGGAGATTTATTCTGATTGCCTTGTTGGCGCGTTTACTTTATACATGTTCGTTTTGTATGTGTTCGTATCCCCACAGGTAGCGCGGTTCCTTCGTCAAGGACTGCCTTTTTGCATGAGCATCCCTAACCCTACCAACTCATTGATTTTTCTTCTCCTAAGAACACGTTAACTCCTTCTACTACAGGCGAGTAAGTCTCCAAAGGTCGAGCATTTGGTAGATTGCGTAGTAACGTCGTTCGTCCAAAACCCAATCCATAACCCCGTAGTTAGCCAAACTACGACTTGCTTTGATTCTCATTCCAGATGAGATACGTAGGCATAAGACGCGATGTCTTAGCGAGCACAATTACCCTTAATCCCTATTGTAAGACCCCAATTTTGTCCCTAAGATCCCTCATGGCATCATATCATGTCATATCATTGCCTCAAGGATCATTGGACACCTTGCTTCCTTTCCTGTGGGTGGGCTATCTTGTGAGTGTGATTCTTGATCACCAAGCATGTCTTGCATATGTATATCATTGCTTTTCATTTGTTTACTAACCAAAAAGTACAAAAATATGTCATCTAACCTGGTTACTTGCAGATGAAGCAACACTAGGTCAAACCAGTCAAAGGCATTCATTGAGCAATAGATGGTGGCCATTCTTGAGAATTTGGGCACCATGATCATTCACAAGAGTTCATATGAACCATGATGTCATTTTGAATCAAGATCTCAAGTGGTAGAGGCTTGGATTTCATAAGAGCATAGCTAGGTCAACTGAAACCCTAGAAAAGTCAACACAAGTCAACTGTGCATTCAATCATGGATTTGAAGGTGGGAGATGGTTAGAGAGGCCTCATTCATGTCCATACAAGCCTCATATAACATTTCAAACATCATCAATGGAGAATTTGAGGTCAGATGAAAAGTTTCCAAAAATAGAAAGTGACCTATAATTTGGAATTGCCAAAAATGGAAAGGTCTTCTCCTCAAGTTTACATCATCAAGCATGCTTATAATGAAATTTTGTCCAACATGAAAGTTGAAGATCTTGCTCTCACCTTTCCAAAAAGTCTAAGAACATGAATTTCTCATGTGTGGTTAAGAAGTTATGGATCAATCATTGCCAAGAAATTTTGAACTTCAAGCTTGCATAACTTTTGCACCAAATGCCCAATTCAAGTGGTTCTTTTTGGAGCATTTCTCTCTTGATATCTACTATCATAATCATGCATCACATATCATCAATTCTCATTGCAAAATTTTTGAACTTTTCACTTGAACTTTATTTGAATTTTGGAGGGAAAGTAACAATTTGAAAATTATGCTTTGTTTCCACTTCCAATCAATTGCACTTGCCTCCAAACAAGATTTGCAAGTGAATTGGCACAAAAATCGTGCACTGTAGCATTGCCTTGCATTGAAAGGGTGTTTTGGCCAAATTGCATAAACATGCCAATTTCACTAATCACTTGCATTTTGGCTAAACATGATTAACCAACTTCATTAACAGATGATATTTAAGCATAATCATAACAGAAAATGCTAACAACAACTTCACAAATCCAGATCTGAAAGTTTTGCTCTCAAAATTCTCTCAACTTTTTCATCGAATTCTTCATCTCTTTTGCTTGTTTCTTGGTTTGTGCATCATCTACAAGCATTGTTGAAGATTATTGAAGCTGGATCTTGAAGAATTCTGCAGGAATCATGGACTGTTGAACATTGCATCATCCATGGCAGTTGAGATTTCTGGAAAAATCAAGCAGTGTTGAGCTATTCTTTTGCATCCATTCATTCATCTAAGCTTGGAAGAGCATCTGTTTCGCATTTCCAGGACCTGAATCAAGCAAATCAACTTCTGCATCTTCATTGAGGTTAGATTTCGAATGCTCTAATTCTTGAAATTGTTAGATGCATCTTGTAGATCTTTGAACATAGGTTGTGATGAGCTTTAGATCGTGAAATTTCATTGAGTATCGAGGTAGTTATGATGATTACAAGTTTAGTTAGTGAAACTTCATGTGCATGAATCTTTTGATGTGTGTTGATTTAGATCAAATTGATGTTGGATTGATGATGTATGTTGAATGATGATTCGATTGATGTATGTTTGGTAGATTTCTGTGTTGATTTGTTCTTGGTGATGAAGAACACAATGAACAATGGATGAATGTTATGGTTTTCAGTTTCCAGATTCGTTTTGATCTTCATTGGCGTGTGTTGCATGTGAATTCTTGTTAATGCTCATGTATTGGTCCAAGTCATCACTGCGTGGCCATTTGATTGGTCCAGATTTGCTCCCAGCGCCAACTAGGCTTAAGTGAAACGGTGCGTTTCACTTAAGCGCGCTTCCATTTGAAAACTGGCTCGGTTTGATTCCAGCCTGAGACATTTTCATTTTGGCTTTTGGCTTTTATTTCCATTTCTTCATTCATCCATGCTATGCCATTTCACATGTTTTTTTATTTTTCTAATTCATTCAAAAATTCATAACTCCAAAAATATGTATCCAAATCACATGAGGTTTTTTGCACAATGATCTTCATGATGTCTTCTATTTTATGGATATTTTTACAGAATTTGTGCACGGTTGAAAATGTTTTTGGCCTAGGGTTTATATTTGCATGTCATACCTTGCACCTTGCTTGACTTTTTCTTTGTGAAATGATGATGGTTGATCCAATGAAGCTGAAAATTTACATGTATAAACTAGACATCCTAATGGTCATTTTGGTATATAGTTTGCATTTTTAGAATTTCTGGATATTGAGTTTTGATGTGATTAATGGAGGTGTGACAATGTGTGTCACACCATTTCTTGTCCAACTTGCTGATTTTATTTACCTTGCCAAATAAATGCCAATTGATCTGAATTTTTGCATGATGCTACTTCTGGATGTTAGGTTTGATCATGATTATTTGTAGAATTTTTGGATTGATTTCCAATTTGTTTGAGATTTTCCTTTCTGGCTTGTCATGTTTGGACTTTGGATGAGTAATGAACTTAGATGATTTGTGAAATACTTATGCTTTATCATATGATCTTGAAATTTTGTACATTGATTGTTGACATGTTGAAGTTTGTCTTGGCTTTGGTTTGAGTCATTTATCATTTGTCATTTCTGTTTTAGGATTGCCTTAAGTTGATGCATCAATTTGTGCTTCCTTTGAGCTTGTTAATGCTTACCTTGACTTAGTGAATTTCATTGACATGCTTATGCTTATCCAAATGCCATGATTTTTTGTGTGTTGATCATTTGATGTGTTTTGTTTAGCCATGATTTTTCTTGGAATTTATTAAGCCATTTTTTATTTAATTTGCCTTGGTTCATTCTGTTCACCTCATTGAGCTTTCAACTTGCATACTTGGACATGATTACTCTATGAAATGATATTAGTGAATGCTTTTGATGTGAGACCACTTGGATATTGTTCTTGATTGATTAATCTTGATTCTTGTCAATTTTCATGTTCTGTTTTGGATTATTTCTCCTTCTTTGACCCTAGGTCTTGTCCTAGTGGTTTGCTTCTCATGTTTGAGTTTGTTTTCAGGTTAAGAAGTACATGGCCATAAGGAGATTAATTCACATCGCTTGAGTTGGTTTATTTGATTGATATAGACTAACTTTGACTTGTTTTGTAGGATGATTTTAGCTCATTTGAGTTGAGCTTGTGCTTTGCACATTGTAGCCTTACTTGTTTGATTGTGTATTGTCTGTTGACTGTTGGATTATCTGTTTGACTTTTTGTATAGCATACTGATTGAGTTGGATTGTTTTCAGGTATATTAGTTGCTTAAGTTCATTTTGAACTTGCTTTTGCTTGGTTGCTTAACCAATTAGGTATACCTTCTCTTCTTCAGGTAGTCTGGAAGACCTGGCCTGTTATGTGGTCAGGCACCTGTCTGAAGTCCTCCTTAAGAGGCAATGCTTGTGATTGTTTATCTTTGTCCCCAAGCAGGAAAAGTACTTTTGATAAGGCAATTGGTAGATAAAAGAGATGTGTAGTCCATCTCCTACTATTCTATGTGTCATCCCTTTGCTCACATTACATGTTGTAGCATTGTGGATATTAACCCAAGATCTATAGAGTCATTAACTTGTGGAGAGAGTTCTAACTTTCTGAACTCCCATACCTTCTATCATTTGAAGCTCTCCCTGACCAGGGATAAGAGCCATGAGGCACACCCATCATATACTTTCATCTGCTTCACCTTAACTCTCAATGTTAAGGTTGAGAGCACCACTTACCCCATTCCAGTTCACTTTAAAGTCTAACCCTTGCTTGAGCTTAATTGCTTGTATATAGTGTGTGCTAACTGAATCATTGTTTACTTATTGGTTCATCTGTACATGTTTGTTTGTTTGCCTTTGTGCATTTATCATCATTAATTGTTCATTATTGCATGATCATCATTGCATATCTTTGTGACACATCTTTGTTTGTCCATTGAGGAATCAACTATAAGGCCATTCATTGGCCATTGTTCCTATGATGTGGAAGGGATTGAGTGTTAGACCATTTCATTGGCCACTTATGTCCTCTTTGCTTAGTGCTTTTGTTTATTTGTTGTATGTGAGGATTCAATTGTAAGACCATGTTGTTGGCATTTTTATTCCTATGATCATCTGTTGGAGATTAGAGTAAGCCCAGATAGATTGGCATCTGACATCCATGTTTTGTTTTGTTTTGGGAGATTGGAATAAGTCCATTTATTGGCATCTGATATCCCTGTTTTGTTTGCTTTGGGAGATTAGTATAAGTTCATTTATTGGCATCTGATATCCTTGTTTGTTTTGGGAGACTGGTGTAAATCCATTGATTGGTATCCGGTATCCACCTTTGTCTGTGAGATTGGTATAAGTCCAGCAATTGGCATCCGGTATCATTTGTTTTGCTTATTTGTTATTGCTCATTTGCCTATTCCTAAGGACACACTTGAATCATATTCCATATGATCTCAAGAGGTGAACCTTTCTGAGAAGTTTTACACTCCATTATCCATACCCTCTTTGTCCTAAACCTTTTCACATGTTGCTTTCAAAACTTGAAATAATATTGTGCAAACATCTTCATGTCTTTTCAAATTAGAAACCTGGACCTTAAGTCCTTGATTTTTCAAACTTCACTTTTGATAACACTTCTTTCTGAATTAAATCTTAATCATACCTTGACCATATTTTGTGAATACTCATAATCAATTAACTTCACACATTCAATTGTTTTGGTGGCTTTGTCCATTCTTGTTAAGTTTTTCACACATTAGCCATAGGTTTCAATTACCATAGTGGTTGATGTAAATCTTACCTTATCCTTAGTGAGTTGATTGTAAGTCTTCTGTACTTATTATAGGGTTAACCCCTCACTAGTATGTTGAAGCCGTCCTCGCATGGTGGATTGTTGATTCAGGTTGAGTTTTCTCCCATTGGTAATGAAAAACCTTAGGGCTTGTGTTTTAAAATGAATTCACTAATTTTTGGAAATCTTTTAGCCGAACTACGGCGTTTTGATCCTTACCTTCCATGGAAGGTACGTAGGCAACGGGTTCATCCGTTCAAACACAAAAATAATAACTTGTATATTCTTTTCTCATCTTCCCAATCATGTTTGCACAATAATATTTTCATAACAAATAACATTTTCTTACAACAAGTGTGAAAAGGGCTCCCTAGGAGTACCTAGGACGTTTTGGGTGCCTAACACCTTCCCATTGCGTAATTTACCCCTTACCCAGATTCTCTGATCTTTTCATTAGTTTTCTATGTGTAAATCTTCTTAGGCTTTTGTTCGCTTTTTAGCCATTCCTTAGGATAAATAAAAGTGCGGTGGCGACTCGATTCTTTGTATGCTTTGCTTTTGATTTAGTCAATAAATCATAAAGTGACGAATACACCGCTACAGAAAAGTGGCGACTCTGCTGGGGACAAATGCTCCTTGGTGGTATTGCTTACTTTTCACCCTTGTTGTGAGATATTGTTATCTTTTATTTGACATATTTTTGTACAATTTGGGATTACTGTATTGATTGTAATGTTTGAATTGCTTGATATACAATTGTTGTTTGCTTTGGTGATCTCTGTGAGATGAGTTCTATACCCGAACTCGAGTGCACCTTAGGATAGGAGAATGGCATAGTCTTGTTGACTGGTGTGGAGTATTCCTTAGCCAGTTGACTTGCGAGTCCATTCACTTGGTGGAGGTCATGTTGGATTAATAATGTCACACAAGTTATTTGTGTTTAGGCATTATTCTTTCAATCATGTGCCTTAGAAGCCAAGGACCTTAGTTTACCAAGCCCATCTTGGCCTATTTTTAGGACGTAGTGCGGAGGTCGTTCAGATGTCAGATCTGACGCGATTGTTACGCGATACTACACTCATAAGAGTCTCTCTTGAGAACATTTTTGGAATACGAGTATTCGTTCCTCCGATAATATCCGAAAGATGGGACGATGATTATGGGAACCTCTGGTAGAACATGTTCGGCAGGTTTAAACCCTAGTACACTCCCTTTGGGTGGTTCTTAACCGAGACTCCATGCTCGTGACTCTCAGCAAACCCGTGATTCATGGTTGAGTCGTTCAGACCACCTTAATATCAATGGAACCTGGGTGTTGATAAGGTGTAAAACCTAAATCCACCAAAACAGATGGTTGATATTAAGGATGTTCGAGCCGGTTCATGTACCGTTAATATCAATGGAACTTGGGTGTTGATAAGGTGTAAAACCTAAATCCACCAAAATGGATGATTGATATTAGGGATACAATGAGCTTTCCCATGACCTTTGTTTGGTGTGACTTGCTTGATCCTTGAGTGTGATTGTTGCATTCATGCATTCATGCATTCATCTGCATTCATGTCATCAGAAAGAAAAAAAAATTCAAGGAACTTAAAAGGGTTTATTTGCAAAATTTTCAGACATGGAAAGACCAAAAAGGCATACAAAGAAGTACAACTTTAGACAGCCTGATGTGAAAGAGTTAAGGAATCTGACATCTTATGTATTAGATCCCTTGGGTTTCAAAGCTCGGTATGGGAAGCTTCTGCCTCTGCTGACTACTCAGGTTGACGAGGGTTTAATGAGTACTCTGGCTCAGTTTTATGATCCTCTGTATCATTGTTTCTCTTTCCCGGACTTCCAGTTGTTGCCTACCTTGGAGGAGTATTCTCATCTTCTAGGGATTCCGATTCTGGATCAGGTGCCATTCAGTGGCTTGGAGAGTATTCCGACTGCTCGAGAGATTGCGGACTTGTTGCACATAGATGAATCTCTGATTAAAGCTAATCTGACTACCAAAGGTGGAATTCAGGGTCTTCCTTCTGATTTCCTCATCGCTCAAGCTACCGTTTATGGGAAGGCCATGAGTGAGGATGCCTTTGAGGCTTTATTCGTGTTGCTCATCTATGGATTGGTATTATTCCCCAACTTCGACAAATTTGTGGATATGAACGCCATTAGGATCTTCTCAGTTCTTAATCCCGTTCCGACTCTGTTGGGTGATGCCTATTTCTCTTTGCATCTGAGGAATGCAAAGGGTGGAGGAGTTATTGTGTGCTGTTTGCCTCTGCTGTACAAGTGGTTTATTTTGCACTTGCCGCAGACGCTTGCTTTCAAGGAGAACAAGAGTTGTCTACGGTGGTCTCAGAGACTTACGTCTCTCACTAATGATGATATCTCTTGGTATGATCGCGTGTATGATACTGTTCAGATCATTGATTATTGTGGTGAGTTCGCTAATGTGCCTCTTCTTGGTACATGTGGTGGGATCAGCTACAACCCTATTCTAGCACGTCGTCAGCTTGGGTTCCCCCTAAAGGATAAACCTCATAACATTCTGTTAGAAGGTGTGTTCTTTCAGGAGGGTAAAGATCCCCAAGGCCTGAAAGCCAGATTTGTCCGCGCTTGGCGCAATATTCACAAGAAGGGTAGGAATGAGCTAGGTCCGAAGAACTGCATTGCTTTGGAGCCATATACCTCTTGGGTCAGACAGAGAGTTGTCGTGTACCTTATGCCATATGATCATCCGAGACCTACACCATTGGATGTGGCTGGGCCTTCAACCCTCCCTAACCAACGTGTAGAGGAGTTGAGAAAAGAAGACCTTTCACGTGCCTGGATCCGTGAAAGAGAGGAATTGCTGCAGCAGCTCAAGGAGAAGGACGCTCTGATTGAGTTTCTCGAGCATCAGGTGATCGACGATCCGAATGATACTTGGACTTCTCTGCTTCCTCAGTCTTCCAAGTTCTGGAAGAGGAAGTATGATCGACTCGCAAAGGAGAAAGCGGATATGGAAGCTGCCTATGAGAGAGAGATCAAGAAGCTTTGTGTTTCTCGTCTTCCAGCATCTCGAGCTTCTAGGGATCCATAGGATGTTGTTTTCCTTTTCTCTTTGTAATGATCAAAAATGTTGTACTTCTTTGTTCAAAATATATTTGATGAGATATTTTCCATATGCTATTAAATGCTTAAATATTCAAAAATTTGCAAATAAATGCCCTAAGAGTTCCTTGAAAAACAAAGCATATGCACAAACATTTCATGCATCATTTTGCATAAGCAGGTACCTTGTTCTTGGTCTTCTTGTCTGTGGCCTAACTCTGTGCTCTTCATTTATTTTGAAGACAAGCTGACTCACCGGTACTATACAAGAGCCAATTCTGCTAGAGTGATGGATCAGTTGGAACAAGAGAACCGTGAATTGAAGGAAGAGGTCGCTCGCCTGAGTGCCCTGATGGAGCAGTTTCTGTCTGCACAGAATCAACCTTCTCCGCCTCCTGCAACTCCTCCCCAGAGGACGGTTATATCAGAAGTCGTTGCTCCGACTGTGCCAGCTGCTAGTGCTCACTTTGTGCCCAATGCCATGCCAGCCGGGTTTCCTTGGGGTATGCCTCCTGGGTTTATGCCAGATATTCCCGCTCCAACTTTTGCTTCTATACCGGCATCTAGCCCGGTCCTTGCTGCTGCTCCTCCTGTCGTGCATACCATGCCTAGGATAGACGACACCATCTATCATTCTGAGCCGTCTGAAGGCCCAGATGTTAATGAGAAGATGGAAGCGATGAATGACCAATTCCTCGAGCTGCGAAAGGAATTGAAGACCCTCAGAGGGAAAGATCTGTTTGGCAAGTCCGCTGCTGAACTTTGCCTTGTTCCCAGTGTTAAAATTCCGATCAAATTCAAAGTGCTTGACTTTGAAAAATATAAGGGGAACACTTGCCCTCTTGCTCATCTGGTCATGTACGCCAGAAAGATGTCTACTCAAACAGATAATGATCAGCTGTTGATCCATTATTTCCAGGATAGTTTGTCTGGTGCGGCTCTTCGTTGGTATATGAGCCTTGATAGCGCAAACATTCGATCCTTCAATGATCTTGGCGAAGCCTTCGTCAAGCAATATAAGTACAACGTTGATATGGCGCCTGACCGTGATCAACTCAGGGCCATGTCCTAGAAGGATAAGGAGACATTTAAGGAGTACGCCCAGAGGTGGTGAGAATTGGCTGCTCAGATCACTCCTCCACTGGAAGAGAAGGAAATGACTAAGATCTTTTTGAAGACTCTTAGCTCATTCTATTATGAGCGGATGGTAGCGAGTGCTCCCTCTGATTTCACCGAGATGGTGAACATGGGGATGCGTTTGGAGGAAGGAGTCCGTGAAGGACGATTGGCTAAAGATGAGAGCTCTTCTAAACGGTATGGGGCGTTTAAGAAGAAGGATGGGGAGGCACATGCTGTGCAGTCCCATGCTAAGCCAAGAAGACCCTCTGTTCAAAGGAAGCCAGCACGTCGTAACAACAATCAGCACCAGGTGGCTCATATAGCACCTGTTTTCAGAGATAATTCACAGTATCAGCAGCCTAGTCAGCATCAGCATCAGCAACAACCTCAGTATCAGCAGCAGCACCGTCCACAGCAACAGGCTTACCAGCCTCGTGGCAGTACTACCAACCAAGCTAATTTGAGCTATGATAGGAAGAAGATCAGCTTCGATCCGATTCCTATGTCATACGCCGAATTGTATCCTTCCTTGGTTGGAAAGGAAGCTGGTTACTCCCAGGGAACCTCCTGTTGTGCCCGTTAACCCTCAGTGGTGGTATAAGCCAGACCAACACTGTGTTTATCATTCCGGTGCTCCGGGTCACAACATTGAGAATTGCTTTCCGTTGAAGACCAAAGTGCAAGACTTGATGAGATGTGGCATTCTGAGCTTCGAGGACTCAGGCCCCAATGTTACGAAGAACCCATTGCCCGAGCATGGGAAATCTGTGAATATGGTCCAAGGGTGTCCTGGGAAATACAAAGTCAAATATGTCAGTCATATTCGACAGTCATTGGTCGAGTTACATCGTCTCCTGTGTCAATACAGTCATATGGAGCATGACCATGACATATGCCGCATCTGTTCAGTTAATCGGTTGGGTTGTCGCCAAGTGCGAAGAGAGCTTCAAGAGCTATTGGACGAAGGAACTATTGAGATTCTTCAGAACCGTAATGTTGATGAAGATGAACCAGAGGTCAATGTTATATCTCCTGTGTTCAAGCTGCCTGAGCCTGTTGTCATTCGTTATGATGGCAGCAAGCCGAAGGTCTCTCCTTCACTAACAATCAAGCCTGCAGGCCCTGTGCCCTATTCTTCAGACAAAGTTGTTCCGTTCAGGTATAATCCCGTTGCTGTGGAAGATGGGAGAGAAGTGTCGTTGCCTTCAACTTCTGTAACCAACATTGCTGATGTGAGCGGGTTGACCCGTAGTGGTCGCGTGTTTTCTGCACCCCCAAAGGCTCATGTTGTTTCTGATACTGTTGAGCGTCCGGTTGGGACCGCTGTTAATGTTCAGAATCCGGCACTTGCTGTTGCCAAACCTTCCTCTGTACAAAAGACTCTTGTTTCTTCAGTTGGCCCTAGTGGCATTGTGAATGAAGAATGCGATGAGATGCTGAGGCTCATCAAAAAGAGTGAGTACAACGTTGTAGACCAGCTTCTACAAACGCCATCCAAAATATCCGTTCTATCTTTGTTGCTGAATTCAGAACCTCATAGGGAGGCTCTGCAGAAGGTTTTAGATCTGGCCTATGTTGATCACGATGTCACAATAGAACAGTTTGACAGTATAGTTGCAAACATCACTGCTTGCAACACTTTGAGTTTTTGTGACGCTGATCTCCCTAAGGAGGGAAGAGACCACAACATGGCTTTACATATTTCCATGAATTGCAAGTCTGATGCCATGTCCAACGTGCTGGTGGACACTGGGTCATCTCTTAATGTATTGCCAAAAACCACGCTCTCTCGATTGTCATATCAGGGGCCTCCCATGAGGCAGAGTGGTGTTGTTGTGAAAGCGTTTGATGGGTCGCGTAAAACTGTGATTGGGGAGGTTGATCTCCCAATCAAAATTGGACCAAGTGATTTCCAGGTTACCTTCCAGGTAATGGATATCCACCCATCTTATAGTTGTCTCCTTGGTAGACCATGGATTCACGAGGTTGGCGCCGTGACATCCACCCTACACCAGAAGTTGAAATTTGTGAAGAATAAAAAACTGGTCGTGGTAGGGGGAGAAAAGGCTCTCCTGGTTAGCCATCTGTCTTCTTTCTCGTATATTGACGCTGAGGATGAAGTTGGAACTCCTTTCCAAGCTTTATCTATTGATGAACCAATTGAGAAGAAGTCTCCTTCATTTGCTTCCTACCGAGATGCAAAACTGGCGATTGAATGTGGTGCAATTGCTGGTTTGGGGAAGATGATTGAGCTTGAAGACAACAGATCCTGGGCTGGCATTGGCTATTGTTCTGGGGCATTCAACAAGCAAGGTTTGTTCAAGAGTGGAGGATTCATCCATGCTGATCAACCTGAAGAAGCTGCTGCTATCTTGGAAGAGGATGCAGAGGAATTGAGCAACTTCATCATACCTGGTGGTGTCTGCCACAATTGGGTCGCTGTAGATGTTCCTACAGTCATCCATAGATCAGAGTAATGGTTCACTTTGTTTAAAACCCTTCTCCCATGCCAAAAGGAGAAGTGATGACATTGTTGGCAGCATATAATACAATGATGTTTTCATTCAATTATTGCATTGTTAAACATTTGTTTTTCCATTTGTTTTCACTTTTTGCTTTTGCATGAAATCAGTGATCACAAAAAACCATAAAAACAATAATAAAAGCAACATTTTTCATCTGCATAATGGTTTGCTTGTTTAAATTCAAAAGCTTTTCATTAACCAAAATCATTATGCAGGTTGGTTCTAAAACCCATTGAACATAATGATCCAACGCCATCTCCCAATTTTGAATTCCCTGTATTCGAGGCAGAGGAAGATGATGTTGAAGGAATTCCTGATGAGATTATCCGTCTCCTTGAGCACGAGAAGAAGATCATTCAGCCGCACCTTGAAGATCTGGAAACAGTCAACTTGGGGTCTGAGGATTGTGTTCGTATGGTGAAGATTGGGGCACTTCTTGAAGAGGCTATCAAGAAGAGGTTGATCAGTTTGCTACGAGAATATTCCGATATCTTCGCTTGGTCATATGAAGACATGTCGGGTTTAGATACAGATATTGTGCAACATTTCCTGTCTTTGAAGCCTGAGTGCGTGCCTGTGAAGCAGAAGCTCACAAGAACTCATCCAGATATGGCAGTGAAGATCAAAGAGGAAGTTCAGAAGCAAATTGATGCGGGGTTTCTGGTGACTTCTACATATCCTCAATGGGTGGCCAATATTGTGCCTGTTCCTAAGAAGGACGGAAAAGTCCGTATGTGCGTTGATTACAGAGATTTGAACAAAGCTAGTCCGAAAGATGATTTCCCTCTACCACACATTGATATGTTGGTAGACAATACAGCAAAATTCAAAGTCTTTTCGTTTATGGACGGATTTTCCGGATATAATCAAATCAAGATGGCACCCGAAGATATGGAGAAGACAACATTCATCACACCTTGGGGAACATTCTGTTATCGAGTGATGCCCTTCGGTTTGAAGAACGCCGGAGCCACGTATCAACGAGCTATGACTACCTTGTTTCACGATATGATGCACAAGGAGATAGAGGTCTATGTTGATAATATGATTGCTAAGTCCCGAACGGAAGTTGAACATGTTGATCATTTTTTGAAGCTTTTTCAGCGTTTGAGGAAGTTTAGACTTCGCCTGAATCCGAACAAATGTACATTTGGAGTCCGTTCCGACAAGTTGTTGGGTTTCGTTGTTAGCGAGAAAGGTATTGAGGTTGATCCTGCAAAGGTCAAAGCAATACAAGAGATGCCTGCACCCAAAACTGAGAAGCAAGTCCGAGGTTTTCTTGGCCGCTTGAACTACATTTCCAGATTTATATCCCACATGACTGCCACATGTGCGCCAATATTCAAGCTCCTCCGGAAAGATCAGTCTCATGATTGGACCGAGGATTCCCAGAAAGCTTTCGACAGTATTAAAGAGTATCTGTCTGAACCTCCGATCTTGTCTCCGCCTGTAGAAGGAAGACCTCTGATTATGTATTTGACTGTTCTTGAAGACTCGATGGGTTGTGTACTCGGTCAACAAGATGAATCAGGGAAGAAGGAATCTGCTATATACTACCTCAGTAAGAAGTTTACTGATTGTGAGTCTCGGTACTCTTTGCTTGAGAAGACGTGTTGTGCTTTGGCTTGGGCTGCTAAGCGTTTGCGCCAGTACATGATAAATCATACAACTTGGTTGATATCCAGAATGGATCTAATCAAGTATATCTTCGAGAAGCCTGCTTTAACTGGGAGGATTGCCCGTTGGCAGATGTTGTTGTCTGAGTATGATATCGAGTATCGAGCTCAGAAAGCTATCAAAGGTAGTATCTTGGCTGACCATTTAGCGCACCAGCTGATTGAAGATCATCAGTCAGTTCAGTATGACTTCCCTGATGAGGTGATTCTGTATTTGAAAATGAAAGATTGTGATGAGCCTACACTTGATGAAGGTCCAGAACCTGGTTCCAGATGGACGATGGTGTTCGATGGCGCTGTAAATCAGTACGGAAATGGAATTGGGGCAGTAATCATTACTCCTCATGGCACTCATATTCCGTTTACAGCAAGGCTAACTTTCAAATGCACGAATAATATGGCTGAGTATGAGGCCTGTATTATGGGACTGGAAGAATGTATTGATTTGAGAATCAAGCATCTTGATGTGTATGGTGATTCGGCCCTGGTTGTCAATCAGATCAAGGGTGAGTGGGAGACGAATCAGCCAAGTCTCATTCCATACAGAGATTATGCGAGAAGGATTTCAACATTCTTTACTGAGGTTGATTTTCATCATATTCCTCGAGAGGATAATCGGATGGCAGATGCTCTTGCCACGCTTGCTTCCATGATTGTGGTCAAGTATTGGAATGAAGTTCCCAACATTGCTGTGATGCGCTTGGATAGACCAGCTCACATATTTGCAGTAGAAGAAGTAAAAGATGACAAGCCTTGGTATTTTGATATCAAGAATTTCCTCCAGAACCAGGTCTACCCGCCTGGGCCATCTGTGAAAGATAGGAAAACTTTGAGAAGGTTGTCATGCAGTTTCTACCTCAGTGGTGAAGTGTTGTATAAGAGGAATTTTGACATGGTTTTGCTCAGATGCGTGGATAGACACGAATCAAACTTGTTGATGACTGAGGTCCATGAGGGTTCATTTGGTACTCATTCCAATGGACATGCCATGGCTAGAAAGATGTTGAGAGCATGCTACTATTGGCTGACAATGGAGTCTGACTGCTGCAAATATGTGAAGAAATGCCACAAGTGGGTTGAAGCCGCTTCGTATGCTAATGTGACCAGGCAGGTGGTTGTGAAGTTTATCAAGAATTAGCTGATTTGCCGTTATGGTGTGCCAGATAAGATCATTACTGATAATGGATCTAATTTGAATAATAAGATGATGGATGAGTTGTGCGCTGAGTTCAAGATTGCACACCATAATTCCTCTCCTTACAGACCTAAGATGAATGGGGCTGTTGAAGCTGCTAATAAGAATATCAAGAAGATTATCCAGAAGATGACAGTTACGTACAAAGATTGGCATCAGATGCTGCCATTTGCTTTGCATGGTTATCGTACATCTGTCCGCACTCCAACAGGGGCAACCCCTTTCTCTCTTGTTTACGGCATGGAGGCTGTTCTCCCAGTAGAGATGGAGATCCCATCAATGCGAGTCTTGATGGAAGCCAAGTTGACTGATGCTGAATGGATTCAGAGTCGTTATGACCAGTTGAATTTGATTGAAGAGAAGCGATTGACTGCCATGTGTCATGGTCAGTTATATCAGCAGAGAATGAAGAAAGCATTCGATAAGAAGGTCAAGCCTCGTGTGTTCCGAGAAGGTGACCTTGTGCTCAAGAAAGTCTTGTCTTTCGCGCCCGATTCCAGGGGCAAGTGGACTCCGAACTACGAGGGTCCATATGTTGTTAAGAGAGCTTTTTCAGGCGGTGCTTTGATGCTTACAACAATGGATGGGGAGGATTTCACTCGTCCTGTGAATTCAGATGCAGTCAAGAAATACTTTGCCTAAAAAAAAAGAAGAGAGAAAAACAGAATAGCTCGCTAAGTTGAAAACCCGAAAGGGCGGCTTAGGAAAAAATGAGCGTCTCGGTGGAGAACCCGCAAGGGTAATCCAGGAAAAAGTTAGAGACTTGAAAAAAGTATGTTTGCATCCCGCTAGATTGAGTACCTCACCCTGGGGCAATCTAGGCAAAAATTAGGGATTTGGCAAGTAACTGCATCCTGACAAGACTTTCTGTTCTACAGCCGTCTTTTCGTCAAAGATTCTCGATTCGTCGTCGACTGAAGCTTCGAATACATCGAGATTCAAACTGGTAGAGAAAGGATCATTATGTTCAATGTAGCCCTTTTCCAATATATATCACTGATTTCAAATTTGTACAAGATCCATGGAGTCTTGCCATTTGCAGGCTACCATTCCATCAAATAAATTTGAGATTTTATCCAATTATTTGCACTCTTATTTGTTTCAATTCAACAAATGTTTTGCATGTTTGAACTGATAAAATATCATTGTTTTAAACAAATAAAAATTTTCAAATTGTTGTTTTAAACAAAGTGAACATTCGCAATGATGAAAGGATACTTAAGAATTTCTCAGTGCTCTCCCAAGGGTGGCACGATTTCCGACAGGGAAGACATTTGTTCATATTCCTGGCATGGTTGTATCCTTTTCCTCCAGTTTTGCTGTTGGGGTTGTTCCTCAAGCAGAGTTGTTGGTGGGGTTGTTCCCCAAGCAGAGTGTTTGTTGAAGACTTCGTTTTCTCCAGCAGCATTCTCCCCAGCATGGAAAATTTCCTTTTTGGAAGATTCGGCGGTTGGTGGGCTGACATCCCGGTACCCCGTCACTCTCCCCAGTGCAGTTACCAGCAGAGTTGTTGCTTTTCTCCTCAGCAAGATGCTTTCCTTTTTGGAAGATTCAGTGGTTGGTGGATTGATATCCTGTTGCCTTACCACTTTCCTCAGCACAGTCGCAGGCAGAGTTATGTTTTCTCTCCATCAGAGTGCTTATTCTCTTCAGCAGAGCAGTGTTCATTTCCCTACTCGGCATTTGTTGGGTTTCTTTGGAAGATTCGATGGTTGATTGGGTTGATATCCCAGTATTTTATCCATTTTTCCCCAGCTTAGTCTGCAGAATGGTTGTTGTGGCAATTTATGCCTATTGAAACCTCTGTTTCCCCAGAAGGGTGAGTTGGTGATTTATCATCCATAGATTTGGTTGATTTCCTGATGCTTTTGATCCTCAGTAGAGTGGCTTGATGCAGAATCTACTTGTGTGATCTTTTCTCCTCAGTGGGTTGTTCCCCAAGAGGGTGATGCAGTTTTCCCCAGTAGAGTTGCTTGTGGTAGATTCTACTTGGATGATGTTGTTCTCCTTTGTGGGTTGTTCCCCAGCGGAGGTGTTTTGGATTTGCTTTCGCAGCAGTTCTTGCTTGTGCAGCAAACTTTCTGTTTCTCGGTTGATGCTGAGGATCCCCTGCAGATATATCGGGTTTGCTCCTGTTCCCCAACAGATTTATCGTTGTGGCAGTTCTTGCCTGTTGTGACTTTCTGCCCCCTAGTTGGGATGTTTGTTGATCCATCACTCAGAGATTTGGTGTTTCTTGACATCTCTGATCTTTTGCCTCCCCGCAGATCTTTACTTTTGTAGCTTAAAGATCTCCAGCAGATTGGCTTTCCAGTTGGTCTTTTCCCTGGAAGTATAGTACCGGGTGTTTGATCCCTGGCCCTGTTTGTGTTAGCAATGTCTGTTTTGTCAGCATTCATCAAACATGATTACGCATATTCATGCATACTCATAAACATTCAGATATTCATGTTGCATTTGTTTGCCATATATCTTTTGGTTGTTGTCTCCTGCTGTGGTGATATAGATCTCTCCTATAGATCTTCCCAAGCAGATGTCGGGTGTTTAAATCTCTCCATATAGAGTCAGCCCCATAAGCAGAAAGTGTCTGTCTTTACTTCTGCAGTTCCCCACCGAGATATATCCTCGTGGATGACGGTTTCTTCCGTTTCCTCCCAACACATATATTGGGATGGATGATCCTATTGAGTTATATCCTCATTAGGAAGAGTCTTGATTCAGTCTGTCTTTTCAGTTTGATCCTGAATCGGCTATTTGTCAGTTGTTTCTTGTGCTTCCCTGTGGAATAAATGAATGAATTGCCCAGTAACCGGCAATAATTCCTTTTATCCCCAGCGGAGTTTTGGGCCTCTACCCTTATACCGGTAGTTGTAAGTCCTATATTTCTTGCCTTTTGGCGGAATTTGTGGTTATATACCTTTTATTCCTCGGCAAGAGTTGATTGGTTTTCTACCCAGTAGTCGGTAGTCGTAAATCCTATTTTCCTGCTCTCCAGCAGTTTGTGGTTTGTTACAAACCCTATTCTTTTGTTTCCCGTGTGGATTTGTGATTCTTGCCATCCCCACGTGGAGTTGTTGGTTTTCTACCCAGTATTCGGTAGATGTAAACCCTAATTCTGTTTATCCTCATCAGAGTTCTTGGCCACTACCCCGTATTCGGTAGTTGTAAGTCCTATTTCTTTTCCCCTAGCAGAGGTAACCTTTGTGGTTCGTTCTAGTTGATGGTGGATTTTGTGCTGTTGTGGCTCTATCCTCAACAGAGTTGGCGTCTCCCTGTGGAATAAGTTGAATGATTGCTCAATATTTGGTATTCATTCACCCTATCCCCAGTTGAGTCTTTGGTCTTCTACCCCGTATTCGGTAGTTGTAAATCCCATGTTGTGGTTTTTCTCCCCAGCGGAGTTTGTACCACGTGGTACAGGTGGATAATTGCCGGTTGCTAGCAATTTATCCCCAGCTGAGTGTTAAACCTCTTGTTTCCTCAGCCAGAGTTTTGGTATTCTACCCCATATTCGATAGTTGTAAACCCTAATTGCTCATCTTTGCAGAGTTAGCCTTGTTGTTCGTCCTAACCGATGATGGTTACTCTTTGTGATTATCTTTATTCGTTGTTCGATGTTGATATTCCTCTTTGCTTCTGGACAATTGCCGGTTGCTAGCAATTGTATCCCAGCGGTCTTCTGGATCATTGTCGTATGCTCGCAATGTTATCCCTTTGAAGTCGTTAGCAAGTCCTTGTGGGTAATTGCCGGATGCTTGCAATTCATCCTCAGCAGATCGCCTTTCATTTACCCGTTTGCTTGGTAATGACTGTTGCTCCCTTCGATTGGTCATCTTTATATACCTAGTTTTGGTATCCCGATGCCTTTCTTTTCGGTTGATTTAGCCTTTGTTAACCCAGTAACCGGTTATGGATAATCTCCCATGCGAGTGTGTTATCCACGTTCTGACGGTAATGGATAATATATCTCATGCACTCTTCAGTTGAAGCCTTTGGTGTTTCTCTATGTCGAGTAAGATTCGTTATTCCTTTGTGGAACCGAATATTCTTTGTTTTCGGATAATTGTCGGATGCTTGCAATTTATCCCTTTGAGTTGTCTTTCGTTTATCCGTATGCTTGGTATCGATTGTCTCTCTTTTTGGTTAGTCACCTATTATATACCCTACTCGGTATCTCTGGTGTCTCTTCCCTTCGAGTGTATTATCCACGTTCTGACGGTAATGAATAATATGTCTCATGCGCTCTTTGGTTGGAGTCCTTTGCTGATCTTCCCCAGTGGAGTAAGATTCGTATTCGTTGTAGAATCGAATATCCGTCCTTTTGGATGATGAGTGTTTTGGCAGTAAAAACCAATCCACGCTTTCGGTAGATCACCTATTATATACCTCGGTATCCCTGGTGTTTCCTACCATGCGAGTGTATTATCTACGTTCTGACGGTAATAAATAATATATCTCATGCGAGTATTCCATCCACGTTCTGACGGTAATGGATATTATGTCTCATGCGCTCTTTGGGTTTGTGTCCCCAGTTGAGTAAGATTCATCTTCCCGTTGTGGATTCGAATGTCCATCCTGTAAGTCGATTTGCTTTTTCAAGCCCTCCTTTCGGATGATGAGTGTTTTGGCATATATACCAATTCACGATTCGGTCGGTCACCTATTATATACCTCGGTATCCCTGGTGTTCCTTCCTTTCTGCTCCCTATTATGACATTGGTCCCCTGTGGAGTCAGATCTTCCTGAGTTTGTTACCCTTATACCGGTAACACCTCATCTTGTTGCTTTTCCCCAAGAGTCAGCTTGTGTCTCTCCAATGGATGTTTTATCCTTTGGAAATCTTCTTCTCCCAAGTGTGAGTCCTTTACTTCCCAGTGAGGTCTCTAGTCCAGTTGTGTCTTGTTCACGCTGTGTCAATGTAATTTTCCCCAACTCAGAGTCGTGTCCTGCTCACGCATTCTTTTTCTTTTTATCCCCAATAAGAGTCCCTGTAAGAGTCTTGTTAGAGTCTCTGTTCCTAGTGAGTGTATTACTCCGATGGATCGTCTTTTCTTCTGTGTGAACCATATCCCCACAGAATTTGTCTTTTACATGCATACATTTGCATCATGAGGTCTCTTAGGGACCAAAATTTGTCTCATTACTGTTATTTAAGCCCATTCTACCGCGTCAAGATGAAGATTTCTAAACTTCACTTCTCCGGGTAGAATGACCTTAAATAGGGGCATCTGTAAGACCCCAATTTTGTCCCTAAGATCCCTCATGGCATCATATCATGTCATATCATTGCCTCAAGGATCATTGGACACCTTGCTTCCTTTCCTGTGGGTGGGTTATCTTGTGAGTGTGATTCTTGATCACCAAGCATGTCTTGCATATGTATATCATTGCTTTTCATTTGTTTACTAACCAAAAAGTACAAAAATATGTCATCTAACCTGGTTACTTGCAGATGAAGCAACACTAGGTCAAACCAGTCAAAGGCATTCATTAAGCAATAGATGGTGGCCATTCTTGAGAATTTGGGCACCATGATCATTCACAAGAGTTAATATGAACCATGATGTCATTTTGAATCAAGATCTCAAGTGGTAGAGGCTTGGATTTCATAAGAGCATAGCTAGGTCAACTGAAACCCTAGAAAAGTCAACACAAGTCAACTGTGCATTCAATCATGGATTTGAAGGTGGGAGATGGTTAGAGAGGCCTCATTCATGTCCATACAAGCCTCATATAACATTTCAAACATCATCAATGGAGAATTTGAGGTCAGATGAAAAGTTTCCAAAAATAGAAAGTGACCTATAATTTGGAATTGCCAAAAATGGAAAGGTCTTCTCCTCAAGTTTACATCATCAAGCATGCTTAAAATGAAATTTTGTCCAACATGAAAGTTGAAGATCTTGCTCTCACCTTTCCAAAAAGTCCAAGAACATGAATTTCTCATGTGTGGTTAAGAAGTTATGGATCAATCATTGCCAAGAAATTTTGAACTTCAAGCTTGCATAACTTTTGCACCAAATGCCCAATTCAAGTGGTTCTTTTTGGAGCATTTCTCTCTTGATCTCTACTATCATAATCATGCATCACATATCATCAATTCTCATTGCAAAATTTTTGAACTTTTCACTTGAACTTTATTTGAATTTTGGAGGGAAAGTAACAATTTGAAAATTATGCTTTGTTTCCACTTCCAATCAATTGCACTTGCCTCCAAACAAGATTTGCAAGTGAATTGGCACAAAAATCGTGCACTGTAGCATTGCCTTGCATTGAAAGGGTGTTTTGGCCAAATTGCATAAACATGTCAATTTCACTAATCACTTGCATTTTGGCTAAACATGATTAACCAACTTCATTAACAGATGATATTTAAGCATAATCATAACAGAAAATGCTAACAACAACTTCACAAATCCAGATCTGAAAGTTTTGCTCTCAAAATTCTCTCAACTTTTTCATCGAATTCTTCATCTCTTTTGCTTGTTTCTTGGTTTGTGCATCATCTACAAGCATTGTTGAAGATTATTGAAGCTGGATCTTGAAGAATTCTGCAGGAATCGTGGACTGTTGAACATTGCATCATCCATGGCAGTTGAGATTTCTGGAAAAATCAAGCAGTGTTGAGCTATTCTTTTGCATCCATTCATTCATCTAAGCTTGGAAGAGCATCTGTTTCGCATTTCCAGGACCTGAATCAAGCAAATCAACTTCTGCATCTTCATTGAGGTTAGATTTCGAATGCTCTAATTCTTGAAATTGTTAGATGCATCTTGTAGATCTTTGAACATAGGTTGTGATGAGCTTTAGATCGTGAAATTTCATTGAGTATTGAGGTAGTTATGATGATTACAAGTTTAGTTAGTGAAACTTCATGTGCATGAATCTTTTGATGTGTGTTGATTTAGATCAAATTGATGTTGGATTGATGATGTATGTTGAATGATGATTCGATTGATGTATGTTTGGTAGATTTCTGTGTTGATTTATTCTTGGTGATGAAGAACACGATGAACAATGGATGAATGTTAGGGTTTTCAGTTTCCAGATTCGTTTTGATCTTCATTGGCGTGTGTTGCATGTGAATTCTTGTTAATGCTCATGTATTGGTCCAAGTCATCACTGCGTGGCCATTTGATTGGTCCAGATTTGCTCCCAGCGCCAACTAGGCTTAAGTGAAACGGTGCGTTTCACTTAAGCGCGCTTCCATTTGAAAACTGGCTCGGTTTGATTCCAGCCTGAGACATTTTCATTTTGGCTTTTGGCTTTTATTTCCATTTCTTCATTCATCCATGCTATGCCATTTCACATGTTTTTTTATTTTTCTAATTCATTCAAAAATTCATAACTCCAAAAATATGTATCCAAATCACATGAGGTTTTTTGCACAATGATCTTCATGATGCCTTCTATTTTATGGATATTTTTACAGAATTTGTGCACGGTTGAAAATGTTTTTGGCCTAGGGTTTATATTTGCATGTCATACCTTGCACCTTGCTTGCCTTTTTCTTTGTGAAATGATGATGGTTGATCCAATGAAGCTGAAACTTTACATGCATAAACTAGACATCCTAATGGTCATTTTGGTATATAGTTTGCATTTTTAGCATTTCTGGATGTTGAGTTATGATGTGATTAATGGAGGTGTGACAATGTGTCTCACACCATTTCTTGTCCAACTTGCTGATTTAATTTACCTTGCCAAATAAATGCCAATTGATCTGAATTTTTGCATGATGCTACTTCTGGATGTTAGGTTTGATCATGATTATTTGTAGAATTTTTGGATTGATTTCCAATTTGTTTGAGATTTTCCTTTCTGGCTTGTCATGTTTGGACTTTGGATGAGTAATGAACTTAGATGATTTGTGAAATACTTATGCTTTATCATATGAGCTTGAAATTTTGTACATTGATTGTTGACATGTTGAAGTTTGTCTTGGCTTTAGTTTGAGTCATTTATCATTTTGTCATTTCTGTTTTAGGATTGCCTTAAGTTGATGGATCAATTTGTGCTTCCTTTGAGCTTGTTAATGCTTACCTTGACTTAGTGAATTTCATTGACATGCTTATGCTTATCCAAATGCCATAATTTTTTGTGTGTTGATCATTTGATGTGTTCTGTTTAGCCATGATTTTTCTTGGAATTTATTGAGCCAGTTTTGATTTAACTTGCCTTGGTTCATTCTGTTCACCTCATTGAGCTTTCAACTTGCATACTTGGACATGATTACTCTATGAAATGATATTGGTGAATGATTTTGATGTGAGACCACTTGGATATTGTTCTTGATTGATTAATCTTGATTCTTGTCAATTTTCATGTTCTGTTTTGGATTATTTCTCCTTCTTTGACCCTAGGCCTTGTCCTAGTGGTTTGCTTCTCATGTTTGAGTTTGTTTTCAGGTTAAGAAGTACATGGCCATAAGGAGATTAATTCACATTGCTTGAGTTGGTTTATTTGATTGATATAGACTAACTTTGACTTGTTTTGTAGGATGCTTTTAGCTCATTTGAGTTGAGCTTGTGCTTTGCACATTGTAGCCTTACTTGTTTGATTGTGTATTGTCTGTTGACTGTTGGATTATCTGTTTGACTTTTTGTATAGCATACTGATTGAGTTGGATTGTTTTCAGGTACATTAGTTGCTTAAGTTCATTTTGAACTTGCTTTTGCTTGGTTGCTTAACCAGTTAGGTATACCTTCTCTTCTTCAGGTAGTCTGGAAGACCTGGCCTGTTATGTGGTCAGGCACCTGTCTGAAGTCCTCCTTAAGAGGCAATGCTTGTGATTGTTTATCTTTGTCCCCAAGCAGGAAAAGTACTTTTGATAAGGCAATTGGTAGATAAAAGAGATGTGTAGTCCATCTCCTACTATTCTGTGTGTCATCCCTTTGCTCACATTACATGTTGTAGCATTGTGGATATTAACCCAAGATCTATAGAGTCATTAACTTGTGGAGAGAGTTCCAACTTTCTGAACTCCCACACCTTCTATCATTTGAAGCTCTCCCTGACCAGGGATAAGAGCCATGAGGCACACCCCTCATATCCTTTCATCTGCTTCACCTTAACTCTCAAGCACCACTTACCCCATTCCAGTTGACTTTAAAGTCTAACCCTTGCTTGAGCCTAATTGCTTGTATATAGTGTGTGCTAACTGAATCATTGTTTGCTTATTGGTTCATCTGTACATGTTTGTTTGTTTGCCTTTGTGCATTTATCATCATTAATTGTTCATTATTGCATGATCATCATTGCATATCTTTGTGACACATCTTTGTTTGTCCATTGAGGAATCAACTATAAGGCTATTCACTGGCCATTGTTCCTATGATGTGGAAGGGATTGAGTGTAAGACCATTTCATTGGCCACTTATGTCCTCTTTGCTTAGTGCTTTTGTTTGTTTGTTGTATGTGAGGATTCAATTGTAAGACCATGTTGTTGGTATTTGTATTCCTATGATCATCTGTTGGAGATTAGAGTAAGCCCAGATAGATTGGTATCTGACATCCATGTTTTGTTTTGTTTTGGGAGATTGGAATAAGTCCATTTATTGGCATCTGATATCCCTGTTTTGTTTGCTTTGGGAGATTAGTATAAGTCCATTTATTGGCATCTGATATCCTTGTTTGTTTTGGGAGACTGGTGTAAATCCATTGATTGGTATCCGGTATCCACCTTTGTCTGTGAGATTGGTATAAGTCCAGCAATTGGCATCCGGTATCATTTGTTTTGCTTATTTGTTATTGCTCATTTGCCTATTCCTAAGGACACACTTGAATCATCTTCCATATGATCTCAAGAGATGAACCTTTCTGAGAAGTTTTACACTCCATTATCCATACCCTCTTTGTCCTAAACCTTTTCACATGTTGCTTTCAAAACTTGAAATAATATTGTGCAAACATCTTCATGTCTTTTCAAATTAGAAACCTGGACCTTAAGTCCTTGATTTTTCAAACTTCACTTTTGATAACACTTCTTTCTGAATTAAATCTTAATCATACCTTGACCATATTTTGTGAATACTCATAATCAATTAACTTCACACATTCAATTGTTTTGGTGGCTTTGTCCATTCTTGTTAAGTTTTTCACACATTAGCCATAGGTTTCAATTACCATAGTGGTTGATGTAAATCTTACCTTATCCTTAGTGAGTTGATTGTAAGTCTTCTGTACTTATTATAGGGTTAACCCCTCACTAGTATGTTGAAGCCGTCCTCGCATGGTGGATTGTTGATTCAGGTTGAGTTTTCTCCCATTGGTAATGAAAAACCTTAGGGCTTGTGTTTTAAAATGAATTCACTAATTTTTGGAAATCTTTTAGCCAAACTACGGCATTTTGATCCTTACCTTCCATGGAAGGTACGTAGGCAACGGGTTCATCCGTTCAAACACAAAAATAATAACTTGTATATTCTTTTCTCATCTTCCCAATCATGTTTGCACAATAATATTTTCATAACAAATAACATTTTCTTACAACAAGTGTGAAAAGGGCTCCCTAGGAGTACCTAGGATGTTTTGGGTGCCTAACACCTTCCCATTGCGTAATTTACCCCTTACCCAGATTCTCTGATCTTTTCATTAGTTTTCTATGTGTAAAACTTCTTAGGCTTTTGTTCGCTTTTTAGCCATTCCTTAGGATAAACAAAAGTGCGGTGGCGACTCGATTCTTTGTATGCTTTGCTTTTGATTTAGTCAATAAATCATAAAGTGACGAATACACCGCTACACCTAGGTAGCCGAGCTACGAAGACTCTGATTCTCATATTCAGATGAGATACGTATGCAGTGAATGCGACATCCGTGCGATTCATTTTCTTTTGACCCCTTTTTTTTAGTAAATAACACATTAGATAAACCCACACCCTTTAGACAAGAACTACAAAAGTGGATCCCGTAGAGTACTACGGATGCGTAGGGGTGCTAATACCTTCCCTTCGCATAATCGACTCCCGAACCCAAGATTTGGTTGCGAGACCCTGTCTTGTCCTTTCCTTTTTCCATGTTTACTTCGAGTGTTTCCTTTCCCTCCTTTGGGATAAATAACGCACGGTGGCGACTCTCCTGTCTTTCTTCGCCGGTTGTTTTTTTTCGCATTCCATTTTTCAGGTTGCGACAGCTGGCGACTCTGCTGGGGACCCGGTTTCCCTAAGCGAGTCCCTCCTAGCTTTTGTAGGTTGTTTGTTTATTGGGTGTTTATTCTTTTGTACAGTTATTTATCTTTCAGTATTTACCTGCTTTATTGCATTGTGTACATATGACTGCCGTATCTACTGGTTCTGTTTGTGAGATGAGTTCTATACCCGAACTCGAGTGCACTTAGGATAGGAGAATGGCATAGTCTTGTTGACTTGTGTGGAGTTATTCCTTAGCAAGTTGACTTGCAAGCCCATTCACTTGGTGGAGGTCATGTTGGGATCAATAATGTCACACAAGTAAGTTGTGGTTAGACATTACTTTTTCCAATATAGACCTCAGAAGCCAAGGACCTTAGTTTACCAAACCCATCTTGGCCTATTCGTAGGACGTAGTGCGAAAGTCGTTCAAGTGTAAGATTTGATACGATTGTTACGCGATACTACACTCAAAAGAGTCTCTCTTGAGAATATTTTTGGAATACGAGTAGTCGTTCCTCCGATAATATCCGAAAGATGGGATTATGGCTATGGGAACCTTTTATAGAACATGTTTGGCAGGTTTAAACCTTAGTACACTCCCTTTGGGTGGTTCTTAACCTAAACTCCATGCTCGTGACTTGCAACAAACCCTTGATTCATGGTTGATCCGTTCAGGTATCCTTAATATCAATGAAACTTGGGTGTCGATAAGGTGTAAACCATAATCCACCAAAAAAATGGATGGTTGATATTAAGGATAACATGATCCATCCCATGACCTTTGTTTGGTGTGCTTTGCCTGATCATCTTAATTTCTCTCCAAGCAGTGCAACCTGACAGATGTTCAAGCGGATCCAGCAATTCTGATTGACATGCCATTGCATTGCATAACATCATCTGCATATTTGCATCCAACATCTCATGCTTATTCATTTGCAGGGTATTCCCTTTTTAAGGGAGGGCCTTAAAATTGAATAAGAAGTGCATCGCATACCATGTATACTAACCCTTGTTTGTTTTACAGGTGTCACCGCAGTGTCTAATGTTTGTTCCCTGTTGCAGGCAGTTATTGGTCCCAAGCGATTTCATAGGTACCCGACAAAGGAAAACAATCCACGACTAGCAATGGACCAGATACAGAAAGAAATGGCTGATATGCGTGAAAGGATGGATCAGTTCATGACATTGATGACTGGTATGGCAGAAGGCCAGGCGAAGCTGAAGGAATTGGTTGAGCAACCGAGGCCCGATCCAGAGGTGGAAATACCAAGTGCTGAGGGGAACCCTGGTAACCCTGGGAACGCTGATAACCCTGTGAACACTGGAAACGCGGGTAACGCAAATGTTGATGGAAACCCGGGTAATGTTGGCAACACGGGAAATGTTGGGAATGGTATTGGCGGAAGGTACAATGTGAATCAAGGGATTCGGATTAACGGGCGCCCCGTTAATGAAGATTGTCAATATGATCAATTTTCTTTGCACGACGAGGCCCTCGAGACCACTCGCCGTATGGATGAGCTTACTAAGAAGCTCAAATCTTTGGAGTCTCAAAATTCCTTAGGTTTTAATGTTACCAATCTTGGTCTGGTTCAGGGAGTAAGGATCCCTCACAAGTTCAAACCCCCTACTTTTGAGAAACACAACGGGGTTTCTTGCCCATGCACTCATCTCCAATCTTATCTGGGAAGGTTGGGAGCTCACACTGAAGATGAAAAGTTGTGGATGTACTATTTTGAAGACAGTTTAACTGGAGCTTCTCGTGAATGGTATTCTCATTTGTCTCGTACTACCATCAAGAGCTGGAAAGACTTGGCAGAGGCTTTTGTCAAGCAATATCAATACAACTTGGACATGGCTCCAAATCGGACCTTGTTGCAAGGAATGTCTCAGACTGCCAAGGAAACCTTTAGAGAATATGCTCAGCGTTGGAGACAGATTGCTGCATCCGTCCAACCCCCTATGTCTGAAAGGGAGATGGCGGACATGTTCATGAACACTCTTCAAGGCAATTATATCGAGAGATTGGCTGCTTTCCCGTCAATCAGTTTTGCAGAGATAGTGATTGCTGGAGAAAGGATCGAAAGTCTGTTGAAGATGGGCCGAATTCAAGACAACAGTGCTTCCAACTCATCAGTTCCCAAGAAACCGTTTGCTGGTAACGGTCAGCGAAGAAGAGAAGGTGAGACAAGCGTTGTATATGCCGGCAGAGGCAGGGGCAGAGGACGCCCTAATTATTATCAAGATCAAGTGGCCGCAGTCACTATTCCAACACCTGTTCCTCAACCGCAGTATCATCCGCAACAGCAACCCAGGTACAATAATCAACAACAAGGAGGTAATCTGGGTCAGCAGAGACCCTATCAACAACGTCCAAGGCAGGCGGACCGGGTCATTGAGCCAATCCCAATGCCTTATTCTGTATTACTTCCCAAGCTGATTGACATGAATCTGGTTATGTTGAGAACTCTGGCCCCACCGGTCGATCCCAACAATCTACCTAGAGGTTATGATGTCAACGCCAGATGTGCTTTTCACTCCAACGCACCTGGCCATACTACAGATAATTGCAAGGCTCTCCAGCTAAAGGTACAAGATTTGAGAGATGCCCAGGCTATCAATTTTTCTCCAGTGCCCAATGTTGTCCAGAACCCGATGCCAGCCCACGGCGGGCAGAGGATTAATGTTGTTGATAGTGGGGAAACTTTGAATTTGGTTTCTGATGTGACTAAAGTGAACACTTCGCTATCGGTGGTCAAAGACCGACTCTTGAAAGGACAGATTTTCCCGGGCTGTGGGGAAGAGTGCAGAAATTGTCAAGACGCCGAGAACGGATGTGATAGTTTGAGAAGGGGTATTCAGCAACTGATAGATGAAGGTTGTCTTCAGTTCGACCAGACCCGTCCAGTGAAGAATGATGTGTCGATAGTAACGTTTTATTTCACTCCTGAAGAAACATATGTTCCCGAGAGACCCGCTCCGACAAAAATATATTTCCCAGAAAGTCCAGCACCAATTTACTCTGACAACCCGCAACCGACTTTGGTTAGTCCGGTCACCATCACGGTACCAAGACCTATTCCGTATGAGAAAGACAGTGATATCCCATGGCACTATGGGGCTGATATCTACTGCCAGGGGCAGAAAGTTAACAAAGAAGACATTGACATTGGTAGCTCCGCTGTAGACAATGTTGGAGGAATTGGTGGCTTCACTCGCAGTGGACGCCTATTTGGACCATCAACATTGCGCACGAATGTTGAAGCTGAGGCAGCTGCCAAGGCTAAAGGAAAACAGGTATCCACTGAAGAGGTTACTACCGAGGAAGCTCCTCCTAAGACCGCATTCGAGAAGGAAGTGGATGAGTTTATGAGGATTATCAAGAAAAGTGACTACAAGGTAGTCGACCAGCTAAATCAGACACCCTCAAAGATCTCCATTCTCTCACTATTAATGTGCTCTGAGGCACACAGGACAGCCCTGGTGAAAGTACTGAATATGGCATATGTTCCACCAGAGATAACTGTTAACCAGCTAGAGTCGGTAGTTTCAAATGTAAACGCTAGCCATGCGCTAGGTTTCACCGATTATGACCTAACATCTGAGGGCAGGAATCACAACAAAGCCTTGCATATCACAGTGGAATGCAAAGGGACGGTGCTTTCCCATGTTTTGGTTGATACAGGCTCTTCTCTGAATGTTCTTCCAAAGAAAGCCTTGATGAAGTTGGATTGCGACGACGCCACCCTGAGGCCGAGTAATTTGGTTGTGAGGGCTTTTGATGGCTCTAAGCGAGCTGTTTGTGGCAAAGTTGAGTTGCCAGTTAAGATTGGACTGCAGGTATTCAAGAGTACCTTTTATGTGATGGATATCCAGCCTTCCTATAGCTGTTTGCTAGGTCGGCCCTAGATTCACGTTGTCGGTGTTGTTACTTCTACTATCCACCAAAAGCTCAAATATGGACTAGAAGGTCAGATCGTCATTGTCTGTGGTGAAGAGGATATTTTTGTTAGCCACCTGTTTACGTTTAAGTATGTGGAGATGGATGGCGAGATGCATGAGATGCTGTGTCAGGGCTTCGAAACTATAAACATCAGTGAGGTCGTGCCCGAAGCTGTCTTTTCACCTGAGTCTGAGAAGGTCGGGACTTCTATCTCTTCAAACAAGCAAGCTGTTGAAGTGGTTAAGGCTGGTAATGCCCAAGGCTGGGGCAAATTTGTGGAGCCAATCATAAAAGAAGACAAGTTTAGATTGGGGTATACTCCGGGGTCTTAGAAGAATGAAGCTGGTACTTTCTCCAGCGGGGGTTTGGTTTCTCCCCACACCGTCAATGCTGCAGATGAAGACAAGGTTGACAGTGACTGTGACTTAGATAGCTGGATTCGCCCGTGTGTCCCAGGAGAAAAGCTCGACAATTGGTCGTCTGAAAAAGTCGTCCGGTTTACTCTACTGAAGGAGTAATTTTTATTGTTTTCCTTTTATCACATGCATAATAAAGTCTTACACTTTGACCAAGGTGTAATGACTCATCTGTAGGGCCATCCATTTAGTTACATTTCGCAATTATTTTCATCATCAATAAAGGACAGCTTTTGCAAACAATTTTGTGTTCTCTTTCGCAATTATTGTTTCTTTTTCATGTTTCTTTTTCGTTTTTCTTTCTAAAAAACACCTCGTAAAACTGATCACCCGGATCTCACTGCTAACGACACTGCTATGGCCAAGTATGACTTCGACAATCCTATATATCAAGTCGAAGAAGGGGTTGAGGAAGATTGTGAATTGCCTGAGGAGTTAGCCAGGTTGTTGAAACAGGAGGACCGAGCTATCACACCTTATCAGGAGGTGGTTGAGAGCATCAACATTGGTACCGAAGACGACAAGAAAGAGATCAAGATCGGGGCCAGTCTACAGACCGAGAGGAAAAGACCGTTGATCATGTACTTGACTGTGTTAGAAAGGTCAATGGGTTGTGTGCTCGGTCAGCATGACGATTCAGGTCAAAAAGAGCATGCAATATACTACCTTAGCAAAAAGTTTACCGACTGTGAACAAAGATACTCACTGCTCGAGAAAACTTGCCGCGTTTTGGCATGGGCTGCTCGCCGACTAAGACAGTATACGTTGACTCACACGACTCTATTGATATCAAAGATGGATCAAGTCAAGTATATTTTTGAAAAGCCAGCAGGGTTGCTAGGTGGCAAATGATGCTGACAGAGTATGACATCCAATACACTTCACAAAAAGCCACCAAAGGAAGTGTCTTGTCAGACTATCTTGTCGCGCAACCGATTGATGATTACTAACCTATGAGGTTCGACTTTCCTGATGAGGACATCATGTTTCTCAAATCGAAAGATTGCGAGGAACCACTCCCGGAGGAGGGGCCTGACCCTGAATCCAAATGGATTATGATGTTTGATGGGGTGGTCAACGTCAATGGTCGCGGAGTTGGTGCAGTGTTGATCACACCGGAGGGGGTTCATATGCCATTTTGTGCCAGAATAACTTTTCCCTGCACCAACAATGAAGCCGGATGAAGCAGAATGGGTCCGTTCTCGATACAATCAGCTAAGCCTAGTTGAGGAAAAGAGACTAGCAGCTATATGCCATGGCCAGCTATATCAGAGACGGACGAAGAGAGCGTTTGATCAGAAAGTGCGCCCTCGGGAGTATCGAGTCGGTGAATTGGTACTCAAAAGAATTCTTCCTCCCAACACAGATCACAGGGGCAAATGGACACCGAACAACGAGGGTCCATACGTGGTTAAAAGAGTTTTCTCTGGCGGAGCTCTGATGCTAACAACCATGGAGGGCGAAGACTTCCTGTCCCCTGTCAACTCAGACGCAGTTAAAAAATACTTCGCATAAAATAGACCCGTTGGACAGTAAAAAGAATAGTCCAGGCAAAAAAGGGGCATCCCGACGAACCAAAAAAAAGAATGAAGAGGTTCGGGCAAAAATTAGGGATATAAAAATCAAAAAAATGTACACCCGGTGAGTCGAAAACCCGAAAGGGCGGCTCAGGAAAAAAAGGCTATCCCGATGGATTGAAAACCCAAAAGGGCGGTCCACACAAAAGTTAGGGAATAAGCGAATAACTGCGATCTGAGTTCATCCGTGTTATATCACCGTTTCATTCAATCCGGAAATCTTCGAAGGTAAAAGATCGACTAATCATCCACTTCAAAAATCAAGATGAGCAGAGCGTCTTGAGGACATACGAGCCATAGCAGAGTCGAAACTCGGTGGGACCCCGTTTCCACATTGCCATTAGGATAGTTTCTCTTGTTCAATTTATAGCGATCGCCTCTTTCCAGGGATCAGCTTCCTGATGTACTCGCCTATTCCTGGCACAAATTTTTCAACCAACAAAAGTCGAATAATTCAGTTAAAAAGCCTCTTTACTTTTCATTTATCAGTTTGTCTGCAAAAGATGTTTGAATTCTTGAGGAAACATATCGCATCTGAATGTAATGGTGGCTTTTGCAGATGACTTGCGCAGGAAAATAGTCAAAATTGCTTTGAATGTGCTTAATCCCGGACGGTGAATTCAAACTGAGTAATTCCCCGGGGCATACGTGTATTTTTTGGTTACAGGTCACAGGAACCGGATGCCAAGTCATGAATCCTCACCCCCCAAGCGGTTGACAAAGTCTCTCCTCTGCAGAGCAGGTTCCCCAGTAGAAGTTGACAGTATCCAGATTGTATATCCCCAGCGGAGTCGACAGTGCCAGACTGTATCTTCCCAGTAACAGCGGAGTAGTCGCATACCCAACAGACAAGAGGGTGGTGTACCCAGTGTTCATCTCGTCCCCAGCAGATTATCTTTTTTAACAGATTTGTTTTAATCCCCAGCCTGAGGACGATTAGCAAGTTCATATCCCCAGCAAAGGTCGATTCCTACGACATTTCCCCAGGAAGTGCTTTCCTCACAGACTCTCCTCGCAGAGCCTCGCCAAGCAAAGTTTCCATAGTTGATACTTCCCTAGCAAGGTCAACTTTTCAAAAAAGGCCGATTTATTTTCGGTGGCTCCCCGGTCCCGGCAGACGGATCGTTCCCCACAGAGCATTCAAGGATTGATACAGCGATCCGTTCCCTACCAGAGTTGCTTCCCCAAGCAGATTTCTTTTTTTCTTTTACACCATGCATAACATTTGCATTTGCATGCATATCATATCAAGCATACACATAAGTTGATAAACAGGTTCTTCAAAACAGACTAAAAAATTACTTTACAACCAAAGTCATGAGATTCGGCCAGAGGATCAAGTGTGTGTGTGACCCAGCATGAGGGTCATTTCAAAGATTCAGCCTGAGAATCGTTTTCCAGAGATCCAGCCTGAGGGTCATTTCAAAGATTCAGCCAGAGAGTCGACTACGAACGTTATTTCCCCAACAAGCCAGCTGGAGGAATAGATTGACAGCTCAACAGAAAATCAACCTACAAGAGGATCCAGCCCGCGGATCGCATTAAAAAAACAAAGTCTAATCGAAGAGTCGTTATAACATGTTCTAGCCTGAAGAATATGTACGAAGCCCAAAAGTGGGATATTCTCGAAGTTGCATATCTAACATGAAGACTGTAGATTTCAAAAGAGGGTCAACCAGCGCATGCCCCAGATGTGAGATCCTGATGATGGGAATTTATCATCAAAACAATCCAGATCTAGCCAGAATATCAAAGTCAGGTCTAGCCCGAAGACCGAAAAATAGATAGATTCAGCCAGAGAATCAAAGAAAATAGATTCAGCCAGAGAATCGAAACAATTCAGATCTAGCCAGAAGATCGAAGTAGATTCAGCCAGAGAATCAAAGAAAATAGATTCAGCCAGAGAATCGAAACAAAGGAGATCTAGCCAGAAGATCGAAGTAGATTCAGCCAGAGAATCAAAGAAAATAGATTCAGCCAGAGAATCGAAACAAAGGAGATCTAGCCAGAAGATCGAAGAAGATCTAGCCAGAAGATCGAAGTCAGGTCTAGCCCAAAGACCGGAAATAGATTCAGCCAGAGAATCGAAACAATTCAGATCTAGCCAGAAGATCGAAGTAGATTCAGCCAGAGAATCATAGAAAATAGATTCAGCCAGAGAACCGAAACAAAGGAGATCTAGCCAGAAGATCGAAGAAGATCTAGCCAGAAGATTGAAACCGTATCCAGCCCAAGGATCAAAATTAACATCCAACCAAAGGACTAAATTGAGTATAGATTCAGTCAGAGGATCGAAACTCCAGATTAAGTCAGAAGACTGATTCAGACTCAGCCAGAGGATCGGAAGAGAAATAAACAACGCGGTGTATTTCAGCATTTTTGTGGTGTTCTCGGAGCGCAAATTTTCGGTCTGTCTTTGGTATTCAATCACAGCTCACCCTGTTTGTCTGATAAGCTGTTCGCTTTCATCCTGCTCAGGTTAGCTGATGACTAAATAGGGGCAGCTGTAACACCCCAAAATTTGCCCTCCTTATTCACGCATTCATTTTTAGGTCATTTAACATTAGATACATTGCATTTCATCATGTCAATCGGGATTAGCTCCAAGAAGCTTGAACATCATCCAGGACACTTTGTGGGTTCTATTTAGATGATCAGTCAACACAAGGGAAAGACTTGAGTTACTTCCAACAGGGGTCTATTCGTCAGTCAAAACGTTAATCTTGAAGGAGCAAAGGTTTATTCATGAGCTGTCATGCTCGCTAAGCGAAGCCCACGTGTTTTGAAAAAAAATGAAAAAAAATGAAAAACGAAAAAAATAAATAAATAAATAAATAAATAAAAGAAAATATCTCAGACTTGGACCTCTCTCAAAAGTCCACTAAGCTACCAATATTAGGCTATAAATACTAGAGTTTTCATTGAAACAAAACCCTGGACAAAACCTGGATAGAAACCTAGACAGAGAGAGTGAGAATTAATCTGCAGCAACCTCCAGGCAACTCTAAAAGGTTCATTCTGACTCACACTCTTTCAGCTCAAGCAAACCCTAACATTGGTTTGCAAATCCAGCCGTGCCATTTGATTTCAAGCGATCTCTCCAATCAGGTTTGCCCTTATTCCCATTACCTTTGTGCTTTGAAGTTGAATACTCTAAATGTTTGAGGTATGATGGATGAATTTCATTAGGTTTTTGCCCACGGGTTCATAATTATGTATGAATGTATAAATAATGCCTTTAATGCTTAATCGTTTAATTTCTGAAGTGTATGCCACAGGGTTTGAGGTTTCTGAAACCATATTGTTATCCATTAAAAATCCAAAACCCGCAGGCGCTCGCTAGCACCTTCGCTAGGCGAGCACGCAGCGACGCTTCGCCAAGCCTTCGCTAGGCGAGACAGTAGCGATCGTGACAGTAGCATTTGCTTTTTTCTGTTTTGCTCTAATCTGACTTACGTTTGTCATACACTACGCCAAAAACTGGAATAGACAGCGCACCTTAGAGGGCGCTTTCTTAAAAAAGCGCACTCTAAAGTGAAGAGAAAAAATAAGGAGCGAACAACTGGAATAGACAGCGCACTTTAGAGGGCGCTTTTGTAACAAAGCGCCCTCTAAAGTGAAGCGAAAAAATAATGAGGAAATGGAGGGACACCAATAGAGGGCGCGTTTATGAAAGCGCCCTCTAAGGGTACCCTTAGAGGGCGCTTTTAAAAAAGCGCTCTCTAAGTCCATGTACATTTCCAGTTTATAAGGCGCTTTTGGAAAGCCTTAGAGAGCGCTTTTAGAAGCGCCCTCTTAGGCCCCCTTTAGAGGGCGCTTTTTTTACACAAGCGCCCTCTAAGGTCCCCTTTAGTAAACATTAAAATTATAACATATACTGCATGTCTCTTTATTTTCCCTCTCTATATGCTATTTCATTTACGTAACTGGGTTTTCTCTCTACTGCAATTACTCTCTACTGCGATTACTCTCGTCCTCCGTTCGTTCTCCCTCCCTCACCGTCATCGTCGCCGTCGCCTTTTTCTGCTGCTGCGTTCACGTTCACTGAGTTATCTGCGTCCACCGTCGCTGTTCACTTTCTTCTCCATCGTTACCGTCACCTTAAAGGTATTTCTCTCAATAGTTTGTATTTTCAGGTGTTTGTTTAGGGCATTTTCTAAACTGAGTTTTACATTTTGTGCATTATGTTGATTAATATTGTTTAGGGCAAACGAGCACTATATGGTGTTCATGAGCACCTTGTTGTAAGGTTTTTTATTTCTGATTGAAAACTGATGTCATTTGGAGTGTGTTTGAGCTTGTGCTTGGAAGTTTGATGATTATGGATGCAAGTTTGTTCATGTTCCAAACACCATAAGTTTGCATTGGTCTTTTGTATGCAGTAGGTGTGTGTGAGTTTGTATTCAATAATGATGAAAAAAAGAGAGAGTTTAGATTGTTGTAACATGAGAGAAATGGAAGGTATATGAATGTGTTTTTTGTGTAGCTTCACGAATATGGTCATTGTCTTACTTGGGTCTTATTGAATCATTTCTATATTACAGATAAAATGGCTAGTAACCAAGACGATACCCATGACGCGAGTGGATCACGTAACAATGTTGAAAAAGAAATCAAACGAGGATTGACTGTTATGAAGTCAATCATTCGTGCAAGAGACAAGGGTGAAAAATTCAAAGTACATTGGAGTGCTGAAGACCAACTAATTGAGCCTAACGGTTCAATGTTGGAAAGTTACATTGGTTTCCTTGTTCGACAACATATTCCGATTACATGTGATAATTGGAGAAGTCCGGAATTGAAGGTTGGCAAAGAAAAAATATGGTCCGAGATACAGGTACTTACCATATATTGTTATATATTTTTTTTGTTGACTATTTGTTGACCATATATTGTTATAATATTACTTATAATAACACACTCCATGTGTATGTTTTTTAGAGATCCTTTCACATCGATGAAAGCCGGCAAAAATATTATATTCAATTGGCCGGAAAAAGACTCCGAGGATTTCGATCCTTTTTGTCCAACAAATTTCTCAAGGATGAGGAAGGAAAATTTGTTGAAGCAGAACGACCAATGAAGTATGCGGAGATTATTTCAGCCGAAGAATGGGATAACTTTGTCGCCAAACGAAGAAACGAAAAATTCCATGTAATGTCTATTAATTATGGTATTATACAATTGTTAAGTTACTTGGTTCTGATATGCCTTAAACTTTTTTATCCAGGAAGTAAGCGACAAAAATCGGAAAAGGGCATCAAAACCCGCGTATCCGTACAAAAAAGGGCGTACGGGATATGCACGGTTACAACAGAGAATTGTGAGTATATTCAAATGCTATGAGCTTATACATTGTCACAATATGTTATAATTGATGATCTTATAATCTGATTCAATGTGTAGCTAGCCGAGGAGAAAAGTGACGCAACATCTCTTCCAGAGCACGTATTATGGAAGGCTGCTCGGGTTGGGAAGGATGGGGCTGTCGTTGAAGCGGTTCAAAATGTTTATGACGAATGTGTAAGTATATGTAACATTATTTCTTTAATTATATCGAAAATTTTGTTAGACATATAATTCATTTTTAATCTCCTCTAATAATATTTCAGGAGACTTTATCCCAAATCTTACCTTCAACCGAGGTCCAGGATTGCAGGAGCGTACTTAGTCGAGTACTAAATGTTCCTGAGTATTCCGGTCGTGTGAGGGGTAAGGGTTTTGGTGTGACTCCGTCGTCATTTTATAAAAAACCAAAAACAAAAAATCCTACCAACAAAGAGGTGATGGAGACCTTGGCGGAGTTAAGGGCACAAGTACTCGAACTGCAAAAGGAGAATGCAAGGTATAGAGAGGAAAGGTGCGGTTCCGAGGAAAACGATACTAGTGACCGAGCTAGTATCAATTGTCAACCGAAATTTCCCGAGGTAATTATATATGTTATTATGAAATTAAAATAGCACTTTTTTACTTGACACATATACACGTTAACAATAACATTTATTATTGGTTTAGGGTATTACACCTTGTCAGCTGTATCTATCGTCACCAACTTATCGCATAGTTGACAAGGGAAAAGTGCACAACACTTCGGGTGAATTACTTCACCATAATCCCCTCCCGGTGGGATATATGAAAGTTTCGGTTGACCTTGTATTAGATACGGACGCGCTTCTACCATTACCTGACGTTGTTTCAGAGACAACGTTGATGCGAGATGCAGTCGGATCCTTTGTTGGATGGCCGTCAAATCTAATTTTCCCAGATGCCGAGGTATATATGTTCTAAATGATTATGAATATTTAGTATTCACATTTCAATTCAGCTACAATTATGATATTTAATCAATCCTTATTACATGGTAATGTTAGACTCCTACAAGATCCACACATAAAGCTGGTAAAGGGATTTCAAGACGCATCGAGTCGGTTGCATCTCAAAAAGAGGTACAAATATATATACCCATTGAATTATATACGCAACGATTCTGTTGCATCACAAAAAGTCATGATTTAATTTATATGAATTTTTAGGTTCCCGGTCGACAGTTGAAAAAAGTTGGTAAGGATATTCCAACGACGTCCGGGACAAAATCTCAAATTATGATGCGTCTTGAGAAAATGGTGGAAGAGTCAGATATTATGCACGGCGTCATCCGTAGTGTAGATATTGATGAAGGTGTTTTCGGAATTGCTCATTCCGAAATAATTGCAAAGGAGGACATGCAACAACTTTTTGAACACGAAGAATTGGGCATCGTTGTCATTCATACATACATATGGTACTCCGATCAATCTATTATTTACTTAGTTGAACAATTTATTTACACATTTCAATGAGTAGTCTAATGTTTATTATGTTTCTATTTAAGGTATATGTATGACACATTGATGCGGGGAACTGAATTGTGTAATCGATTCAATTTTATTGCTGCTTCCCGTATCAACACAACGTTAATAACGAAAAATCCAACATCCGTAAAGAATGAACTAGTCGATAGATTCATGGCGGCCGGCGATAATACTACACCCAGTTTGTATTTTTTACCGTTTAATTCTGGCAACGGGTTAGATTTTCTTTCTAATAATTTCATTCTAATCTATGTATATCTTTTACGTAGAAAATTTTCATGCATCTAAATTTTTGTTTTATTTTACAGTGGTCACTGGGTGTTGGTTGTTATGGATCTTTCGAGACTAATGGTGTATTATCTCGATTCGTTATCGGGTGATTGGAGTAAATATCCGAGTATGAAGAAGACGGTTTACGCGTAAGTGAAATTCCCCTAAATATTCGTGTGTATTTGTATATTTAATTATGTCTGTCAGATTGATCTCAATATACGTTTTTATTTTGTTAGGGCAATACTAAAACTTAGATCGAAAAAGAATTATCGTAATAGGAAGGACATTACCTGGGTCAGAGTTCAGGTATATATTAAGTTTCTTATTTTTGCTTATAATAGTGTTTGTTTTTTTGCTTATAATAGTGTTTGTAAGAAATTAACTATATATATATATATATATATATATATATATATATATATATATATATATATATATATATATATATATATATATATATATATATATATATATATATATATATTTATATATATTGTTTGTTTTTCTGTGTAGTGTCCTCAGCAAAACAATTCGGTCGATTGCGGATTTTTTGTATTGAGATTTATGAGAGATATCATTGCGTTGAATCGTATAGACATCCCAAAAATGGTATGGAATAATAACTTAGGGTTTATTTTAATATTATCGGATATTTCATCTAATTTGTTACTAAATCATGAATATGTTTTATTCTCTTAATTGTAGTACTTTGACGAATACAAATCTTACTCAAGAGCTCATTTGGATGAAATGAAGGATGAATTGTGTCAATTCATTATTGATCAAAGAATCATATAGGTTGTAGTTGTTGTACATATATGTATGGAATGTTGTTGTACATGCATGAATATCAATATATTAATGTTGTATATATGGAGGATTAATGTTGTATATAAATGGATTCATGTTGTATATATCAATGGATTAATGGTGTATAACATTGGATTAAAGGATGAAATCAATATGAATTTTACACTTTTGCAGCATGCACAGGTTCCCAATTAAATACCCACTGTTTTTCAAACAAATTTTTTTAAAATAACTAACACTTTAGATGGCGCTTTCTGTAGGAAGCGCCCTCTAAACACTTTACATTGACAACTTTAGAGGGCGCTTTGTCCAGAAAGCGCCCTCTAAACACTTTACATTGACAACTTTAGAGGGCGCTTTGTCCAGAAAGCGCCCTCTAAGGTGGCCCTTTATGGACCACTCCAGAGGGCGCTTTTTTCTGAAAGCGCACTATAATGTGGCCCTTAAAAGGCCACTTTAGAGAGCGCTTTCTCCAGGAAAACAAAGCGCTGTCTTTACCTATGCCAGCGCCACTTTAGAGGGCGCTTAAAAGCGCTGTTATAGGCCAAAATAAGCGCCCTCTTTTCCCTTATTTGGCGTAGTGATAGCATGTTTTCTCCTAATCCTTATCGTGTTTCACTAACCCTTTTGTTGAGTTTTTGTGAAGGCTCACATGACTTTTGCAGGGATAGCTCGTTGGGTATTCCACTTTGCTTGTGGGATACCATTTGGAAGATTTATTCTGATTGCCTTGTTGGCGCGTTTACTTTATACATGTTTGTTTTGTATGTGTTCGTATCCCCACAGGTAGCGCGGTTCCTTCGTCAAGGACTGCCTTTTTGCATGAGCATCCCTAACCCTACCAACTCATTAATTTTTCTTCTCCTAAGAACACGTTAACTCCTTCTACTACAGGCGAGTAAGTCTCCAAAGGTCGAGCATCCGGTAGATTGCGTAGTAACGTCGTTCGTCCAAAACTCAATCCATAACCCCGTAGTTAGCCGAACTACGGCTTGCTCTGATTCTCATTCCAGATGAGATACGTAGGCATAAGACGTGATGTCTTAGTGAGCACAATTACCCTTAACCCCTAGGTAGCCGAGCTACGAAGACTCGGATTCTCATATTCAGATGAGATACGTATGCAGTGGATGCGACATCCGTGCGAGTCATTTTCTTTTGACCCCTTTCTTTTAGTAAATAACACATTAGATAAACCCACACCCTTTAGACAAGAACTACAAAAGTGGATCCCGTAGAGTACTACGGATGCGTAGGGGTGCTAATACCTTCCCTTCGCATAATCGACTCCCGAACCCAAGATTTGGTTGCGAGACCCTGTCTTGTCCTTTCCTTTTTCCAGGTTTACTTCGAGCGTTTCCTTTCCCTCCTTTGGGATAAATAACGCACGGTGGCGACTCTCCTGTCTTTCTTCGCCGGTTGTTTATTTTCGCATTCCATTTTTCAGGTTGCGACAATATGCAACATATCAGCAATCTCTTGAGAAGTAGGAACCCTCTCTAAGCCACTGAACGACAACTGATCTAGGATAGGTATACCCACAAGATAGGCATACTCCTCAAGTGTAGGCAAAAGCTGGAAATCTGGAAATGTGAATCAATGGTACAAGGGATCATAGAACTGCACCAATACACTCATCAGACCCTCATCCACCTGAGTAGTAAGAATAGACAAAAGCTTCCCATGACGAGCCTTGAACTCCAAGGGATCTAATACATAGGATGTCAAATTCCTTAGCTCTTTCAAGTCCGGTTGTCTGAAACTGTACTTCTTCATATTCCTTCTTTGTCTATTCATGTCTGAAAATTTGCAAATAGACCTCTTAAGTTCCTTGAAAATGTTCTCATTGTTGATGATATGGATGCAAATAGGTGCATGAATGCAACAATCACACTCAAGGATCAAGCAAAGCACACCACACAAAGGTCATGGGATGGATCAAGTCATCCTTAATATCAATCATCCATCTTGGTGGATTATGGTTTACACCTTATCAACACCCATGTTCCGTTGATATTAAGGATACACAAGAACGGATCAACCATGAATCAAGGGTTTGTTGCAAGTCACGAGCATGAAGTCTCGGTTAAGAACCACCAAAGGGAGTGTACTAGGGTTTAAACCTGCCAAACATGTTCTACAAGAGGTTCCCATAGTCATCATCCCATCTTTCGGATATTATCGGATAAACGACTACTCGTATTCCAAAAATATTCTCAAGAGAGACTCTTATGAATGTAGTATCGCGTAACAATCGTATCAAATCTTACACTTGAACGACCTTCGCACTACATCCTAAAAATAGGCCAAGATGGGCTTGGTAAACTAAGGTCCTTGGCTTCTAAGGTCTATATTGGAAAGAGTAATGCCTAACCACGACTACTCGTGTGACATTATTGATCCCAACATAACCTCCACCAAGTGAATGGGCTTGCAAGTCAACTTGCTAAGGAATAACTCCACACAAGTCAACAATACTATGTCATTCTCCTATCCTAAGTGCACTCGAGTTCGGGTATATAACTCATCTCACAAAGATCACCAAGCATACAAGGAATTAATATATCAAACAATTCAATCATTACATACAATACAGTAATCCCAAATTGCACAAAAATATGTCACAAAATGATATACAATACAATACAACAAAATATGAAAAGTAGGCAAAACCCACTAGGCAAATCTTTATTCCCCAGCAGAGTCTCCATTTTTCTGTATCAGGGTATTCGTTACTTTTAGATTTATTGACTAAATCAAAAGTAAACCATACAAGTCGAGTCGCCACCGCACTTCTATTCATCCAAAGGAAAGGTTAGAAAGCGAACAAAAACCGAGAAGTTTTATCGAATCAAAAACTAATAAAAATGTCAGAGATCGGGGTAAGGGGGTTGGTTATGCAATGGGAAGGTTTTAAGCACCCAAAACATCCTATGTACTCCTAGGGAGCCCTTTTCACAATTTATTGTAAGGTAGGTTGGTATTTGTGAAAAATTATTTGTGCAAACATGATTGGGGAGATGAGAGAAGAATGTACAAGTTATTTACAATTTTGTGTTTGAATGGATAAACCCATTGCCTACGTACCATCTTAAAAAAGATTAGGATCAAAACCTCATAGTTCGGGGTAAAAATCTCAAAAGAAGTTGGTGAATTGATTGGTCCAAAAGCTTTAAGGTCTTTTGTTATCCAAGGGAGAAAACTCAACCTAAAACCACAAATCCACCATGTGAGAATAGCTTCAACATGCTAGTGAGGGGTTAACCCTATAATAAGCATGGAAGACTCATTGTCCATCACTAAGGATATAGGTGAGTATTATATCTACCTCAAGGATAACTCAAACCTAATAGCTAAAGGTTATGAAAAGTTTTTTATAAGAAGTGGTCATTGAAACCACAAAAACATTTGAATGAGTTATATTTACCAATGAAAAGTATTTACAAAATATGGTCAAATTTGACTTAGGATTCAATTCAAAATAAGTGTTATGAAAAGAAAGTTTGAAAATCAAAAGCATAATGCTTAGGTTTCTAATGTTTGGAAACAAATGTTAATGTTTACACGAAAGTTTTGGCTTGGGTTAGAGTGGAGGGAAGAAGAAGAATGGCTAAGTCCTAAACATACAAGAGATGAAGGAGAAGAAATAAGACCACAAATGGAGTTCCCTTCTTGAGATCATATTGATGATCCAAGTAGCTCCCATCCTTTGGAATAAGCAAGCAAATAAGTATGTACTCAAGCAATCAATCAATCAAGCAAAGCTCTTAGGAATCTTCCAAATGGCTCTTGTATCTCTCACTTTAGATGCACATGACAATGGTTCTTCAATTTGGCTCAAATTGGAATCCCTAGCATAAGAACACACACATCAAAAAGTTCTATAATGTCAAACAAGGAATGGACAAGAATGAGTTTAGAGATTTGGTCCTTCCAATTCATCTTCAATATTAAGCATTCTAAAGGCATGAGGCCTAGTTGCTCTTTGACTCCATTTTGCATAGGGAATGTCCTAAAGTCTAAGTCCTTTTTGTCCATTTTTGCATTTGGTTCACAACAATCAAAACAAAACACAAGCACAATAATATATACACAATTATATGCTCAAGTGAGCAAAAGGAAAATTGCATTAACATAAACATGTGCTCAAATGAGCAAACGGCAAAAGCAAATGAATAATATGTACAAGAATAGTAAATTGCAAAAATGTAAAGTGCAAGAATTAAATGTTAATGGTTAATGGTTAGTGTTAGTGTGCCATAAGGCAATTTAGCGCTATGTTAAGCAATCGTAAGTGGACTAATGTAGTAGTCACACCTATCTGAGGCCGATCAATAAAAATGTAGGCAACAACACAAGTTAGAGATCTTGATTAGTGAATCAAGCTCCTACAACTTGACATGCCAAAAGAAGAATGAGAAATGATCTTGTATTGATTTAGGTTTTTTGCTTGATTAGGAAGAAACCTATCCTTAATGCAAAGCCATTCACTTGATCTATGATCAAGATGAATTAGATTTGAATCAAGGAAGGTTAAACCTCACATACATCAAGGTTAACCACCAATCTTTAACTCATTGATCAAAAAAGAAAAAGAAGAAGAAGAAGAAGAAGAGGAATAAGGAAGTGCATTAATGGAAATCAAATGAGGTAATCAACATACATTGACCAAAGATAGATGGAATCAAGGTCAAACATTAGTAAACAGAAGCAAGATGAAGTTTAGAAGTCAAGAAACAAACAAAATATTTTTGGTATTTTTCAAAATTAAAATAATACTTGAATTAAAATAAACAATTAAAGGTCAAACTTCAAATCCATTTCAAATCAACTTTGAAAAGTCCAAATGGATCATCCTAAGTTCAACAAGGTCAAACAAAGTTTGACAAAAAATTTCAGCATTTTTGGAAACCAGAAACTATTTTTAATCAATTAAAAATGCATAAAAATAACCTAATTGAATTAAAATCTCAAATAAATCTCAAATCAATTAATAAATTGATGAGAATATTTTTCATAGATCCATCATCATTCAAAGAGGTTGGGAAAATATTTTTGTATTTTTTGAATATCAAAAACTATTTAAAATGAATTAAAAATAACCAGAAAAGAGAAAATTCATAAAAAAATATCAAATGATAAAATAAAAAATATTAAAAATCATTTTTAGGAACTAGAAATTAAAAGAGAAATAATGCAATTGGTCTCACATTTTTTGGACCAATAATGAGTGAGATATGATATTTTGAAATGAAATGGAATAAAAGAAATAAAATAAAAATAAAAATCAGAAAATAAAAATAAGAAAAAACGTGAGGCGTTGGATCAGGAACTCATTAATTAAGCTGGGACATCACATGGATCATATGCGCGCGTCCAACATACACTCAAGTCACTGCGAAACATGTTGCCATTAAATAAGTCATAACAATGAAGGATCCAGATTAGATCTGGAAATGAGATCGCACGGCCAAGATTTGATCTGGAGTTGGGATGGTGGTGTACACCATCGTCATCTCCGGCGAGACCTCCGGTTCCGGTGAGAGTTGCAGACATGGCAACCTCCATCAAATGCCACGATTTACACATCAATGGAAAGTTGGGGTGATGTACATCACCCCTGTGCTAACTATTTCCCCTCTAGACTTCCATAGAGAGAGAAATCAGAGGTTGAAATTTGTGGTGTTCAACTGAAACTTAATGCATTTTCGAAATTCAAAGCATCAATCAATTGCCTCTGATGAGAGGACTTCAGCCAACCCAATAAATGCAAGAAAACAACAATAATCAAGGAGTTTCGAAGAAAATAAATTTGGATATCCACCTCTGAAATGTGGATCTTGAGAGCACAATTCTCCTTTGCTAATGCTTGCAGTGTAGTCTAGGGATGAAGATGAAGCGAGGTTAAGGAACTATGAGTCTGAAAATCAACCAATGAAGTTCAAATTCAGATCTGAAAATTGGAAAGAAAAAAAAAGAGTTCCTTTAAGTGAGGCTATGGAGGGATTCTTGCAGCATAACAGGCGCCTTCAGGTTGTCTAATTGTGAAGCTTTGTGCACTTATTTATAGAAATTGGCCAAGGTATGCATGAGCAAAGCATGTGCATGAATGGAAAGGGCCTCCATGCATGGGCTTGTACAGGCGCATGGAGGGCCCAATTCCTCTTGGTTTGGCAAGCTGAGATCATAACATGATGGAATGGTTGTGCAAAATGGATGCAATTGACTTATGCAATGTGTTTTCAATTAGTTTCGAAAAATGCACTAAAATATAATCCTCTTCGAAAATGCCATCTCCAAAAATGGAACATGGCCTTATGGGTAATGGTTGGAAAGCTCTTGGCATGAGTATCAATTATTATGTTGAACAAAACTTCACTTGAAATTGGGAAATTGATGAAAATTGATCATGAAGTGCAAGGTGCAAAATATGTGTATGTGAAAATTTCCAAAAATGGCCAACTTCAAGCCCTTCTGTTCCAATGATGCAAGCTATAAATGGAAAAATCTTCAACATAAAAGTGGTATATATTTTCAAGGCAATCCATTTGGACTCAAATTTTGCATCATTTGGATTTTTGATGAGAAAGTTATGGGCACTTGAAGTTAGACTTTTTCACATTTCAATGCCTTTGGTCCAAAGTGACCTATAATGTTTTGCATTATCACATGTATTTCTTTTGGGATTATGAAAATTTGTCCAAGATAAAAAATTAAGAATACATATTAAAATTTCCAATTCATTTTATACCACCTCAAAATCATCAAAAATGAATGAGTTATGTTCTTGGGAAGTTGACCCAAAATTAGGGTTTCAGTCAAAATGACCTATAATGTTTTGGAATGGGTGATGACCTTACAAGCTTCAAATCAATTTTTGATGAACATGAAAGTTGTTCATATGTTCCTTAAGAACATGTTTTCTCTTGGGATCATCTCCATTTGACAAATACATTAAAAGTTAGGTCTCGGTGTACTTCAAAATAGTCAGATGAATTGACTGATCAACTTCTCAAGTCCATGCCTCAAATCTTGATGAATTGATGATTGAGTACACTCAAATAAGCTCAAATGTGCATGAAATTATGAATGTAATAACTTCTATTAATTGTATTTGATCATGGGTTGAGTTTTCTTCATGAGCAAGGCACAGTTGATGAACATATGAATTAGGGTTTCCTTGGGAAACAAGCCTCAAGCCCTTTGGTTTGCTTTGATCAAATTGACAAAATGAGATACTTGGGATGCATATATGATGATTGAGAGCCTTGTGAACCATTGTCATGCTTGCTTTCAACTTCATATGGCCACTTCAATGGGCATAGAGCCTCCTAGAAGCCTCAGATCTTATGATTGCTCAAGCTACAAAACAAAATATGTTAGTGACATATTTTTGTGCTTTTGGTTAGTAAATAAAATAAGAAAAGCAATAATATACAATTCAAGCATGCTTGGTGGTCTCAAACCAACTCACAAGTGTTCCCACCCAAAGGTTAAAGAGCCAAGATGCTATGATCCTTGAGGCGAGATGAAAATGCAATGTTATGATGCCATGAGGGATCTTAGGGTCAAAATTGGGGTCTTACAAAAACTAGTCGAGGTTTATTATTTGTTGTGGAATTGAAGAGAACATCATCTCGGATCCTAACTCTCAGGAGCTCGTGGACTGTACCACATTCCTTTCATCCATTTTATTGGAAAGTGTTAAATAGTGGTTAAGTGTTTTTTATTTTCATTGAGAAAATTGTTTGACGTTGGATCGAGCATTTAATTTACGATTATAAAAGAGTTGAGAGAATGGTTTGAAAGTTTGAAAATGATTGAAGATGAAAAGTTTGAGAAGTTAGGAATGGTAGAAATGGATTGAAAAGAAAGGTTTGAAATGGTTGATCTTTGAGAAAAAGTACTCGAAGTTGAATCGATTTTTTATTTTTGTTCTTTTGGAAAAATGGTTGATTTTATTCTTGTGTTAGAAACTACCTAAACAAAGCAATCAAAAATAAAGCGATAAAATTATTACACGTCATGGAAAGGGGGTATATTATTCGAATGGGGGTATGAGATAATGAAAATATTAAAGAAAACCCCAATCAAGAAAATGCAAGCAAGTGAGTGTACGTGCACCAAAAAAGGTCTCACTGTAAGAAGACCCAAGAGTAAACCAAAAGATGGGAGATAGTAACACACGTGTCATAGGAACAACAACATTCATATTAATTAAATCTAAATAAGTAAAGAAAAATGAAACATGCATGGAGCAGGATCATGATGCAAGGAAGTGAATCAATGTCACATAATGCAAGGACGTGCAAAGCAACCGAACTAGAGTTCAACTTCAATTTAAACGCAACGATGTTGGATCGTTGTATGTTACCATGAATCGAAATAATTGCTAAAGGGAAATGTATCATTGCAAGATGGAGTGAAACGAAATGAACTCATACACTCACAAATGAAATCATAAGGCGATGCTTAATTCACACAATGACATTCATAACCGTGATTAAGTAAACCTCATAATCGAAATTCAAAATAAGCGAAACGTTGAGAAATGCATGCAAAATTATAAGTAATGTGATCAAAGTAGGTTTATGTGTATCGACAACAAATGAGACGTCGTATGCAAAGGTCATAACATGGCAAAATACAATCAATATATCGAAAAAACTCGGCAGCATAACAACATGAATATATCGGATCCGTAAATTAAAAATCCAATCAAGCAACGCAAACAAAAGTAAACAGATAGTAGCAACCACACATTATATTTACACATTCACAAAGCTAATACAACATATGTGATGTACACATAGTAAAACAAGAGTGTACAAAATAAATAGGAAGTTGGACTAATTTCTCAACAATCAAATGGCTCAAAATCTAAAAGTCCTTACACCTAAATACTACTATCAATATCCATTAATAAAAAATATTAAATAGAAGTTTATAAAATAAAATAAGAAAAAATATATAAAAAACAAAAGAAATCAGGCAATGATAAAAAAGAAAATGATCAAAAGGTGGAAAAGAAATCACCCTGTTTTCAGAAGAGACTCCTTCCTCCTCTCTTGAAAAAATAACGAGTAATATCACCAGAACAATTCAAAGAAACCATTCTCTCATTCTATCTTGATTCCATCTCAACCAAAAACTAATTTGTGACGGCTTCTTGAATCAAACGTCGGCGATGCGGATGGAATGCTTCCAACTGATCCCGTATGGCGAATGAGCGGTAACGGAAAATCCATGGTAATAGGAGGTGAATCCACTTCAATGGCGGTAAGATGCTTATATGTTGAATAGTGTATGGTGTTCGTGATTGTGTGGTATATTGGTGACTTTGCATTTGGCCAAAAATTATGGTGTTGAGAGGAAGTTGGTATGGATGCTCGGTTGAAGCTTCATGACTGCAAGGTGATGGAAGGAATTCAAGGTGGTTGAGAGGTGAGATTGGTGATGAACGGATTGTGGTTTGTGATGGTGGTTGTTGTCAGAAAAAAGGTGTTTGGTGGTATGTATATGGTTTGTTGTTAAATTGGTTGGTGATTAGTTGGAGTTTAGGGTTTGGCAACTGGAAGAGGGGGGCACGTTTTTGGTTATAGAGTGAAGAAAGTGGTGGTTTAATGGCGGAACAGAAGTTTCAAGTGAAGGAGAATGGCGATCCAAAACACAGCGAAAATTAAAATTTTCTCCTTTACTGATCCTTACGAATGGGTATGATCAGTGATAGAAATCGTTACCTCTTGTGGCAATTGAAACCTTTGATGCAGATCTAAGGAGTGATCACGAACGTTGAATGGTGACAACACCTCTACTCAGACCACACGAACGGATTCCTTCAGTCACAGTGCTAGCTACTACGAATGAAGTTTTTGAGTGAGAGAGAGAGAGAGAAACGAAAATTTCATCTAATCAAATGCTTCTGCATAAGGGTTCTATTTATAGAACCACTTGTGTGGTTTGCAAGCTAAAAAGCCCACTTAAGTGTATGTGGCTCATATCTTATGGTATACCAAAAAATCACTTAAGCACGTGGTACGTTACCATATTTCGTATTCTACTTAAGTGCATTGTACCTTATGATGTTCTACAATTCACTTAAGTGCACCATACCTTACGGTGTTCCTTATTTACTCTATCTCTCATCAATTCGTCCTTTTGTGTCTGACCCTGTAGGTTTTCGTGACATTGGCAATTATATTAAATCACGTATTTAACATAATAAACAGTGAGCGGTATCTAGCAACACATCACTGTTACCCAAGGCACAAAAATGTCATGTGATATTACAAATCCCCTTTTATGATAATACTTGTGTGTATAATTACCATTTTTCCCTTATGTCTATATTTAACACAAGGCATAGACCATGTCATCCTTGTCCAGTTCAATATTGGGCCCTAAGACATTTATCCTGTTACGCAGGATGGGCAAATTCCATCTAGGTCACTCATGTCCCTTAGCATGCTTCGTGGAGTACCCATCAACTGTCTTTATGGTCATCCAGATACGGACAATGTTTGATTAGCAATAAAGCACTCGACTCTACATCTAGGGTCCATATTGGTTTCAGTTCGAATGGTGGTATACACCACTATCACCATGAGAATAACTTATGACACTTTGCATAACACTCTATATAGTATTCTCATAGCGGGTCAATCTAGTATAAATATTACTCCTAATATTCATACCTATGTTTAAGACTTGATAAATCCTTACCCATGACCCATGTGATGTGATCATCAGTCTATATACATAATAGTCTTAATGCTTTAATGTTACCCCACTTCACAACAAAGCTCGACTACGGATACTTAAAGAATAATGTTCTTATGTTTAATGGGATCCAATGATTAAGTCAGACTTGATATATTAAACGGACTAACTATTCTAGGGACTTTATTAAACAAACATAATAAAGAAAAAAAACCATTTTATTATTAATAAATAATTCGATACAACTACCAAAAGTATTAGCCTCTAGGGCTTACACCAACATCAAGGTGGTGCACTGACGAGTGTGGAAGAGGAGTTACAAGGTGCGATTTCAGTTATTTGGCGAGCTGTGAAAATATGCAGTTATGAGTTTGTTGAAGTTTATGAATGAAAGAGAAAATGTAGAGGAAAGGATATGGAAGGGATCAAGTTTTTTGTAGAGAGGGAAGTGTGTTTTGTTGTGGAAAAAGTGTGAAGAGAGTGGCTGCTTATATGCTCACAGAGAGAAGCTTGGTTATGAAGGTCAAAGAACAAGTGGATGTGTCAGTTTTAGTAGGTATTGAAGAAAGGAAAAGGGTGGTCTGGCGGTTCAGAGGTGCTTTAATGGTGGCGTGAATGTTGCAGCACAGTCGTATGAATATTGGTGAATGATGTTTTTTCAATTAATTTCTGTGTATTGAGAGTGGAGAGATCCTTGTTATGGGGATGTTATCATTTGTTTTTAAGGTCACGAGATAGAGAATGTAAAACGGTGAAGGAGCATGAGTATTCTGAGAGAGATGGGGAATGTAATATGGTGAGAGGCATTTTCTTCTTTCTTTTTGCGTCAGTTGTTACCTTGAGAGAGGATAAGATCTTTTCTTCAATCTTGAAAAACAAATCTTATCCCACTCCCAAATGAGTTGGCGATGCGTAATAGGTCTCTCCCCTCCTTTAATTCCGTATCCTTTTATTTTCAATTGCCAACTATGAATTACACGAAATACTCCCCATTTGTCATTTTCCTTCCGCATTTCAAATGGATACATTATGGATAAGACTTGGATGGCCCTCTATTGAATTTTGATTGGCTGGCCTTAAGCTTCTAATACCAAAAATATTCTTTGAAAATGTTTTTTTTAAGTTTAAAATGAGTTAATTATAATTAAACAAATAAACTTCAAATCACTTTAATTGATCAAAATAAAATCAGAACGAAAACAAAATAAAATCCTAATTAACTGTCTCAATAACTTTGACTAGAAAACAAAAATAAACGGATCAAAAATGAACAAAAAACAGGCCCAAAAGTGCTTAAAAAAATAGAATAAATGTACCACAATGATCAACATGAAATAAATTTCTCGGAAACATACATGTTTTGATCAAATTTTGAAGTAAAATATGACCGGCTAAAAGGCTCAGGCGGATCAAAATGTGACCGAAAAAATAGTCAAAAAATAAAACGAGCACACCAAGTTAAACTATGTGAAATGTAGTTTAATAAAACTAATGTATGCAATCTCGATTTTGAAATTTTCCACCCGCTAATTTGACACGCATTTGAAAATTGATTCAACCGGTTTTCCTATAGATCCGAACATTTATTTCAACCGACATTCTAGGCAATGTGCATGATGAAATGCAGGATATACTATGGAGAGATGTAAATGCTATGAAAAATGTACTGATTCAGCGATTTATGGTCAAAATTGAGGTGTGACAATGTTTGACTCTTTTTGACCTAGTTTCAGAGTCAAGACCACATTCAGAGGATGAACCACCTTCAGAGGTTGGATTACCACTAGAGTCTGGATCATCATTAGAATATGAATAGTTATCAGATTCAGCTTCAGAGTCAGACTCGGACTCACCTTCAGGGTTTCATTTAGAGTCAGAGTCACCTTTAGACTCTGACTCATCTTCGAAGGAAAAAATTTCTTCAGAACGTAACTCAGGTGTTATTACTGCACCAGAGTTGAATTGATACTTGCTCTAATCTCACACTTCTAGTTATTTTATAACAGCATCTCTGCTAAATTTAACTTTATTGGTGACTGGATAGTAGAGCTTATAAGTACATGTACTATGGTAACCTATAAATAACATGACTGTGCTTCTGTCATTCATATTCCTTCTCTTAGCATATGGAACATGTTTGTAACAAACCAAACCAAACAGCTTCAGATGGCTCATATTTTTCTTGCTTCCAGTCCACTTCTTAATACGAACTACTCCATTTAACTTCTTTGTTAGACATATGTTAAACACATATACTGAAGTAGAAATTGCTTCACCCCACAACTGCTTAGGCAGATTATTCTCCTTCAGCATGCTCTTTGTCATGTCAAACAGAGTTCTATTTCTCCTTTCGGAAGACCATTATGTTATGGAGTTTATGGATCAGTCACCTCATGGTCAATACCATATTTCTCACAGAACTTCTTGAACTCTGTTGAGTTGAACTCACCTCCACCATCAGTTTTGAGGATCTGCAACCTTTGTCCGCTTGATTTTTAGCCTTCACTTTGAACTTCTAGAACTCAATAAACACCTCATGTTTGAACTTAATGAGTGTTACCCATGTCATTCTTATGAACTCATCAACAAATGACACACGTTACTTGTTTCCTTCGAGTGAAGGTACCTCAAATGGACCACATACATCATAATTCCCCATACCCAAGGCATGAGTTTCTCTTAGAGGCATTTCTAATGAAAATGGAAATATTGGTTGCTTGCCTTTCATGCATATATCACATGATTTCTCTGGTTCCACAATCTTAATAATTCCATGTACCAGATTCTTTGAACTTAGATGCCCTAACCTTATGTAGTTAAGATGCCCCAATCTCTTGTGCCAGAGCTCAATTCTCCTTCAGTACTTCTTACACTAAGGAATTGAGTGTCTGTTGTTGCAAGATTCACCTTGAATGTTATGTTTCTCCTAAGCTCAGACTGCATAATCAACTTCTAATTACATCCATAAAACTTCAAGAGATTGTCCTTCATGCTTAGATAAAAACATTTTTCAATCAGCTGACATACACTCATCAGATTTCTATTCATGCCAGGAACATACCATACATCTTTGATCAGTAAAAAAATTCCACTGTTTAACTTTACTCTAACATTACCCATTACTTTAGCATTCAAATAATCATCATCATCACATCTGATCTTAGTCCTTTTTCCAAAGTCAAAATCAACCAGCCCTTGCTTGTTTATAGTTAGGTGATTTGAGCATCCAATGTCCATATACCACTAGTCTACCATTAATCCACCTACGTTCTCATATGAAATCGGTAGCACATGTTCATCACACGAATTAGCTCTGGCTATGTTTCCTTCTTCACCCTTGCTAACCTTATTTGACTAACAATTAGCAGCAAAATGATCAAACTTGTTACAATTGCCGCACTTAATCTTTCTCTTGTCAAACTTATCCTTTCCCTTATGAACATTCTGATATTTCTTATCATAATTGGATATTTCTAACTTCTGAACACCACCATCATACTTTTTCTTATTCTCTAATCATGCTTGCTTCTGGTTCTTCTGGCCAAAAGAAGCTTTCAGAGTCTGAGCTCTCAGATCCTATTCTAACTCTTGTTCATAGTTTCTTTTAGTCAGACACAACTTTTATGCCTCTAAACTACTCTAAATCTCTTAAATTCTCATGGTACTAGTGTATTTAGAGTGTTCTATATATACAACTATATAATCAAAATGAGGAGTAAGTGATTCAGTACCTTTTCAATTATTACTTATCCAGAGAGTGTTTTCTCCATAAGACTTCATCTCATTAGTGACCACAATTACTTTGGAGATGTAATCAGGTGTCTTCTCATTATTCTTCATGCTAGGATTCTCATATTTCTTGCATAGGGACTGAAGCTTGACCTTCTTCATTGATGCATCACCACCATAGCAATGTACTAGTGTATGCCACGCCGCCTTTCGTCATCGAATCACCAATTTTCTCAAACACATTTGTATCCACACACTGATGGATATAAAAACAACGTCTTCTAATCTTTCTTCCTCTTTTCTCGTTGCGCAAGTCTTTACGCTTTTGTTGCATTTTCTGCAAACAGTGTGTAACCATCATTGACGAGATCAAGAATATCTTAATCTCCAAACAACACATGCATCTGAATCGACCATCAATTCCAGCTATTTTTATCGAATACTAGAAGCTTTGTATTTAAGCTACTATTTTCGTCGTTCATCTTCGTTCTTATGAAACTCACTTAGTTCTCACCAAAACTCGTGTTTCCCAAACCCTGAGAATCATGATATGTGATTCTCTCCAATTTCAAACTTCAATTATACGCAAATTTTAGAACCAAAATCAATCGCACACCTCACTACACTCGTGTTTCCCTGTGAATTTAACTGGAGCTCTGGATACCAATTGTTGGAGTTACACCTCCATTGATGCACGAGAATCTTGAAGAAGATGAAGATAGAATAGAGAGAGAGAGAGAGAGAGAGAGAGAGAGAGAGAGAGAGAGAGGGAGGGAGAGAGAGAGAGAGAGGATATAATTGTAACTAACTTTTACTCAATATGAAAAAGAATTACTACTAAAACTGAATTGCAACTTCAATTTATCTACACAGCCTCAAATGCAACTGCCAACCAAATGAAACTTAAATGTAATCTAAATTCAAACCAATTACAACTTGAATCTCAATTACTGTTCAACAAAATCCAACCAATTAGGTGCCTACACTTTTTTTTATAATCTTTTTATTGAAAATAAATAGTCAATTACCTCGGTTGGAATAAATAACCGACTGAAAAACTAACTTAGGGTCACTCTTCGAATCCCTACAACTGCAATTTATGTTTTCATTCCTTTTAAAATGGTGCCATTTTTTATTTATATTTTTTTTAAATTAATTCATCTATTCCTTCAGTTAGGCTAAAAATCGATGGTAAATCATTCGTTCATTCAATTTTGTCTATAAAAGCATTCGTTTATTCTGTTTTTCCTTTAACCTAACTCATTTTTGCCACTACAAACTCGTAAATATCATTCTCTGAGATAGATTGTAAGGTATAAAAATCTTTCAAGGTTTGTTCATTAATCAGTTAAATTCATGCATTTTGAAGAAACTAATTTTACGAACCTTGAACAAAACATATTTTTGCTCTAACAATATATCTCACAAAAGGACGTTGTTATTGTATATTCCACATATTCCTAATCATACTGAGAAGATATTGCAATCCAAAAATAAAATTGTGAATGGTAAGAAGATGTAAGAGATATTCCTTACAATTCACCATTTTCTTATTGGATCTGCGATAGAAGTCATTTATTTCTTCAGGGGAAGGGGGTGACAACCGAAGGGAAAAGTCCCTCAAAGACACAAACTTCGATTCCAAGCACCATCAACTTTGTGTTTTATTCATTATAAAAGTGGTGCATCCATTTTATTTTTATTTTTAAATAAATTAAATAACATTTTCCTCCGGGTATCCTTATGAATCGAGGGGAAACATAACTCAGTTTTATCTATAAAGTACTACGTTCATTAACTTTTCCCTAAACCTAAATTATCTCTAAAAAATCATTTGTCGTGTCAAATAATAATGTTGTTGTTGTTGTTGTTTCACTTTCACAAAAAAGGGCCTTGAAATTTTTAGTTTGAATATTAATGTCAAGTTTCACTCTATCTAGTAACTGTATGAAACTTGACATTAATATTCAAAATCAAAATTTTAGAGATAGTATAAAATTGATAAAATATTATAACCCATATAGAAATTGGTGAATTGCAAAAATTTGAAAAAGAAAACAATACATGTTTTTGCTTCCTTTTCAAATTTTTTTGTTTACCATTTTTTACAATATAAATCATCTATTACCACGACTGGTTTATCCACCGAGGAGAAATGTCCTTTTTTTTCATTCTAAAAAAACCTATTTCCTATGCGGTCTTGAAAATCCAAGGGGAAAAACAATGTTGTCTATAAACAAATCTTTAACGTCTATTTACAAAGTAACAACGCATATATATATATATATATATATATATATATATATATATATATATATATATATATATATATATATATATATATATATATATATCTCGCTCACTAAACTGAAATAAATACTCTTTTTCAACCGAGGTAAAAACTATTTTTCGTAGTAATATTTTACAAACAATGGAAGAAACAGAAAGTATCCCTTCTCACCAGTGTAACACCTCAAAATTTGCCCTCCTCTCTTGGGACTAGTTTAGCATTTTGCATTTCATTTTAGGACATTAGGCATTTGCATATTGCATATCATATGAAAATCAGAAGTCATCCTCCAATATCTTTTTCAGAAGATGGAAGTGGTATATGGTTCAAGCCTGAGGGTTTCCATGGGTTGATGATCAACCATCTGAGGGTTTGTGTTTCCATTAGGGTTTCTTGATCCTTCAGAGGTTGAGCATTATCTTGATTGCAAGGTTACATCATCATCATCATGGTCATGTTATCATCCAGGGTTTCATTGTGCTTGCTCAGATGCCTCTGAATTAGGGTTTTGACTTCAGGTTAACCCTAATCAATTGCATTCTTCCAATCAGTGATTTTCAAGGAGATGAGGTATTCTATTGATATGGGGATCACATGCTCATTCTATTGAGCTTATATGAGCCAAGGTTCATGTTGAATCAAATTGGCCAAGTGTTAGAGGCTCAAAGTCATCAGTGCATTGCCAAGTCATCTAGGGCCCCATAAAAGTCAACTGAAAGTCAACTGAGGGCTAGGAGGTGGAGAAATGGTTGGAGGTACTTCATTCATGTCCCAAAGAGGTTCATTTGTCATTACAAACACTTATCTTGAAGAATTTGAGGTCAGATCAAAAGTATCCAAAAATGGAAAGTGACCTGTAATTGAAAGTTTCCAAAAATGGAAAGATTTTGGTTCAAATTTAACTTGATTTTACATCATCAAAGAAGCTTCAAATGAATTTTTGTCCAACATGAAAGTTGTAGATCTTTCTCCCCCATTTCCAAAAAGTCCAAGATCATGAATTTATGATGAATGGTTGAGGAGATATGGTCAAGTGATCATGGAGTATGCATGGAACTTCAAAGTGCCATAACTTTTGGCTCAAAACTCCAAATGAAGCCACTCTTTTTGCAAAATTCTTGTCTTGACCTATGCTTTCCAAATCAAGCATTGCATTACATGAAATTTAATCACATAATCATGTGCTCATTCACATGCATTTTGGAGGGAAATTGGGGAATTTAAATTTGGTGCAAGCTACAAGCATAATTCCAATCCCATTGTGTTCATTAGGTGATTTTGAGTGAAAATGGATCATTGCATGCTACTATTCACGTCCAAATTAGGCCATACACCACACTTTTCCAAATTTGCTAAAACACCTCATTCTCATTAACTTCTAATTAACCATTGCCTAATTAATTTTTCAGCATGGTTAGTGAATAGTATAAAGCCTTAATCATAACAGAATTTGGCATAATCACACATTCTAGATCTAGAAAAAATTTTCCCTCCAAAATTCTCTCTTATTGAAATTCAAAGTTTCTTCACACAAGGCATCAATTTCTCTGCATATTCTGGTTCAGCATGCATCATTGAGTAGGATTTGGTCTTTGGTTTGAAGAAATTGGTGAAGAATCAAGCACATGAACACATCAATGGCAAGTGCAAATTAAGCAAGATCTAGGTCGTGGCAAGCCTCCATTTCTACAGCAAGCTTCATAACAAGAGCAAAGGAGAAGATCTACACACTTTTGAGGCTTTGAACACGCTGTTTTCACCACTGCCATTCCAGGTTGGTGAAAATTCGAAGCTCTTAATTCTTAATTTTATGGACATGCTGTGGTAGATCTTTGCATGCTGGTTATTCTGATATAAATTTCATGAAATTTGGATGAAAAATGAAGAAGTTATGTTGAATTAAAGTTTAGATATAGAAACTTATTTCGTTCGATTCGTCCAATAGATGATGAATTAGGCTTAGCTTTTATGATATTTGGAATGTACTCATCAAGAACTTTCCAACGATATAAATTTTATAAAATTCTGCACACAAAAAAAACGATGAACAGTAGAACCACCGTCTTCATGAGGAAGACGGTGGAAACCACCGCCTGGAACAGTGCAGCCGCCGTCTGGTGCGCCTAGGGCTTTAAGGACCAAAACGACGTTGTTTTGTCCAGCGCCCTGAACCTGCTTCGATTCCCAAGCGCAACATTTCAATTCTTTTTTTTTATTTTTCCAGCCTTGGCCAAAACGGCGTCGTTTTGGGAAGCGCCTGTAACCTCACTTCGATCCCTGGCTGTTGCATTTCCAACTTTTATTCATATTTCATCATTTTCCATTTTTTTTTCATTTTATTCCATTATTTTTCTCCAACTTCAAAAAATCATAACAAATAGGAAATTAATCCAAATTGAATGCCATTTTTTTTCACATGATCATTGAGATGTCTATCATTTTGTGGTATTGACTTTCTGATTTTATCATTTCTGGATTTTTGAATGTTATTAATTATTTGAACATGTGTGCAAATGTGACATGCTTCATTCATTCTATTGTGAAATGCTCATACATTGGCCATTTGATTTGAAATTTGGTATGCTGATTCCCAACATGTTGCATGATTTTTGAGGCTTGGTTGTGTATTTTTATCATTTTTCATCTCTGTTTTAGACACATGAATGTAGGGTGTGACAATGTGTGTCACGCAATTTGATGTTGATCTTGTTCATTTTCTTATACATGTCAATTTAGCTTTTCTGATTCCAATTTTTTGCATGATGATTGTATTTAACATGTTGTACACACATAAAAAATTTCATGATTTTTTGATTCATTTCTGTTTTAATATGGAATTTTGACTCATGATGACCAATTGTGTGCTTTGTAATTGCCTTTGCCTTATTTTGTGCTTTAGATGGCTTTACCTCATGATTTGGATTTGGTCCTTTTTAGGACATGTTCTTACTTGAATAAATGTGATTCATGTTGAATATTGGCTGCTGTTTTGACTTTTTGCTTTGCCTTTGACCCTAGTCTTGGACTAGTGGTTTGTTCTCACTTTTTGAGTTGTGTATTTCAGGTTCAAGCCATTAAGCTCTAGTGGTTGATGCAATCTCATGACTTGAGATGCAAATTTGCTTTGTCCACTAACATTTGTTGTATTGTAGGATCCTTGGTGATGAACTCACTTGAGTTGATTGACTTGCATTGTGTACATATAGTAACACTGTTGACTGTCTGTTTGATTTTGTCTGAATGTGAATATTGACTTGTTTGACTTTCTTACAGGTACTTTAGTTGCTTTAGCTCATTGCTTGAGTTGCTTTGCTTGTGGTTGGCATACCACCTAGGTAATCATCCTCTAACTTCATGTAGTCTGGAAGCCCTGTCGTTTCTGTTTGGCAGGCATTTGGCTGAAGTCCTCCTTAAGAGGCAATGTCTGTGATTGTTTACTTTTGTGCCATGTACTTTAAGTCCTCCTAAGTAAAGAGGCAATTGGCAGATAGAAGGGGCTAGTAGCCAGTCCCCTGCTAATCATTTGAGTCGTCCATTATGCTCGCACTACGTGCTGATGCTCTTAGACACGTCCCCCAGATCTTGTACAGTGTCAGTCAAGTGGAGTAGGGTCCCTCATTCTGGACCCCCATGTTTTCATTGATTCAAGCTCACCCAGGCCCGGGTTAAGAGCTATGAGTTCCAACCCTCATTACCTTTCATCTGCTCACCCTGGCGGTCAATGTCAGTGGTTAAGAGCCTTAGACACCCTTTCCAGTGTTAGCTTGTTTGTCGAGGTTGATATGACCCCTTGACTAAAGCCCAGCCTTGTATGAGCCGCTTGTTTGCATATAGCGTGTGATGATTGCTTTTGATGTTTATCTGCTTTTGCTTCTCATCTCCTTTCTGTAGGAGTCGTATGATCAACTTTCGAGGAAGTTGAACGTACGTAGAGATAGACTTGAGTTGACTCACTGCCTGTGTGAGTCAAACTCTTGTTAGAGACCTCAACCTAGGGTTATAATTTGCATGATGACTATTAGGCTCGAGTCAGTCTCCCTTTTAGTCCGTTTTTCCCTTGGTCTCTGGTTAGGAGAAAGTTCCTCCCCTGTTAAGGGGAACTACGTCGCCCTGATCCTCATACCAGATGAGGTACGTAGGCAGGAGATCGTGCGAGATCTCTCCGGGCAACCTTTTTTTCCTTTTGGTGTGTGTTTGCTTGACAGCTAGTAGGCTCGAGTTCCAGACTCCCTATTAGCTTGTTTGTTCAACCTTTGTGTTTCTTTTGACGTCTCAGCGTCCGGTTAGCGTTTATTTGCTTGGAGTCGGATGTAAGACCAGCCATTGGCATTCCGTTTCCTTGTTGTCTGTGTTTGGAGTCTGATGTAAGCCCAGCGATTGGCATTCGGTTTCCCGTCTGTTGTTGTTTGTTTGTGGAGTCTGATGTAAGCCCAGCGATTGGCATTCGGTTTCCTGTTTGTGTTTGTGTGTTCGGAGTCGGACGTAAGACCAGCCATTGGCAGCCTGTTTCCATTTGTGTGTTTCTTTTGACATCTCAGCGTCTTTGCGTGTGTTTTGTTTCGGCGTGCGTTAGCCAAACTACGGCAGCTCTGATTCTCATTCCATATGAGATACGTAGGCATAGGATGTGATATCCTAGCGAGACCGTTTCCCGTTTCCCCGAACTACGTCGACTCTGATGTTTGTGTCTGACAAACTACGTAGGCCCAGGATGCGACATCCTGCCGAGTCACCTTCCTCCGTCTTCTTTCATATGTTTATTCCAGTGTGTGTGCATTCTTTGAGCAGTTATTTAGCAACTTTATTCTATTCTTTTGAGCGTGGATCCCGTCGAGTACGACGGACGTGAGGGGTGCTAATACCTTCCCCTTGCGTAACCGACTCCCGTACCTTGTAATCTCCAGTCGTAAGACCATTCCTTTCCAGGTTTACTTCGAGCGTTTCCTTTCCCTCCTTTGGGATAAATAACGCACGGTGGCGGCTCTGTGTGTTTGTCTTTTCCCACCGGTTGTTTTTCGCGTTGCGACAACCAGTATTTATGCATTCTTTCTTGAATTCACTTTTCACCAAGCATCTTTGAATCTAAATATTCATCTTTATTCAAGCATCTCATCTTCTCTCCTTTCTATTCCATGATTTTCATTATGCAACTATCACTTCTATCGTATGCATACTTTAGAATAACTCACCTTGGCCATATAGATTTATAATTATTTTCTCTTCATCTTTTTTTCCACATGCATTTATCTATTGATATGGTTTACTCCTAAGGGGATTAATCATATTCACCCCACATATTAAGATTTCTTTTCTTATCATATAATGTATGAGTGCATTAACTCAAATATATATCATTCTTGATGGATTTTTAATTCATTTTGGTGGTTGTTCTAGTGGTTTGGTTGTGGCCTTTCTCTTCCATCATGAGTAACCTCAAGGTATTTGTCTCTCCAAAGGAGTTAACTTCTTTCTCTATTTTAAACATCCTTAACACAACTTCATCTAGTTCAGTTCGTATGTGTTTTGAAAGGTTCGGTTTGGTAAAACATGTTTTTATTCCATCAAAGAATTCGAGGATTGGTGAACGCTTTGGATTCGTTAGGTTCTTAGAGGTCAAGAATTTGAGGAAACTTCCACAATCTCTATCTTATGTTTGGATGGGAACTTTTAAGGTAAGAGTTATTGTTGCTAGGTTTACAAGAAGTCAAGAGAAGTCGAAGGTCCCATTTCGAACTGGCTCTGGTGTGGGATCAAAAGGCGTCCCTCTTATAAGGGAGGGTGGAAATTGAGGTTTTCTCTATGGAACCTCATTCAAAAAGGTGATGGCAGGAGTTATTTCTATTAATACAAAACTTGTTGAACTAAAATCATGTCCTTCCTCTTTTTTGGGTTGTTTCAAATGGTTGAAAGTGAACAAGAATGGGGAGAAGGTTGTTGCTTGATCTAAAAAACTTGTAGGGATTTTGAATCCTCAAGTTCAACTATCCTTGTTTTCTGATCAACTCCTCTTTCTTGGTTTCCATTCAATCAAATTGTCACTAATGGGAGGAGAGTTTGTTATACTCACCTCAAATGTTGAAAGAGTTCTAAATGATTTTCTTGCTAATGAATTTGAGATTTGGAAGTCGTTCCATGTATTCCTGGTTCCATGGTCTACATTTACCAAATCTACTAGGAAGAACACGTGGACTTTGGTTAGAGGCATCCATTTTCATATATGGAAATAAGAGGTGTTTCTTAAGATTGGGAAGCTTTTGGGGAGAGTCTTAGAACTTGATTATTTTCACTTAAGAATATCTTTTCCAACCCTTGGGAGAGTTCAATTAAGTGACATAGTAGTTTTTAAGGAAGAGGTCAAAGAATATCTTTTCACTTGGAAAAAACCTTGGACCTATCATATTTTCCAACCCTTTATCACCTTTATCCTCTCCTTCAGTGGCACATGGTGGTGATTATTCCTCTCTTTCTTGACTTGCATCACGTGAGATGTTCAAGGATAAAAAGGAGCATGTCCCTACTTCTAAAGGATACTTATTTGATTCCAACCCTATTGGGCCTTCTACGGGTTGAGTTAAGGATAAAACCATGTTGTCTTTTTCACACCCCCACCCATAGTCTTTTCAGACCCCCGAGAATCACTTTTTTCAAAATTATTACCAATGGATTATTGTGGGCCTAATGGGAATATCTCAAAGGACAAGAAGAAGTTATCAATTTGATTGGTGGGGCCTGATCCAAATCCGGTTTGAGATTTGGTTTTGTCATCTTCACAGGTGGCACTAGAAGTTGGTTCGACTTCCAACCAACCAATTCTCTCCTATCTTTTGTTGGTTTCAAATTCAGGGAATGCGTCAAACTCTTATATTGGCTTAACATCACAACACTCTTCTCCAGATCACTTCACTCCTCTGTTGGACTCATGTATTGTTAGCCCTCTAACTTCTATTGGTTTTTGTTTACATGACAATGTTCCCAAGCCTATCCCCAAGGAAGGCCTGAGTTTCCAATGGCTTAACTTGTCTATTAATTTGGATTATGCTTCTTTTCCATATGGCTCCTGTCATATGAGACTTATTCCTTTATCATTTGAGATTGTGAAATCCTTATACCACAAGAAAGTAGCAAAGGTTCTTAGGTCCCTTAAGCAATTAAGATGCACTTTTTCCCTTAGTGATGAAACTGAGGTTGAAAGATTGGTTGGTTTGGAGACGGATAGGCAAATCAGACATGCTAGGTTGTCTATGATTTATGTCCAATGTTGATTAGTTCTTTTAATGTTCTAGAGTTGGGGAGTAGGAACAAGAAGAATATGGTGAAAGATCTTATAGTTTCTAAGTCCCTAGATTTCCTTGTGATCTAAGAGACCAAACTTAATGAGGTTTCTTATTCTCCAGTTCATGCTCTCTGGGTAACTCTTTTTGTGATTGGAGCTTTTCTCTATCAATCAGTAATAATGGTGGCCTCCTCTCTATCTAGTGTAGTTAGAAGGGGACTTCTCTTATCTCATTTGTTGTTCCTAGCTATCTTGGTGTTTTCCTTAAGTGGGGGGTGTCTAAGACCCCTTACTTTGTGGTCAATGTCTACTCTAAGTGTGATCTTAGAAATAAAAGGGCCTTATGAAGGGACCTTATTTATAGGAGAGCTACTATAAGTGGAGATTTTTGGGGTGCTCTGGGTGATTTTAATGTTATTTTTTATGGGTGTCACATCCTTCTATTGGTGATGAATTCAATAACTTTATCTCTCATATGGATTTGTTAGATATCCCTCTTTAAGGTAGGAGTTTCACTTGGTTCCAGCCTTATAGCAAGATTGCTAGTCATTTTGATATGATCCTTCTCTCTAATGGGTGGTAGGATTTATGGGGATTTACGTCCTAATGGATTCTCCCTAGAGATGTCTTTGATCATTTTCCAATTATCCTTAGGTACTCCAATCAGTTATGAGGTCCCAAGCTCTTCCGATTTAGTAATCACTAGCTTTATCACCCTCGGTTTCCTGAGGTGGTTCTTAATAGTTGGTCTAATTCTTTTTCTTATGACTGGAAATCTTGTGTTTTGAAAGAGAAGCTCAAAGTCCTTAATGGGGCTCTAAATACTTGGAATCGACAAGCATTTGGTGTCTTAGATTCTCAGGTTTCCCTCCTTAGGGATGCGGTATACTATGTTGATGACAGAGTTGAGTGAAAGGTTGTCTCTTTGGAGGAGTTAGATGATAAGAGGAAGGCATCCTCAGATCTTTAGTACTTACTTCAGATCAAATATGATATGCTTCTCCAGAGGCCTAGACTGAGGTGGCTCAAAAAGGGTGATGCTAACTCGGGGTTTTTTCATGCTTGTATTAACAGTAGAACTAGAAAGAACTCTATTTTAGCCCTTATTATTGGGGATGAGTGGGTCGAGGGTGTTATGAGATTCGTCAGCAAGTGGTTAACCACTTCACCAATATTTTCAAGTAACCCCTCTATGATAGGCCTCTTTTGGATGGGGTTGCTTTCCAGTCTCTTTCTATGGAGGAAAATGTTGGCCTTACTGCCCCCTTTCTCCTCAGTGAGATTGATCAAGTCTCTGCTTCATGCGAGGGTAATAAGAGTCCTGGTCTGGATGGCTTTAATTTGTCCTTATTTAAGAGGTTTTGGCCCCTCCTTATGGATTGTTTTAGGGTGATGTTTGATCAGTTTTTCCAATTTGTGAATCTCCCTTGCAGTTTTTCCTCCTACTTTGCCACCTTGATTCTAAAGATTGACACCTCTGTCCAGTTGGGAGATTTTCGGCCTATTTCCCTGGTAGGGTCTCTTTATGAGATCCTAACCGAAGTTCAGCAAGCTAGGATTTCTGGTGTTATTGATAAGTTGATCTTTCTAAACTAGTTAACCTTCCTTAAAGGTAGGTTTATTGTTAATAAGGTGGTTGTTATGAATGGGGTTCTAGATCTAGTGAAGAAAGGGAGGAAGTCTTGCCTCATTTTTAAAGTGGACTTTGAAAAGGCATATGATTATGTTAGATGGTATTTCCTAGACTATATGCTTTCTAGATTCGGGTTTAATGATAAAAGAAGAGGTTGGATGCATGCTTGTGTCTTCTCTGGTAATCTCATGGTCTTGGTTAATGGTTTCCAGCCCAAGAGATTAGCATCCAACTAGAGTTGAAGTAAGGGGACCCCCTAGCTCTTTTTCTATCTCTTCTAGCGGTTGAAGGGATTAATGGTCTTTTCTCTAGAGCGGTAGATCTTCAGTTGTTCTCTAGTGTTAGAGTTGGTTCCTAGGGTGTTGTGGTTTCCCATCTTAAGTATGTGAATGACACGATGCTTCTGACTTAGGCTTCTTTAGAAAAAAATTGGATCATAAAGTCTATTCTCCGTGGTTTTGAACTAGCTTTGGGCTTCAGGTGAGTTTTGCTAAGAGCTCCTTAGTTGGGGTGAATACTGGTCCTAGTTTTATGATTTTAGCCTGTGAGTTTCTCAATTGCAAGCAGGAGTCTCTCCCTCTAAAATACTTGGGCCTATCGGTATGGGCTAGTCCCCGCTTGGAATCCACTTGGGAACCTCTAGTGAATCTTATTTCTCGTAGGCTTTTCTCGTGGAAGCATATATATATATATATATATATATATATATATATATATATATATATATATATATATATATATATATATATATATATATATATATATATATATATATATATATATATATATATATATATATATATATATATATATATATATATATATATATATATATATATATATATATGTGTGTGTGTGTGTGTGTGTGTGTGTGTGTGTGTGTGTGTGTGTGTGTGTGTGTGTCCCTGGGAAGGATAATTGTTTTCCTTAATTCTTCTCATAATATTATTCATATCTTTTACTTATCCTTCTTAAATATGCTTATTAACATTTGGAAGAAGATAGTGAAGATCGAAAGGAGGTTTTTGTGGGGTGGGGTGAAAGGAATTTCCAAGATCAACTGGGTTAGGTGGACTGATGTGTGTAAGCCCAAAAAGTTATGAGGGCTAGGTGTTAAGGAACTTCGCCGCGCTAATTTGGACATTTTGGGTAACTGGAGATGGAGGTTGATTTTAGGTGCCTTTGGTATCTGGCGAGATATTTTGTGTTCTAGATATGGAGCTACCCAGTCTACCTCTATCTCAGGGGAGGGAGCTGGTAGTCTTTTTTCAATTTTGTCTTGGTGGAGGGATATCTCTTCTTGAAGGGAAAGCCGAGGACGCCTCTAATTAGTTCATGGACAATCTCCAGTTGAGAGTGGAATCTGATATCCTCGCCTCTTTTTGGAAAGACCTTTGGATCATGAAGTCTCCTTTTATTGTGAGATTTCCCAGATTCTTTTACATTTCTGATCAGACCAATCTTTTTGTAGGGGTGATTGGTAGGTGGCAGGGAGAGGTTTGGGAGCTTAAATGGAAGAGGACTTTCCTATTTGATTATGAATGTGTTCTTATTGGTGAGTTTTTCTTGGTGATTAGGGATTTTATTCCTTCCATCGAGACAGACTCTTGGAGCTGGCATCTTGCAAATGATGGGTTGTATTTTGTGTCCTCTGCTTACTCCTGTCTTCTAACTAGCGTTTTTCCGCATGAGCGTCAAACTAGTCATGTAGAGGGAATCCTTCCAAGTATTCGAGTAGTTGGACCCCCTCAAACGTCATTGTGTTCTCTCGACATCTCATTCAGGATCATATCCCTACTAAAGAGAACCTGTTCAAAACTGGGTTTTTCCTTGACTCAAGGACCTTCTCGTGTCCTTTCTGTTTGGCTCATCCAAGGCCGTTCTCTCATCTATTTGTCACATGTGATATGGTGGTTTCTCTTTGGCATCTGATCTTTAGGTGGTTATGGTTGTCTGTAGCTTTATCTAGTGACCTTGTGACCCTCTTTCAAATGTTCTCTCCTATTTGTGGTCCGTCTAGTATTAAGGGAAGTCTTTTGATGATTTGGCATGCTATGGTCTGGTCAATTTGAAAATCCAGAAATGATAAAGTGTTCTCTGACTCACTGGTGACAGTGGAAAATATGGAAACAAGAGTATCTTTTTGGCTTGAGAATTGTATCTTCGTAGGTCCGTGGGCAACTCCCGTGCTTTCTCGGCTTGGCGAGATAACCCTATTATGTATCTAAGCGGACATCGGTTTGAGTGGATATGACCTCCCTTTGATGTATTCTCGCTATGTTTCTGAGTTGTATTTGTGGTTTCGGTGAAATCTAGCTTACTCCTTGTTTTCTATTTCCTTTTATTGATTTGATATTCTTTCTTTTAACTTAGTTGAATGTGTTTTTGGTGGTTTTGTTGTAGTTTTATTTCGTTTTTTTCTCTTGATCACAAGATAAATACATCTTGTACCTTTGTTTAGGATTTTAATTGTATTTTGACCTTTTAAAAAAAATAGTGAATAATACACAAAATTCATGTTTTTTCCATAATACAACATTGTGTTAAATAAATTAAACAAAATGTATGTTAACAAAAAAAGAATAAATGCTAACTAGTCACGTTGTTGTTGATGTAGCTGACGTTAAAATAGACCGAGGGGGTTGGCCATACCAATACCATGTGCATACATTTATTGGAAAAAATTGTATCAAAAATCAAATCTAGGTTCCGCGCCGGTTCCTAACCAGTCACGTTGTACTTTCAACGCCGTTCTTTTTCAGATGCCGCATTCATCACTTATCTACTTTTTTTTGTGTGGTCAATATTTAACAAATCTTATTATACATCATATTTAAGGCAATGCTCTTATGGATTTGGATATATGACCCTACACAGTTCGTCTTCTAGATTTGGATATATCTTCAATATTTGAAGAAAAAGAAAAATATTCACTAGAGAGAGAATATTACAAACACTTGATGAAAATTCAAATATTAACTTATAGAACTGTATCATATGAATTTTGTTTCTAAGAATTCTATTATAAGAAATAATATTAAATAAATAAAATTTTGATATTTTTAAGAACTTAAAAAATTAATTTTATTAAAAAAAATACTATTTCTAAGATCTATCTCGGTTAATAAATGTCAATATTATAAGAACAAATATTTTATAAAAAAATATTGTTTCTACCGTTTTGAGCTTCATCAAACATATTTAAACTAGATAAATATTTTTAAAGTTAAGTTTTTTTATACTACATCAGTTTGTGGTATAGAATAACAAACATGTAAATAAGGCTACTGATCTATATGATGGTAGATCCATTTTAGGCTCTTGCACATTATGGACCAAATCTTATGTTTTGGAGTTCTAAGAAATAACTCTTTGTTGAGGAATCTGGGTATCAAACTTTACCTCTTATGAACTCTGAGTATTATGACTAGAATCTCTATTGATTGAGTTATGTATTCCTTTTTTCCTCCTACATTACTATGTGACAACTTAAGAGCAATTATGTTATTCCATAATTTGGTTCTTCACGCCAATTCTAAACACATTAAACTTGATACTCATTTTATATGAGAAGGAATAATCTCAAAGAAGTTGGTTAAGTTTCTTTTATATTGTTTTTGATAAATTTATTTGGAGAAGTTTCTCTGAAACTGGTCATGATTAATAGTTTTTATGGCAATAATAAACGTAATCGCCTTTTTAACCACGTGCAACGGACTTAATAAATACATGTGACAGTTTCATGACTATTTGGCTGTCCTTTTGTAACGGACACGCCTTTATTTGCCTTTTCATAATACGAGGAATAATCCGGAATATACACAAACTATGACCATTAATAGATTGTCGATGTACAAGACCGTCCTTACATGGGTTCTAATAAAATCTGTTACACATGGTTAAAAAGGAGGTTACTTTTATTATGGCCATAAAGCATATTAATCATGACTATTCAAATGGGACAAATGAGACATTATAAACAAGACTTGAGACCAAACAAAAGGGGGGCATCTGCTTGATGAATAACACAAAAAGGAGAAACATATGTGAAAATCTTGGACAACCAACAATGGTGGCCATTGATCCTACCTAACTTACCTTATGTCAGACAAGACGATTGTGATCCCACCTGACCGACTTTAGGGGGATTTCTCCAAATGTTGTTTATCAAGAAAATTTGGCGCCCATCGTGGGGCCTTGGTGATATTTTCCCATGCCACATAAAATCATCTCCCACCCAAACTATGCGATGTCCGGATCATTTCCCAGTCAAAGTGATCCACCTCCGCCACAAGATTCAACCCAATTGTTCGCAGTGGTATAGGCTCTTCGTCAACATAATGAAACATTGCAAGATAGCGTCCACGTTTTGCAAACACAAGGTTAACATGATAGGGATACAAAGGAGGAGATTTTGGATTTCCAACCATTGTCCGAGGGGATTTGGGATGATCAAGTTCCAGAGAACTTTAAACCACCATCATTGGTACCTTTTAATGGTAAAACTGATCCATAGGAGCACGTTATTATGATTAATAATCAGATGGCAATAGTAGTGGCTTCTGACTCTCTTAAGTATAAACTCATGGCAGGTACCTTTAAAGAGGGGGCTCTGCGCTGGTATACGAGCTTACCCAAATTCTCGATCATTATCTACCAAGACCTAACTAAAAAGACGGTACAACACTTTTCAGTAAGAAAACATAGAAAAGTGTCGACTATCAGTTTATTCAACGTCATAATAGGGTACTCGGAGTCTCAAAGACAGTATCTGGCGAGGTTAAACGAAGAAACAATTAAGGTGACTCACCCGAATCAGGAGATGTTCGTGAGGGTATTCCAACATGGGCGACGTTATTACCAGAGAAGAATGCTATATCAAATGGGAGGAGAGCAACATGGAAAAGAGATCCCGAGACGCCAAGGAAAAAATGTGAGCTAAAAAATAGGGTGTTGGACATAGGAAGGAATACCCCAAGCCCGGATTAAGAGACCGAACTATGATGATACCATCCCGATGACCGTTTGACAAAGATGTCGAGTATACACTATTGAATGCCAAACGTGAAGATATTTTGAAAGAAGTATATCATCTTAAATTACTCCCTATCCCAGGGCGTCCAAAAGGTGTCCACGTCGTGATGGGACAAGACGAGACTGCATGGTGTGCATACCACATACTTAATTCAGAGAGGTTGTTTATTGTCATATGCGAAAGATGATGACAGACAACCAAGAAAGAGAAATCCTCCCAGAGGGGATATCAGCTCGGAAAATCCTCCGCAAAAGAAGGGGAAGAGCATGGATGAGGTCCACGAGACCCGAGTGACCCGTCATACATTGAACATCATTGCTGCAGGATTCACAATAGGGGGAAAAACTATGTCAACCAGGAAAAGATATGTCCGGGTAATGACGCATATCAGACAGAAGCCGCTTTCAGAAGAAGGTGAAAACACGGTCGTAATCATTTTTTCCATAAAAGATGCCGAAGGAGTATTGGCTCACGAGAAAGACCCAACAATAATTAAAGTACAAATTCAAGACTAGAGCGTGAAGTGAGTCTTGGTAGATCTAGGAAGTTCGGAAGATGTTTTGTATTGGGATGGATTCAAGGGTATGGATTTTGATATGGCTGAACTTTTACCTTTAAAAGGTACGTTGTTTGGGTTCTCTAGAGAACAAGTGTAAGTGTCAAGGTCAAGTACTTGATTGTAAATGTTGTATCTTCTTACAACATTATTATTGGTAGACCATTATTCAATGCTTTGGAGGCAACATTATCCACTTAATTCCTCATATTGAAGTATCCTCTCGAAGATGGCCATGTTGGGGTGATAAAAGGTGATCAAGGATTAGCAAGGAAATGTTATAAAGACAGTCTGAAGCTCAAAAGGAAAGCTCAAGCTAACGAGCCAATAAAATATTATCATTTAAAGGTGAACATAGTTGATATTGGTCTAAGAGAGGGTGCAACATAGGATAGTTTGACACCCATCAAAGATGTGAAGAAGGTACAAACCGGTGCCCAATATCCCAGACAACTCAGATTGGTTCTAATTTTTCTTTGGAGGAGGAAGCCGAGATCATAAGAATATTGAAGGAGAATATAGATTTGTTCGCATGGAAACTGACTAACATGCCCAGAATAGATCCAAATATAGTTTGCCACCATCTGGCGCTAGATCCAAGCATCAAGTCGGTGTCTCAGAGAAAGAGGAAGGATAGCGAGGACAAGAAAAGAGTGATAGAAAATGAAGTCGGAAAGCTTTTGAAGGCCGGTTTCATTCAGGAGATTAAGTACCCGACCTAGTTGGCTAACATAGTCATGGTAAAAAATAAATCAGAACCAGTGGCGCGGATCACAGTGGAAAAGGTACACCGACTCTAATAGAGACACATAATATGTCGTTTCGGCCTTCCCGGGGTCATTGTTTCAGACAACGACACACAATTTTCCAATTTCTCAATAGTAGAGTTTTGTAAGGATTTGGGAATACAAAATCGATTTATTTTGGTAGAGTATCCTCAAGCAAATGTTCAGGAAGAGGCAACAAACAAGATTATTCTATCTGGGATGAAAAAGAAATTGGATGAGGCTAAGGGGTTATGTGTTGAGTACTTACATGAGATCTTATGGTCTTATCATACTACCCATTATTTGACTACTCAGGAAACTCATTTTAGGATGGTTTATGGAGTTGATGCCATGGTATTACTAGAAATCAATACTCTGACTTGGATGCAAATTACTTTTTATGAGAAAGCCAACTCAGACGATCTGGACAATTCCGCATATTTATTGGATGAAGTCAGGGAAATAGACCACATAAGGGAGTTCGGAGCTAAACAAAGAATTGCCAAAATATTTAATATCAAAGTAACGCAAAGAGGATTTCACAAAGGAGATATGGTGTTGAAAAGGTGACTGACCCTAAGAAGAAAAGCAAGCTAGCTTCGAATTGGGAATGACCTTTTCATATACGTCAGAATTTAAATAATAGGGCTTATAAATTAGAAAGTTTTGAGGATGTTGAAATACATAGGGCTTGGAATGTAACCAACCTTAAGTTTTATTTCAACTAAACTATGTAATAAACAACATCAATAAAATTATGGGAATGAAATTTTTCCCTTGCAAGGGAGAGGGTTTTAATGAGGCACACATAGTTAAAACAATTGTATTGTAAATATATATAACGGGCCAAACGATCCTAGGACATAATCTGGGATTAGGCCCGGAGCCGGTGAGTAATCATCCAAAGGTCGGGACCTCTCGACATAATCGATTGCGGTCGAGCTAAGTTAACTAAAACCTCGGGCCTAACTGAAGGTCAAGTTAATTGAAACCTCTGGCATAATCGGTTGCGGACGGGCTAAGTCGACTAAAACCTCTGGCCTAACTGAAGTCCAAGTTAATTGAAGCCTTTGGCATAATTGGTTGCGGCCACACTAAGTTAGCTGAAACCTCTGGCCTAACTGAAGTCCAAGTTAATTGAAACCTCTGTCATAATAGGCTACGGCCAGGCTAAGTTAACTAAAACCCCTGGCCTAACTAAAGTCCAAGTTAATTTAAACCTGTAGCATAATCGGTTGCGGCTTGGCTAAGTTAACTAAAACCTCTGGCCTAACTGAAGTCTAAGTTAATTGAAACCTCTGGCGTAATCGACTGTGGTCGGACTAAGTTAACTAAAACTTATGGCCTAACTAAAGTCTAAGTTAATTGAAATCTCTGGCATTATCGGTTGCGGTCGGGCTAAGTTAACTAAAACCTATGGCCTAACTGAACTCCAAGCTAATTGAAACCTCTAGCATAATCGGTTGCAGTCAGGCTAAGTTAACTAAAACCTATGGCCTAACTGAACTCTAATCTAATTGAAAACACTGACATAATCGGCTACGGCCGGGCTAAGTTAGCTGAAACCTCTAGCGAAATAGGGTCTGTCTGAATTATAAAGAAGGACCATTGGTCGGGATATGCTTATCAGGGCTTGTGTCTTAGGTTTCTTAATTAAATGAGGTTTTATAAATGTTCCGGATTATATTATTAATGTGAACATGTCTCGTAGAGGTACTCAAGTGTTCTATCAAAGTAAGAAATATCTGAATTGACTTACCATATCCTTGCCCTTAGTTGGGGAGTGGATTTGACTGAGCCAGTTATATTTCAAAATTTATTTGTAACACTTAGGGCTTCTATAAGGAACCATATTAGAAAACAAATTATAAAGATAAATTATGAAAATGAGACAACCAGTAACACGGAACCAGATACGAGACTGTCATAGACGTTACGGATCACAGCAGGATCCAGGTACAAAACAAAAACGAAGAGAGGACAACATTCTTAAAAACATTACAAAACACATGCTAAGGAGTGACAAACAAAAAGGGGAATAAAAACAATAATATTCTTCATTCTTATCCTCATTAATAGCTCTGAGGTTGGCATCATCAACACAGTCTTCCTTGATCATATCATCAACAGGAGAAACCTTTGTTTCTTCCATATCCACGAGGTGGCCATCCACCACAACTTTGAAAAAATCCAGCTCAGACAAATCGAGCTTGAGGTGGAGGCACAAGACTTGAGCCTTTTCCCTGTCAAAAGCATTATCACATGCATCAAAGACGTCGATTTGAGCTTTCTGCAAGGCTTTTTGTAGTTGGTCATTTGTTTCCCGAGTTGATTTCATCTCCTCGGATTGCTTGGTGACAGTGGACAACAATTCTTGACTTAGCCTCCGACATTTCCCTCTTTGTCTTTTTCTCCAACAATTGTTTCTCCAGGTTGGATATTTTATCCGCTCGCGCCTTCTGTTCTTCCTTCAGCTGATTGATCTCTTGGTTGAGTTTGGTCTCATTCTGCTCATAATCATCCCCGGATTCAAACAAGCCTTGAGTTAGGACAACATATCTCATCAGATAGGAGCTGATGTTTTGGGTCAGCTTTTTCCGACCTATTGTCTTCACCTTGTTCACATCTTCCGTGGAATTCAGATGTTCGTAGAGGAATTTCAATCCGTCAAAGCTGTTACCCCGGAATTTAAACTCGCTGGATGGTTTAGTTTGGTCACTTCCACCGATCTCTTGCATCAGAAAGGAAATTTCCCAATCGATTCTACAAACCTCGTCACTCATCAAAGTTTTCATCTTCTTTGGGGAATCCGGGTGAGAGTCCTCCGGTGGTGGGATTGTTGATACTTAGGGCTCAGAAGCGCTTGGGGATGTTTTATAGGGTGCTACCTTTCTTTTCTTTAATGTCCGGATTTCTAAACTAGACAAGTCCAACTTGGCTGCAGATTGACCAATTCCTCTTCTCGCCGCACGTGCTTCCAATATCATTGTTTTCTGCTACTTCACAGACAAGTCAGTCATTTTTTGGCCTCACAAAATATTTCGAAAGCTTTGATAAACCCCCAACTATTGAGGAGGTGTTAGGAAGTGGCATTGTTTAGGGTTCTTAACAGGTCAAATTCAAAATCGGTAAAGGGTAAATGGATTTTAAAATCCTCTAATACACCATCATAGAAGTGGAAATACTCATCTTTGACTCCTCTAGGACAAACTATACAAACACGTTCCCTTGGGATGCATGGCTCCAATACAACATCATCCTCGTTTCCGGTACAGGAGATATTCTTCAAAGACCAAAGTTTAGCAATCTCTACTTTATCAATGGAGCTATGATCACATCTCATCACCTCTTGATCAAAGGAGTCGAAAATCTCCATTAACACTTCTACTGATGAACCAGATGAGGAGGATTCATAATCAGTAACGCTAAAAGAGGCGTAATTATCGCCATAAAATTCCTTTATAATACGATCGAATTCAGCTTGGCCTAGGGCATCCTTACATTCTCTCATGCGTAAGTCCCAGAGGTCTTTCTTTTCTTGGATACTTAGGGTTTTTAACGCATTTTTGTCATCGTCACATCATGTACAATAGCCATTTCTTAAGAGGAAGACAAGTGGACAAAGAGATAAAATCAAAAATACCTGAGATTGAAGAATGGTTGGAAGCTCAAAAATCATCTTGAAAGAGGAATAAATTACTTCAGTGGTTGAATAACAAGAAGAGGAAGAGACGACTTTAATAAAAGGAAGTCCCTTTTAACGATTTTTAAATGTGATGCGTTTGAGATTTTTGAAGAAAACCAATTCCTCATAAAAATCATCATTACAGAAGAAAGAGAAAATTTGGAAAAGATACGTCCTCACGTATGTCATGATTGTTCACATCACTAGGTCAGGTCTATAAAACAGACAATAGTATGTTAGGTCTGAGTTGTACCTCAACCATATGTTGGACAGAAAATGTTTCGGACTTCTTCTGTCCGAACATTTCTCTCTTTCAGATTTCATGCTCGGGGAGCTTATCTACATCCCGAAAAATTATGTTGACCAGTCGATGTGTAAATTTGGAAGAAGTTAGTGAGAAAGTAGGAATGGTTCGGGGGAAGTCGGTAGTTAAAGCTAGAGCACCGACTTGCCTAAGACATATTTGAGTTCTACCACGACTCTATGATGGACAGAAGATGTTTCAGGCTTCTTTTGTCCGAAAATTTATCTCTTTCATATTTCATACTTGGGGGGCTTATGTACATCCCAGAAAATTATGTTGACCAATCGATGTGTAAAATCGAAAGAAGTTAGTCAGAAAATAGGAATGGTTCGGGGAAACTGGGTAGTAGTTAGAGCTATAGCACAGACTTGCCTAAGAGATATATGAGATTGGAGGTCCTAATGGGCTAAAGTGGAAGACGGAAGAAGCCATCATATTGTTGGGTTTGAGGTCCTGATGTGTTGAGGTGGTGAGTCTCGGGACGTCGGGTATGGAAAACAGATAAGCCGAGATAATGGTCGGACGAAGGACCACCATGTGGAAACGGTTTCGAAAAGTGAAAGGTTATAACAACACCATAATGAAACGGGTGTTACCAACCATTAAGGAGTGAAATTAAAACATAAAGCGGCGGCGATATCTAGGCTATGAATTCAGAAAGGAAGAGGAAAGGACTCTCTATGATTGTTGGGGGTGAGGAATTGGCTTATATAAGGGACATGAAGAAATAAAGAAAATGGGGGAGGAGGAAACTATTTAAGAAAAACATTTATCGACATTTAATCTATCATTTGAGACTCTTCCTAACTAGTATCGAAGAACTCAATCTTTTAATATTTTTAATAAAGAACCTATACTATATTAATATATCAATATGTTGTATAAAATGTATTAATTTGTTGTATAAAATAGTAAGTCAAAAAAGTATGAGTTCACTCCTAATCTATTAAAAAACTAGTATTTTTAAACAAGAAAAACAATATTTTCCTCCACTTTTTCACATTTATTATTGAAGAATCAGAAAAAATACCATTATTATTTCGGCTTAAACAATTCATCTTATAAATTCACATAAAAATATAAATAATAATATTTGACCGGAAAAAAAATTGAGTTAAAGATATAAAATTAGAATAAAAACATATCTATTTTTTAGAAATATATATATATATATATATATATATATATATATATATATATATATATATATATATATATATATATATATATATTTATATTTATATATATATATATATATATACACATGACATTATAAGAATTAAAAAAAACTTATACACTTCAAAACATTTAAAAACTATAGCAGGGAGATCCAACATTATGAATTCAAAAATATTTTTATATACTTTAAAACAATTAAAATTATAATAATAAAGAGCTAATAGAGAAATAAATAAGAGATTCCATTTTCTTAAATTGGCATAAAGTATAAATAATCATAAGAAAAATAATCTGTGTCAATAATTTCTTGCACAGTGTGTACTCAATGCTATTTTGCTATCCAAATAACCTAACTATATCATTCATTCCTAAATATTGTATTTTCCATCTAACTTTGTACATAATTGATAAAATATTCCAAATCAAAATTTAATTTTCCATCTAATAATCATAGTAATTAATTTCAGATATAATTAGGGTATGAAGAAAGCAAATTACTAGGTATGCATGGAGAATCTCTCCAAACCCTAGCATGCATCTTAAGAATCTCCCTAGCTTTCTCCTTAGTCTTGCTTCCACAATCAACTTGAAGAACCAAACACAGTTTAGCAACAACACCAAGCTTAAGCATTTCTTGAACAACATTATGAGTTGCAGAGAATCTTGAAACAGACAACAGAATCCGAACAGCTCTATCGTTCGCGACCGACGAAACCCTAAGAATCTTCTTCGAAACAACAGCCATTCCTGCTCCATGTCTCAGAAGTTCAGCTCTTCCTTCAGCACACTGACAGAGACACTCCAACAAAACCAACATCATTTCATTTGGTTTTCTGTCTTTGCAATTCTCCAACAGAAGTTCGATTAAGACAGGAACTGTTCCTGCTTCAACACCTTTGATTCGGTTTCTTCCAAATGGACAGAGATGGATTAGTGTCTGAAGTGCCGCTTTTGATACCTTTTGTGATATTTGATCCTTCAAAACTTGCACCAGTTCGACGAATAACTCGGTGTTTTGATGTAGTAACTGCACTGGTTCAGCTACTTCTGACATTGATTTTAGTAAAAATACTGCATAAGCTCTTGATTCGAAGAAACCTTTCTGCATAACTTTCGTTAACGAGCCGATGAATTCGCCGTTTTTGAAAGCGAGTAGATTCTTCAATCCAGCTTCAGATACATGAAGGTTATGAAGTATACTTAATGCTTCATCAGCGGGATTAACGTTAGTTTCTGATATTAATAAAGACGCGGAATCGATGTTGGAACTATTGTTTATCACAATAGAAGCTAAGAACTCAACCGCACCAGCATCTTCCATGCAGCGTTTATTTGTTTCACTACCAGAAGCAAATGATTTAAGTTTTTTGAGAGATTTAATCTGAATGGTGAGATTTGAGTGAGAAGCTTCTTTGATGAGTTTCGCGATTTGGATTTTGTTGATCGGTGGTTTCGGAGTTGGGATCCTTTCGATTCCTTGTGAAGCGTTTAGTGTACACCAAGCTTGAATGAGTCTTCGAAGTGTGTGGTTTGGTGTTAGATCAGTGTAATCTGATAGCTGTTGTTTTGTGATCGGACATGTTTTGTTCTTCTTAGAGAATAGCCATTTTTCGATGCTTTCTCTGTCGTAGGTTATGCCGGTTGAAACTGTTACCGGATCCTTCATGATTTCTAATGAAATGGGACAGAGAAAATAGGTAGGAACATCAATCTCATCGTGATTCATTTCTTGTAATAGATAAAAGAATCTAACTGTCAGATATTCAGATGATTAATCTCTGCAGTTGCAGTTGCGAACAGATGAATACAGAGACCAGATGGAAGATAAAGAAGGATTATTTGTTATTTGATTGGAGAATTGAGTTTGTGATGGTTTGAGAGTTTTGGAATGAAATGATGAGAGGGGTGTGGTGGTGTTATTTATATGGAGGAGCGTGTGATGAATGTGGGATTAGTCAAAAACACGGAAAAAGTTTAAGAGGCTTTGAATGAAGAGAGAGAGAGAGGGGAGAGAGAGAGTGTGGGCGAAGACTATTCAACATTGGAATGGAATGGCTCAACTAATAACAACTTTAAAATACAAAGTGGTCAACGCCAACTAGACAAAAAGAGAAGAGAAAACAAAACAATTATTAGGCACATGGGGATATGCTGTTTGACAGCTTCTATATAAGGATCAACTTTAACTCTAACTTCTATTTATGTATATACAGTGTTTGGTTTGTGTTCTATTTTCATTGGTGAATATGAATAATTCTTTTAGACTATTTTTTTTAAAATGGAAAAAGATTATTGAAATATATAAAGCATAAAGTGGGAATAAAGATCCAACATAAATTTAAAGGTGTTAGCACTATAAACATGGAAAATAACTCCAAACCTAAAAGCTGAGTATAGCTAATAATTCAACGTATCTTTAAATTATTTTTGTAAATTATATTATGTCACGTCATATTAAAATAATTTATTCTATTTTAATTTTAGAGGTGCAATTTTAATGAATTTTATTGAGTTATATTTATATTTAATCAACTTTGCTCTATACATTTGTGAACAATTTAATAATATTATTAAATGTTATATTATTTTTAAAATTATTTTAATTTAAAATAAAGGCTAATGCTAACATGTGCCCCAAGGACACAAGTTAATGACTTATTTGTAGAAATATTTTTTTGAAATACGTGTATTTAATTTTTTAAAACTTAAAATATTGTTTTATTCCACACAAATTTTCTAATTGTAGTATCCTTAACTTGTGCCATAAGGGCACAAGTTAACAAGACCCTAAAATAAATTATAATTTTTAATTAATTTCCACTAAAAAATACTCCTTACCAGTATCTACTAAAACTCATGGATAATAAAAAATTTACCATTAAATATTTAGTGAATAAAATTGTAAAACACATGCTACGTCATCTAGCAATGTTTCATGAACGTTAACATCAACTAATTACAAAAAATAATGTGTTTTAACTTAAAAGACGCTCCGCAATTTAACTTTAGATAATTATGCTATTTACTATATAGTTAAATACTACTGTAAGAAAAGTAAAAACATTACTTTGAACTTTTTTTAGGAATAATATTTAAACAAACTTATTTTAAAAATCAAATTACTCTTTTTAGAAAAATCAAGCAACTGATTGTTTAAAAGTCATATTCCATCTCTATTAATCCGAATGAATCAAGTGGACTGGCATTCATTCTCAAGTTTTTAATAAATTATTTGAGAAAATTAATAATAAAAACTACTTCCTCCACCTAAATCAATATGTATGAGTTAATAATTGAAATTAAATCTTACTAATAATTTCTTAAATAATTATAATAATATATAATAGATGCTTTTATTTTTTATATTTATTTTAAAATATATCATATTAAATATATTCACCATCTACATTTTTTAAAATAGAAAATTCTATAGTAAAATGTGGCTAACAAATGTCTAATCTTAAGAGTAAGTGTCTATATTTTGTGTACTACTAAATATATAGTTTTATGAAATACATTTAGTGTGAGAAAAAAACATATTTACAACTTAAGAATTTTTTAGATGTATAGTTATTGTCATCTTCTCCAATATATTTTTTTAGAATTTTTATTTATTTATTTTGAAAATATATTTTTTCAGGATCCAAATCTACCTTAAAAATCTTATGGATAAAGCTGGAATTCGTAGAAGTAGATATCCTAGTGTTAATACGAAACATTCAGAGATCAATAGAAAATACTAAAATATGTGTTATGTTTTTTTTCTTCCGAAAGTTGTTGGTGTCAAATGGATGAAACTCAAAATAGAGAGAAAATACTAAGAAGAAAATGAGATTCAATATAGTGTGGTATATGATAAAATTTGTGAACTTATTCAATCAAATGGTTGTTAAACATGGTTCATGACGAGAGTTAATTGAACCATCACTTTAGAAGCCACCGTACTTATAACGACAAACAAAAAGAAACAAAAGCTACACAAAAATTAATTGCTAATATAAGTGGGAAGCAAAACACATCTCCAATGATAAAAAATATCCAAACAATCAAACATGTTGTTCGCGGTACGGTTTGAACGGTTTTGACACTAAAAGTCATCTAAACTGTAAGACAAAAAAACATGTGATTCGATTTTATTCGATTGATTTTTAGAAATAAAATTGAACCAAACCAAACCAAACAAATGCAGGTTGGATTGGTTTTTTTTTTATAAATAATTTTTTGAGTTATACTTACACATATAGATAACATGTGTTTAGTCATTCATACATTATTATAAAATAAATTTATAATTTTTAAAATAAATTTATAATTTGATGGATAAATATGAATTATATTTTATAATTTTATCTTAATTCTAAATGACAAAAGCAAGTGTATGGATATGACTATGTTAGTCTCATAACACTACTTAATTTATTTATCATCAATATATTATATATAAAGGATTGAAAATTAAAAAAAATCTTTTAATCTTATCCTTATCAATGTAAAAAAATTAAAAATAAAAACAAAAATAAATATATAATAATTTTATTTTAAATAACAATAATAGTATTTATAAATAAATAATTTTTTGTTTTTTGTTGATATATAAATTAAAACAAATATCATACAAAGAATATGATAAAATATACATATAATACTTGTTGATTTCTCTATAGAATTAATATATATATATATATATATATATATATATATATATATATATATATATATATATATATATATATATATATATATATATATATATATATATATATATTTGTAAGAATTTGTAACATGATATAGTTTGGTTTGGCTTAGTTCGGTTTGCAAAATGCAAACCGCAAACCGAACCATGCAGTTTTGTTAGAAAATGATTCAAACACATCCGAATCAAATGCAGTTTTTTACGGTTTCGGTTTGGTTTGGTTTGATTATCGGCTTTCTATTGGGTCAATTCAGTTTTGAACACCCCCTAGCTAGAGTTTCCTAAAGAAATCCAACGAAGAACAATGTCGATCTTCAACGAAACAGTAAGGATACACCAAAGGGAGGAAAAGGACATTAAAGCCGCTATTGACAAATGTGAGATATAATATGGTCGAAGGGTAGCTTCTTGATTCGACAATTCGACAAGATTATTAGCATCTTGTCGAAGTCTGTTCACATATTATAATTGAAGTATGCTAGGATTGTTAGCATGTTAAATTAGGCCTGTTTGTTACATCCAATTGTTTAAGTTAGTTTGTTCTTTAATTTAGCTTATGTAATGGGTCTGTATGTAAAGGCCCATTAGTTTAGTGTGTTAGTTTTCTTATAAATAACATACTAGTCTCTCATCATTGCATAATGCAAATCCTAATTAGGATGAGAGAGGTTATTTGCTACTTTGTAACACTTGTAATCTTGTTCCTAAGAGAAAGGAAAGAATAACATTTTATAACTAATTTCATTGTGTTCTTCTTGCTTCCCTCTTTTCTACCCTAGTGGGTTTCTTGTCGATCAAGGAAACGATTATACTTTGTTATTTCGACATCCTTTTTCACAACAAATTGGTGCATTGAGCATGGAGAAGATGTCGTCAACAAAGTATGAGATTGAAAAGTTCACTAGAGTGAAAGATTTTGGTTTGTGGCACTTGATGATGAAAGTCATACTAGTTCAGCAGAGTTGTTTAGAAGCGTTGAAGGAAGTCGAAGCCATGAACAATGCGTTAACGGACAAAGAAAAAATGAATATGGTAGAGAAAGCCCACAACGACATCTTATTAAGCCTTGGGAAACGACGATGTCTGGGTTATGGGTGAAACTCGAAAGTTTATACGTGACCAAATCGTTGGTCAATCGCCTCTACCTAAAGCAAGTTATGTATTCATTCAAGATGAGTGAAGACAAAGTTTTGGCTGAGCAGTTGGATATGTTCAACAATCTGATTCTTGATCTTGGAAATCTTGATGCAAGATTGAGGATGAAGATCAAGCACTGTTGTTGTTGTGTGTTTTTCCCAGATCACATGCTCACTTCAAAGAAACTCACTTGTATGGAAGAGAGTCTCTGACCTTTGAAGAAGTTCAATCAACCTTGTATTCCAAGGATTTGAACAAACGAAAAGAGCACAAGCCTTCTTTGACTGGTGAAGGCAAGAAGAAGGGTAAAAGTCAGCAAAAGTCTTATAGTGGTGATGCATCTAGTATTCGATGTTATCATTATAAGAATGATGGTCATACAAGAAAAGTGTGTCATGAACGTCTGAAAGATCATGAAGGTAAGTATAATGGCAACGCATCCATTGTTCAAGATGATTTCGACTCATATAATGTTCTTATAATTTCAAGCGGCGACTCAAGTAAATAGTGAATTATGGATTTAGGTTGCACTTGGAACATGACTCCAAACAAAGACTTGTTCGAGGAACCCTGTGATCAAGATGGTGGATTTGTATTGCTTGAAAATAATAAAGCTTGCAAGATTGCAGGTGTTGGATCTGTGAGATTCAAGCTAAATGATGAGTCAATAGGGTTGTTGACTAAAGTCAGGTATGTACCTGATTTGAAGAGAAATTTGATTTCTCTTGGTGAATTCGACAAGAAAGGATATATTTTCCAAGGAGAGAAAAGTATTGTAAAAGTCATGAAGGGGTCGAAGGAGGTCTTAAGAGGCGTTAAGAAACAAGACTTATATACCCTTGAGGCTGAAGTTGTCAATGGTTCTGTAGATGTGGCATCCACGAAACCTTTGTCGAAGACGAAAATTTGGCACATGAGATTGGGCCATGTCAGTGAAAGGGGTATGGTCGAATTGGGGAAACAAAATCTACTTGGTGGAGACAAAGTCGAAAAGCTAAAGTTTTGTGAACCCTGTGTACTTGGAAAATATTTTATAGTGAAGTTCAATAAAGGCAAACAAAGAACACATGGATCCCTTGATTACATCCATGTTAATCTTTGGGGGTCTGCAAGGTGTCCATCGCATTCAGGAGTAAGGTATTTTTCATCCATAGCTGATGATTATTCCAAAAAGTTATGGGTATTCATCTAGAAGACTAAGGATGAAACTTTTGAGAACTTCAAAAGTTGGAAGACTCTGGTCGAAAATCAGACTGGCAGAAAGGTCAAGAGGTTAAGAACCGACAATGACCTTGATTTTTGCAATGAGGCGTTCGGCATTTTTTGTGCAGCCTCTGGTATTGCAAGGTACAAAAATACTACAGGTACTCCCCAGCAAAATGGTTTGGATGGAAGGTTTAGTCGAACCATTTTGGAAAGAGTTAGATGCATGTTGACTAGTGCTGGGTTAAAGAAGGTGTTTTGGGTATAGGCTGTTTCGACAATAACATATATGATAAGTAGATGCCCTTAGACTGTGTTAGATATGTAGAAACATGAAGAAGTTTGGTTGGGACACCCATCATATCTCGACAAATTTAGAGTATTTGGTTGCATAGCATATGCTCACATTAGGCAAGACAAGATTAAACCTAGAGCTCTGAGATGCATGTTCATGGGATACACTAAAGGAGTCAAAGCTTATAGGCTATGGTTCCTAGAGCCAGGTCACAAGAGGTGTATCACTAGTCGATATGTAGTTTTCAATGAAGCTGAGATGACTTTCAATAAAACTGATGACGTTATTCGAAGTGCACAAATATTTGAAGAAGAGCTAGAACATTAAGAGATTCTTGCTGAGGCGGAGCATGTCGATGCTGAATTGTGTATCCCAGGTCAAGTTGAAGAAGGAGTATAAGATACTAAAGATACTGAGGAAGTTGAGGAAATTGTCGATGACTACCTATTGGCAAGAGATAGGTCAAGAATATCCACCAAGCCACCTCAAAGACTTGGGTATGTAAATCTCATAGCTTATGCCTTAATCTCTACAAGTGAGGTTCTAGATGAAGAACCTAGAGACTATAAGGAAGTTATGAGGAGTCTAAATAAGACTAAATGGATGAATGCCATGGATAATGAGATGAATTCTTTTCATGATAACCACACTTAGGAATTGATCACCAAGACATTACCAAGTTACAAGTTTTTCCACTGTATGTAGTTGATAAAGTTGCATGAAGAAAGCTAGTTTGTTCTCTTGATGTTATAGAGTTTGTTCTAAGATGGAGATTTATGAGATATTGTATCGAACTCTAGTATGGTCGAAGGGTAGCTTCTTGGTTCGACTATCCGATAGGATCATTAGCATGTCATCGAAGTTTGTTCACATGTTGCAGTTGAAGTATGTTAGGATTGTTAACTTGTTGAATTGTGCTTGTTTGTTATGCCCAATTATTTATGTTAGCTTGTTCTCTAAGTTAGCTTGTGTAATGGCATGTGTGTAAAAGTCCATTAGTTTAGTGTGTTAGTATTCTTATAAATAGCATATTAGTATCTCATCATTGCATAACATAAATGCTAGTTAAGGTGAGAGAGGCTATTTGCTACTTTGCAACACTTATAATCTTGTTCTCAAGAGAATGTAAAGAATAACAATTTATAATCAATTTCATTGTGTTCTTCTTGCTTCCTTCTTTTCTATCCTTGTGGATTTCTTGCCGATCATGGAACCGATTATACTTTGTTATTCCAACATCATTTTTCACAATAACAAAGATGTGGGATATGATTCTCAAGACAGTCTGAGAAAGTACAAGAGTTACCCACAGACTTACTAAGACACCATTTTCTAAGCAAAAGAATGCATAAGTCTTCCATGTCCTTAACTGTCACCAATTTACTTGTGAAAACTATATAGTTTCAAGATTTATGAATCGACCAAAATTACAATATGTCAAATCATAAGCTAACCCTCCTAATCTAAGACAAACCACCACACACTGTGGACACTTGAACGATGGGCTAAGAGTCTCTAGGTAAAACTACACTTCAACCCAACCACCTAAAAATCATGTACCCGAGAGTCATTACTACCTCACAAGTTACGAAAAGATGAGAAGACGACTCAAAAAACTTTGAACATAAAGGCCAAAAGACACCTCCGATCCTAGAGCGACTCCCATTTTAAAAAGGCTCTCTCTCTGATAAAAATACGATCTTGCAAGAGCTGTCAGAAGAAAATAATAACTTTAAAAGGGGCCCAACTTCTCTAGATATCGAAGAGAACCAACTATATAAATGAGATCTTACTGTTCAAAGGGAATCCTCAAAATGAAAAGGAAAAAAAGTATTCGATGAACACAAAATAAAAACCATCTTTAAAAAAATGCCACCACTAATATAAGAAAATGAATATCTTTATAATTGTCTTAATTTTATGCATACACATAATCGTTCAATAGATCGACATATAAACAATTAAATTATTGATGACAATTACTTCTCATAATTTAGTCAACCTTATTATCCTTTCTTTTATAAAATAATGAATCAGATAATGTATCAATATTTAATTATTAATAACAAATAATCATAATTTATATTAAAAATAAATTATTATAATTAAGTGTATCATTCCATATATAATGAACAAAATCATCAATCAATCAAATAATCTATTAATAATTAATAAAGATAGCAAATAATCATAATTTATACTAATAAATTAATTAATTGTTGTAATTAAGTATATCAATCCATTTATAATCAATCAAAATCATCAATACTGTACATAAGAGATATTTGAAAAAGAAATGTGATGAAATTTACAAATTGGCTATATTTAATTATAAAAAAGAATTGCGTTTCATCTAAAATGTCTGGATTTGGCTGCTATCGACAAAGCTAGAAGTTGATTGATATTTTTCCACCATGGTGTGTCATGTCATGTATGTAAAGTATAAACAAAACAAAAAATAGATGCAAGTGGAAGATTCCGTTTTACTTTGCGCAAATGGAATGGCGTGAAAACTGTGTGGCTGTCGTGTCTTGTGCTCTTTTGTGCGAATATGTTTGAACTTTCATCAAGAGAATGTAATAAAATGAAAATAAATAGAGTGAAATATATGTGAGGTCCTTTTAAATATTTTAATTTTTGATTTTAACCTCTTAAAACTTTTTTTTTTGAATGAATGGTGTAAGGAGAATTATTCTTTAAAGATAATATTTTAAAAGATTAAAAGTGAAATTTAAAATATTTAGAAAGATCAAAAATATATTTAATCAATTAAATAAAGAAGTTTATAATTAAATTTTATTATTTGAATTGGTAAATAATGAATGAAAATAATTTTTTTTTAATAACCATCTTTTTCAAAAAAAAAATCAAAAATAACCAATAATTAAAAAAAACAAAATAACCTGATTTTGTAGAGGATGCGTCAGATGAATTGGCGCACCCTCAATGCATGAAGAGGAGGCGCCAATAGCATTGACGCATGCATTTGGCTCCTCATGAGGAGGCGCCAATGCTATTGGCGCTTGCATTGACCCTCATGAGGAGGCGCCAATGCTCCTGACACCTAGGTGCATTTTGGATGGTGAGCGTCAATTCATCTGGCGCATACACCCCTTGTATTTTTCTAAAAATTTTTTAAATTTTTTAAATTTTTTTAAATTTTTTTAAATTTTTAAATTTTTAATTTTTAATTTTGTTTATTTAATAAATAAAAAATAGTAATGGAAAAAAATAAATTTATTGATGATGTAATAATTGGTTATATTGGATTGACAATAAACTAATGACCGACCCGATTATAACGCCCCATGTTCCACATCCAGGTGTGTTAGTTTGTCTCTGAGGTCTCCCACGATTTTCTTGAGGTGTTTGAGGTCTTTGTGTGCTGACTTGATCGAGCGATGACTGATGGGAAGGTCTGGCGGAAGTTTCAGCGGTATTTGACAGATGTTTCATCATTTGCTCCCAATATCCGGAGGGGCTCTGGCCAACGGCGCTTCCGTAATGGAGTTCGGTGCCCATGTCATCATAGTTAAGTCGTTGGGATTGGGTGAATTGGGGACGGTATAGTTGCCCAAATTGGGTCATTGAGTCGTTTTGGAAACGAAGCAATGGTTCCTAGGGCGTAGTTAAACAATGGTTGGGTGTTATGTTGATGGGATGTTTGGGTGGTCATTGGTGGGGGGTTACGATGAAGTGACCCATATGAATCATCTGGGCTATAGACTATTGTGGTTGTGGGGTTTGATTCTTGGTTTTGTGTTTGGGTAGGTGGTATGAATGGATTGCGATGTTGGATGGTTGGTTGTTGGGTGGATGGCATGAACGGATTGCGAGGTTAGGTGTTTGGTTTTTGTGCGTATGTGTTAGGTTGATGTTGTGTGGTTGGTTGTTGGGTTTGGGTGGATTCACATTGGTGTTGGGTGGGGAATTGTTGTGGGGCGTACGATGACGAAGCAAGTTGGCGTAGATCCATCAAATACCGCGGCTCAGATACAAATTATTGAGTTGTTACTAACCTAAACCATGCCATATATTGTTGAGTCGGTCTTGCACCATGGATGACTGATTCGTTTAAGATGTGTTGTCGTCGATTCCTCCATTGACGACACATCTCTTTTGCAAAGTCTCTCCAGTCAGAATAATCCCATTGTGCATCAACCCTTTTTTGATGCCAATTCCCCAAACACGTAGGAGATTCTGGAATTTGTTGTAGCGTGTCGAACTGCAGCTTAACCCGGTCACTCTGGTGCATTTCCACCGTAGTGAATCGGATAATCAGTGTCTTCGCTGTCCAAACTACAGCATCGTCATGGTTCACATCATGATCCAGACCCAGATATGGCCTCCAGATAAACTGTAAAATAATACGAAATGATTAGATGGAAAATAATTTGATAAGTATTTTTAAATTAAAATATAGTTGTGTAGGATTATTACATCGTCATGTCCAATGTGGTCCAATAGATTGCGATAGACTACAATAGCATGTTTTGAACACCTATTGTAGTTCATCCCCCTTACTGACCACCTTAGATAAAAAAAAGTGAAAAATATTATTTACTGTTAATTATAATATAAAATATAATTAACTAAATGGTAAATGGTAAAGTGTTAGACTTACTTGGTTGCAAACGGGAACACGAATGGGCGCTCATTTATCGGGGCGAGCGACAACATTCTTGACCAACCCAAAGCTTGAAGCAAATACGCACATGAAAAAAAAGTACAGGTATTATTTTTTGCAGTTTTACACATTGCACTATATAGATGGGTCAACACAGTTGAACCCTAACTATAAGTGTTTACCTTATTAATGTTGTGTAATAAAGGTAAATACATTATATTTACAAAATTACCTGTACTTTCTGGAAACAAAAAATTACCAAATAAAATCATAATATAACACCGAGCTTTTATTATTTTCTCGTACTCAGTTGAATCTTCGGACAATACTATACTGCCATAGTATTGTTTAAGGTATTTTAAATTTATACCTTGCCCCCTTCCTTGACCGGATGTCTCTCCCTCGGTTTCGTCGTCTAACAAAGGGGCACCCAATAATTCATTGCAGATATTGTTTTCTTAGTTAACTCTATCATTTACGACCTTTCCATCTATACGGAGGCTCAACAACATGTACACGTCCTCAAGTGTGACGGTACACTCACCAATCGGAAGGTGAAATGTGTGGGTCTCGGGTCTCCACCTCTCCAACAAAGCAAGAATGAACTTGTAGTCCACTGAGTACAAAACAATGTTGAGTAGATTTCCAAATCCACATCCTCTAATATATGGTTCTATTAAAGGATCGTGGGGTACATATTCATGTACACGGCATCTAAAACGCTTCGGATCCTAATAACAAAAAAGTAAGAAATGAAATAAGAAGAAGAAATACATAATCAACAAAGACAACTCTATAAGAAGTAAGAAAAACATAAATAACAAAGGTATAAGACTAAAAACGGAATAAGTAAAAAGAGAGAGATAACATACAAATGTCAAGATATTCTCAAGTGTGCCTCTGTGTTCATCGCCCATAGTCAACAAAGACATGATTTTATGTTGCAGACCTTGATTGTGGTAGAGAAATAGTGTGACAAAGAAGAATATAGTTGAGTATTGATGAAGATGATTTGATATTGTTGATATGAAAGACTATTTATAGATGAATGAGTGAGTAGGTTTGCAACCTAAGAAGAATGGGATTGGTTGCATGCAATGGCAAAAGAAGACAATGGAATGACAAAATGCAGAATCCACATGTTTGTCTTTGTCCTAGGCGCATGTGAAGAATCCACATGCAAAGGAAGAGGCGCCCTTCCTCTTGGCGCCTGCATGTGATTCTTCACATGCAAGGAAGAGGCGTCCTTCCTCTTGGCGCCTTAGTGTAGGGAAATGGGAAGGGGTGCCCTTCCTAGTGGCGCCTTAGTGCAATTGATGTGAAGGGGCACCCTTCCTCTTGGCGCCCAAGTTGCTTTATGGCGCCTAGGGAATGGGCGCCTGTTAGGGAATCTTAGGGCTCAGGTACTCCTTGCTTCAGAGATTCCTGGATTTCCTGGGCACATGTGTGTTCTTGTCACTATTGTCACTGCATGTTAGATTCTTTTTACTGCATGCATGGTCAAGTCTGTACAGACAATGACCAAATGATCAATGCAACGCTATTTATATTGTGCAGATGAACAACTTAGCAATGCATTCAATTCCAGTAAAGAAATTTACATATTTAATATTTGAACAAAATGTCTTCCACACAACATTACATGATCAATGCCCATATCGAAGGTGAAATATTTGATCATCAGTTGTTCGGTTTTTGTTTTCGAAACACAGAGGTAACTCAGTTTACAATAAATCGACAATCAAATTTTTCACATCTGAAACAAAGAATAGAAAAAAAATTGCAGTGCACTAATGTGGGCCAAATCATCTATAAAAATCTGGTTTGGTTTGCAGAAAACCAGGTAAATTTTTATCAGAAGAAGATTCGAGATGATGACGATGTTCAACATATGTTTGTCAGGCACAAACAATCCGGGTACAATGATATAGAGTTGTATATATTACTATATCAACAATAGGTGTCTCATTTCATTGATCAGTCACAAGTGTTTTGTGAGACTGATGACGAACAAGCTGAGGTGAATGTTCCAGATGAAGAAGAAGAAGAAGTCGAGATCATGGTTGATTTAATGGTGAACGCTGATGAGGAAGAGGAGCCAATACCAACAAGTCATGTATACTACCCACCCCAACACATGACAAGGCTGAATTTGGATTCAGATGAACCTTCAGCAGATGTATGGTACAATCCTTATGTGTAGATGCAAGGATCTTTGAAACAAGGAGACACATTTCGCACAAAAGAGGAATGTGTAAAAGCCATTAAGAAATTCCACATGCAACTATCAGCTGATTTCAGAGTTGACAGAACTGACGCATCGAGGTATAAAGTTTATTGTCCGAATGAGCACTGCCTTTTTAAGTTGTCAGCTTTGTACCGGAAGAGGAGCGAGTCTTGGGAGATTGGTTCAATGGGTCAAGATCACACATGCATGCTGACAACCCCAATGCAGGATCATCGTAAATTAAGCTCTCAGCTAATATGCGATGAAATATTGTTTGTCATTGGCGACAATCCGTCGTTAAAGGTGAGTACAGTAATCTCACATATTAGGGCAGATTACGAGTACACTCCATCATATAGGAAGGCATGGATAGCTAGGACAAAGGTTGTTGAAAAAGTGTGGCAATTGGGAGGAGTCTTACAAACAACTTCCAAAATACTTGTTGGCTCTAAAACAATATGCTCCCGGGACTATTGTCAAGTTGGAAACATTGTCCGCGTATACACCAGATGGTACATGTGCTGTTGAAAATGGAATATTTCACCGTCTCTTCTGGGCGTATCAACCATGTATCATAGGTTTTTATTTCTATAAACCAATTATACAAATTGATGGTACATTGTTGTACGGAAGATACAAAGGAACGTTACTGATGGCAGTGGCACAAGATGGGAACAACAACATTTTTCCAATTGCCTTTTCCCTAGTTGAAGGGGAGAGTGCTAAGGGATGGAGTTTTTTCCTAAGAAATCTCCGATTGCACGTTGTACCTCAGCCTAACTTATGTTTGATCTCTAACAGACACCCTTCAATCATCAGTGCATATAATAACATTGATAACGGCTGGCAAAATCCTCCTTCGACGCATGTGTTATGTATTAGACATATTTCTCAGAATTTCATGCGGGAAATCAAAGATAAGACGTTGCGGAAGAAGGTTGTCAATGCAGGTTATGCATTATCAGAACCTTCTTTCAAACACTACCGCGAGGAAATAAGATTGTCAAACGAAGATGCAGTACGGTGGATCGATAGTATTCCATTGGAGAAGTGGATTAGGGCATACAACAACGGTCAGCATTGGGGCCACATGACAATAAATCTTGTGGAATCAATGAACTTTGTCTTCAAAGACATTCATAACCTACCTATAACCGCTTTGGTGCAGGCAATATATTTCAGGCTAGGGGCGCTGTTTGAAACCAGACGCTCAAAATGGAGTTCAGCGTTGCAATTTGGACATTTATTCAGTGATGCTTCAATGAAGTTAATCAGACATAAAGCTGCCAAAGCAAACACACATGTGGTTACTGTCTTTGATCGAACTAAAGGTTGGTATAGTGTTGCCGAGTCTATGGATTACAGTAAGGGCATGCCGATGGGATAGTACAGAGTCGAACTAGATAGAGGTTGGTGCGACTGCGGAAAGTTCCAAGCCTTTTGTACCCCCTGCTCCTATGTAATTGCGATATGCTCAAAGGTTCGAAGAGATCCATCCTACTAGCTATCTGAAGTTTACAAAGTCGTTAGCCTTTCAAATGTTTATAAAATTAGTTTTTCCGTAGTAGCAAAAGAGGATTATTGGCCAAAATATCAAGGGGACATCGTCTGACACAACGAAATTATGCGAAGGAAGAAAAAGAGTCGCCCAAACAGCACCTGGATCCGAACTGAAATGGATACGGCGAACAAAATGGTTAGACTATGTAGTTCATGTCGTCAGCCAGGTCACAATCGCAATAAATATCCTAGTGTTGGAATGAGCACAACCAGATAAATTTACATGCACCTCTATGGGAATATATGAAAAATTAAATTTATTTTATATTAGACGTCAGTGACAAAAGTACCATTACATAAACAGTAACACAAATAATTATAACAAATACAATACAAGAACTATACGATTACAACCATCAAAACAATTTTGAACATGTAATGCATCATCCTACGAGCGTCTTGGTCGGTCTTAATATCCACTCATTCACTCACTTCTCTGTTTTGGTTGAACGTGGACACAAGCCATTGTATTCTTATAATCCTTTCACCCTCTCCAATTTCTCCCTCTAACCAATTGTACAACGTCCGATTAAGACGTTCAAACGTATCTGTGTTCCAAAGTCGAATATGTATCGGAGCTACAACGGCGGAAAATATTACATCAGCATTTCGTCTCTGAATGTATGCAGACATTGTTAAAACAAATAAACTTGAAGGTGATGGTGGTTGAACTAGAGAAATTATGGTATTATGAGATGATTTTGAGTGAAAAATATTGCATCCAAGGTGTGGTATTTATAGAGACGGAATATAACACATGCAGGCGCCTGAGGGATTGGCGCCCACGTGAAAGAACATGCAGGCGCCGGATAAATTGGCGCCCACCATCCAAAATGCACCTAGGCGCCAGAAGCATTTGCGCCTCCTCATGAGGGCCAATGCATGCGCCAATAGCATTGCGCCTCCTCATGAGGAGTCCAATGCATGCGTCAATGCTATTGGCGCCTCCTCTTCATGCATTGGGGGTGCACCAATTCATCTGGCGCATCCTCTATAAAACCTGATTATTTTGGTATTTTTTTTGGAATTATTGGTTATTTTCGATTTTTTTTGAAAAAGATGGTTATTTAAAAAAAAAAGGTTGAATGAAAACTATAATTTTTTTCATTCCACTATATTTAATCGCTCTTCATCCCATACTATTTTTTTTATTTCATCAATTCAAACATAGTCTAAATCAATATAATTTAAATCACTTTGATAAAAAGAATTAATTAGATTTTTAATCTATAAACTAATTTAATAGTTGTGTATTAGTCTCATATTTATTTATTTATTTTACTTTTATTCTTTTAACGCCGTTAGAAATAATACATTTTATAACAATGATTCCATCTCACATAATGAAAAATTGAGGTATTCCTGAATACGTCATGTCTTTTTTATCTTTTAAAAATATATAATATTTTCCATCGATTTCAGTTAAAAGTCGAGGGATAAACTAGTTCATGGTACATGCTTTGAATTCCAACAACTTTAATTTATGTTTTTATTTTATTAAAAATGACGTCTTCCTTCATATTTTATTTTTAATTCAAAAATAAGTTACATTACATCCGAAGTAAAATTGTTTCTCAAGCTTGTAGCTTTTAATTTCACTTGTTTAAATACAACACACTAAAAACAATACATATAGAGAATCCTAAACACATATCATCCTCAATACGAAAATGATATGTATTTGAGACTCTCGTTTGATATTTACTAGAATGAAAGACCTAAATCATTTCTTTCACTTCTTCTACACTGAACTGGTATGTCAAACACCAATACTAATGTTGCATTAATGTTGTTGTTGTTGTTGGCGCCGTTGTTGTTTGTTGTTGTTGAGACTTGAAATCCTAGAGGTTTAATCTTGTTATTGTTGTTTAAATTGAGGTTGATGTTATAGGTTTATTGTTGGTGTTGTTGTAATTTTGTTGAGAGGTTGTTTTTTTAGTTGTGATTGAATGTAAGTTATTGATGTTATTGTTGTTGGGGTCAATTCAGAGGATCAACACGAGGAATATTTTTACTTTTATTTTGGAGAATTTTCTTTGAGCAACACACATTTATAAGAGACACACCATATACTAAAAATAAATAAAAATAATATGATTTTTTATTTTTAAAAACAAATATTTTTTCTTAAAATATATATTTTAAAATAAAAAACTTGTTCTAGAAAATAATTTTAAAAAATTTAAATCAAAACTAATTCTAAAATTGATTAGAGTTATAATCAGTTAATATCTGATTTATAATAATTTTATAAATTAAAATAAAATTTAATTATGACAATTAATTTTATTAATCAATTATAATATATATATTATTTATGATTATGAATTGGTTACAAAAATTAATATTCAAATGGATATTTTTACTGATTTTGATCGCAATGGCATCAACAATTTAATTGAGCGTTGAGTGATGATACTCACATCGTTTCTGCATACAATCTATTCAAATTTATTAAGTTATTTTTTTATTTATTAATCTTATGACATGTTTATTTTTTATTAAGATAATATATTATTTTAATGTCTTAATATTTAGAATTTTTATTTTTTAAAATATAAATTGTATAATTAATTTAATGTTTTATTACAATTTTTAGGGTCGGAAAGAAGAAATCAGATAAGTGTATAGTAATTACTTTTAACAAAATTTGGGACAAAAACGAAGACATTACATGTAGAAGAGGAGATTGATAAATTGCTCTATATTTTAAATGCTATTTTAGATGCTATTGTCGACAAAGCTAAAAGTTTATTGATATTTTTCCATAAGGGTGTTTGTGTCCATGTCATGTGTGTAAAGTGTAAACAAAACCATAAAAAGTGAAATACTGTTGCGCAAACGGAAAGGCCACCAAAATATTTCATTTAACTCATGGCATGGAAACAGTGTGACCTTTCTGTCTTATGCTTTTTTTTATTTTCTTCTAAATTTTGTGTTGCTTTTATTTGTTTGCAATAAAAATAAAATAACACTATTGTGAAAAATTACTATGTGTACTTTTTTAGAAACAATAAAAATTTAAATAATCATTCTCATTATTTTAAAACTAAATTTCCTCTGAATGACATTTCTTATTTTCTCATCTAAATTATTTATTTTAAAAATTTTATATTTGATCATTTTCATCAATTTCAAGTAAAAAAATAATAATTTTGGTGAGGTGGTATAAATTTGAGTCATGATATGTAGTTAAAAATTGATATATTATTTAAACTTTAAAAACAAAACCCTTGCCGTTTAAACAATATATCACATTTTAACTATATATGTTGATTCAAATTTGTACCAATGACCTTACTGTCGCACTACGTCACCAGAACATAACGTTTTTTGACCAAAAATTTATGAAAATGATCAAATAGGATAACAAAAGTGAAATTAAAGGACTAACTTATAACGTTTTTTAGTTAAGGGACTAAAGTGGAATATTAAATTAAATTAAGGGACTTGTTAACTAATTATTCTTAAAAAATTATATTAAACCTCATCTTATTTTTCAAAAGTGTGTTGGGATAACTCGTTTCACAAGTAAATGAACATAAAAGATGATAAATGAAATTATAAAGAGTTAGAATAAAATTAGAGTAAAAAGATTGTTTATTCAATTGATCTTCTTGAATTACAATAAATGAAAAGAAAGTATATATACTTAAATAACTAATTAATTAAATTTTGAGACTGCCAAGTTGTGACATATTCCTTGTGTTATAAGTCACTTACTTCCAACATAGTCAAAATTGTCACTATAGTTAAATTATATTGTCAATTCTCATCCTAATTCATATAAATTAATCTTATCATCCCCATAAATCCTTTGAGGCCTTCAAATTTTGATTTCTTCAATAGCTTGGTTAGAATATCTACAAGTTGTATTTTAGTCTTGCAATATTCAATCTTCAACTTTGCTAGCATTTAACACTTCCAACATCATTTCAATCCACGATGTTTCGGAGGCTAAATAGAAGATTGCCACATACCCTGCTTCAATAGATGAAACAACTATTATTCATTGTTTATTTTTCCAGTTCAATGAGATTGAAGCTTCTCCAATCATAAATAAATAACCAACTATATTTTTCCTATCAAATTGGCCTCCCCTGATCTGAATTAGAATAATCATATACATTTGCCTCTTCTCTCGAGTTCTTCTAATTTGATATGAGTATTCCATAATTTATAGTGTCTTTGATATATCTGAGAATTCTTTTAACGGGAAGTAAATGGTGTGATCTTTTTTCCTCCATATACATGTTTACCAAGTCGACACTATGTCAAATATTAGGTCTAGTGTTACATAAGTACCTTGGGAATCATTCATATGCTTGCATAAGGTTCCATCTACCAATTCATCATTTGAGTTTTTTTTCCAATTTTATTTTTGTTTTCATGGGAGTAATTGTAGGGTTGTAATTTCTCATCTTGGACTTCTTCAACTTTTCTTCTAGATATTTCTTTTGGTGCAAAAAAAAATGCATGCTTTGTGTTTACAAACTCCAAACTTAGAAAATAAGCCAAGTCTCTTAGGTATCACATCTCAAATTCATTTTTCACGTTGGTCTTTAACTTTGTCACTTCAATTTCATTTGATCATGTTATAAATAAATCATCCATATATAGGCATATGATAATTTAATCTTTTTCACTTGAGCATTTCACATACGTGCATTTGTTGAATGCTAACTTTATTAGAAGGCTCTTAATTCTCTTGTTTCATGCTTTACGTGTCTATTTCAATCCATATATCTCATTTCTCTGTATGTACACCTTATCTTATTTATCTTTGATCTCAAAACTATGTATCTATGTGCTTGCAAGTACATCTATCTATAGATGATCATGATGGTTTTAATGATGAAAAAGTTATGTCAAATGATATGATGTGAAATCTTCATCTATCAAGAAGAAGTAATAATTAAATATGTTCTATCAAGATCAAGATGTTTGTTTGTGAAATCAAGATATCAAGTGAGATTCAATAAATACAACACCTAATATCAAGCGGTGTTCGATGGAATCTCTGATGATTGTGTGCATCAAAGAAGTTATATCAAGTCTCGTCAGTTAGAAGAAGTCAAATTTCAAATAAAGTGTCGAATTTATGATGAATCAAGCAAGAGATCTTGAAAAGTTTCAAAGATTGTGAAAGAGGGGAGATGTGAAAGCTCACATAATCCATGTTTGAATGGTCATTGTATTGTAAATGTATAATAGTACTATTAAAATATTAAGGTAATTCATACACACACATTTGAAAATAGTTTTAAACATCTCTCTTTTGCTAAAAAGTTAATATTCCAAGAGAGGTTATATGAGTGGCAAATATGCATTTTAATTTTTCTTTTGTGTGGTGACGACCGACCTCTGATTTTCCATGACTTCTAATTAGCTAGATTTTTTAGTTTTCTTTTATTCGGGGCATGTCTGTTGTTGTTTTGCTTGTTTTGAATCTTATGGATTTATCATGTTTTATTTTCTTCGATTTAGTGCACCATTTATACGTATCATTTTTTCTCTTGTGTTTTTTCTTTATTATGAGTTTATTACAACTTATAATAAAGAAACGGTGCAATTGTGCATTAGAATATCCGTTTTATACTAACACTTAAAATCAATTATTAATCAATTAAAAATCAATTATATTAACTCCCTAAATTACCATTTTTCTATAAAATATTTACACAAAGAAAAAATATTTAAGTAATCAATTAATGTTTATATTTTTCATTCCTATCCTATTATATTGTGCCACATGTATAGCTTCAATCAACTTTCAACTTTTTCACTTTTTTTTTTTATTCAAATTTCATTTTTTTTTCACTTTCTCACTTTCATTTTAAAATTTTCCCTCACAATCTTCTCTTTTTCCTTCTTATTTTTCTAAGTATAAATAAATAAAAAACTAAACCCTTTTTTAAAGAAACAAAGAGAAAAACACAAAAAATATTTAATTTTCAAAACACAAAATTTAATCTTAATAAAAAATAGAATTATTTTATGGTTATTAAAAAATTATCCATAATAATTCAAAATAATTCATAGTTATAAAATTAACAAATTATTTTATAATATTGTTCAAACAACTAACAAATCATTATCAACACAATATTTATTTTATTTTTACTCAATTATTGTCTTTATTTGAGAGATAATTTTTTATTTTCAAATGTTAATTTTTTTTTCTTTCTCCATCTCACGAATTCTTTTTATTTTATTCTATGATTATTTAATACAATTGAATTTATACAATAATTATTTATTTTATAATTAAATAATTTATTTTAAATTTACATGTGTATCTAAATATATTTTAAACCTTATCAGAATAAATAATACTCAATAGCGGTGTAGACAATTAACTTTCTATCTTACGAGTCATTATCAAAACAATACTTATTTTATTTTAATAAATAATTATACTTATTTGAGAGATAAAATCTCAATTTTTTTTGCATCTTATAAGTTTTTATTTTCATTGTTGTACATATATATATAATACAATTGAGTTTATATATGTAATACAATTGAGTTTATATGATAATTTTCATTTTATAATTATGTCACTCATTTTATATTTACATGTATAACTAAATATATTTTATATTATATCAAATTGAATAATACATTATAGTTGTGCGGACAACTCCATCTCACGCATTAGTATCAACACAATATCTATTTTATTTTTAATCAATATTAATTTATAAGATCATTATTTATTTTCCAATTAGGTAATTCAATAAAATTAAGAAAAACTTCAAAGTTCAAAAAACCGCTTAATAATACTCATATACTAACATAATCCTTAATTAGTTTAAACACGTTGGATGAATGTGAACATTCAAATGTGTTCAAACCATGCATAATCCTTAACATACTCTTTTAACATATAATATCAGTGCAAAGTAAACAATTTCTTTAACTTTTTAGGGACATACATTAGTTTTAACATAATCACGTTTTCATTATTGATTAATATAATAGAAAAGAAGGGTTTAAAGAATCATAAACCATGCATAATCCTTTTCTGATTATCTAATGATAATGGGGTTATGGTATTTTCTTCACAATTGACACGAAGAAAACGTGTGAAAGAAAGAGGAGATAAAAGTGAAAAGCAAAAGCTGTAGTGATTGTCGGCTGCGAATGTGACGTGGGAACTATATTATAAAAGTCAATATATAGCTACAACGCAGCAAAATTCATATTTATCCAAAATTGAGTTTTGAGAAAAATAAAATATATTCTCTATAAAAATTAAAAATCATCAAAGAGTGTATGATAAATACAGCTCATATACTATAACATGATAAAAAAAATAAAGACATGTCTAATGAATAATAAATATGAACTTAGTTCAAAAATAAATGTTATTAATTTCAATTAAATATTATATTTATCATTATAAAATTAATTTTTTACGAAAAATAATATGGCTTCAATTTTAAATATTTTTAAAAATTTATATTAAGTTTATTATATTGTATTTTCAATTTTAAGATAAAGTTTGTAAAACGTCAAATAATTTATTTTTAGATAAAACGGTTAATTCTTAAATTAAGTGTTGTAATTTGAATGTGATTTATCCTTGTATTAAACATCAATTGGTAAATAAAATACTTTCAGATTATTTTGTCAAAAAAAAATTGTCATAATAAATTTTTTTTATTAGAATTCGATATTATCAAGTGTCTAAAATTTTATAAAATTTAAAAAACTATTGATAATCTATTACATTTATTTTAATATATAATAAATTATTTAAAATATAATTAAATATCAAATATTAAAAGTTTAATTACAATTTCATCTGATACTGTCTATTAAGGTTGTTCCAATTATGAGTTTTTGGCGTTTTATAATAGTTTTTTGATTTTTTGTGTTCCAAATGGTTTTAATTAGTGACGTTTACACGAATTTAGGGTGATTATGGTGAATAATTTGTATAAATAGGCCGGTCATTGGATTGAAAAACAAACCTTACTTTCGTTCTGTTAGAAAATTCGGTAAAATTAAATGGATCCAGGACTGAATCGTGATTGAGAATCACTTTCCTTAAAAGTATTTCAAGCACTCTTTTATTATGTCTTAGAGTTGGAAAATGCAAGAACACTCAGGATAATATCAGCCTTAATTTCGAGTCTGCACAAGACAAGTGAAGAACCCGAAATGCAAGGAAGGTTTTTTCTGGAATTTGGAAGAGAAATACGTTTTTAGTTCTTGTGTTATTTTTCTGAATAGAATCATATATTTATAGGAGATATGGATGTTGTTTCAAAAGTTTGCAACCTTTGATGAAACAACACCATTTCACCATAAAACACAATGTTTCATATATGACACTATTTCATGAAAAGATATGAAAATTGAATTCAAAATTCAAACAAAACAATAACTAAAAAATTGAATTCAAAGCATTAAATGCTATTTAACTCTTTTGTCATTTTGGAACTAATATTGCAAAACAATTTCCAACAATCCCCCACTAGTTCTAATAATGACAAAAATCATTCCAGATAGTGAAATATAAAAAGTGTTAATACAGTTAGGTATCTTTCGATTTTAAACTTAACCTTAGTGAGGATAACGCAAAGTTTAATCGGAATGTTTGGTAGCAAAGCTTTTAAACCATTAATCCATGGGATCAGACCGGCGTTACCTTACACACACTCTTTAAAGGTTCTTCCTTTACATATCTCGCTTAGCACTTATTTATGGCCATATGCTATCCTTTTCATGAATTTTTCATGAGAGAAACTCCAACTCTCACTTTGAGACGGCACCATCTCAAAATTCACATAGGTGAGGTTCATATAGCATCCTTTCCAATAGATACTCTTCTTCGTTAATGAACTTCATTAAGAGGTTTTGGAAACCTCAACCCTCAATTCAACACAGTCAACCTTATTTCCCAAATTCTTGACTTACATCCAATTCAACGACTTGTTGTTACCCATTGAATCTTAAAGTTAATGTTTTGTTAACATAAGATTGGGTTGTTGCCGCTGTCGGAACCTTTATTTAAGGAGTTTCAACCCCATTCCTCTCGAGGTTGTTCGTACTAAGTCTCTGGCCAGTGGCTTAGTAAACGGATCTGCTAAGTTATAGCATGTTCGTATGTAGGTGAGTGAAATGATTCCATCCTTAATCAATTTTCTTACGAACGAATGTCTAAGTCCTATATGTCTAGACTTTCCATTATACACTTCGCTGAATGCTCTTGCTAATGTGGCTTGGCTATCGCAATGTATCATCACTTTTGAGACATTGTCTTTAGCCAATGGAACTTCCAACAGAAGATCCCTCAACCATTCCGCTTCTTGACCGGCGGAAGCGAGAGCCACGAACTCTGATTCCATGGTCGAAAGTGTAATGCATGTTTGTTTCTTGCTCTTCCAAGAAATTGCTCCACCAGCAAGTGTAAATATCCATCCAGTTGTAGATTTATGGTCTCCAATATTAGATATCCAACTCGCATCAGTGTATCCTTCTAATATGACAGGGAACCTTCCATAGTGAAGACCAAGGTCCTTGGTTTTCAGTAGATAGCCAAAAATCCTTGTAATTGCCTTCCAATGTTCATTACTTGGATTACTAGTAAATCGACTCATTTTACTGACTGCAAATGATATGTCGGGTCTGGTACATTGCATTAGGTACATTAGACACCCTATTGCACTTGCATATTCCAATTGAGCCACTGATCTTCCATTATTCTTTTGAAGTTTGTTGGCATGATCAAATGGAGTGGTTACTTCCTTAAAGTTTAGATGTTTAAATTTATCAAGCATTTTCTCAATATAGTGGGTTTGACTAAGTTCATAACCCCCACTATTTCGCTTAACCTTGATCCCTAAAATTGTGTCAATAAGTCCAAGATCTTTCATCTTGAAAGTGGACGTTAGAAACTTCTTTGTTTCTAAGATTCCTTTTAAATCATTACTAATGATCAACATATCGTCGACATAGAGACAAAGGAATATTACAATGGTTTTGCACGTCTTTGTGTATAAACACTTGTCACAAGAATTAGGAATAAATCCATTTGAGAGTATTACAGAGTCAAATTTTTGATGCCACTGTTTTGGTGCTTGTTTTAGTCCGTATAAGGATTTGACAAGTTTACACACCTTTTGTTCATTTCCAGGAAGCAGGTAGCCTTCCGTTTGTTCCATGTAGATTTCCTCATCGAGATCTCCATTTAGGAACGCTGTTTTAACATCCATATGATGGATTATAAGATTATTCAAAGATGCTAAGGCAAACAACAATCTAATAGTAGTTGTTCTTGCCACTGGTGCGTATGTGTCGAAGTAATCTATGCCTTCTTTCTGTCTAAATCCTTTTGCCACTAATCTGGCTTTATAAGTGTTTAGAGTACCATCACTATGGTATTTCTTCTTAAACACCCACTTGCATCCAATGGGCCTTGATCCCTTAGGTAAGTCAACAAGTTCCCAAGTGTGATTTGATACAATTGAATCCATTTCATCTTGGATAACATCTTTCCAAAAAGTGGAGTCCCTTGAAGTTATTGCTTCCTTATAAGTTTTTGGATCATCTTCCACTTGAAGAATAATCGAAATGCGTTGAACAAAGTTCTTACAATTTCCCTCAACAAGATAAAAGGAAATAGATTGAGAATCAATCTCATCTGGTCCTAGATTCTTTGTTTTCCAAATTCTCTTGCTTATCCTAGGCTCGGGTTGTGGTTCAATGATTATAGGAGTGCCTTCAGTTTGTATTTCTACAATCCGAGAAGAGTTATCTTCATGAGATTCTTTATTAGTGGCCGACTCCGATCCTTTATCCTTTGTGATAAGGTTTTCAAAGAATTCTACATCCCGGGATTCAACAATTACATTAGATTCTAGATTTAAGAGTCTATATGCTTTACTGTGTTGTGCATATCCTACAAAAGCACATCTTATTCCTCGAGGACCCAACTTGGTTCTTTTAGGGTCCATGTTTTTGTAGTATGCCACACACCCCCACACTTTAAAGTAATCGATATTTGGCGCTCTGCCTTTCCATGACTCATATGGAGATATACCAGTTTTCTTTAACGGAATTCTATTGATTATATGACAGGCGGACAATAATGCCTCACCCCACAAGTTAAGGGGTAATTTAGAATGCATCAACATGGCATTCATCATCTCTTGATATGTTCGATTCTTTCTTTCTGCCATGCCATTTTGTTGTGGTGTTCGTGGTGCCGAACATTCATGTATTATACCGTGCTCTTCACAGAATGCATCAAATTCAATTGAAAAGTATTCGCTGCCCCTATCACTTCTAAGGACCTTTATACTTTTATTTAATTGATTTTCGACTTCTGCTTTATAAGTCTTAAAGGCATTAAATGCATCATCTTTATGCTTTAAGAGATATACATGAGTGTATCTAGAGGAATCGTCTATGAATGTAATAAAGTATCTATTCCCTCCACGTGTCAACATGCCATTAAATTCGCACAAATCTGAGTGCACAAGATCAAGTAATTTCGTTTTCCTTTCAACACTTTTGAAAGGCTTCTTAATCATTTTTGATTCAACACATAATTCACATTTTTTGAAATCCTTTATATTACATGAAATTAGTCCAGATTTAATTAGTCTCTTCATAGAACTAATACAACAATGTGCTAATCTATTATGCCATAAAGAAACGGAATCAAGCATGTAAGCGGAATTGGAAATTTTATTAATAATATTATCATTAGTACATAGTTTGATCATTCCCTCTGCGGAATATCCTTTTCCAATGAATACACCATTACGGGTCAAAATAAGTTTGCCCGATTCATATACAGATTTAATACCCGGTTTTCCCAATAAATCCCCACTAACAAGATTCCTATTCATGTCTGGAACATGAAGCACATTTACAAGTATAACTTTCTTTCCAGAAGTGAAGTTAAGTTCGACCGAACCGGTTCCAACAACTTTAGAGCGGACTTCATTTCCCATTTGTACCTCTTGTCCATCAATTGCTTCAGAATAGGTTTTGAATGCAGCCTTGTCATAAGTAACATGCACCGTAGCACAAGTGTCATACCACCAACCTTGAACTTTTCCTTTGATTGCCATAATTTCGCTCACTGTAGCAATTATGTCATCATCTGATCGAATTGCATTGATCTCATTTTTTTATTTATTTTGTCTGCAATCTCGAGCATAGTGTCCAGGTTTACCGCATACGAAACATCCGTTCTTTGGACCTTTATGACCGCCAGAGTTCTTGAACTTGTTATGTTCTTTCTTTGGTCCAAGATGACTCTTCATGCCATCATGTCTCTTCTTTCCCTTGTTGGTCACAACGTTTGTTTTGAAATGAGTAGGGGGTTCTGATTTCTCCCTCTCCTTCGATTCCTCCTCGATTCGAAGATGTTTCTGAATTTTCTCCAAGGAGAAGTCCTTGGAACTGTGCAACAATTTCTTTCGGTAGCCTTTCCATGAAGGTGGTAATTTTGCAATAATTGCACCGACTTGGAAGGTCTCAGGGATGTCTATTTTTACTGCCTTTATTTTATTGACCAGAACTTGCAATTCATGCACTTGGGGAAGAATGGGCTTAGAATCTAAGAATTTAAAATCGAAATATTTAGATATTAAGAACTTCTTCGTACCTTCCTCTTCAGCCTTGAACTTGAATTCTAGTGCCTTCCATATTTCTGTTGCCGATGGATTGTCTGTGTAGAGGTCGTAGAGACGATCAGATAAAGTATTCAGAATGTGTCCACGGCAAAGCAGTTCGTCCTCCTTGCGTTTCTTGCGCTCCTTCTTGAGTTCTTCCGAATCATTTTCTGTTGGTTCAGGTATTGGTTGTAGGTCGGGATCAAGAACATAGTGAACCTTCAGGGCAGTCAATAGGAATGTCATCTTGTCTTGCCATCTTGTGTAATTTGTTCCATCAAATCGATCTAACTTGACAAGATCCTGGTTCATCACTTTGATGCTTGAAACAACAGCGTCTGAAGCCATTATGTTACTAATACTTTTAAGATTGTTAGAAAATTCGGTAAAATTAAATGGATCCAGGACTGAATCGTGATTGAGAATCACTTTCCTTAAAAGTATTTCAAGCACTCTTTTATTATGTCTTAGAGTTGGAAAATGCAAGAACACTCAGGATAATATCAGCCTTAATTTCGAGTCTGCACAAGACAAGTGAAGAACCCGAAATGCAAGGAAGGTTTTTTCTGGAATTTGGAAGAGAAATACGTTTTTAGTTCTTGTGTTATTTTTCTGAATAGAATCATATATTTATAGGAGATATGGATGTTGTTTCAAAAGTTTGCAACCTTTGATGAAACAACACCATTTCACCATAAAACACAATGTTTCATATATGACACTATTTCATGAAAAGATATGAAAATTGAATTCAAAATTCAAACAAAACAATAACTAAAAAATTGAATTCAAAGCATTAAATGCTATTTAACTCTTTTGTCATTTTGGAACTAATATTGCAAAACAATTTCCAACACGTTCAAGTTTATTCCTTTTATTTTATTTTTGTTTGACCTTGCATGCTATCCTTTTTATTGTTTATTTTGTAATATATCTCACCATGAATGAGTAGTCCTTTAAATTATGTTTGGATATTATGAAATGAATGGAGCGGAAGGGAATGAAGCGGAACCAAGTATCATTCCATTGTTTGAAAATTTTAGATACAGAGTAAGGAAAATTGTTAATTCCGCCCAAATCGAGGGGAAGAAATACGGTTGTAAGTGATGAAATAGAATGAAATCCATATCACTCGCTCCACTCCATTCGATTTAAAATGATCCAAACTATAAAATTTCATTTCATTCTATCTCATTCTGCCCCGCTTCATCTGATTCCATCAATCCTAACAAAGTCTTGGGGACACTAAAAAGTAGTTACTCGTTTTGAACAAACGCTTCTTCGCGACAAAACACAATTGGTCGACGTGTCTTGATGACGTCGAAATCCTGAGTAATACTGTCGTTGAAATTATGGACGGATTATTTAGAAAATACTAAGTCTCAATCTTTATCTCTCATCTTGAGACTTCAATTTCCCTGATTAACATCAATATTGAAAATATCCTTTAAATCATTTCAGCATTGTCAAAAATACCAACTAACTAGTGGTGTCTGCTTTTGGTTTTCCAAAGCTTATTCTTATCAACTAGGTTTAAAAAAAATGAAATGGTTTTGTCTATTGTTGTTTTACTTGTTTTTTATCTTACGACTTTTTATTGTTTTTTCCGATTTTAATACTATGTATCTCATTTTTTTTTACCGTTTTCTTCTTTATATATATATATATATATATATATATATATATATATATATATATATATATATATATATATATATATATATATAACATAAACAAAATAAAATTAAACTACGTCAACTAATATACTCATGTCAAGCTTCGAATTTAAAAAAAAACTATGTTTAAATAAAAAAAACATTAAAAAAACAAAATAATAAGTTTCAAACAAAAAAAATACATATACTAAAGGAGTAACTAAAGAGTATGACACATGCATTCATTTTTATACATGTCATATATGACGCATATTTATAGTGACAGTCAAAAGACGTAGTCAAAAGACGTAGGTAAACGTCAATTTATCGTCGGTATGGTCCAAAATACTTATACCTAAAACATTTCTTATGACATATAATTTGTTGTATCTACCGTAAACTGTCGTAGGAATAAGTATTTTAAGTTATACATACCGTCAATAGACTTTTATTTACTCCTTTCGACTGTCATTATAAGCCTAAGCCATATGTATTAGATTTTTTCCTACGCCTTTAAATGTTATTATAAGCACGTGTGATGTCTTTGTAAAAAAAATGAATTTGTACAAAAATGAATGTTTTTGCTATTCTTGGACTACTTCTCTTGTGTTCGATTTTTTGATTTAAAACATGATCATTTTGGTATTTTTTAAAAATATATTTATTTAAAATAAAAAGATATATGATTATTTAAAAAAATTCAAAGCTTTTTATAGCTAGCAGAGCCTCCTCCATGATCAGAATTTTCCCCACAGTACCCAACTTTCTAATTAAATTTTAAGTATATCCAAATTTCCAAATTATTTTTTAAATATCTATGTTTTAAACCAAAGTAGAAAACACTAAGACATACCAATTGACACGGGCACCGTTTTCTCTATGGCAATTCCTACAATTGGCGCGTGCGAATACCTGCGTTGGCAGCCTATTTAATTATAAAGGGTCTTGAATACATGTGCAAGTTTAACGGTGGCCTATTTAATTACACCGATCATTGTTATAAGAAATATTTTTTTTAAAATTTATTGAATAAATAATGTATCTGATCATTATAAATAAGAGATTAATTAATATATATTGTCAGTGTTAAAAATTTTACATTATCGATTCATCATCCTCACCCGTTTGTATTACTTTATAGATTTTAAAAATAAAAGTCAAATTTGTCTCAATATCCAACGGTTATAATTTATTGACTGTGTAAAATTCTTTTACACTGACAGTGTATATCAATTAAATTCTATAAATATATCAATTATTCAATAAACTTAAAAGAGATTAATTGTTATGCACTGTCAGTGTAAAAAAATTTACTCTGTCAATGCATCACAATCATCCGTTTGTATTACTTTTTAAATATTTAAAATAAAAGTCAAACCTTTCAAATATATCAATGGTTATGATTAACTGACTGTGTAAAAAATCTTTACACTATCAGTGTATATCAATTAAATTCAACTTAAAAATATTTTTGTTGTTTATAATAGTGATTAAAGAGGGTATAAAGGACACTCCAATGGTACCTATATTCAATTATTTTTTAAGTTTTATTATTTATATAAATAATTATATAAATTATTAATAAATAAGCTATAAAAAATTTATTGTTTATATAATAATATAATAATACTATATATTTTATATTATATTTATAATATGCGTCATTGTAACAGTTATATAATACTACAACGATTTAGTCATAAGTAAACAAAACAAAACCTTTGGAAAATCTAAGAAGTTTGTGTTAAATTTAGTGTTATTTTTATTGGGGGAGTTTTTTACTATAAAGTATTTAATAGTGTGAAATTTCTTTTTTTTTAACAATACTTTTTATGAGAAACATATCATATATTCATCAAAAATCTTAAAGTAATAAGGGCCTGTTTGAATTGATTTTCAAAAACTGTATTTTAGTTTTCAAAAATTATAAAACTAAAAATTTGTTTGATAATACTTTTCTGTCATAGAGTTTTCAAAATTAATTTTAGTATTCTGTTCTTAAAAACTAAAAAGTGAAAACATCTTTTAGATGTTTTTCTTTTTTATTTGGTATTTTGAAAATATTCAAAAAATAGTGATTTTTCATTAATGGCATTATCATAAATATGTTAAATTTTTTGTTTTTTATTTTGTTTTTGCAAGTTTGTGAATTTTTTTAACATATCATCACGATAACAATGTTATGTGTTTTTCTAATTTTGTTTTAACATATTTGTGAGTTTTTTTAATATATCATACGTTTTATCCATTTTTAATCGTAGAAAAAAATCCACTTTAATATAGAACTCTCTCAATTGATTATTTTTAATCAAAAATAAAATTTATAAAAATATATTTAAATTGGTAAAGTTTATCTTTTTTAATAAAGTCCATATTTGATGACTCATGAAAATTATTATATCTTTTATTTGGCATTATTTATTTAAAGTCTTAATTATATTTAAATTTTATTTTAGATCCCTTAATTTTTATTGGTTCTATGTTGCTCCGTTATATTACAATACCAAATACTTTAGTACTTTAATTTTTATTTTGATATTTTACTTATTTTAAAAAATTACTGTAGATTCTAAAATAAATTAAATAACATTGATTTGAATGTTATAAAAAAATTAAATTAATTATAAATAAATATATTATATATGAGTTTTGCTAAGATAGAGCCATTTAATTTTTAACGAGTATATATATATATATATATATATATATATATATATATATATATATATATATATATATATATATATATATATATATATATATATATATATATATATATATATATAATATATATATATATATATATATATATATATATATATATATATATATATATATATATTCAGATTGTTTATTAACTTATCTTATCCGATTGATAAAATTATATATAGCTTTGATTTATATTAGAGTTATTTTACTATAAAACTTAAAAGATTAGATTTTAGGATCTTTAAGATATTTATTTTTAAAAAAAAAATAGAAACCAAAAACAATTTCTCCAAACAAGTTTTTAAGTTTTTAAATTTTAAAAACAGAGCTACCAAACAGATTTTATTCCATTAGTTTTTTTAAGAACAATTTTTTAAAACTGATTTATAAAATTATTTTTAAAAATAAAAAATCAAAACTCAATCAAAGGAGCCCTAAGTGAGTGAGTAGATTTTCTTATAAATATTAAGGGTCTGTTTGAAATGTATGTTAAAAACTCTTTTTTAGTTTTTAAAAATTTAAAATTTAAAAACTTGTTTGAATATAACGTTTTGCAAAAGTGTTTTTAAAAACCCTTTTCTATTTTTCAGTTTTAAAAAGTAAAAAAGTGAAACAGTTTAGTTGTGTTTTGAAAAAAAACATTAAAAATTTATAATTTTTATTAATGGCATTAATATAATTTTAATAATTTTTATATTTTTAAAATAAAATAAAAAAATGTATTTGGAAGAATATGATATTTCTTTTATTATGTATAAGTAACCTTTCCAAATATGTTTATTTATTTTAGTTAAAAAAAATTGTGTTTCTTAATTATTTTCACTATATCTATTAAATGTACAACCCCATTTTTTATTTGTTTTTTTCTTATTATTATTATTCTATTTTTTAATTTTATTTTAAATCCTCAAAGTAATAAAAGTTCACTTTCATATAAATTTATTTACTATTTTGAAAATCATATTGGTCATCTAATCCATAAAAGTACTGAATCACAAATTTATTGGTGGCGCCAATTTGATCCGCTGTCGCACACGGGTCAAAAACGAGTAATAATATATATAGTAAACGGAAGCGACACCTCAAGTATGAAAACAAAATATGGGGGTTTCGATTCGATTTAGAATAAGTGATTATGAAAAGTGATTAAAAAAGTGATTAAAATAAGCGATTATAAAATAAGTCAATCTATTATTTTCGGTTTCTGGCTAATTATTGATTTTTACCTACCAATTTCCTAAGCGGCTTCGATCTCTATTCGATTCAATTTCGATTGACAAGCGCAATATATATATATATATATATATATATATATATATATATATATATATATATATATATATATATATATATATATATATATATATATATATTACAGATTTATATTCCTATATTCCGAATTAAGCAAATGGATAAATACAATCGTGAATTAAGCAAACATTATTTACAAACGCAATTTAACGACAAAGCGACGAAAACGGCGATTAATAGTTAGGAATGCAATCATACGAATTTAATCAAAATCATTCCATAAAATACAGATTAAGCAAATGAATTTTCATAGAATAGAATTGAAAGAGAAATGAAATTAAATTAATAGGATAAAAACCTCAAAGTCTTGGAAATTCGGTTACAACAGATTGACTCTAGAAGATTAGTTCTTCTTCTAAAATATTGAATTTATCTCTTCGACTTTGAAATATTGTATAGTTAAATCTTATTAATACTATTTTTTTTCTTTTTTTTAATGTTCTTATAATTTATTTAAATTTAATTTAATTTTTTTTGGTTTTATTATTTAATTTTTTAACACAATATTTTCTCCTCCATAATTTAAATCACATTCTGCATGGTCATTACAACTTTATATATTTTTAAAATTTTTAAACTATTCAAAATTATCAAATTTATTAAAAATAATTAATTCCTATTTTTTTAAGAGAAACGTTATTAAAAATAATAATTAAAAATAAATAAAAATATTCATCAAACAAGTGTTATGTGATTTGTAAAATTAAAAATTAATTTAACCCAATTATTTGTAGTCGAACAAATATCAATTAATTTTCTTAAATTTGTAATATTTTATACAATAAAATAGATTTTAAAAGTAGATGACAAAATATACATTTTTATTCTCTTCTTAAAATACTATTAAAAAATTAGATTATCAAACAAGTTTTTTCATTTTCATATTTCTAGACATATTTTTTCAAACATTGAAACAAACACACCCTATGTGTTTCTTATGTTTTTTTTAAAATGAAAGAAAATGAGAATTTTTTACCTAAACAACCCAATTTTTCAAAAAAAATCTAAAAATAACTAAATTTCCAAAATACCCCACATTGAAGCACGTGTGCGAGTTCAATTGGCAACTGCCCTTTAATTTAAAGAGGAGACGCCGATTGGATTGACTTATGCATCTAGTGTTGTCAATCCAATTGGCGCTTGTGTGTAAGGAATAAGAGGAGGCGCCAATTGGTCTGACACTTATGTGTGTTGTATAATTTTTTTTGAAAAAATAATGGACATTTTATATAAAATTTGAAATTTGACCAATTTAATATTAATATGTGTTTACATAAGAATACCAAAAATACTAATGTCATTGACCGGAACAACTGACCTCCGGTACCACATCCCCTAGCTACCCGAACGCGTGGCCCTAGCCCACGTAGATGATTCACCCTAGGTGTTTGAGGATTTGAGTACCCAAGAACATCACCACCACTTGCAGGAGATTCCTTAAGATATTCAGACAAATCCATGAAATCATGCGTATGTGATGAAGCGCTACTGCCATAACTAAGTTTGTGACCCATGCCAGAGTAGTTGGGCTGTGTTTGAATTATTAGAGGGAGACCGAGACGATTAAAGGATGACATAGGTGTGAATTATGCTTCAAGGAAAGGTTAAATGATCGCTGAGTGTTTTGGCTAAGGCGACTATGGTAGGGTAATGTTTTTAGTGCATAACGATGTTGGGTGTCTCGACGATGATCTTCTTGTTGGTGGTGGTACGAGGTATGCTCTTGGTATTGTGGTTGGGTGTTTGGCATGTTAAGGTCGTAGGTTTGTCTGTTTACGGACCGATAATTTTGATGGGTAGGGGTTGTGAGTAACTGATCTGGTAATGTTATAGGGGGTTAGATGTTGAACCTTCTTGTGTGTAAGTGACCTGTCGTGGGTCGTATAGGTACATATCCTCGACGATGAACTCAAATACAACCGATATGTACCAATGCATATAATTACGAGTTGGTTTTTCTTAGGTTGGTATCACAACATCACTTAAGACATGGTCTTGTCGGTGCTTCCATTTTCGAGACTCTGATCTAGCGAAGCCTTGCAGAGGGTTAAAGTTGCATTGGTCGTTAACTCTTCGTAGATGTCATTCTCTGAGGTTTGTCAGAGGATTTGAGATGTGTTAAAGCACACCGAACTGCAATTTAACACAGTCACTATGGTGTATCTCCATAGTGGTGAACCTTATGATCGGTGTGCATGCAGTTCAAACAGCTGCATCTTATTCGTTGATTTCATGTTCATGATCAAAGTTTAGATATGGACGTCAAATGAACTGAAATGTGAAATATATTAGATTATAAAATGGGTGACATTAAAAACAAATTATTACAAGATAAAGTAAATGGCAGAAATTGACTGATGAAATGTAAAGTGTCGAAAAGTAGAAAGTGCAGAAAGATAAATGACTGGAAAACATAAAAGGAATTTGTAAAGAACTTTGAACTTTATAAAATAAACTTTGAAAGAATTGGTGTTTGTTTACACATACATTTTCCAAATATGACTCTTTTCTCTCACACGGGTACTTTGAGCATTTTCAGGAATTTTGTATAAGTAATTTTTCACACCCTTTTTAGATAATAACTACCCTATATATACATAAACAACATAACTGTCATTAACGACTAAATCCTAAAACTACGACACATGGCTTTCCTCCTTTCGCCAGATGCTTCCACGCGTCTTCTGCCAAACGTCACAACTTTTTAAATTCAAATTTATACATTAAGTCGAAATGACGTCTTCCTTCAGGATTTTTGTCGAAATGACGAAACCTCCCTCTTGTCGAAGTGTCGAACCATACTTATTAATCAAATCGTTCCAACCCATGTCATCATTTGTCGAAAACATCATTTCTTACACCAAATCTCATGGCGTCGAAAACGCACGTATACAAATTGCCCCCCAGCAAAGACGTTTCGACTGTTGTTCTAGAGAAACAGTCATTTGTTGTCAATCAGTGCTTTGATGCCATGTCATTTAAACTTCATTAAATGCAAGTCTGATAATCCCAATTTCCAAGGCAGATTCATCATTACACTTTCTCCACAATGTCACGTCTAGCCCACGTTCACAGCCTACTTCCATCATTTCCTCACGTCATGGTTTCTTTTCAACTTCCACCTCTTTATCATTTCCATCAGAAATGGCCACGTGTCCCACTAACACCATTACCATCTAAAACGTTTCAACATCTTCTTCCTATAAATACCCATAAACCTTTTCTTTAAACCCTTTTACGTTTCAGATTTCCTTTTTTCATACCCATTCCTCAAGCTTTTCACATTTTCTGAGAAATCTTCTTCAGTTTTTTCAGCAATGGCGCCTCAAAAACCCTCAAGCAGTAAACACTCCAAGAAGAAACAAGACTCATCTTTTCCTCCTGTGCATGATTTGAAAGGGCCAATGACCATTGGAAATCAACAGTATGTTCCGGAACCTCCAAACGAAAAGGAAAAAGACTGCATCTATAAATCTCAGGTACTAATCCCTGTTCTTATTTCTGGAAATTATCACGCTATGTTAGGTCCCCTTCCAAACCCAGAGATTAAACCAGAGCGTTTAAGAGAGTTTTTTCCATCTTACTTTCACACAAAACCCATAGGCGCTGGAAGAAAACCTCAGCCCAAAGAGAAAGTTGTAGAACAAAAAGATTCATCGAGTTCGACGGATATTGGAGAGTTGGACTTAACCTATTTGAATTTTCCCAGGATATTTAGAACCTGCCCATGGTCGAAAGATCCTTCTGACTACATATCTTGGTTAGATAAAATCGAAAAAGTTAAAGGGTCTTTTTGGAAAGAAGTAGGCATTTTCGACCTTATCCAGTTGTCTAGAGTAGGACCCAATATCTGCCCAAATATGCTTTTGGCTTCTCTCTACTTTTGGGATAGTACTTACAACACCTTCCACCTTCCTTGTGGGATGGTTACGCCTACCCTTTTCGACGCAGCAGCCATTGTTGGTCTTCACCCCAATGGTATAGATTTCGACCCTACTGTCTTAAGTGAAGATACCATTGCTTTCGAGACTAGCCTTGCACCCTACTCCTTATTCATGTCCTATTATCACGATAAGAGTACTGCTGAAGTTTTAGATGTCGAACATATAGCTTTTCTAACACTGTGGCTATCCAAATATGTGTTCTGCTCTCGCTCTCTTCAAGTTGCCAAGAGATTTATCACCATAGCCAATCAGCTTCATGCAGGCACGAAACTATGTTTGAGCGAAATGATTCTGGCGAATCTCTATGAATCTCTGAGTGAGAGTGTGCATTTCTTAAAGAACACCAAAACCCAAGGGAAAATCAACTTATCAGGACCCTTTTGGCTCTTGCAACTATGGCTCAATGCCACATTTGAAGCTAGTCTTCCTGTAGCACCAGAAATAGATGAAGAAGAAGTAAACAATATGACTGTCGAATGGCCAAGATTAGTGCTATTAACGCCAACTGATGAAGGAATCAGCCTTCGACAAGCTTTTAAAGGCTATGTTATGATGTTTGCTAAAAGTCATCAATTTACTTCAACCATGGCACCTTTTGCTGATAGAAAGATTGGACCTAAGTGGTTTACCCAACAACTGCCCTTGGAGATGCAAAAGGACGAAAACACATTTCTGAATGTTTGGGAATCGTTCTTGACCCCTAGGCTCCTTTTTTCTTATCGTAACACCACTAAAAACCAAATTGCTTTGATAGTTTATCAACCCAACCTTGTTTCTAGACAGTTTGGTCTAATCCAAATCAAACCTCAACCTATATTCCCCAAAAAAGGGTCCATCATCTTTTATAACTCCCTTCATACTGAAGACGAAGGCAAAGAGCTGTCGAAGAAACTAGCTGATGCTTCTCTCGACATTCGACCAGTTATTTTTCGACCATCATTCTTATGCACTCCTGAGTTTGATGAATGGTGGAAGGATTATTATTCCAACAAATTTTTCGACGTAGCTGCTTTTGCTACACATTTGACAAATGCTTTCGCTTTTGTGCAGGATCGGACCAAAAAAGGTATTCAACGACATATTAAAGAAATACAGAAATTTCAAAAATATTTTGAAACTGCGTATAGACCTGATGATCTTAGTCGAACCATATGCGAAGCAGCGGCTGAATTAAAACGCAAATTGACAGAGAAGTTTAAAAAATTGTCATTGCCTTCCAATCTTTCACCAGAGGCGCGCTATGACCTTGCTTTCAATTGTCATCCACCAAAGTTTCCTCCTTTGCCAACTGCTGACTTTGGGGTGGCGTTTGGTTTTCCACTTCCAGACTGGTTCCTTTGTGGGGATTTTATGAAAATTCTTCGTCAAAAGTATCAAAAACCTGCTGAGCGTGTGGTTCCGACTAAGTATCATCTGGGCGAATATCCGGGACACCTTCATATTGGAATAGAACACGTTCGCGTGGAAGATACCATTCTTGAAGGTGTTCACAGAAAAATATGATTTTTCTTTCTGTTATTCTAACTGTCTTATCATGTATCTCTTATATTTGTTTCTGAATTTTCTTTCTTTCCTTAGCCGTGAAGATCCCTGCTAAGAAAGCTGCTGTCGAAGCGTCGCCCAGTACTGCTAAGAAGCCTTCGACAAAGGTACAAAACTTTTTCTCTTCTTATTATTTTCCTTCCATTATTCAAAACTAACTGGCTTTGGCCGGTATGACTAGGTAAGTCGAAAACCCTCAACAATCCAAAAGAAGAAGAGTGAAGAGGAGAGAAAAGAGGATAAAGTCCCTAGTGAAGAGTCTGGTGATGAATCTCCAGAGTTAATCCCTCCCCCTCAGAAGAAAAAGAAACTCACGAAGGTCTCTTCCCAAAGGTCCATTGCTAACCCAATCAGGAAGGATCCTGCCAGTGCTTCTCCTGCCAAGCCTCAGTCGAAAGATATGGGGAGTGGGAAGTCCAGTTTTAATACTGAAATTCCTGAGGTAATTTTTATTTCGACAGCATATGTTTTACCTTTCCTACATCTTTCCTTCTAAATCTTAGAATTTATTTTTAGGAACAAGTGGTTGTCGCAAAAACGCCTGAGAAAATTCTGGAGGAAACAGCCCCAGAGGAAGATGTCCCCCCAAGTGACCATGATATGCAAACCGTAGAAGAATTCGACACTACAGTGGGTGACGCCTCTGAAGATGAATCTCCTCCTCATCCAGGATTGCACGTTGCACCTCAGGGTGATGATATTGAAATGGAGGTTGTGGTCGAAGATGACCCTGAAGATGGAGCTGCCAGAGACGGGGACAACCAGTCGAAACAAACAGAGGTCGAGCATACTTCGACGCGAAACACTCCACCTGCTCCTGACCGGGTCCAAGGGAGTAGCAAATCAACTGGTTCGACCAGTTTCTCTCGCGAGGAGCTTGAAAATCTCAAAGTACAAAGACCTTTGGAGTATCTGAAAGCCATGCTTAGCACCCGTTTCAATTTCCAGGATTCTTCTCAGAGTAGTTCGACCACTTCTGGGGCAACTTCTGAAGCACCATCACTTGGCAGCCTCCTGACCAAGATCAAAACGAAAATCCTTGATGTCGATTTGTTTAAAGTCTTGGAAGAGAATTCCCTTGCTCAAATTGGTCTTAAGAAAGTCTTGAAGCAAGTGAATGTTTTGGAAACTTCTGCTGAGATTGGAAGTTTTGTGATAGAGTTGATGACTCTCATTGACCTGGCCACTGCAGATCTCCATCGTCAAAGGGATCTTACCGCTCAAATCTCCTCCAAATCTGAAACTCAAACTGCTGAATGGGATGCCGTTTCGACTTCGACTGACAAAGTTTCAAAATTGCAAAAGCTCTCTGAAACGTATGTCGAAGAAGTTGCTGCTTGCAATGATAATATTCAAAAATGGAAAACACAGATAGCAGCACTTCAAGAAAAGATCTCTCAAGAGGAGAAACGTAAGGCATCCATTCAGCAACCCAAACAGAGCGAGATTGACGAAGAATTGAGGGTGGGTATTCGACATGCAGAGAAAGCCCATCAACTTAGTCAGGAGATTGAGACTCTCTCTACTCACAAAAGTCTTTGTGATCATCGACTCCAACTCCAGAGACAGAAGTTTGCCACTTTGAGGGATACTTTTGCCAATTTTGATTTTTAGTCGAATTTATTTAGCAACTCTCAGCCCTTTGAGGCTTTCTTTGTAATAACTTTTGAATGCCGTTTTTATTTGGCCCATCTTATCACAATTATGTTTTGCACTTATTCTGTTACTACTTTTACTTCCTGCAATATAGGCTTATATTTTTTCAAATACTTGCCATTTATTCTTAGGATTCTCTTATCCTTCTCTATCTCTTCTATTTCATACGCGCCGTTCGAGAATGTTCTCAAAACCTGGAAAGGTCCTTCCCATTTAGGAGACCACTTTCCCATCAATTTATCCTTTCGATCCATAGGAAGGATTACTTTCCATACAAGATCACCTATTAAGAAGATCTTGGATCTCACTCTCTTGTTGTAAAATCTTTCGACTCTCTTCTTTTGTCTTCTTATTAGGTCTAGCGCGCGCAACCTTTCTTCGTCTAAATCAACTAGTTCGTCCATCATCATACTCCAATATGTGTCTGATGGGATTTCATGATGCCTTTGCACTCTAACTGACTGCAGATATATTTCGACTGGCAAAACTGCATCATGTCCGTAAGTCAACTTGAATGGAGTCGAATTCGTTGCCTCTTTGGGGGACGTTCGACAAGCCCACAAGGCTTGATCCAAAGTCTTATGCCAATTTCTAGGTTTTTTCCCCACATGCTTCTTAATCAAGTTTATCACTACCTTGTTGGCTGCTTCAACTTGCCCATTTGCTTGAGCGTAGTAAGGTGTCGAAGTAAGGAGCTTAAAACCTGTTTCTTGTGCAAACTTCTGCATGTTTTTACCAGTGAACACAGATCCTTGATCTGTTGTTATTGTCTCAGGTATCCCAAATCTGTAAATTATGTATTTTTGGATAAAGTCCATGACTGCTTCTTGATCCACATTCACCAATGGTATGGCTTCGGTCCATTTTGTGAAATAATCTATCCCAACCAAAATGTACCTTTGCCCTTTTGAGGAAGCTGGTCGAATCTCCCCGATCAAGTCCAACGCCCATCCTCTGAATGGCCAAGGTTTTATAATTGAGTGCAACTCACTTGCAGGGACATGAGGTATGCCTGCATGTACTTGACATTCCTGACAACCTTTTGCGAATTCGACACAATCTTTCAGCATTGTTGGCCAATACATTCCTTGTCGAAATAAAAGCCACTTCATTTTGTGACCTGCTTGGTGCGCGCCACACGCTCCACTGTGTACATTCGACAAGGCTATGTAGGCTTCATCCTCACTCAGGCATTTCAACAAAACTCCTTCTGCAGTCTTTTTGAACAATTCATTTCCCAAAAGTACGTAACTCAAAGCTCTGTATTTTACCTTTCTTTCTGCTTTCTGATTTGGGTCTTGTAGATAATCTTTGACAGGCTTTCTCCAGTCTGTTATTCCTGAATCATCTATGTTGAATATCTCGAAGCTTTCTTCGTCATCGTATCCTAATCTTATTGATTCTAGGTCTGATGGGGACAACCTGGTGGATACGACTCTTCTTCTGACTTCGATGGCTTCTTCTAACTTTTCCTTCGACACCTTGTATCCGGACGCTAGTTGAGCAAGATCATTCGCTTCTTGATTCTCCAACCTAGGAATGTGCCTGAAGACGACATTGTCGAATGCCTTGAGAAGTCTATTGGCTATTACAAAGTACATGATCAAATTCTCTTTCACGCACTTATACTCTTTCGTCAACTGCTTTATTACCAGTTCGGAATCACCCATTATTTCGACTTTTGTTGCCCCCAATTTCAACAAGATTTCAAGTCCAGCGATCAAAGCTTCGTATTCTGCTTCATTATTTGAACACAGACTTTCAACTTTGTACTTGAATTTTGTTGGAATTTTTTCAGGAGAAATAATCAACATCCCAACGCCAGTTCCATTTTTATGACTGGAACCGTCGAAGTACAGTTTCCAAGGTTCCAGTTCGACGTATTCTACGTCTTCGTTTATAGAGTGGTCCGCTATGAAATCAGCGACACTTGTCCTTTCACTGCTTTTAAGGGCAGGTATTTCAAGGAGTATTCTGTTAAAGCCAAAGCTCACTTTCCAATTCGACTATGTAAAATAGATTTAGATAACATATACTTTATTACGTCGAAATGGGAAGAAATATATACATCGACAGGTTTTATATAATGCTTTAGTTTAATACAAGAGAAATATACACATAGGCATAACTTTTCTATAATGCTATATCTAGTTTCGGCATCGTTCAAGACTCTACTGAGATAATAAATGGCCCTTTCGACGCCATTCTCATCTTCTTGACACAACATACTTCCTAATGTTTTGTCTGATGCCGAAATGTACAATCTCATATTTCTTTTTCTGCAAGGAGACATCAGGATTGGGGGATTAGCCAGGTACTCCTTGATTTTGTCGAAAGCCGCTTGTTGTTCTTGCCCCCATGCGAAGTCTTCTTTCTTTAGTCGAAGTAGAGGAGAGAAAGCTTGTGTCTTCCCACTGAGGTTGGAGATGAATCTTCTGAGAAAATTGATTTTCCCTAGCAGAGACTGCAACCCCTTTTTGGTTGATGGCGCTTTCGCTTCCATTATGGCCTTGGCTTTATTCTCGTTTATTTTGATCCCCTTCTTATGGACCACAAAGCCTAAGAAATCACCCGCCTGCACACCAAAAGCACATTTAAGTGGGTTCATTTTCAAACCAAACTTCCTCATCCTTTCAAAGGATTGTCGAAGATGATCTATATGATTTTTTCCTGAAACAGACTTAATCACAATGTCGTCAATATACACTTGCATGAAAGTTTCGATGAAATCATGAAAGATGGAATTCATGGCACGTTGGTAAGTCGCCCCAGCGTTCTTTAAACCAAAAGGCATTACTACCCATTCGTACGTTCCTATGGCTCCAGGACAACGGAAAGCCGTTTTAGGAACGTCTTCTTCAGCGATAAAAATTTGGTTATAGCCAGAGTATCCGTCTAGCATACTTAAGTACTCATGGCCGGCTGCAGAATCTATGAGCATTTCTGCCACTGGCATAGGATATTCATCCTTTGGGGTAGCCGAGTTTAAGTCTCGAAAATCAATACATACCCTAAGTTTGCCATTTTTCTTAATTACTGGAACAATATTTGCAATCCATTCGACATACCTGGTTGTGCGGATGAACTTGCATCTTAGAAGTCTTTCGACCTCTTCTTTTATCTTCGACAGGATTTCTGGTGCGAAGCGTCTCGGAGTCTGCTTTACTGGCTTCTTCCCTTCCATTATTGGCAACTGCATTTCGACCAGACCTCTGTCAAGACCAGGCATTTCGTCATAATCCCAAGCGAAGCAATCTTTGAATTCTTTCAGCAACTGGACTATTTCGACCTTGAACTGGGGGTCCATTTTTGCGCTTATGTACGTTGGTCTATGTTCTGCCCCCGCTCCTAAGTTTATCTCTTCTAAAGGATCTTGCGCCACCATCTTCTCGTTAGTTGACACTGGATCTTTTTCGAACCCCAGAGGTTCGTCGTCGTAAATGGCGTCAAGCTTTTGATGTTGCCATCCGCCCATTTGGTTGGTGATGTGATCTTCCGCAACGTCTTCTTGGGGACATTGTTTGTTGGAGTTCTCTTGGTTGGCTTCGACAGCCATATTTTTTACCTCAGCCTCAAGGGCCTCTTTTAGTTTGTTTTCGGCTATGTAAGCCGTAATTTTTCAATCGCTGATTGTTCACTCGTCATCGTCAAATTCACTCCCCCATCCCGTCGGCGCTATATGAGTGGTACCCCATATGTAAGTCTCGCCAATCACTTCTTTATCCCATTGGAATCCATGCGTTGGATGCAGGTACATGGAGCAATAGGCATTGTCTGTCGTCTTCAAGTCGAATCCTGCCGGACTGCAGGGAGGTATATGAGCCAGGTTTTTGTCGAAGCTTTGGCTGTTGACGGTGTTTACCTCGGTCATGAAGTAGCTTTGGTCAGCCTCGATGTTTTCGACGATTCCATCTGGCCTCCATATGGCTATCCGCTGGTGCATTGAAGAGGGTACCGCTCCTACGCCGTGAATCCATTCCCTACCAAGCAGCAGGTTGTAGTTGGCCTTTGAAGCGATGACTATGAACATCGTAGGTCTTGTTATGGTTCCTACAGTTAAGTTCACTTGGATGACTCCCATAGTTGTTCCTATCTTCCCTTCGTAATTCGACAGCACCATGTTGTGGGGCTTCGCGTCCGAATCGTCTTTTCCAATCTTCTTCAGCATGTAGTGGGGCATCAAATTCACTGCCGCTCCCCCGTCCACCAGTATCTTATTCACGCCGACATTTTCCACCTTTCCTTTTATAAACAGAGGTTTCAAATGCGCTTTCATGGAGTCGTCTGGTCTTTCGAAAAAAGCGTTCTGCTCTTCGACGCATCCGTTGTTCATCACATAGTAGCAGGCGGGCTTGTGTGCCATTGTTTCTTCCTCCATTTCGTCTCCTTCATCCTCAATTTCCATGACTCTATCATAGTCTCTAGGGAGAACAGAGACCACGTTGCAAATCACGTTGAAGGATGCCTCTGAGTTAGAGTTAAAACTGTCGGTTACTTCATCATCTTCCTGCATCTTCTCTTTCGACGCCACCGATTCGACAACTCTGCTAGGATTGATCTGGAGGGGAGTCTCTTTCCTGCTCCTTGTCTGACGATTGTTGCTAGATTCTGCTTCGTTTGGACCATTCATGTTCTTTTTCGCCATCTCCATTTCTGTCCTCTTTTGCCTTTGGAACCTCCTCCATTGGGACCTGGACATGGGATTTTTGCCTTTGTAATTCTCTGACGGGTATGGTCTTGGCTTGTGCTTTTCCATTTCCTTCTTGCCCTCCATCGACGCGCCTCTCTGAACCTCGAACTTTCCCCATTTCTTCTGCCCCTGGGCGTCCCTAATGGGTTGAACCCATTTGTCGTCTGTGGCTTTGTCAGATGGTTTATAGGTGTTCTGGCGTCTCTCTCCGTGCCTCCACTGGTGGTGATTACTTCTCCTTGGGTCGTATCTCACTGTTCCCCAACTTTCTTTCCTTTTGGTCTTATCCACCGCTTCCAGGTTGGTTGCTGCCTTCCTGTCGAAGACTGCGCTGCAGCGTGGGCACAACATCACTTCGGTTTTCATCCTTTGGCACCTCTTGATGAATTCCATTAAGTTTTCCTCCTCTCTAGGGTACGCCAGCCTTTGGTACTCTTTCCGACGACGATCTTCGCCCTCTTCGACCTGGTCCTTCTGAGATATTTCTACCATATTTACCCCAACATTTCGTTCGTCGGCGATGCTTAATTCGTTCATCTTCCTGATGAGCCTCTCTTCTTCGCCTTCGACGCCTTGTGGTGTTTGGTCGAATTCTTTCTCTGGGCAGCAGCACCAAGATATGGTCCTGGGACCATGTTTGCAACAGCATTTGTTCCAGTTTCTTCTGGGGTCTTCCATTGTCCTACGCAGAATCCCACTGATCACGGGCTTCGAAGGACCGTTAGCGGATTCCGCTTTGATTTTTGTGATTTCTTTACTGAAAGGCCCCATAGTGTTGACGCAGTTGGCGATATCACCATTCTTCGTTTTGGTAGAATCAAAGCCTTCAGCAGCCTTGTTTTCAAACGCTGGGTCTTCAGTAACCCTCTCCTTCGTATTAGGGGTATGTTCCGTTTCGTCGACTGTTTCCTCATTGTTTTCTGAAGAAGCATCTCCCCAACCGCTTGGTTGGATTGTGTCGATATCGATCTGAGAGCTTGCCGGCGCGTTGCACTTCACAAGAAAATCATATTTCCCACTTGGCTGTCCCAAGCGGTCCCAATTCTCCTCTTGTCGAAACTCCACATTCTCGACAGCATTGTCACCGTCCTTCTTGTCGAAACCTTCAGTAGTTTCTATTCTTTTTTGGCTTGCGAGATCATCAGTAATCTCGACCATGTTGACATTTGCGTCGAAGCTTCCAGGGGCTTCCACCATCTCCGAATTGCCATCAGGAGCAACTTCGGCCTCCACCATGTTTACGACGGATGGTTCAGCGTAGTGGGCTTCGACTGCTTGCATAGGATTCGAGTCGATCTTCATTTGTTGTTTTGGTTTGTCACCAAACTTGAGCCTTCCGTCACGGATAGCATTTTGCACGAGATCCCTGAAAAGGAAACAACGAGACGTCTTATGGCCCAGAAAATTATGGTATTTACAAAAACCTCTCTTTTTCTGTTGTTCCATAGGTGGTTCTTTAGCGCCTGGTGGTTTTATTAATTGACCATCTTTAACCAACAGATCGAAGATTTCGTCACATTTGGTGATGTCGAACGTATAAGTCCTTTTGGGGAACTTATCGTTGGCTTCGACTGGGTTCCCGTTCGACGGCGTTAGTACTTTGCACGAATAAGGTGGGCCTTGCTTTAGTTCTGCTAGGTCGATTTCTTGTTCGTCGAAGTTACTTGGTTCGTCTACGTCGAACTCATCATCTTGGCGAACCCCTACGTAGGCTACCCTCTCTTTTTTATTCTTATTTGCCCTGAATTTTTCGTCCCTTAACCTTTCGACCTGTCTCACTCTATCCGCTAATTGTGCCATATCCCTCAGATACTGGGTATCTAGTTTCTTCCTTATAGAATAGTCTAGTCCCCCTGCGGCCATTTCGACCAACTCATGTTCTGGCACTGGGGTGAAACATCTAGCCTTTAACAGTCTGAACCTATTTAAATAATCATCTATTGGTTCGGAGTGTTTTCTCTTGACACTGGCTAATTCTTTCAGACTTATTTTTGTTTGTCCCATGTAGAATTGTTCATGGAACAGCCTTTCTAATTGGGTCCACGTGTATACTGAATTTGCGGGCAAAGATGTAAACCAAGTAAACGCGTTCTTTGTCAAAGAACTAGGGAAATATTTTATTTTCAAATTTTCGTTGCGGGCTATCTCCCCTGCCTCGATCAGATAACGTGCCACATGTTCTATAGTGGACTCACTAGTGTCCCCTGAGAACTTTGTGAACTTAGGGACTTTCCACCTTGGTGGCAATTCTTCTTGCAGAATATATTCTGATAGTGGGGATGCGTAACTAGGCCTTTGTAAACCCATGTTCATCCCATTTTGTGCCATTATCGTTTCGACCATGGCTGCCAAATTGTTTTCGACAGGCGGATTATTATACCGCATCCGTTGTTGCAATACAGCATCCGCGTCCTGGCCTCTCTGGATTACTATCCTTCTAGGCTCTTGTGGAATGGGGATTTCGACACGAGGCTGTTCGACTACATCCTCTTGGTTTCTGACGTTCGTTTGAGGATTGTCTAACGGTATCTGGTTTATCGTAGGCTCTTCCTGGACCGCTACCGCTGGGTTATGAATCACTTGTTCTCTGTGTCGAGTTTGAGGGACTCCAAAGAAATCAGCAATGCGCGTCATTTGCGCTGCCAATACTTGGTTTGTTTGAGTGGTGTTTTGTATTAGTGGATTAAACACCGCTCCCATTTGTTGCGTCAACATTTGGACCATGTCATGATTACTTTCGTCCATCTGCTGTCTAATCACTTGCGCCGAATTATTTGTTATCGGCGGCACGTAAAGTGGTTGTTGATTCAATCTACTCATGTTTCCACCATATCCTGACCCTTGTAAGGGTGAAGACACGTTGGCCATCGAATCTGAATATATTAACGGGGAGTTATGTAAACTTGCCATCACCGAAGTTGGCATTCCGAAGGGCTGTTCCCTACCAGGCGGAGGCAAGGTGAAATTCGTTACGAAAGGCCTAGAAGTGTTTCCCACAGGGGGGGGTGTCCCAATGGGCATTTGTTGTGCCCTGAAGGACGAACTAGGCGCGTTTTGCGACATCGAAACCGCTGGTATCGACCCTGCTGACGAAGGTACAGCCCCTGACACAGGGACCGATCCTATATTGCCTTTTGTCGAAGGGATAGGGTTAGATACTGGGATGGATTCGTTAGGATTATTTGGCTGGTTTGCCATTTTCTTTACTCTTGTTCTTTTAGGTATTTCTACTTCGGACACGGCTAATTTACCGCTTCTCAGTCTCATACAATGAAGAACAAATTTTGATTAATGATTATCTAACTTTCTAAATTTCTGCACTGTCCCACTGGGCGTGCCAATTTGTTCGCTGTGAAATTTGGCGAACAACCTCTGGTTTACCAAAACTTGTAGAATTGGGTCACTTGCAGGATCAACCACACAAATCCTAGGACATGTGCAGATTTAGATGGTCTTGAAGATGTCTAAAATCACTTTCATATCTTTCATTTCTGTTCTCTAAGTGTTTTACGTCGATATATGTTGATTAAAATGTTAAGTAGATGTAAATTTAACAAGATAAAGTAAATGGCAGAAATTGACTGATGAAATGTAAAGTGTCGAAAAGTAGAAAGTGCAGAAAGATAAATGACTGGAAAACATAAAAGGAATTTGTAAAGAACTTTGAACTTTATAAAATAAACTTTGAAAGAATTGGTGTTTGTTTACACATACATTTTCCAAATATGACTCTTTTCTCTCACACGGGTACTTTGAGCATTTTCAGGAATTTTGTATAAGTAATTTTTCACACCCTTTTTAGATAATAACTACCCTATATATACATAAACAACATAACTGTCATTAACGACTAAATCCTAAAACTACGACACATGGCTTTCCTCCTTTCGCCAGATGCTTCCACGCGTCTTCTGCCAAACGTCACAACTTTTTAAATTCAAATTTATACATTAAGTCGAAATGACGTCTTCCTTCAGGATTTTTGTCGAAATGACGAAACCTCCCTCTTGTCGAAGTGTCGAACCATACTTATTAATCAAATCGTTCCAACCCATGTCATCATTTGTCGAAAACATCATTTCTTACACCAAATCTCATGGCGTCGAAAACGCACGTATACAGTATCATAAGGATAATTAACCTGAAAAATAAAGTTAGCTTCATGCCATGTCATGATGCATGAGATGTTTTATGCTTCTGAGACTAAATGCGAACAATGTATGCATGCGTATGTTGTGAAATGACGTAATGAATGAATTATGCGTCTGAAATAAATGCGAACATTGTATGCATGTATATGATGCGAAGTGATGCATGAATAGATTATGTGTTTGAAACTTTTGCTGGGGAAAAATAAATCCCCATATTCTGGTTGGAGATATTTGTATCGATGACCCTTTCTTAACTGGGGGTACTTGATTTCTATCTGATGGTGGAAACACTCAACAGAGCCTGGCTGGGGGTGGAAGAGATGATCAATTTGTCTGGGGAATAATCGGCTTTGCTGGGGAATAGAATTGGCAACGGATTCATTGGAAAGCATGGTTAGACCTTATCCTCGATCCCGAAGTCTTGTAGTAATCGCTATTTCTATTTTATGCATGCATTTTTGGTAAACATCAATCATATTCAAATGCATATATTAATTCAAATCAAATCAATGGACGTTTATGCAAACAAAACAGAGGAAGTAAAACAAAAGCATTTTTTTTTTTGGAAATAAAATTGGATTGATTTTGAAAGAGGGCCTATAAACAGGCAGTTTGAGTACAAGGAGACAAAAATCCTAGTAAGAGGAAATTGTCAAGAAAACAAAGAAGAAGCTATGCAGAAAAAGTCCTATTGATTTTAATTCCACTACTGTCATTATGTCTTCAAGCCTCTCATCTCCTGCTGTCGGATAAAAGTGATTAGCTTGTTCAGTCCTTAGTGTAACACCTCGATAAAATATGATAATTATTTAATTTAAGTTAATAGTATATTTATTAATTTAATTAAATAATTGGATTATTATTGGAATTATTATTATTATTGGAATAAAATAAATTGGAATTGGAATTGGAGTATATATATAAAGAGTTCCATTTGGTAAAGAGAGTTTTCACGTGAAAGCAGAGAAGCGACCAAAAGTGGAGAAAGGGCAAAGAGGAAGAGCAAGAGCGCAAGGGTTGAAGAAGGGAAGAGCTTGAAGCTAAAGGATTGTCGGATTAACTCAGGTAAGGGGGGTTTATCGTCGTTTAATGGGTATTATGGGTTAACATGTAATGGGTAGTGATAAGCCGTTGAATTGACCCTAATTCGGATTATGAATGCTGAAAATTGTGATGGATAAGTTATGTTAAAAACTGAAATTGAATCTATGTTTGGGTGAGTCGTGATTTTCCGAACGTGTAGCTTTTTACGGAATTGGAATCGGAGGTCCGGAAGTCCTCCAACGGCGGAAAATGCGGAGAATTCTGCATTCTGCTTCGTGTTAGCGCAGGAACAGCTTTCTGTCTTGCGTTAACCGGTTAACCCAGGGTGTTAACCGGTTAACACTATTATGAATTGGGAAAAATTGTTGTTCTGTCTGCGTTAACCGGTTAACCCAGGGCGTTAACCGGTTAACACTGTTAAAATTTGCCAGGAAGCGTGTTCTGTCCTGCGTTAACCGGTTAACCCAGGGTGTTAACCGGTTAACACTGTTGAAAGTGGAAAAATTAATATTTAAAATGTTGTGTACATGTTTGATGGTTGGCCTATATCGGTGTATGATATAGTAGGGATCATTTCCCGTTGTTTTGAGCAGTATAGGTATTAGTAAAGTGTGCTAATACTGTGATTGAATTATTTGGCATGACATGATATGAGTATGTGATAAATATGCCGATGATGTGTGAAAATATGCATAATGTTGTGAATGTATATATTATGCATGTATTTGTGAATGGACTGTTTTATGGCTTAGAGTGTGAGCATATGTCCATTGTGGATTGTTGTTGATGGTTGTATGCTAGGTGAATTAACATGCATATTGTGGCCTTTATGGTGGTAGATAATTCCCATGGTGAGGAATTAGTGAGTAAATCATTGTGGATTGTTGTTGATGTTTGCATGCTAGGTGATTAGCATGCATAGCATAGCCCTTGGGGTGGTAGCTAATTCCCATGGTGAGGAATTAGTGAGTGAGTCACTAGGTCTCAAATGAGTGGGACTAGTGGGCTTGGTAGCCGTATCTGGATTTGATCGGTGAGGTTGAACTATATGTTCACGAATAGTCGGTACCGCATGCATGGAGTCTCATTGCATAATGTATGTATTGTGTATAATATGAATGGATGTGTTCCAATATTATACGTGTATTTTGATGTTTATGTTGAGTATGATTGTGATGATGAGTTGATATTGCCGTTGTTGAAGGTGTGATCTGATTAGGGTGAATGAATGTGTTAATTTACTTAGCATTACATGATATTTTATAATGCTTATTATATCGATTGAGGAACTCACCCTTACAACTATTCTTCAGGTAACGAGCAGTGATTGAGTAAAAGCTAGTACTTGGAGTCTAGTGTAGTTCCTTAGTGGGTCATGCTCTGGTAGATGTAACATCGGGACGGGATGTTTTACCTTATTTTCATTGTTGGTTGTTGAACAAGTTTTACATGTAATGTGTTACATGGTTTGCATGATTGATTAGATCTTTATCCGCTGCGTATTGTGCAATGTTTTATTTTGATAAATAAATGAGTATGACCAGATATTTTGGAACATGGTGTGAAGTGTCAAGTGTGACACCCTTAAATTGCATATCTACTCTGATTTATATTTTGTTGTTTTAATTAATTATTGGGGTATTTTAGAAGGGTGTTACATTAGTGGTATCAGAGCATAGTCGGTCGAGTCGAGTCGTAATTATTCTGTTTCCCTGTACGGGATAGGTGTTGTGTAACCCTATCAGTACTTATTGTTTTAGCTTGTTGGGCTTTCAGAATAGAGATGGCTGGAAGAGGTAGAGACGATGCTGCGATTGCTGAGGCTCTGGGTATGCTAGCTGGAGTACTTGGAGGGAATCCGAATGTTGTGGGATCGGGAGCTGCTCGTCAACTGAGTGAGTTCCAGAAGAATAATCCTCCAATGTTCAAGGGAGCATACGATCCAGATGGTGCTCAGAAGTGGTTGAAGGAGATCGAAAGGATCTTTCGAGTGACTGAGTGTGCCGATAACCAGAAGGTCAGGTTCGGTACGCATATGCTGTCAGAGGAAGCAGATGATTAGTGGGTTGCTACCCGCACTGAGTTGGAAGTTGCTGGGAATGCTGAGATCACTTGGGCGGTGTTCAGGGAGAGATTCCTGAGGAAGTACTTTCCAGAGGATGTCAGAGGAAAGAAAGAGATAGAGTTCTTAGAATTGAAGCAGGGCAACCGGTCTGTTACTGAGTATGCTGCTAAGTTCACAGAGCTGTCGAAGTATTACACTCCCTATGATGAGGCTACTGGAGAATTTTCAAAATGTGTGAAGTTTGAGAACGGGTTACGTCCCGAGATCAAGCAGGCTATTGGGTATCAGCGGATTTGAGTGTTTTCTGATTTGGTTGACTGTTGCAGGATTTTTGAACAGGATACCAAGGCTAGAGTAGAGAGCTATCAGCAAAGGGTTGATAGGAAAGGCAAGAATCAGAATGATCGTGGGAAACCGTATGCAGCTGGCAAGGGTTTCCAGAGACAAAGTAGGATGAAGAGGCCTAGTGGGGGAGACTCCAGTGCCCCTGCTAAGTGTTACAGATGTGGTCAGGCCGGACATCGTATCCATGAGTGTACCAGTAATGAGAAGAAGTGTTTCAAGTGTGGAAAAGGTGGTCACTTGGCTGCAGAGTGCCGGTTGAAGACTGTGACTTGTTTCAACTGTGGAGAGGTGGGTCATATCAGTCCACAGTGTCCTAAGCCGAAGAAAGAGAACCAGTCGGGAGGCAAGGTCTTTGCTTTATCGGGTTCTGAGACTTCTGCAGATGATCGTTTGATCCGAGGTACGTGTTATATTAATGGCTTTCCTCTTGTAGCTATTATTGACACAGGTGCGACTCATTCCTTTATATCTTTGGATTGTGCTGTGAAACTTAAATTAGAGATATCTGAGTTGCACGGTAGTATGGTGATTGATACTCCTGCGAAGGGTTCAGTGATTACTACTTCAGTTTGTTTAAATTGTCCTTTGAGTATTTTTGGTAGAGACTTTGGGATGGACCTTGTGTGTCTTCCACTAGTGCAGATTGATGTTATCTTGGGTATGAACTGGTTGGTGTTTAACCGAGTTTATATCAACTGTTTTGATAAGACTGTGATATTTCCTGAGATTGAGGAAGGAAAGAGTTTGTTTCTATCAGCAAAGCAAGTGAATGAGGCAGTAGCAGATGGGGCAGAGTTGTTTATGCTGTTAGCAACTTTGGAGGCTAAAGATAAACTGGTGATTTGCGATCTAGCCGTGGTGTGTGATTTTCCTGATGTGTTTCCTGAAGAAGTGAATGAATTACCTCCAGAGCGTGAAGTTGAGTTCTCGATTGATTTGGTACCTGGTACTAGGCCGGTGTCGATGGCTCCGTACCGTATGTCTGCTGTTGAGTTAACTGAATTGAAGAGTCAGTTAGAAGATCTGTTGGATAAGAAGTTTATTTGTCCGAGTGTGTCACCGTGGGGTGCACCAGTGTTATTGGTTAAGAAGAAAGAAGGTACTATGAGGTTGTGTGTGGACTACAGGCAACTGAATAAAGTGACGATCAAGAATCGGTATCCTTTGCCGAGGATTGATGATTTGATGGATCAGTTGGTTGGTGCGAGTGTGTTCAGCAAAATAGATTTGAGATCGGGGTATCATCAGATACGTGTGAAAACTGAGGATATTCAAAAGACTGCTTTCAGAACAAGGTATGGACATTATGAGTATTCTGTAATGCCTTTTGGTGTGACTAATGCGCCTGGGGTATTTATGGAGTATATGAATAGGATTTTCCATCCGTACCTAGACAAGTTTGTTGTGGTGTTTATTGACGATATTTTGGTGTATTCGAAATCTGAAGAAGAGCATGCTGAACATTTGAGAGTGGTTTTAGGAGTTCTACGAGAAAAGAAGTTATTTGCTAAACTGTCTAAGTGTGAATTTTGGTTAGAAGAGGTTAGTTTTCTTGGTCATGTGATTTCAAGAGGTGGTGTTGCTGTTGATCCTTCTAAGATAGAAGCGGTATCTAAGTGGGAAGCTCCGAAGTCGGTTTCTGAGATAAGAAGTTTTCTTGGACTTGCAGGTTATTATAGGAAATTCATTGAGGGATTTTCTAAGTTGGCGTTACCGTTGACGATGTTGACTAGAAAGGGGCAAGCGTTTGTTTGGGACTCAAAATGTGAAGAAGGTTTCCAAGAGTTAAAGAGAAGGTTAACTACTGCTCCTATTCTGATATTACCGAGTCCGTCGGAACTATTTGAGGTTTACTGTGATGCTTCATTGTTGGGTTTGGGTGGTGTTTTGATGCAGAATAAGTAGGTTGTAGCTTATGCTTCGAACAACTGAAGGTTCATGAGAGGAACTATCCGATACACGATTTAGAGTTGGCAGCTGTGGTATTTGTTCTGAAGTTATGGAGGCATTACTTGTACGGGTCAAGATTTGAGGTTTTCAGTGACCATAAAAGTTTAAAGTATTTGTTTGATCAGAAAGAGCTGAATATGAGACAGAGGAGATGGTTAGAGTTTCTGAAGGATTATGACTTTGGTTTGAATTACCATCCGGGTAAAGCAAACGTAGTGGCTGATGCATTGAGTCGGAAATCATTGCATATGTCTATGTTAATGGTTAAGGAATTGGATTTAATTGAGCAGTTTAGAGACTTGAGTTTGGTGTGTGAGAGTACTCACAATAGTGTTAAATTGGGAATGTTGAAGTTAACGAGTGGTATTCTGGATGAGATTAGAGAGGGTCAGAAATCCGATGTGCTTTTGGTTGATAAGTTGACTCTAGTGAATCAAGGTCAAGGTGGTGAATTCAGAGTTGATGAGAATGGTGTTTTGAAATTTGGTAATCGGGTGTGTATTCCGGATGTTACCGAACTTAAGAAGAGTATTCTTGAGGAAGGACATCGTAGTGGCCTGAGTATTCATCCTGGAGCTACGAAGATGTATCATGATTTGAAAAAGTTATTTTGGTGGCCGAGAATGAAAAGAGAAATTGCGAGTTTTGTTTATTCTTGTTTGACTTGTCAGAAGTCAAAGATTGAGCATCAGAAGCCGTCTGGGCTAATGCAACCGTTGGCTATTCCAGAGTGGAAGTGGGATAGTATCAGTATGGATTTTGTTTCTGGTTTACCGAGGACAATTAAGAATTTTGAAGCTATTTGGGTGATTGTTGACAGATTGACAAAATCGGCTCATTTCATTCCGATCAGAATGGATTATCCGTTAGAGAGATTAGCTGAGTTGTATATTGAGAAAATTGTAAGTTTGCATGGTATTCCGTCGAGTATTGTTTCGGACAGAGATCCTAGATTTACATCGAAGTTCTGGGAAGGTTTGCAGAGGGCTTTGGGAACTAAGCTGAGATTGAGTTCTGCATATCATCCGCAGACTGATGGTCAGACTGAGAGGACGATTCAGTCACTGGAGGATCTTTTAAGAGCTTGTGTTTTGGAAAAGGGAGGTGCTTGGGATTGTTATTTACCTTTGATTGAGTTTACCTACAACAATAGTTTTCATTCGAGCATTGGTATGGCACCGTTTGAAGCTTTGTATGGTAGGAGATGTCGGACACCTTTATGTTGGTATGAGTCCGGTGAGAGTGTTGTGGTTGGACCGGAGATTGTTCAACAAACTACGGAAAAGATTAAGATGATTCAGGAGAAGATGAGGATTGCTCAGAGTCGTCAGAAGAGTTATCACGACAAGAGGAGGAAGTCACTTGAGTTTCAAGAAGGAGATCATGTGTTTCTTCGTGTTACTCCGATAACTGGGGTTGGTCGAGCTTTGAAGTCGAAGAAGTTGACACCTCGATTTATTGGTCCTTATCAGATTTTGGAGAGGATAGGGGAGGTAGCCTATCGTATCGCTTTACCGCCGTCACTTGCGAATTTGCATGAGGTTTTTCATGTGTCTCAGTTGAGGAGGTACATTCCTGATCCGTCGCATGTGGTCCAAGTAGATGATGTACAGGTGAGAGATAACCTGACTGTTGAAACATCACCTATGAGGATCGAGGATCGAGAGTTGAAGCAGTTGCGGGGTAAAGAGATTGCTTTGGTAAAGGTAGCTTGGGGAGGACCAGCAGGTGGCAATGTGACTTGGGAACTTGAGAGTCAGATGAAGGAGTCTTATCCAGAGTTATTCGCTTGAGGTATGTTTTCGAGGACGAAAACTCTTTTAGTGGGGGAGAGTTGTAACACCCCGATAAAATATGATAATTATTTAATTTAAGTTAATAGTATATTTATTAATTTAATTAAATAATTGGATTATTATTGGAATTATTATTATTATTGGAATAAAATAAATTGGAATTGGAATTGGAGTATATATATAAAGAGTTCCATTTGGTAAAGAGAGTTTTCACGTGAAAGCAGAGAAGCGACCAAAAGTGGAGAAAGGGCAAAGAGCAAGAGCAAGAGCGCAAGGGTTGAAGAAGGGAAGAGCTTGAAGCTAAAGGATTGCCGGATTAACTCAGGTAAGGGGGTTTATCGTCGTTTAATGGGTATTATGGGTTAACATGTAATGGGTAGTGATAAGCCGTTGAATTGACCCTAATTCGGATTATGAATGCTGAAAATTGTGATGGATAAGTTATGTTAAAAACTGAAATTGAATCTATGTTTGGGTGAGTCGTGATTTTCCGAACGTGTAGCTTTTTACGAAATTGGAATCGGAGGTCCGGAAGTCCTCCAACGGCGGAAAATGCGAAGAATTATGCATTCTGCTTCGTGTTAGCGCAGGAACAGCTTTCTGTCTTGCGTTAACCGGTTAACCCAGGGTGTTAACCGGTTAACACTGTTATGAATTGGGAAAAATTGTTGTTCTGTCTGCGTTAACCGGTTAACCCAGGGCGTTAACCGGTTAACACTGTTAAAATTTGCCAGGAAGCGTGTTCTGTCCTGCGTTAACCGGTTAACCCAGGGCATTAACCGGTTAACACTGTTGAAAGTGGAAAAATTAATATTTAAAATGTTGTGTACATGTTTGATGGTTGGCCTATATCGGTGTATGATATAGTAGGGATCATTTCCCGTTGTTTTGAGCAGTATAGGTATTAGTAGAGTGTGCTAATACTGTGATTGAATTATTTGGCATGACATGATATGAGTATGTGATAAATATGCCGATGATGTGTGAAAATATGCATAATGTTGTGAATGTATATATTATGCATGTATTTGTGAATGGACTGTTTTATGGCTTAGAGTGTGAGCATATGTCCATTGTGGATTGTTGTTGATGGTTGTATGCTAGGTGAATTAGCATGCATATTGTGGCCTTTATGGTGGTAGCTAATTCCCATGGTGAGGAATTAGTGAGTAAATCATTGTGGATTGTTGTTGATGTTTGCATGCTAGGTGATTAGCGTGCATAGCATAGCCCTTGGGGTGGTAGCTAATTCCCATGGTGAGGAATTAGTGAGTGAGTCACTAGGTCTCAAATGAGTGGGACTAGTGGGCTTGGTAGCCGTATCTGGATTTGATCGGTGAGGTTGAACTATATGTTCACGAATAGTCGGTACCGCATGCATGGAGTCTCATTGCATAATGTATGTATTGTGTATAATATGAATGGATGTGTTCCAATATTATACGTGTATTTTGATGTTTATGTTGAGTATGATTGTGATGATGAGTTGATATTGCCGTTGTTGAAGGTGTGATCTGATTAGGGTGAATGAATGTGTTAATTTACTTAGCATTACATGATATTTTATAATGCTTATTATATCAATTGAGGAACTCACCCTTACAACTATTTTTCAGGTAATGAGCAGTGATTGAGTAGAAGCTAGTACTTGGAGTCTAGTGTAGTTCCTTAGTGGGTCATGCTCTGGTAGATGTAACATCGGGACGGGATGTTTTACCTTATTTTCATTGTTGGTTGTTGAACAAGTTTTACATGTAATGTGTTACATGGTTTGCATGATTGATTAGATCTTTATCCGCTGCGTATTGTGCAATGTTTTATTTTGATAAATAAATGAGTATGACCAGATATTTTGGAACATGGTGTGAAGTGTCAAGTGTGACACCCTTAAATTGCATATCTACTCTGATTTATATTTTGTTGTTTTAATTAATTATTGGGGTATTTTAGAAGGGTGTTACACTTAGCACTTGGGTGAAGCTGTCTGAGAACGGGACATAGTCATACGCTTTTAATCCCTAATTTTTGCCTGGACCGCCTTTTCAGGTTTCCGGTCCACCAGGATACCCTTTTTTGCCCAAGCCGCCTTTTCAGGTTTTCGACTTGCCGGGTGTACATTTTTATATGTTTATCCCTAATTTTTGCCCGAACCCTTTTGGTTCGCTGGGATGCCCTTACTTTTGCCTAGGTACGTCGACCTAACGGGTCTCTTTTATGCGTAGTATTTTTTAACTATGTCTGCGTTCACGGGATGCGGGAAGTCTTCGCCATCCATTGTAGCAAGTATCATGGCTCCACCAGAGAATACCTTCTTAACTATAAATGGCCCTTCGTATGTGGGAGTCCATTTGCCTCTGGGATCACCTTGTGGTAGAATGATACGCTTGATCACCAAGTCGCCAATTTGATACACCTGTCTCTTGACCTTTTTGTTAAATGCCTGGGTCATGCGCTTCTGATATATCTGTCCATGACAAACAGCCGCAAGTCTCTTCTCATCAATCAAATTTATCTGATCGAGTCGAGTCTGAATCCATTCGTCTTCATCTAATCCTGCCTCTTTCATGATTCTTAGAGAGGGAACCTGAACTTCCACTGGTAAGACGGCTTCCATTCCGTAGACCAAAGAGAACGGAGTTGCCCCTGTCGAAGTGCGCACTGAAGTGCGATAACTGTGAAGAGCAAACGGTAACATCTCATGCCAATCTTTGTATGTTACTGTCATCTTTTGTATAATCTTCTTAATATTCTTATTAGCCGCTTCTACGGCGCCATTCATCTTTGGCCGGTACGGAGAAGAGTTATGGTGTTTTATGTTGAATTGCGTGCAGAGTTCAGTAATCATCTTGTTGTTCAAATTAGTACCATTGTCAGTGATAATTCTTTCAGGGATGCCATACCGACAAATGAGACTATTCTTGATGAATCGTGCCACCACACTCTTGGTGACGGAAGCAAATGAGGCTGCCTCTACCCACTTCGTAAAGTAATCAATAGCAACAAGAATGAAACGATGTCCATTAGAAGCAGTAGGTTTAATATCTCCAATCATATCAATGCCCCACATTGCAAAGGGCCAAGGTGCTGTCAACACGTTCAATGGAGCAGGAGGCACATGTACTTTATCCGCATAGATCTGGCACTTGTGACAAGTTCTGGAGTGATGGTGGCAATCAGTTTCCATGGTAGACCAATAATACCCTGATCTCAGAATCTTCTTGGCCAATGTATGTCCACTAGAATGAGTCCCAAAAATACCGTCATGCATGTCTTCCATAATCCTTTCTGCTTCCTTTCTATCCACACAGCGAAGCAGAGTCGAATCATGATTACGTTTGTATAGTACTCCATTACTCAGAAAGAATTTAGCGGAGAACTTCCTCAGGAATTTCCTGTCATTGATGGATGCCCCTTCAGGGTATTCCTGAGTTTCTAGATATCTTTTCACTTCGTGGAACCAAGGTTTCTCTTCTACTTCATCAGCATTAAGTTCATAACAGTATGCTGGCTCATTTAATCGTTTAATGGTGATCATGGGAGCTTCATTGTCCCATCTGACTCTGAACATAGATGACATGGTAGCCAATGCGTCTGCCAATTGATTCTCTTCTCGTGGAATATGTTCGAATGTAATTTCTTCAAAGTATGGGATTAATGTTAACACCCGCCCTCGATAAGGGATGAGATTCGGATGTTTAGTGTCCCATTCTCCCTTGATCTGACTGATTACTAAGGCTGAGTCTCCGTACACACTTAAAGACTTGATTCTTAGGTCTATAGCAGCTCTGAGTCCCAAAATACATGCTTCATACTCAGCCATATTATTGGTACAATCAAAACATAGTCTAGCAGTGAAAGGCGTGTAGCAACCCCTGGGAGAAATAATTACAACACCAACACCATTGCCCAATGCATTAGAAGATCCGTCAAAAACCATAGTCCATCGGGATCCCAGTTCGGGTCCTTCATCCGGTCCAGGTTCTTCATAATCAGTGACGAGCATGACATCCTCATCTGGGAACTCAAAATTCATAGATTGGTAATCATCCACCGCTTGATGAGCCAAATGATCAGCTAGCACACTTCCTTTGATTGCTTTCTGGGTAGTGTATTGGATATCGTACTCTGTTAAAACCATCTGCCATCTTGCTATTCTTCCGGAGAGGGCAGGTTTCTCAAATATATATTTGATAGGGTCCATCTTAAAATCAATAAAGTGGTGTGATTCAACATATACTGTCTTAGTCGGCGAGCAGCCCAGGCCAAAGCACAACAAGTTTTCTCGAGCAGTGAGTATCTTGTTTCATAGTCGGTAAACCTTTTTCTAAGGTAGTATATGGCATGCTCTTTTCGACCAGACTCGTCATGTTGCCCCAACACACACCCCATTGAATTTTCTAACACGGTCAAATACATGATTAGAGGTCTTCCTTCAACGGGTGGTACCAGAATTGGTGGTTCCTGGAGATATTTCTTGATTTTGTCAAAAGCTTCTTGGCATTCATCGTTCCATATCATCTCTTGATTTTTCCTCAGTAATTTGAAGATGGGTTTGCAGGTAGCGGTCAAATGGGAGATAAATCGGGCAATGTAATTCAACCGTCCCAATAAGCCTCTGACTTCTTTATCCGTACGAGGAACTGACATTTCTTGAATAGCTCTCACCTTAGCCGGGTCAACCTCAATTCCTTTATCACTGACAATAAAGCCCAAGAGTTTACCGGATCTTACTCCAAAGGTGCATTTGTTCGGGTTCAATCTCAACTTGTATTTCTTCAACCTCTCAAACAGTTTGTATAAATGATCGAGATGTTCTTCTTCAGTATGAGATCTGGCTATCATGTCATCCACATATACTTCTATCTCATGATGGATCATATCATGGAACAAAACCACCATAGCACGCTGGTATGTTGCCCCAGCGTTTTTTAAACCGAAGGGCATCACTTTATAACAGAAAGTGCCCCATTGCGTCACAAACGTAGTTTTCTCCATGTCTTCAGGTGCCATCTTAATTTGGTTATAACCCGAGAATCCATCCATGAAGGAGAATACCTTGTGTTGAGCGGTGTTGTCTACCAGAACATCAATGTGCGGGAGTGGAAAGTCGTCTTTGGGACTAGCTTTATTCAGATCTCTGTAATCTACACACATTCGCACCTTACCATCCTTCTTTGGCACTGGTACCACATTAGCAACCCATTGCGGATAAGAAGTAACGGCCAGAAAACCTGCATTAAATTGTTTCATAACCTCGGCTTTGATTTTCTCAGACATTTCAGGACGCATGCGCCGAACCTTTTGCTTGACGGGACGACAATCTTCCTTCGTCGGCAAACGATGCACTACTATGTCAGTATCCAGTCCTGGCATGTCTTCGTAGGACCAGGCAAAAATCTCTATGTAGTCATGTAACATCTGAATCAATCTTCCTTTGACACTGTTTTCCAAGCCGGCTCCTATTTTGACTTCTTTCTTGTCTATTTCGGTACCCAGATTTACAGTCTCAATTGATTCCTCATGCGGCTGTATAGTTCTTTCTTCTTGCAGTAACAGTCTGGCAAGTTCTCCAGGTACTTCACAATCTTCCTCACTTCCATCCTCGGCTTGGTAGATCGGATTTTCAAAGTCATAATGAACAGTAGTAGAACTATTATCAACAGGATCCAGAGTGGGTATGGATCTGCAATTCGTTACGTGAGTGTGTGTAAGAAAACATAGCTTGTTTGGAAGATGACAGGAAAGATAAAGAGCGCAATATTTGAATGCAAAAAGTCCATTGATTTATTGAATGTGAATATGCTTATGAAAATGACAAAACCCTTAACAAATTAGCTATTGTGCCCCGGGTTTAGACACAATGCTTTAAGAAGTTCGATTGTAAAAATTAAAAAAAAATTGCAACACTAAAATAGACAATAACAATTACTCCTGACTAAAGGAAATCGGGATAGTGTCTTCAGCCTTCCAATTGTTGAGTCCGTCACCAATTGTTGGGAAAATCCAGCTATCCAGGTCGCAATCGCTGTCAGCATCTTCTATAGCATTAACCTGATCTTTGACTATCTTCTCAGAGTTAAACCCCAGGCCAAATTTATCAGACTTGTATGGCACGTTGATCAGTTGACCCTAGCCAGTGCGACTACCCTCTTCAACCACGGCTTGAGCGTCCTTCAGAGAAATCATAGCAGGAGGAGCGCGAATAACCTTGGGCACACGGGAAGTTGGCTTAAGGACAGGACTAGTCGGAGGAACTACTTCAAATGATTGAGAAGGAGTCTCAAAGAATTCACCATCCATCTCGACGTATCTGAAGGCATGTACACTGTTGACAATGTATTCTTCTTCTCCACACACGGTGACAATCTTGCCCTCTATTGGATACCTCAGCTTTTGATGGAGGGACGAAGCTACAGCACTTGCCCCATGAATCCAAGGGCGTCCCAGCAAGCAGGAATAGGCAGGACGAATGTTCATCACGTGAAAGGTAGTGTTGAAGACTTGAGGTCCTATTTTGATAGGGAGGACCACTTCACCGTGGACAACGCTCTTCGCACCATCGTAAGCACGCACCACAATGTCACTAGGCTTTAGTTCAATGCTTTTACCATCAAGTTTATCGAGCACAACTTTCGGCAGCACATTCAAAGAAGAGCCATTATCGATCAACACATGAGACAAGGTGATCCCCTTACACTCAATGGAGATATGCAGAGCTTTATTGTGATTCTTTCCTGCTGGTGTCAGGTCAGTATCAGAAAAGCCCAGGCCATTGTCAACAGCCAAGTTAGCGACATAATTTTCGAACTGGTCGACAGATGTCTCCTGAGGTACATGGGCGGTCTTCAAGAATTTTATCAACGCGTTGGCATGAGATTTAGAAGATAACAGCAAGGATAACATCGAGATCTTAGACGGAGTATGTCCCAACTGTTCTACCACATCAAAATCACTCTTGCGGATGATTTTCAGCACTTCTTCCATTTCTTGTTTGGCAACATCTTCGGTAGTAACTTCGACCGGGGTCTCTGACTGAGAAGGGTGGACTGGTTCCTTTCCTCGAGTTTCCAGGGCAGGAGGTGAGATTTCTGGAGAGAATATCCTTCCACTTCGAGTAATTTTACTAGTCCCAACAATGCCATTAGGATTAGTAGAATTATCAACTTGCTTTACGCCATGGATGTAAACATCACCTCCATAATTTCACGGAATAACTTTGCTTGAGGAATACGGCACTGGGCCAGGTGCAGTAATGATTAGGGGAGCTACCTTGGGCTCAGCAGTAATCTTCACAGGCGCCCTAGTAGCGGTAATCTTCACTGGAACTTTGGACCTGGCAATCACAAATATTTCTTCAATAGGGTTCTCTGCCTTAGGAACCTTTTCAAAGAGAATTGTACGATCATCCATCAGCTGTTGAATACCATTCTTCAACTCCAAACAATCATTGGGTCGGAGTATGCAGAGATCGCAATTTTCAGCACAACCTGGAAATAAACCAACTTGCACTAAATTCTTCTTGATGATCAGGAGAGGAGATGTTAAGTCAGCTACATTAGAAACATGAGAATAGTCCTCCACAACATTAACAGTCTTGTCATGATTAGGCATGGGAGCAGTGATGACATTAGGAGTCTCTGGCGGGTCAAATTCAATTTCTCCAGCGTCGATCATATCCTGAATCTTATTCTTCAACAACCAACAATCGTTTGTATCATGCCCATGGCTATCGGAGTGATATGCACACCTGGCATTGGGATTATAACGAGGAGAAACAGTGTTAACATTTGCAGGAGGGCCTCTGAGGGTAATTAGATTTGCCTTTAGCATACTCTGCAGTGCTTGTGCTAAAGTCATATTAATCTTGGTAAACTGCCTTCTTGGCCTGTCTTGCCTGTGCTGGAAGTTTTGAGATGGCGGTGCTGCAATCGTAACTGCTCCAACGGCATGGTCACGATTTTTCTTGCTATGACTCCTTTCACTGTACACAGCATTTGATTCGTTCTTTCCCTGATGGGTCTTTCTGATGCTTGCGGAGGTGGCTGCCTGTATCTTTCCACTTCGAATACCACTTTCAACATGTTCCCCTGTCAATATCAGGTCAGTGAAACCCGATGAAGAACTTCCCAGTAGATGCCTGTAGAATGGACCAGTCAGTGTCCCCATGAACATATCCACTAATTCTCGATCAGTCATAGGGGGTTTGACTCTGCCAGCCAAATCTCTCCATTTTTGAGCATATTCTTTGAAGCTTTCTTTAGATCCCATAGTCATACTCTGCAACTGTATCCGAGTAAGCGCCAATTCAGAATTATACTGGTAGTGCTTGTAGAAAGTTGTCGCTAAATCAGTCCAGGTGCGGATGTTAGAGCTCTCGAGCTGGTAATACCACTCCAACTGTGTGCCAGACAGACTCTCTTGGAAGAAATGGATCCATAGCTTCCTATCAGTGGTATACGGCTGAATCTTTCTCACATAAGCTCTCAGATGCATCTGAGGACAGGATGCCTCATCGTATTTAGTGAACGTGGGGATCTTGAATTTGCAAGGAATGACCACATCAGAGACCAGTCCCAAGCTTCCGAAATCCAGACCGGGCGCCTTCTGACCCTCCATAGCTAGCATACGTTCTTCTAGCAATTTGTACTTGTCATCTTTTGGAGAGTATTGTTCATTCTCATAGTCTTCATCTTCGTCCTCCTGGCTGAAAGGATCAACATTCTCATCTTCTGAATCTGTCCCCTCTTCTTGATCCTTCGGAATTCTAATCTTGACTCCTGCAGTCTGTCCTTTAAGCCTTCTTCCCGGGTTAATGTAACTCACAGGTTTCTGGTCTTTCTTCTTCTCGAGCAAGAGGGCCTTCAGTTCCTCCTGCCCCTTGGATAAGCTTAGCATCATCTCCTGGAATTGAGCATTCTGAGCCTGGAGATCTTTGACAGTTTGTTCGAGAGCCATTTTTCTGTTTAGAAGGAAGACCGTAAGAATATTGATCTTTGAGAATACCTGTTATGCAATGTTATGCTATGCAATGTATGAAATGTTTTCAAGGACTTTTGGAATTTAACTTTGCGTAAACCACCAACAAGAGAGAAACTTTTATTACTAATTTCTTTAATCAATGTTCATTACAAAAAGAATAATAATAAAAATACAATGAAAGCTCAAGTCTCCCAGGGGCGATTTCTTTTTGGGCGAAGATATGTATTGAGTCTTCGTTCCTCATTAAGCTGACTGGTAAGTTCTAACACTTTCTTCTTTTCTGCATTGAACTGAGCTTCGAAAGTATCCCTTTCCTCTCTCAACTGGGTCCATGATCTCTTCAATTCCTCAACATCGGTAGGCATGTCTGGATAAGGAATGATCTGAGAAGCACCTCCTTCAACTCCTGGTTCAACAATCAATGGTCCGGCTGCAAGATATGGCATGACAAGTTCACGAGCTCTGGCGCGTACCCATCTGAGATAAGGCTCCATAGGAATAGAATTTTTCTGTCCTAAAGTGCTTCTTTTCACCATGCCCCAGGCTCGTACAAACCTTTGACGGAGACCTTGAGAGTCATTGTCATAGTCAAACACTGTACCTTGAATAATCATTTCATGTGGACCATCTCTTCGAGCACAACCGAACTGACGTAGGGCTAAGGCAGGATTATAAGTAATACCTCCTCTTATCCCCATGAGTGGTACATTAGGAAATTCTCCACAACGGTCGATGAGGATAACATTTTCTCTGAGATTAGAACACCAACGGATGTCTGAATGGGAGAGTGCCATTATCCTTTGAGACCATTTCAGACTTTGATCATTCTTCAAGACTGATTGAGGAAGGTGCGAAATAAACCACCTAGACAATAAAGGTATGCAGCACATGAGAGTCCCTTGTCTCTTCATAGTACGGGTGTGAAGGGAATGCAAAATATCTCCAAGCAAGGTAGGCACAGGGTTATGAGTGAGAAATATCTTAATAGCATTCATGTCTATGAACTGGTCCGGATTAGGGAATAACACCAAACCATAGATTAGTAATGCTAGGACATCCTCGAAAGCATGGACATCCATAACCTTTAGGAATTCTCGGGCCTTATTTATCAGAAATTTGGCAAGTAAACCCTTAACTCCACTTCTTGTTACCCAATTGGTTTCAATATCGGACTTTGTCATGTGTAAAGCTGCGGCAACCTCTTCAGACTTCAGAATCTTCTCTAAACCGCTGAAAGGTGTTTGATCAAGGATAGGTATCCCAAGCAGTCTGGAGAATTCTTCTAATGTGGGTACCAACTGATAATCTGGGAATGTGAAGCAATGATGTTTAGGATCAAAGAACTGGAATAAAACTCTCATCATATCTTCTTTGAAACCAGTGGTAACCAAATTGAGAAGAGAACCATGTTTCTTGATGAACTGAGCATGATCGGGAAGTTCTGACACTAATTCCTTGAGTTGAGGAGAGATTGCTATAAGATTAATCCGGATAGTCTTCCTGGCAGCCATAACCTGTTTAACAGAGCAAAGCTAAATCCCTAAGTCCTTGAAATGGTTAGTATAATGTTATGATATTATGATGTTATGATGTTATGATGTTATGTAAATAACAAGCACAAGCAAGTCACACAACAGTCATTCCTAAGTTTAAAGGCTTGCATGAGTTCCATAGGTAAGTACCCTCCCCACTGAAGTTTGGTTGGTTCAACCTGTCCTAGAATAGTAACCGGGTTCTAGAAGGATCTCCAATCATTGACCTTCCTTTAAGTCCACTTCAGTGCAACACCAAGTGGTTGACCGAAGCTTCCCTAAAGTCCAATCTCAAAGAGTGTAGTATCGAGTCTCAACCAACCCCAGTCGGAACCGAAGTCAGTTATCTCACTACTTTCTAATGGCTAGGATGAGTCAATTAGGGTTCTAAAGGTCTGGTTAATGCTTTGATGACACCACGCGGAAGCCAAATTTTTCCTCAAGTAAACATGAGGAACATCAGGACATCCAAAGTGTCACATTAACCGTAGCCATCATTTTAACCATTCCAGTATACGCCGGATAGTCGCGATGATCTATTGCTACTTACCTAAGGTACACTAGATCCGGGTGTAGGATCTTTCACTCAAGCATATAATCCCTTAAAAATAAATTAGACAATTCAAATAAGTGATCTTTTTTTTTTTTTAAGATGACCTCTCTTTGTGGTCCCCAGCAGAGTCGCCAGTTCTGTCATACGGCGAACTGACTTTGTGTGTTTTGCTTTTAATCGCAATGTCGCGGATAGCAAGAGTCGCCACCGACTTTTCTTTCATCCAATAAGGAAAGGTGGAAAAGAACAGGAAAGACCTTAATTAAATTTTGGGTTCGGGAGGTACATTATACAAAGGGAAGGTGTTAGCACCCTTTGTATCCATGGTTATCCATGGGCTCTTAAATGCTTGATCACTTATATTTTTCTTGTCTGAAAAAAAGTGTTTGTGAATTGCTTAGAAAATGTTTTGAAAAGAGAGTTTAACTTTGTAATGATTCTAGTATGAATGTATACAAAGTATTTATCTCGTTTAATTTTGAAAGCGGTTTAGAAAAATATAACTTGGCGATGATTCTAGTATGAATGTATACCAAGTGGTGATTTTCTAATATAGACTTTGAAAAGTGTGAGGTGTGAAAAATGTCTTAGGTTGTGAGTCAGCAATTAAGAGTTATACCTACCCAAGGTCGTTATGGGTATTTCCTGTCCTTAGGAGGGTAAAACTGTCCTTACTATTGAGAAGTAAGTAGTTTTATCCTTTGGATGTAAAAGGGTCATCGTAGGGTCATCGATTGGTCATTGAAGGCAACATTTGTAAGGATACCTTAGCATTCGGAGGGACGATCATCATTTAACCGTAAGCTACACCGAAGGGTCATCGAGGGACAAAATCATATATTCGAAGGCAACATCCGAGGGACTATGATTTATTTTATAGGGACATGATGATTTAATTGAGGGGTCTTTGCTAAGTGTATCCCCACATTCGCGGGACATGACCATAATACCGTAATACCGTAAAGCGACAAAGAGAGGTCCAAGATCACTTATTTAAAGGCAAAGTTTTACAATTAATTAGATAGCCGTAATCAATTAGGTAATTAAGTCCACATTAAAATCGATTAAATAATTAGGATGAATCTCCATATTAAAATCAACTAGGTAATTTAGGATGAATCTCCACAAGGGTATCCCACAAATAAAGCGGGATACCTAGCAAACCATTTGTTCCTGGGAATATGTGAACCTTTACAACATTCAGCACACAGGTCAGGATACCAAATCAGGGTGTAATCGAAGATTACACCGCAAAAAGAAATACATCAGTAAGAATGTCAGGCGAAATAGCGCAAGATTAACATAGAACATATCATATAAGCATAGAACAGAACAACCAAAATATTAGCGACTGTCACGTTCGCCTCTGCCTCGCCTGGCGAAGGCCTAGCGAATACTCGCTACATGCTCGCTTAGCGATGCGCTAGCGAGCGGCTGCGGGTTTTGAATTTCAGAACAGTACGGCCTCAACCTGCCGCATGACTTATGGCATCCAATACATGATTACATGGTTCAACATTCACAATATTCAGGCACACTTAAATTCACATGCAAAACCTCAAATATGTTTATGAATTCAATTATAATATCACATGCAAATTAAGCACATAAAGCGGTAATAGTAACGCAAACCTGTTTGCAATCGAATCGCAACCTTGAATTGGCCAGTCGAATTGAGTTGGGCGGCGGTGGCTTTGATGCGAATGAGTTTCCTTCAGGATTCCCTTTAGGGTTGCTTCGAATCCTCTGAGTTAGCCTTCAGGGTTTGCTGCGCCTTCTCTCTATCTCCCGTCTTCGTTTCGTTTTTCCCCCTTTTTCCTGAATGAAGCTTGGCTATTTATAATGCTCCTTTTGTGACCTAATGGGCTTAGAATGAAGCCCAGAATTTTCTGATATCCGCAAGCTTCGCTAGGCGAGCGGTATAGCGAGGGGTTCGCTAGGCGAAGGATTTGCTCGCCTAGCGAGCAAGCCAGTTTGGGCCATTTTCTGGATTTGGCCATCTGTGAGCTGGGCCTTTGTTCTTTTGAGATCAATGCCTTGCAAAATAAGTTGGGGTGCCTTGAAAAATGCCTTGCAATACCAACGGGCAAATTTTAGGGTATGACACATGCGCACATACTCGTCGGGACGCTTACAACCATCTATCTGATGTTTACAAGGCCATTGTCTACAACGAAAGCTTCTTAGTGTTAGCAATGGAGGAATATTGACCTCCATATCAAGGGGACATAGTTTGGCACAACGATGAGATGCGAAGAAAGAAAAAAGGACGACTAAACAACACACGTATTAGAACAGAAATGGATACGGCTGATAAAATGATATGATTATGTAGTATATATCGTCAACCCATACACAATAAGAAAAATTGTCTCAATTTAGTACCTCCTTTCAATTTTTGTAACTTTTGATTTTGATATATTAATAACTTTTTTTGTTACAATAATGTTAACAACAAACATCACCTCAACTTAAACACACTTAAAAACAACAACACTTTCCAACAAGAAACCATATATAACAAAACGAACATTTGTGACAGGTCTAAATAAACAACACATACAACACATATCAAAACAAATAAAAATACTTAACCACAACATTTCTAATTGATTGCAGCAATCAAATTGATATCATTTGGTCCAAACATTATTTTCCTCACATCCTTATCATTTTTAAATCGCATCCACCGACGTACAACATCGTATCTCTCAATACTTCTAATTTTTTCGCCTTCAGGTATGTCTCCGTCTAACCAACAAACCAAATTCCTATGTAATTGTTCGAAACTATAGATGTTCTAGAAGAGCATCTCCATCAGAGGTTTGTCGCTTGAATAAATCACTTTTTCATTATGGCGACGAAGACGAACCATATTTGCAATATAATAAAAAGAGACGTGGAAAAATAAATTACACCACACCTCTATTTATACAAAATTTTTTACATAAACACATAAATGTCATACCAATTTGCACCTCCTCTTTTTCTTTAAACACATGCGTCAATTGGATTGACAACACTAGGTGCAAAAGTCAATTCAATTGACACATCCTCTTTAAATTAAATGGCAGTAGCCAATTGATCTAATACCAATGTTTTTACGTTTTTTTAAAAGTGAAGTAGTTTGACAAATTATTTGAATTGTGGATTATTTCGAAAAAATAAAATAAAAAATAAAATTATTTAAATAAAAAATTCAGAAAATAATATGCGGCAAGTTATTCACCTTTGAATTATTTTAATAAATGAAAAATTCTTAAAAGCACTCGAACTTTCTCGTGTAAAAGAGAAAGTCAAACAATCCATATCCCATATCTACTTGACTTTTCTGGTAGCCATCACAACAGCTACAACAACAGTTTCTCACAGTTCTACAAATCAAAATTTTCATGATAAATTGTAAAATTATTTTATTTTCTAAATATTGTAAATCATTATTATTAGACAAATAATAGTCATTTTAACTTAATAGTATTTTGATAAAGTTTTAACATGATCTTAAATTTTTTTTAAAAATATTAATATATAAAAATAATATAATCATCATTCATAATCAAAATATCATCTTCAAACTATATCCTAATCAAAATAACATCTTTAAAATAATTATTAACATCGATTAAAATAAATTTAATATTTTTAATTTTATATTTATATTCTCATCTTCGAATGATTGAAAATCTTCATCAATATTATTATTCATGATCTGAAAAATAAAATAAATAAATAAAAAACCTAAAAATGCTGGTTTCTTACTCTATTCTTAAAAGAAAATTGTTTCTTACCGAAGTAGTGATAAAAGAGGTTAATTAAGGAGTTCACTCGATAACTCTAATCAAATCTCTAGGTGAACAAGATTCAGCTATTGGAATTAAATTTCTTTAGTAGGCTAGATAGTCATAGACACCTAGACATTTATAATTTCAATTTTTTTTGGGTGCATAATCATTACAGAAAAGAAAAAATAAAATACTTGAATGTACGAGAACACTCTTATTGAAATAAATAATATTATAAAAATAATAATTTATTTCAACTTTTATATTTTTTTCAATTTTATCCTTTAATTACTATTTAAATAAACAATCAAAATCACCAAAAATAATTTTGGTTAAAAAAATAATTTTCTTCTAAAATAATCTACAATAACCAAACTCTTTGATATCTTCTTTAAAATTATTTAGAAAACAACCTAAACATATACATAGAACTATTTAGTTTTTAGTTATAGTTTTTCTTTAAATGTAAAAAGAGCTTTTATATAAAAGCCTATATAATGTACATTTATTTTAGGCATTTTATTAAACTATATATCCAAATAGGCTCAAAATGAAATTATGCATGTTTATATATATATATATATATATATATATATATATATATATATATATATATATATATATATATATATATATATATATATATATATATATATATATATATTTTAAAAGTTTGAAATAAAAATAATAGTTAAAATTCATCATTAAGGTATTATATAACAGGTTTAATCTAAAAGAATTAAACATTAATTTTGAAAATAAAAATGATGTTTCTAATGAATACAAGAGTATCGTAACAAAAATTTCTATTAATGAAGACACAGATTAAAAATTAAATATTATAAAAATTTATTAAAAATTGTATATTAAATTTAATATATATTTATAATTAATAATTTTATTATTATTTTTTAATATAATTTTTTTATTTTTAGATTTTTTAACATGTGCCTAAGGCACAATCAAGAATTTTTTTAAATAACCAATATTTTCAAAAATAATTTCAAAATAATAATTTTTTTTTCTTTTCCAAAATAACAATATTTAAAAGAGGATACGCCAGATGACCCGGCGCATCCCTTATGGATCAAGAGGAGGCGCCTGCATTGGTAGTCTCATGAGGAAGCGTCAATGTCCTTGGCGCCTACATTGAGTCTCATGAGGAGCCGTTAATGTCTCTGACGCCTACATGGTTCCTCCAGAGGAGGCGCTAATGCCTCTGACGCCTGCATGTGTTGACATGTTAGGCACCTAACCTCTTAGCGCATGCATTTTATATCTCATCTCTATAAATACCTCGCATTGGATGTAATATTTTTCACACAAAATCTTCCCCTACTACCATATTTTCTTTCATTCAACTCCACTCTCCTTCAAGTTTTTGTATTTTAACCATGTCTGAATACATTCACAAGCGAAATGCCAATTTAATATTTTTCGTCGTTGCGTCTCCGATAAAGATTCGACTCTGGAATATAGATTTGTTTGAACGTCTTAATCGGACGTTGAACAGTTGGTTAGATTGGGAAATTGGAGATGGTGAAAGGATTAGAAGAATACAATGGCTTCTGTCCACGTTCAACCAAAATGGAGAAGTGCATGAATGAGTGGATATTAAGACTGACCGAGACGTTCGTAGGATGATGCATTACATGTTCAACATTGTTTTGATGGTTGTAATCGCCTAGTTATTGTATTGTAGTTGCTTTAATTGTTTGTGTTGTTGTTTATGTAATGATATTTGCTCACAAACTTATAATATGAAATAAAGTTAGTTTTTCATATATTGCAACAGAGGTACATTTGGATTTATCTGGTTGTGCTCGTTCCAACACTAGGATAGTTAGTACGACCGTGACCCGGCTGACGGCATGAACTACATAATCTAACCATTTTGTTCGCCGTATCCATTTCGGTTCGAATTCGGGTGCTGTTTGGGCGACCTTTTTTCTTCCTTCGTATAACTTCGTTGTGTCAGACGATGTCCCCTTGATATTCTGGCCAGTAATTCTCTTTTGCTACTACAGAAAAACTAATTTTATAAATATTTGATAGGCTGGTGACTTTGTAAACTTCAGATAGCAAGTAGGATGGATTCCTTCGAACCTTTGAGCATGCCGCAATGACATGAGAGCAGGGCGTACGAAAGGCTTGGAACTTTCCGCAACCTCACCAACCTCTATCTAGTTTGACTTTGTACTGTCCCATCGGCATGCCCTCACTGTGATCCATGGACTCGACAATACTATACCAACCTTTAGTGCGGTTAAACACCGTGACCACATGTGTGTTTTCTTTGGCAGCTTCATGTCTAATGAATTTCATTGAACCATCATTGAACAACTGCCCAAATTACAACACTGAACTCCATTTGGAGTGTCTGATCTCAAACAACGGCCCTAGCCTGAAATATGTTGTCTGCACCAAAGCGGTTATAGGTAGGTTACAGATGCCTTTGAAGACAGAGTTCATTGATTCCATAAGATTTGTTATCATGTGGCCCAATGTTGACCGTTATCGTATGCCCTAGTCCACTTCTCCAATGGAATACTATCGATCCACCGTACTGCATCTTCGTTTGACAATCTTATTTCTTCGCGGTAGTGTGAATGTCACATGCATGCGCCTAAGACTATGACTACTCTACTTTGCCAAGCATGCAACCAATCACATCAAATGTAGGTTGCAAACCTAGGAAGACTCCCTCATCTATAAATAGGCTTCAAATCACAACATCATCTCCAACACTAATCATCTATACTCTTTCTTTACCACACTCTTTCTCTGCCACACTTAAGCTTTGCAACATCAAATTATGTCTCTGTTAACTATGGGTGATGAACACAGAGGAACACTCGAGAATATCTTGACATTTGTATGTTATCACTCTCTTTTTACTTATTCCATTTTTAAGTCGTATACCTTTGTTATCTATGTTTGTATTATATATTACTTCTTCTTATTGCATTTCTTACTTATATGTTATTAAGACCCAAAGTGTTTTCGATGCCGTGTACATGAATATGTACCCCACGATCCTTTGGTAGAACCATATATTAGAGGATGTGGATTTGGAAATCTCCTCAACATTGTCTTGTACTCGGTGGACTACAAGTTCATTCTTGCTTTGTTGGAGAGGTGGATACCCGAGACCCACACATTTCACTTTCCTATCGATGAGTGTACTATCACACTTGAGGACATATACATGTTGTTGGGTCTCCGTATAAATGGTAAGGCCGTGAATGGTAGAGTAAACCAGGACAACTCTATCTGCAACGAATTATTGGGTGCCCCTTTGTGTGACGACCAAACTGAGGGAGAGTCATCCGGTCAAGCAAGGGGGCAAGGTATAAATTTAAAATACCTTAAACAATATTATGTGAGTATAATATTGTCCGAAGAATCAATTGAGTACGAGAAAATAATTAAAACTCGGTGTTATATTATGATTTTATTTGGTAATTTTTTATTTCCAGAAAGTACAGGTAATTCAATAAATATTATGTATTTAACGTTGTTACGCAACATTAATAAGGTAAGCACATATAGTTGGGTTCAGCTGTGTTGCCCCATCTATATAGTGCAATGTGTAAAACTGCAAAAAAGAATACTTGTACATTTTTTTCATGTGCGTATTTGCTACAAGCATGGGGTTGGTCAAGAATGCTGTCACTCGTCCCGATAAACGAGAACCCATTCATGTTCCCGTTTGCAACAAATTAAGTGTAACACTTTACCATTTAATTAGTTATATTTTATATTACAATTAATTGTAAATAATATTTTTCAATTTTTTTGATCTAAGGTGGTCAGAAAGGGGGATGAACTACAATAGGTGTCCGAAACACGCTATAGTAGTCTATCGCAACCTATTGGACCACATTAGACCAGAAGATGTAATACTCCTACACAACTATATTTTAATTTAAAAATGCTTATCAAATTATTTATCATCTAATCGTTTCGTATTGTTTTACAGTTTATCTGGAGGCCATATCTGGGTCTTGATCATGATGTGAACTATGACGATGCTGTAGTTTGGACAACAAACACACCAATTATCCGGTTCACTATTGTGGAAATGCACCAGAGTGACCGGGTCAAACTGTAGTTCGGCATGCAACAACAGATTCTAGAACCTCCCACGTGTTTGGGGAATGGCATCAAAAAAAAGTTGATGCCCAATGGGATTATTCCGATTGGAGAGACTTTGTAAAAGAGATATGTCGTCAATGGAGGAATCGACGACAACACATCTTAAACGAATCAGTCATCCATGGTGCAAGACCAATTTAACAATATATGACATGGTTTAGGTCGGTAACAACTCAACAATTTGTGTCTGAGCCATGATATTTGATGGATCCACGCAAACTAGCTTCGTCATCGTACCACCAACAACAAGTCCCCGCCTAACACCAATGTCAAACCACCCAAACCCAACAACCAACATCACAACATCAACCTACCACATACACACAACAACCAAACACCCAACTTCGCAACCCATTCATGCCATCCACCTAACAACCAAACATCCAACGTCGCAACTCATTCATGCCACCCACCCAACCACAAAACCAAGAATCAAACCCTACCCACCAACAACCATACGCTTCAACCACAACCGTCTATAGCCCAGATGATTCATATGGGTCACTTCATCGTAGCCCCCACCAATGACCACTCAAATATCCCATCACCAAAGCACACAACCATTGTTTAACTATAGTACGCCTCAGGAACCATTGTTTCGTTTCCAAAACGATTCAATGTCCCAATTTGGACAACTATACCGTCCATAATCCACCCAACCCCATCGACCTAACTACGATGACATGGACACCGAACTCCATTACAGAAGCGTCGTTGGCCAGAGTCCCTCTAGATATTGGGAACAAATGATGACACATATGTCAAATAACGTTGGAACTTCCACCGGACCTTCACACCAGCCATCATTCGATCAAGTCAGCATACAACGACCCCAAACACCTCAGGAAAATCGTGGGAGACCTCGGAGACAAACTAACGCACCTGGATGTGGAACAGAGGGACGTTTCGATCGGGTCAATCATTAAATTTTTGTCAATCCCATGTAACATTTATTATATCATGAAGATTTTTTTTTACATTATTTTTTATTATTTGATAAATAAATAAAACTAAAAAAAAATACAAGGGTGTATGCGTCAGATGAATTGACGCATACACCACATACATCATGCAGGCGTCAGAGACATTGGCGCCTCCTCAAGAGATCCAATGCAGGCGCCAAGGACATTGGCGCCTCTTCATGAGGCTACCAATGCAGGCGCCCATGCCATTGGCGCCTCCTCTTGATCCTTAAGGGATGCGTCGGTTCATCTGACACATCCTCTTTTAAATGTGGTTATTTTGAAAAAAAAAATTAAACTTTTTATTATTTTAGAATTATTTTTAAAAATATTAGTTATTTAAAAAAAATCCACAATCAACATTACCCTTTTTAATAAATACACTCTTCCTACAAAACTGAATTAGTACGACAAACTCTCATTTGAGCTCCTACGTAAGCTGAAAAATGCATGACATATTTTGAAACATAACGTATACATCACAACTTACCCATAGCAGCATGGTTTAAGAGTCATTGCATGATCTGTACTTGCATATTCCATGACAATCTTCTACAAAAGAGTCGTGAATAGATTGCTACAGAGCACGCACGGTACGGTACATCAATCCTTCATGCTGGTGAATTGTCGTTGCACCAGCAGTGTGAATATAATCCTACATAAGAGAAGCTTCAATTAATTTTACAATAACATGCTTAAAAGTGTCAAGTCTATTTCATACAAAACAACAACAAGTACCATATGTTGGAACATTATCCCATTATTTATATAGGGATGAATTTAAAAATTCTTGAAAGTCTCACGTTGTTTAGATAACATCATTTTGACTAATTTATTTTACTATATAATATACCAAAAATTTATGTTAAATTTTTTCTTCTTCACTTTTAGAACTCTCCGTCTTTCGAATTGTCAAACTCCCCCATTTCTTTCTGCTCCTTAAATTTTATGAATATTTTCTTGAATTCTTTTCAAAGAATTAGTTGAATTTATTCTCCCTTAAGTTAAGAAATTACTAAATATTTTTTTGGATTCTCTTACGAGAATTATTTGAATTTCTCATTATTTGAGAAATTATTTTGAATGGTCAAATGATCATTATTGAATTCTCTTTTAAAAATTATTTGCATTTCTCCTCATATGAGAAATTATTACGACTGATCTTTATAGCATATATTACGAATTATATTTATACCATATTTGAATGGTCTCTAAATCATCAGAGGGTGTATTTCTAGATCGATTATCTGTCGTGCAAGTAGTAATCGTACAATATAGAACTGTGTTATTTTATCTTGGAAGCGCCGTGATTGAGTGATTGTTTTGAAAAAGGGTTTTCGAAGTGATGCCCTAAGGCTCAAACAAAAGGTTTGATGAATTGATGTTGTTTTTAGATTTTGAAAAGAAAGTGTTCTTGACTTTGGGTTGCACTAAAGACTATGGGTAAAGGTGAGTATCTCTAACTACCAAACCAAACGTCTTGTGTTCAAAATACTCAGAACGAGTGTAGGAATGCTCAATTCTCATCCCTTCTTTACCACTTAAGGCTCGTGACATACAATCCTAATCACATCTTTTTATGTTTTCGAGTTTGATTTGACAAAATACAGCTTGACGTTGGATCAAGGGTTTGTTTATTGATTATGAAATGGTGAACGATCCTAAGGTCTAATGGCTAGCTAACAAGCAATAACAAGGAAAACGAGTAAAAAGTACATCCAAAAAGGGGGAGGGATACATGGAAAATACAAGGGACTTGCAGGAAATAAAGAGTCTCATTGTCAGGTAGCTCAAGAGAAAACCTTGCGTGTGCATTGTGTCTTAAGCTAGAAAGTGCATAGTGATATTACAAACATATCTCCTTTGCTTCTTTGAGGTTGATGCTATGAATGCTCCCTTGCAATAAAAGATCATAATGTCCAATATGCTCCAAATTGTGCTTAGGTCAATCAATGGTCCAAGATCCAATGCAAAGGTCCTAAACCTCTAAGTTCATAGTCCCTTGTCCATTTGCTTAGGTCTTAACCTTTTTATTTTTTCCATTTTTATGTTTAGTCCATTTTAAGTTGATTTTCAAGATGAAGTGGAGAATGATGATGATGAATGTACAATGTAAAGCAAAGTAAAGTAAATAAAATGACACAAATTAAATGTTAGGAGTTAGGTATAAGAATGTAAAAAGTTAAGAGTTAGAGTGCAGAAATGTAAAAGTTAGGTGTTAATAATAGAATATTCAACATCAATATCAAATATTATACCAAATAAAATTCTAATATCTAAACAATTCTAATATTATCAAACAATTATCAAAATTAAAATCAAATTAAAATTCTAAAATCAAAACTATTATTAATATCAAATTATAATTATAATAGCAAAACATAATCAAAATAAAATTCTAATAGCAAAACAATATCAAAATTAATATCAAATTAAAATTATACTATCAAAACAATTATTAATATCAAAATAAAATTCTAATATTAAAACAAACATCAAAATCAAAATTCTAAAATTCAAACAATTAATAAAACCAATATTCTAAAAATCAAACAATATCAAAATTAACATCAAATTAAAGTTCTACAATCAGCATGGGCCTAAATTTTTGCGTTTTGATGCTTGCTGCCGTTTCCGTTATGCGTTTGGCTTATGTCGTTTCAATTGCATTTCGTTCATGTCGTTTATGCTGCGTTTGGATTGCGTTTTGGTGTTTCACGTTGTGTTTTTACTGAGTTTGGTGTTGTCGTTTCAATCTGCTATGCTTGTACTTTCAATTACTGCACTTGCGCTTCTGGTGTTACTGCACCTGCATTTGTACTCTTCCAATTTTATTTCAATTTTGTCTCATATAAATTATGGATATAATGGATATTTGGTTATGGAGTGTGGATTTAAAAAATGGATTTGATTAATTTGGATGTACAAAAATGGATAATTGGATTGGTTTAATTGTAAAATGGATAATTGAAAAAACTGGATATGACTTATTAGAATTGGATATCTACATCGATGTGGATTTTAAAAATGGATAATTGGATAACCAAATGGTTGATTGGGCTTGTAATTTGAATATGGGCTGAGTTAGTTTTAATGGGTTTATTGGGAAAATTTTACCTTGTACCCCTACAGTTAGCCTCATACCCCTACAATTTTTTTAAAATTTTCATTCTATCCTTTTTGGCATTTTAAAAAAATTATTAAAAATTATAAAATAAAAAAAATAAAATAAAAAATACGCACCGGAACACTTCAAAGAAGAGTTCCGGTGAATTAAAAAAAAGGATGACTACCGGAACACTTTTTAAAAGAGTTCCGGTTTAGACCATCTAAACCGGAAGTCTTTAAGAAAGACTTCCGGTATACAACAAACCAAACAGGAAGACTTTCTAAAAGACTTCTGGTTTAGTGCCCCAAAAGGCAACAAATCGGAACTCTTTAGACATGTGTTCCGGTATACATTACGTGAACCGGAAGACTTACTCTGAGTGTTCCGGTTTACAATGCCAAAAAGTGAAAATTTTGCTTTCCGAAAGTCTTCAGACGAAAATGGTAAAAAAATTTAGAAATGAAAAATAGACCCTATTTATATGAGGGTATTTTGGTCAAAAAAAATTAAATGTAGGGGCGTGGGTACAATTGTAGGGGTACGGGGTAAAGTTTTCGTTTATTGGTCATGAAATCGGATAATGGAATGGTAAATTGGTTAATTCTGATTTTTTTTACAAAACAAAAATGATGAATGAGCTTACTCTCCTTAACCACCATGGCCCATTAGTAAAAAAGAAAGAAAATTCTAAAAATTGATTACAATTCTAAAATTAAATCGAAACCTAAACTTAATTTTAAAAATGATGCAATGACTTCTAAAATTAATCAAAATCTCGAAAATCAATCCGAACTTCAAAAAAATCAATTTTGTATTAAAATCAATTTGAACTTCAAAACAATGCAACTTATAGAATTAATTTGAAAAAAGATGAAATGATTTCTAAAACTAAATTTAAATTTCAAAGATCAAATCTAATCTCAAAAATCAATTTAAACTTCAAAAATTAATTTGAAGTTAAAATCAACTCGAAGCTAAAATCAACTCAGAGTTAAAATCAATTTGGAAAGATATTATGACACAACGATGAATGTAATGACAACATGCAATGGACTAATGAATCCAAATGACAAGACTTGTAAATCGGATTGAACCATGGTTGAATGAATGGATGAATGTATCAATGCTACAAGAAACATATAACCAAGAACCAAATGACTGATATTGAATGAACCTGGATCCAAGAGTGAAATGAGGTATGAAACCCAATGAGCACTTGATCAACAAGATGTGTGCCAAACCCTGATGATCAAGGCATGATCATGCTTGATCAAATGCCTCAAAATCAAACAATTTATCATACAAGTAAAATTGTTCGCCACTGTTATAAACCAAGGGATTAGGGTTTGATTGCCCGATCCACCTCAATTTGCTAATGAACCCTAGTATCCATCAGGTACAAGTACAAAACCATGAATCCAAGTCACTTGTCTCCTTGTGTTGAACCATGTTTATGCAAATGAAATGAATGCTTATGATGATATCCAAATGATTGATTTTTAGTGACCTATATGATCATTGTGAAGGGTAGGATGAATTTTTGGGTATGACAATTTACACAACAACATCAATTTCAAGTTGTGTTCAAAATTATGAACCAAACAAAATTGATCAAACGATCAATGCAAACAACAATTTGCAAACCGAAAATAAAATAGAGATAGAGAGAGTACACAAGGATTTATTTAGGAAATTCCCCAATCGACCTCGCTATGGGTACGTCGGCCCTCAATTTGAATGCAAATTGAGATAATATATTATATCTTACTTTGCAAATGTGTGTATACAAGATAGATGTACAAATCTAACCCTACAAACCCTAGGATTGATGTTGATTTTACCACCTCCAAAACCCTTGATCAAAGATTGATCAAGTAACCAACAATGCCGCTTAAATTCACTGTCTCACGCTACTTCTTTGAACGGAATCCCTTGTTCTTCAAAGCTTTCACTAGGTCGAATTAATTCCAAGTGCACACTTGTTGAAACCCAAGATTTACCAATGCGATCCACCGTCCAATGCTACTCCTTTGCCAAGAACCTCCCGTTCTTCAAAGACTTCACTCGGCCGGATCCGGATTGCGTAATCTTGTCCAAAACCTTCAAACTCTAAAGATCTTGAAGGAAAACCCCATCTTGGTTTTCTGATTTGAAATCCTCAAAGTTCTCGACCCAATATACGGTCCAACAAACCTAATTGAACGTCATCAACCCTAATCTAGATGGAACCCAATAAAAAATGATTATGTGTAGTTTGACTGTGCGTATGCATAGAAGAGAGGTTGAAGATGATGAGAATACTTGGAAATCTTGATTTCGTATAGGTTTTACTAAGTAGAAACCTTGCTAGTAAATGATGCATGTATGAAGTATTTATATGCATGCAGGGTTTGAGGCAAAAGGAACGCAAAAGATTTGAAAAAATTGTGAAGTTTTGGAAATTTTCGTTGCATAGATCGAACTATGAAATTCATGTGCCGATCTGTTTGACGCATGCGTCGACCTGTATAAGGTCATGTATCGACCTGTGAAGGTCATGTGCTGCCTATGTGTCAACCTTAAGAGGCAACACATGGAACAAAACCTACAAGCTTCAATAATACAGGATGGGTGTCGACCAATGGAATGGATGTGTCGACCTATAATAGAATTGTTTTTTCTATAGGTCGACCGGTAGTCGTATGTGCCGACCTATAATGCAAATTTTCACAAAAATTATTTTTCATGCATTTTTTATACATGAGACCTTTTCCAACTTGTTTCCAAATGATTTTATGCTTCCTAATGCTAAGATTCACATAGATAATCAAAGGATACCGTCCAATATACATTAACGCTAAAGTATCATAGTTTTAACATCATGCAAAATACATCTAACGGAAAGTTGCACTCACATACTCCCCCTTTTTGATGATGGAAAAACTCTAGACGATGCATTTCGTGTTCAATGAAAGGCTCCCCCTGAATATATGCATCCCATCTTCATCTTGCTTCTCCCTCTTTGACAACATCAAAAAGAAACTAAGCAATCCATGAGAAGTATCTTAAATCACACATAAACCAATATAACACACATAGGAAGTTTGCAAAGATAAGAATATCAATACGGTAGCACTCACATAGAATGATATACATATTGAAAAAGAATTCCTAAACATAAATAAAATCATATAAAGAAACAATATAGCAAACATGGTTGCCACAACTTATGCCAAATAACATAACATAAACATTAAAGATGAAGGATACAATGTAATCCAAAACTCTTGAGTTGCTACAAAAGTGACACGATTATGTGACATATGCCTTTGGTGCTCCTGAAATGCTGCAAATGAATGTGCTCTAGTAAGGCGGTATATATATTTACCACCACACAAACCAAAAACAGAGACGTTATCATAATAATGATACACAACAATAATTTTGCTAACATTTCCTAGTACATTTGAAAACATGTGGCAAGTTCCACTAGTACATTTCCTATCTGATTTGTAAATGGCCAAATCGGAATCGGAATAACCAACCAAATTATAATTTCTTCCCTTATAATACCAAAACCTATACTTATAAGTACCATGAAGATATCTAAGAATGTGTTTTACGGCTTTACGACTTTTAAATGTGATTCCATAGGAGTCGACTGATAACGAGCACATATACACACGCTAAACATAATTTCCGGACCAGATGCAGTAAGATATAGAAGAGAACCAATCATACCTCTATACTTCTTAACATCGACATCCTTACCATTTTCATTCCTTTCCAAGAGTCCATTTGTAGGCATTGGAGTGTCAATTGATTTTGCATCTTCCATACCAAATCTCTTTAGTAATTCGTTGCGCTATTTGGTTTGACAAACGAATGTACCTTCATTGAGTTACTTGATTTGAAGCCCAAGGAAGTAATTTAACTCCCCTATGAGACTCATCTCAAACTCTCCCTGCATAAGCTTAGAAAACTCATTGACAAGTTGCATGTTAGTGGAACCAAAAATGATATCAACGACATAAACTAGAACTAGAAAGGTATGCTTTCCTCGACGCTTAATGGAAAGTGTAATATCTACCTTCCCCTAGAGAATCCTTGATCAATCAAAAACATACCAAGTCACTCATCCCAAGCCCTAGGTGCTTATTTGAGACCATACAAAGCTTGTTTAAGTTTGTAAACATGAATAGAATACTCATGACTTTAAAAAAAAAACGGGAGATTGAGAAACATACACATCCTCATTAATATATCCATTAAGAAACATAAGTTTCATATCCATTTGAAATAACTCGAAATCTTTGAAGCAAGCATAACAAATCAACTGTATATAATACATGTAAAGATAATAAAATAAGGACACTATAAACATGTTAAATGAAACACACAATGGTTATCATTTGAAAATTTTCAAAAATAAACACTCATAACACATATCATACACAAAGTAAATCATAAACTATTGAAAAATAAGCAGGTAAAAGGAAGAACTTCCATACAAAGCGAAAGTTGAAAACATATTACCTCACCGAACAAATGATGGAGGATGCACATGCACTCCACAATGAACTCTCGAACAAGAGATGGGATAAATGCAAATGTGCCATAAAAATTTTAGACAACAACGATCTTACCACTTTTCACTTTGACCAAGTACCCAAAAGTGTGATTAATAATGTATCCAAGATGATTATTGACTTGATGATCATCCTTTACGATTAGACTTCCACTCTTGTCATTTACATGATAATCATCTTTCCCCTCCTTAGGTCTCATCGCTTTGGGGGGATCAATCCCCTATTTGATGTCCTTGAGTATGTCTTTTGAAGATATAGCTCCTTTGGTAACACAATCCTTCTTCCTTTCCACGAATTCAAAGAAATATGAAGATGTCACCCGTATCATGTCTTGAGCATCTGATAACACCAAATTACACTGTTGTTTTGACTCGTTTTGTACTTATTTTATTATAGTTTTACCTCCATTTCCAGTGTTATAAGGGTATTTTTTTATGCATTTCAAGTATTTGACCATATAGGAGCCATGTGCAAAGAAACGAAGCAATTCAGATGTAAAACAAATAAAAATGGGAAATTACACACAAGGAGACCTACATGGAGTTTGCCATGGAGAATTCCATATGAAGAATGACGTGTCCCACTCACCAATGAGCGGATTGACCCAGTCTTCCACAAATTGGGAAGGTGGCGTTCACCACCTTGACATGGCGTTCACCATCCTTTGTGAAGGCCATCCGGTTAGAAAATGGACTTGCTTGGTCTCCCATTCACCCATGCACTCCTACATATTATCCCATAAATGAAGAAGCTTCCCACTTGATATTTTGGACTTTTGAACATTATAAATAGGCGATAAGCTTCATTTTCCAAGGCATCCAAGCTTAGCATAATCTTAAGCACTAGAATTACCGATCAAAGTTATAATTCGTCACATCGAGGGGTTATAGAACCAAAGAGCATTGCATTGTACTAAGTTTAGAGCACTTTATTTTCCCACATTTTAATCTTGCCGCCATTTATATTTCTTTACAAGTCTTCAGCAATTTATTCTGTACCAGATTCGAGCCTCTGTTTGAAGCAAATTTTTATTATATTTTGCACTTTATTATCGCTTTATTTATTTACCCGCACTTTACCTTCCTCGCCTCACACTACTTCTTTTATTTATATGTCTTACTTCTTGCACTGTATTATTTTCAATTACCTTTCCAAAATGTTTACTTCTAAGTTTCAAACTTATGTTTTCATGTTTTTCATAAGCATGTTCAGCTAATTTATTGATGCTGGGATCTGAGGGCTGACGCTTGATGGTACTCTAACTGTTTTTTCTTCAGGATTTCAATTGTGGGCTATTTTGGTTTTAATACAATCTTTCTGAACTCAATTTAATAGCTCACTATAAAATTGTAGCTGTGAAAATATCGGGTAAGATCGAAAGTCGCCTGACATTAAATAATGAGATTGGTTTGTTTTTTATTAATGAATACCGCGAAAGCACTTTGTTAATTAACTAGGAAAGTCTAATATTTCTAGAAGGAGGTTTTAAAACTATTTGCAGACGCGTTTATAGGTTTAGGATCCGGTTACCAGAGCGAAAGCTTGGAACCCTTTTAAGTTAAATTTTCCAACCAAGATTACTTTTCAACTGAGCAAAGAGTCTGATTTCTTAAAATAGAATTGACTACTTTAACACAATAAGCGGTCGTCACATGTGACAATGGACAATATAAATTAGAGAGTCAAATCCGGTTCTGAATACACGAAAGCAACAATTCCTGTTCAATCACATTCTTTTCAAAAGTAGAAAATATTGCCTCGTACGGAGATCCTATTTAGAAGCAATTAAGAGTATTGTTGTTTGATTAGAGCCACATCCCAATATTGTTTTTTTAAATTTATTGCAGTTATTAATTTTCATCTCTCCTTTTCTTAATTCATTTGCCTTAGATAAACACCGTAGCAACTAGAAACGGTAGGTTAACAGTTAGGTCTTTGTGGGATCAATATCTTTTAAAACTACATGATAGAATGTACACTTGTAGTTAGTTAATCTGATAACCAAGAGAGTCAACCATATGTACCACTACCACCCTACATACAACCGATTCCCTATCCGCAAAGACTTAAACAAACCAAACAAGACACCCAATACAAGAAGTTCATGAAAGTGATTGAGAAACTTCACGTAGAAATACCTTTCACCGAAGCCATTACCCAAATACCATCACGTGCCAAATTCTTAAAAGACATCTTAACGAACAAGCGCAAGCTCGATGATCCCAAACCTTTAGAATGCAATGTGATTGATGAAAACAAATTAGCCAAGAAACAGAAAGATCCTGGAAGTTTATCGATACCATGTGTTCTAGGAAGACATGTCATAGACAAAGCATTATTGGATTTGGGAGCAAGCGTAAGTTTAATGCCTTTAGCAGTTTGTGAAAGACTAGACCTAAGAGACATGCAACCAACTAGGATATAGTTTCAACTGGCTGATCAATCGGTTAAGTACCCGATAGGTATATTGGAAGATATCCCAGTTAGAATCTGACAACTCTATATCCCTACTGACTTGTCGTAATGGATATTAAGGAGGACGAATAAATTTATATCCTTCTAGGCAGACCATTCTTATCAACTGCTGGAGCCATGATAGATATAAAAAGAGGAAAGATGACTTACGAAGTAGGTGACGATAAGGTAAAGTTTATCCTATCCAAGTTTATGAAAGCCCCCGCCATGGACGACTTTTGTTGTGCAATTGATATGATTTATGAATGCACAAGAGAGTTGGATAAGGAAGAGCATATCGAAATAATAAAACTACCTTCGACACCCATAATGGAAGATGATGGATTTAAGTCAGTCACATCTTACATAGACGATAGCCTTAATGAATGCCTATCACTCACCCCTGATCATATGCCTAGTATTGAGAAACCCACAATAGAGCTTAAGAAACTGCCTAAGAACTTGAGATACAAGTATCTTGCTGAAGAACTCAACCGTCCAGTTATAGTAAATGCCAATCTAAATAGAGGCGAAACTGATAAACTCTTAAAGGTCTTAAGAAGATACCTTGTGGCTCTAGGCTATACCATCTCCGATTAAAAAGGAATAAGTCCCTATGTGTGCATGCACCGAATTATGCTAGAGGAAGATTCTAAACCTTCTAGAGAACACCAAAGAAGGATAAATCTTGTAATGAGGGATGTAGTCAAGAGAGAAGTATTAAAACTTCTAGATGCAAGAATTATTTACCAAATCTCCGATAGTACATGGGTTAGTCATGTGCATGTAGTACCAAAGAAAGGAGGTGTCACAGTCATACAAAATGAGAAAGGAGAATCGATAGAAAAATGTATAGAAAGAGGATGACACATGTGCATAGATTATAGAAGGCTAAACAAAGTAACCCAAAAGGATCATTTCCCCATTCCGTTTATTGACCAAATGCTAGAACATTTAGCTAGACACTCTTACTTCTGTTACTTAGACGGATACTCCGGATTTTTCCAAATCCCCATTCATTCAGATGACCAAGAAAAAACAACCTTCATGTGTCCATATGGAACTTTCGCTTATCGACGAATGCCATTCGGACTATGTAACACTCCTACAACCTTCCAACGACGAATGATGTCTATATTCGCAGACTATCTGGATGAAATCATGGAAGTTTTCGTGGATTACTTCTCAGTATGCAGATCCAGTTTTAAAAGCTTCCTGGATAACTTGGAAAGAATTCTAAAAAGATGCGTACAAGTTAATCTGGTGTTAAACTAGGAGAAATGTCATTTCATGGTGACAGAAGGAATAGTCCTAGAACATATAGTATAAAAAAGGGGAATTGAGGTCGATAAAGCTAAGATAAAGATAATAGAGAACCTTCAACCACCCAAAACAATTAGAGATATCAGTAGTTCCCTTGGACACGCCGGTTTTTACTGACACTTCATTAAAGATTTATCCAAGATAACTAAACCTTTAACCAACCTCCTAATGAAAGACGTCGAATTCACCTTTGACAAAAAAATGTCTAGAGGCGTTTAATCTTCTTAAGAAAGCACTAATCTCTGGACCTATTATGCAACCTCCCGATTGGAACCAACCTTTCGAGATTATGTGTAATGCTAGTGATTTTGTTGTAGGCACTGTCTTAGAACAATAAAAGGATAAGAGATTACATGTGATATAATATGCTATAAGAATCCTAGATGCCCCAACTAAACTACGCAACTACGGAGAAAGAACTTCTAGATATGGTATTTGCAATAGACAAATTCTGAGCCTATTTAGTTGGAGCTAAAATCATCGTATATACAGACCATGTTGCCATATGATACTTACTGAGAAAAAAGGATGCAAATCCTAGACTGCTTCGCTGGATCCTTTTATTATAAGAATTTAATTTAGAGATTCGCGATAAGAAAGGGACCGAGAATGTGGTAGCTGACCATCTCTCTAGATTAGAATACCTGAAACCCGACCATATCCCCATCAATGATGACTTTGAATATGATAGGCTAATAACATCAGTCGATAATTGGATAAGTCACGAAGAAGCCTTAGATGGGGTAGCTCTAAACATTGAATCTGTCCGTGTAGTGACCAGTATACCTTGGTACGCTGACTTCATCAATTTCCCCGCGGTTAATATACTACCTTAGGGGCTGACGTACCAACAGAGGAAATTTTTTTCCATGACATGAAACATTTATATTGGGATGAACCCCTTCTCTTCAATATATGAGCATACATCATTTTTTCATCATTGTGTTCCTGAAGAGGAGACACCAAATATCATAACATATTGCCACTCTGCTCCTTATGGCGGGCATGCCAGGACATCCAAAACCTGTGATAAAATCCTCCAAGCAGGCCTTTACTGACCAACTTTATAGCGTGATATGCATGCCTTCATAATTAAATGCAACCGGTGCCAATGCACAAGAAACATATCAAGGCGTGATGAGATACCCCTAAAGAATATTCAGGAAGTAGAAATCTTTGACGTCTGGGGTATCGATTATATGGGTTCATTCCCTTCATCAATGGGAAATAAGTACATACTCGTTGTAGTCCACTACGTGTCAAACTGGATAAAGGCCATTGCCTCACCTACCAATGACGCACGAGTGGTAATTAGGATGTTTAAGAACTACATATTCCCTAGGTTCGGAACATCTCGCCTAGTTATAACCAACGGTAGATCTCATTTTATTTCAAGAATTTTTGAAAAACTCTTAAATAAATATGGCGTGAGACTTAGAGTAGCTACACCCTATCATCCACAAACCAATGGACAAGTAGAAGTATCAAACAGAGAAATAAAACAAATTCTAGAAAAAGTTGTCTCGCTTTCCAAGAAAGATTGGTCCTCTAGACTTCAAGATGCGTTGTGGGCTTATATGACTGCCTATAAAACCCGATAGGAACAACACCCTTCAATTTAGTCTATGGGAAATCATGTCACTTACCCTTCGAACTGGAATATAAATCCTATTGGTCCATTAATACCCTAAACATGGACTATTTAGAAGTTGGAAATAAACGACTGTTAGATATCCAGGAATTAGAGGAACTCTAACATGATGCATATGAAAATGCTATAATCTACAAAGAACGAACCAAAGCATGGCATGACAAGCATATCGCAAGGAAAGAATTTCGTGTAGGTGACATAGTACTTTTATTCAACTCTAGATTACGCCTATTTCCTGGTAAATTACGTTCCAGATGGACCGTACCGTTCAAAATCACAAAAGTCATGCCATCTGATGCAGTTGAGATTAAAAGCCAATCAACTGACCCATTCATGGTTAACGGATAAAGACTAAAACACTACACTAACAGTGATATACCTACCTATTATTCTCACCATGACTTGATCGAACCACCATTTGCTACACAAACAACCTGATTTACACCATTGTCGAGCTACCGACATTAAACAAAGTGCTGCGTGAGAGGCTACTCACGGTTTCATTGTCTAATTTTTATTTTTGCACTTTTCTTTTCTTTGAATAATGGTGATTTATGTTACTCCTACTAACAAGAATAACTTTTGATTAATCACGTTACATGCCTAACTCAAACTAATTGTTCCTACTAACCATTTAGAGATGAAGAGTACAGATAACATGTGAGTTATTTTCAGAGACGAAGCTCAAAGAAGACGGTATGAAGTCTTGGCCACAAGAACCATTTCACCAACCAAATACCCTGATTTCCCTAGCTTAATAGCTTTAGGTTTGTGTGACAGTGTAAAGTACATGTTTAACTAGCTTAGTTGGGACCGTTTCTCTGTACACAAACACCCAACTTATAAGAACCTGACATTAGAATTCCTAAGCTCCTATCGATACAACCCTAGTATAGGAATAAACCCAATCCAGGGCTTTGCTACCTTCTGACTCTTTGGGAAGGAGTACCGACTCACACATAATGAGTTATCCAGGCTTTTAGCTTTTTAGTGTGAACCCCAAGCCTACACCGAAGTACCGGTAGGTGATGATATGCAATGGAAACTAGACTTTTTCTGGGGTAGCATTACTAACGAGTATCCACCTAATTTCCAAACCTTTTTTGGAAATCAAGAAGAGTACGACTCATCTTCTACTGATGACACCCCCTCACCACCTCTGGCCGAACCCATTAATCCTGAGCCAATCATCGCTGAACTTACTGCCATTAGAACTGATATCTCAACTCTCAATAACGTCCTACACAACTTGATGGATTCTATGTGGGAACATATGGACCATGTTTATCAAGAACTCTACTCCATCCGCAGATTAATAGGCATTGAGGATAATGCTTAGTTCTTGTGTGAGGGAGGATTTATGTTCACTGTTTTTAGATTTACTCTAGATTTATTTCCTTGTAGTTATTTTATTCATTTCCAGTATGCACCTTTGGATTTTTGCTTACTTTCTTTCGAATCTTTAATGCATGTTTTGATTATTTCCCCTGTTTTCGTTTCCTTGTTTTCTAGATAGATTTATTGTTTTTTAGTATAATTGCTTAGGTTTTCTTTTCTAGTTTTAATTTGTTAACCGAGTCATTGCATGTACCGTCGAGTCTTTGTGTGTGGTTTTTGCTATTTATTAGTTCTTCCATTTCATGAGGCATACAAAAAAATTCTTTAAGAAACAGATGTTTAATTTGAAACTTTAGGCTATTAGACAAGTTATAGATAGGTTATAGAGACTTGGGAAAGCCCCCAAAATATTAGTATCGTCTTAACACCGTAAGTCTCCTAATTATAGAGACCAATTTGGATACTTGTTATGCCAAAACCTTAAAATCTTACCCCTAACTAAGTCTTCGAGTAGTTTATCCTAGCAGTCAGCACCATCTGATTTACCATCGAGTAAGCGGACCAATGCAAATAGATGAATGATCCCACGGTGAAGCGAAAGAAAAGAAAAGCAAAAATCTGGAAAAATAAGAAATAGAAAAAGGAATCCGCCTTCTAAGTTAGGTGACCCTCACCCGGTCATTTAGCCTAACGACTGTGAAACCTCTAAGAATATTGCACATTCACCAGAATTATCAACATAATATGGATCATGGTCACTAATAGGTTCATTTTTCGTGTGTGAACATATAACGAGCTTAATGTGATTGCGCCTGAATGAAAAAGGATGAAAAATGGGATGAATAAGTTAGGTATGGGCATAATGACATGATGCGAATTGGTTTGTATAGGAAGGAGATTTATAACCGCAAACGCGGAAGGTGTTGTTACGATATCCTTAGTTTGTGAGTTGGTACGTATCATTATAATCTTGAGTGATTAAAGTCTTTAGCCTAAAACAGTTACAAAAGCACCATTGTTTTCTTCTTCATAAATGTTTGCTTTAGGGCAAACAGAGGTTCAAGTATGAGGGAGTTTGATAACACCAAATTATACCATTGTTTTGACTCATTTTGTACTTATTTTATTATCGTTTTACCTTCATTTCCAGTGTTATGTGGGTATTTTGTATGCATTTCAGGTATTTGACCATATAGGAGCCATGTGCGAAGAAACGAAGCAATTCAGTAGCAAAACAAAGAAAAAATGGGAAATTACACACAAGGCGACCGACATGGCGTTTGCCATGGAGAATGCCATATGAAGAATGATGTGTCCTACTCACCAACGAGCAGATTGACCCACTCTTCCACACGTTGGGAATGTGGCATTCTCCATCTTGACATGGCATTTGCCATTTGTCATACGGTGAACTGACTTGGGGTATTTTGCTTTTTATCGCAATGTCGCGGATAGCAAGAGTCGCCACCGACTTTTCTTTTATCCAATAAGGAAAGGTGGAAAAGAACAGGAAAGACCTCAATAGATTTTGGGTTCGGGAGGTACATTATACAAAGGGAAGGTATTAGCACCCTTTGTATCCATGGTTATCCATGGGCTCTTAATTGCTGGATCACTTATATTTTTGTCTGAAAAGTGTTGGTGAATTGTTTAAAAATGTTTCGAAAAGAGAGTTTAACTTTGTAATGATTCTCGTCTGAATGTATACAAAGTATTTATCTCGTTTGATTTTGAAAACGGTTTAGAAAAATGTAACTTGGTAATGATTCTAGTATGAATGTATACCAAGTGGTGATTTTCTAGGATCTGCAAAGTGTGAGGGGTGGGAAATGTTTTAGGTTATGATCCAGCAATCGAGAGTTATACCTTCCTAAGGTCGTTATGAACGTTTCCTATCCTTATGAGGGTAAAACTGTCCTTACTATTGAGAAGTAAGTAATTTTACCCTTTGGATGTTTAAGGGTCATCGTAGGGTCATCGATAGGTCATTGAAGGCAACAGTTGTAAGGATACCTTAGCATTCGAAGGGACGATCATCATTTAACCGTAGGCTACACCGAAGGGTCATCGAGGGACAAAATCGTATTTTCGAAGGCAACATCCGAGGGACTATGATTTATTTTATGATGATTTAACCGAAGGGTCTTTGCTAAGTGTATCCCCACATTCGCGGGACATGACCGTAATACCGTAATATCATAAGGCAAAAGAGAGGTCCAAGATCACATATTTAAAGGCCATATTTTAAAGTTAATTAGGTGATTATGATGAATCTCCACATTAAAATCAATACATTAAAATTAATACATTAAAATTAATACATTAAAATTAATACATTAAAATTAACACATTAAAATTAATTAAGCAATTTAGGGTGAGCCTCCACAAGGGTATCCCACAAATAAAGTGGAAGACCTAACGGCGGTCTTTTTTTCTGGGACATATGAACCTTTGCAAAATTCAACAAACGGGTTAGCATACCAAATCAGGGTGCAATCGAGGATTACACCGCAAAAGAAATCACAACAGTAATAGGATCAGATAAACAATGCCTGGCTATGATAAAACATGAATGAAAAATCAGAACAGAAAAGTCGGCTACTGTCAGGTTCGCGCCTGCCTCGCCTAGCGAAGGCTTAGCGAATACTCGCTGCGTGCTCGCTTAGCGACGTGCTAGCGAGCAACTGCGGATTCTGGTTTTGAGATCAGTACAATTTCAACCAATTTTATGCCTTATGGCTTTCATTACAACAATTATATGGTTAATCATTTAAGGTATTCAAGTACCCACTAAAATTCACATGACAAACTTAAGATATTTTCATAAATTTAATCATAATGCCATATGCAAATTAAGAACATAAGGTAGTAATAGCAATGCCAACCTATTTGTAATCGAATTGTAACCTTGAATTGGCCGATCGGATCGAATTGAGCGGAAGTGACCTTGCTGCCGCCGGCTTTTCCTTCAGGGTTTCCTTTAGGGTTACTCGGAATTCTCAGGGTTAGCCTCCGTTAGTGTTAGGGTTTGCTTGCTAGGGTTCTCCTCTCTCCTTTTTCGGCCTCCTTTCATTACTGAAGTGCTGGTATTTATAATGCTCTTTTTCATGACCTAATGGGCTCAGAATGAAGCCCGAAATTTTTTGTTGTCTGTCAGCTTCGCTAGGCGAGCGTGTAGCGAACGCGTAGCGAACGTTCGTTAGGCGAGCGTGTAGCGAGCGCGTAGCGAACAGGCCAGTTTGGGCCATTTTCTGGATTGGGCCATTCGTGAGCTGGGCCTTCGTTCCCTTAAGATCAGTGTCATAAAAATGAGTCGGAGTGCCCTGAAAAATGTCTTGAAATATTAATGGGCAAATTTTGGGGTATGACAGCTGCCCCTGTTCAATATTCTTGAACCGAGAGAGTCAGAATGGTGTGTACGCCATTCGTGGTCTGGAGGTGGAAGATTATTGAACACTTAGAACGCCCCAAAAATTTGCACTCGTCAATTGGTTAGTCTTGATGGAGATGGGCTTAAAGATGCCATCTAGGAAGTTTGATGATGAGAGCTTCAGAGTGCGTCGTACGTTAGAAGATATCTGAAGTCATGGGTGTCACTGGGTCATACGCTAGACCGTATAGTGGGTCATTCATTAGGCCGTCGACTTCCCTGGGGAGTTAGAATGGGTCATACGCCGCTGGAGATAACAGATCAGAATGGATCATACGCTAGATCGTATCTGAGTTGCAGAATGGGCCGTCTGTTAGGCTGTATCTGACGAAAAGTAGTCGTACGCTAGACTACACCTCGGGATGTACCGTACGCTAGGTAGTATCTGAGGAATGAAGATCCGAATGGGTCGTACGCTAGACCGTATTGTTGGAGGAGTAATATGTTGTGCCGGATCAGGATGAGATAAGAATCCGAAGGAGTCATACACTGCTGGGGATAAAGGATCAGAATGGATCGTACGCTAGATCGTATCTGAGTTGCGGAACGAGCCGTCCGTTAGGCTGTATCGTTACTGGGGGTGAAGGATCAGAATGGATCGTGTGCTAGATCGTATCTGAGTTGTAGACTGAGCCGTCTGTTAGGCTGTACCTGGTGATGAAGGGGGTAGTCATACGCCAGACTACACTTCAGAATGTACCGCATGCTAGGTAGCATTTGAGGACTTGAAGGTCTAACTGGGTCGTACATTAAACCGTACTTGAGCAGAATGAGCCGTCCGTTAGGCTGAATCTGATGATGAAAGGGGTAGTCGTACGCTAGACTACGCTTCAGAAATGTACCGTACGCTAGGTAGAATCTGAGAAACGAAGGTCCAATTGGGTCGTACATTAGACCGTCTCTGAGCAGAATGAGCCGTCCGTTAGGCTGAATCTGATGATGAAAGGGGTAGTCGTACGCTAGACTACGCTTCAGAAATGTAAGGTCTAACTTGGTCGTACATTAGACTGTATTTGAGCGGAATGAGCCGTCCGTTAGGCTGAATCTGATGCTGAAAGGGGTAGTCGTACGCTAGACTACGCTTCAGAAATGTAAGGTCTAACTTGGTCGTACATTAGACTGTATTTGAGCAGAATGAGCCGTCCGTTAGGCTGAATCTGATGATGAAAGGGGTAGTCGTACGCTAGACTACGCTTCAGAAATGTAAGGTCTAACTTGGTCGTACATTAGACTGTATTTGAGCAGAATGAGTCGTCCGTTAGGCTGAATCTGATGATGAAAGGGGTAGTCGTACGCTAGACTACGCTTCAGAAATGTAAGGTCTAACTTGGTCGTACATTAGACTGTATTTGAGCAGAAGGTCAGAATGGATCGTCCATTAGATCGTATCTGAATGGAAGGAGTCATTTGTTGAGCTGAATCAGAATGAACCGTACGTTAGACTATATCTGATAGTATTTGTATATGCTGTATTTGCAATAAATGTCTGGGATGGGCTTATAGATGCCATCGTTAGGAGGATGTCAGAATGAATGTTGTCATGGAGTGTATCTGAAAGATGTAGTTGAATCCTGAATGTAATTGATAAGGATGTCCGTCTGAATGGACCTTTGTTTTGATTGTATCAAGAGGATAATTAACCTGAAAAATAAAGTTAGCTTCATGCCATGTCATGATGCATGAGATGTTTTATGCTTTCGAACATAACTGCGAACGATGTATGCATGCGTATGCTGTGAAATGATGTAATGAATGAATTATGCATCTGAAAAGTTCTTCCAGAGGACTCTACTGGGGAAAACAAATCTCAATCTTCTGGTCGGAGATATTTGTATTGATGACCCTTTCTTAGCCGGGGATGCTTGATTTCTGTCTGATGGTAGAAATGTTCAACAGAAGCCTGGCTGGGGGGCGGAAGAGATGACCCATTTGTCTAGTAATGCCACTCTCTTCTGGGAATGACTGGCTTTGTTGGGGGATAGGATTAGCAACGGATTTATTGGAAAGCATGATTAGACCTTCTCCTCGATCCTGAAGTCCTTTAGTAATTGTCATCGTTATTTTATGCATGTATTTTGATAAACATTGATCATATTCAAATGCATATATCAATTCAAGTTAAATCAATGGACGTTTATGCAAAAAAAACAGAGAAAGTAAAACAACAGCATCTTTTTGGAAATGAAATTGTATTGATTTTGAAAGAGGGCCTATAAATAGGCAATTTGAGTACAAGGAGACAGAAATCCTAGTAAGAGGAAATTGTCAGGCAAACAAAGAGAAAGTTATGTAGAAAAAGTCCTATCGATTCTAATTCCACCACTGTCATTATGTCTTCAAGCATCTCATCTCCTGCTGTCGGATAGAAGTGATTGGCTTGTTCAGTCCCTTGAACTTGGTTGAAGCAGACAGAGAACGGGGCATAGTCATACGCTTTAATCCCTAATTTTTGCCTGGACCGCCTTTTCAGGTTTTCAGTCCACCGGGATACCCTTTTTTTTGCTCAAGCCGCCTTTTCAGGTTTTCGACTTGCCGGGTGTACGTCTTTATATGTTTATCCCTAATTTTTGCCCGAACCCTTTTGGTTCGCCGGGATGCCCTTACTTTTGCCTAGGTACGTCGACCTAGAGGGTCTCTTTTATGCGTAGTATTTTTTTAACTATGTCAGCGTCCACAGGATGCGGGAACTCTTCGCCATCCATTGTAGCAAGCATCATGGTTCCACCAGAGAATACCTTCTTAACTACAAATGGCCCTTCGTATGTGGGAGTCCATTTGCCCCTGGGATCACCTTGTGGTAGAATGATACACTTGATAACTAAGTCGCCGATTTGGTACACTCGTCTCTTGACCTTTTTGTTGAATGCCTGGGTCATGCGTTTCTGATATATCTGCCCATGACAAATAGCCGCAAGTCTCTTCTCATCAATCAAATTTATCTGATCGAGTCGAGTCTGAATCCATTCGTCCTCATCTAAGCCTGCATCTTTCATAATTCTTAGAGAGGGAATCTGAACTTCCACTGGTAAAACGGCTTCCATTCCATAGACTAAAGAGAACGGAGTTGCCCCCTGTCGAAGTGCGCACTGAAGTGCGATAACCATAAAGGGCAAAGGGTAACATCTCATGCCAGTCTTTGTATGTTACTGTCATTTCTTGCATGACCTTCTTGATATTGTTAGCAGTCCCCACGGCGCCGTTCATCTTTGGCCGGTACGGAGAAGAGTTATGGTGTTTTATTTTGAACTGCATGCAGAGTTCAGTTTAGTACCATTATCAGTGATAAATCTCTCAGGAGACAGCAGGTTTCTCAAATAGATATTTGATAGAATCCATCTTAGAATTCAATAAAGTGGTATGATTCAACATATACTGTCTTAGTCGGCGAGCAGCCCAAGCCAAAGCGCAGCAAGCTTTCTCGAGCTGTGAGTATCTTGTTTCACAGTCGATACCTTTTGCTAAGGCAGTGTATGACATGCTCTTTTCGACCAGACTCGTCATGTTGCCCCAACACACCCTATTGAATTTTCTAACACGGTCAAATACGTGATTAAAGGTCTTCCTTCAACTGGTGGCATCGGAACTGGAGGTTCTTGGAGATATTTCCTGATTTTGTTATTCATCATTCCATACCATCTCTTGATTTTTCCTTTTTAGTAATTTAAAGATGGGTTTGCAGGTAGCAGTCAAGTGTGGAATGAATCGGGCAATGTAATTCAAGTGTCCCAAGAAACCTCTGACTTCTTTCTTGTCTATTTCAGTACCCAGATTTACAATTTCGATTGATTCCTCATGCGGCTGTATGATCTTTTCTCCTCGTAGTACCAGCCTGGCAAGTTCTCCAGGGACTTCACAATCTTCCTCACTTCCATCCTCGGCTTGGTAGATCGGATTTTCAAAGTCATAATGAACAGTAGCAGAGTCATTACCAACAGGATCCAGAGTGGATATGGATCGGCAAATTGTTACGTGAGTGTGTGCAAGAAAACATAGCTTGTTTGAAAAATGACAGGAAAGATAAAGAGCGCAATATTTGAATGCAAAAAGTCCATTGATTTATTGAATATGAATATGCTTATGAAGATGGCAAAACCCTTAACAAATTAGCTATTGTGCCCCGGGCATAGACACAACGCTTGGAGAAGTTCAATTGTAAAAAAACAAAAATTTGCAACACTAAAATAGACAATAACAATTACTCCTGACTAAAGGAAATCGGGATAGTGTCTTCAGCCTTCCAATTATTGAGTCCGTCACCAATTGTTGGGAAAATCCAGCTATCCAGGTCGCAATCGCTGTCAGCGTCTTCTACAGCATTAATTTGACTCTTGGCTACCTTCTCAGAGCTAAACCCCAGGCCAAATTTGTCAGACTTGTACGGTACGTCGATCAGTTGACCCCAGCCAGTACAACCATCATCTTCAACCACAGCTTGAGCGTCCTTCAGAGAAATCATAGCAGGAGGAGCACGAATAACCTTGGGTACACAGGAAGTTGGCTTAAGGACAGGATTGGTCGGAGGAACTACTTTAAATAACTGACAAGGAGTCTCAATGAATTCACCATCCATCTCGACGTATCTGAAGGTATGCACACTACTGACAATGTACTCTTCTTCTCCACACACAGTGACAATTTTGCCCTTTGTGGGATACCTCAACTTTTGATGGAGAGACGAGGCTACAGCGCCTGCCCCATGAATCCAAGGGCGTCCCAGTAAGCAGGAATAGGCAGGACGAATGTTCATTACATGGAAGGTAGTGTTGAAGACTTGAGGTCCTATCTTGATAGGAAGGACTACTTCGCCATGGACAACACTCTTCGCACCATCGTAAGCACGTACCACAATATCACTAGGTTTCAGTTCAATGCTTTTACAATCCAGCTTATCCAGCACAGCTGTCGGCAGCACATTCAAGGAAGAGCCATTATCGATCAACACATGAGACAAAGTGATTCCCCTACACTCAATGGAGATATGCAGGGCTTTATTGTGATTCTTTCCTGCTGGTGTCAGATCAGCGTCGGAAAAGCCTAGGCCATTGTCAACAGCCAAGTGAGCAACATAATGTTCGAACTGATCGACAGATGTCTCCTGAGGTACATGAGCGGTCTTCAAGAATTTTATCAATGCATTGGCATGAGGTTCAGAAGATAACAGCAAGGATAACATCGAGATCTTAGACGGGGTATGCCCCAACTGTTCTACAACATCAAAATCACTTTTGCGAATGATTTTCAGCACTTCTTCCATTTCTTGTTTGGCAAGATCTTCGGGAGTAACTTCGACCGGTGTCTCTGACTGAGAAGGATTGACTGGTTCCTTTCCTCGAGTTTCAAGGACAGGAGGTGAGATTTCTGGAGAGAAGATCCTTCCACTTCGAGTAATTTTACTAGTCCCAACGATGCCATTAGGATTAGTAGAATTGTCAATTTGCTTTACGCCATGGACGTAAACATCACCGCCATAATTCCACGGAATAACTTTGCTTGAGGAATACGGGATCGGGCCAGGTGCAGTAATGATTAGGGGAGCTACCCTGGGCTCAACAGTAATCTTCACAGGCGCCCTAGTAGCGGTAATCTTCACTGGAACTTTGGACCTAGCAATCACAGATATTTCTTCAACAGGGTTTTCCGCCTTAGGAATCCTTTCGAAGAGAACTGTACGATCGTCCATCAGCTGTTGAATACCATTCTTCAATTTCAAACAGTCCTCGGGCCGGAGTATGCAGAGATTGCAATCTTCAGCACAACCTGGAAATAAACCAGCTTGCAAGAAATTCCTCTTTATGATCGGGAGAGGAGATGTTAAGTCCGCCATATTGGAAATGTGAGAATCGTCATCCATAGCATTAACAGTCTTGTCATGGTTAGGCATAGGAGCAGTGATGACATTAGGAGTCTCCGGAGGCTCAAACTCAATTTCTCCAGCTTCGATCATATCCTGAATCTTATTCTTCAATGACCAGCAATCGTTTGTATCATGCCCGGGGCTATCGGAGTGATATGCGCACCTGGCATTGGGATTATAACGAGAAGAGGTAGTGTTGGGATTTGTAGGAGGATCTCTAAGGGTGATCAAATTTGCCTTTAGCATTCCCTGCAGTGCCTGTGCCAAGGTCATATTGATCCTGGTGAACTGCCTTCTTGGCCTGTCTTGTTTGGGCTGGAAGTTTTGAGATGGTGGTGCTGCGATCGTAACTGCTCCAATGTCGTGGTCACGGTTTTTCTTGTTACGACCCTTTTGACCGTACACAGCATTTGATTCGTTCCTCCCCTGATAGGACCTTTTGGTGCTTGCAGAGGCAGCCGCCTGTATCTTTCCACTTCGGATGCCGCTTTCAACACGTTCACCTGTCAATATAAGTTCAGTGAAACCTGATGAAGAACTTCCCAGTAGATGGCTGTAGAATGGGCCGGTCAGTGTGCCCATGAACATGTCCACCAATTCTCTGTCAGTCATAGGGGGTTTGACTCTGCCAGCCAAATCTCTCCACTTTTGAGCATATTCTTTAAAGCTTTCTTTAGATCCCATAGTCATATTCTGCAACTGTAGCCGGGTAGGTGCTAGTTCAGAGTTATACTAGTACTGTTTATAGAAAGCTGTTGCTAAATCGGTCCAGGTGCGGATGTCAGAGCTCTCGAGCTGATAATACCATTCCAATTGTGTGCCAGACAGGCTCTCTTGGAAGAAATGGATCCATAGCTTCCTGTCAGTGGTATGCGGCTGAATCTTTCTCACATAAGCTCTCAGATGCATCTGAGGACAAGACGCACCATCGTACTTAGTGAAAGTGGGGATTTCGAATTTGCGAGGAATGGTCACATCGGAGACCAGACCCAAACTTTCGAAATCCAGACCGGGCGCCTTCTGACCCTCCATAGCTAGCATACGTTCTTCCAGCAACTTGTACTTATCATCTCTTGGAGAGTACTGTTCATTTTCATAATCTTCATCGTCATCCTCAGGGTTGGAGAAATCAGCATTCTCTTCCTCTGAATCATTCTCCGCCCCCTCTTCTGGACCATTCGGGATTCCAAACTTGACTCCTGTGGCCTATCCTTTACGCCTTCTTCCCGGGTTAATGAAACTCACAGCTTTCTTATCTTTCTTCTTTTCGAGCAAAAGAGCCTTCAGTTCCTCCTGCCCCTTGGATAAGCTTAGCATCATCTCCTTGAATTGAGCATTCTGAGTCTGGAGATCTTTGACAGTTTGTTCGAGATCCATTTTTCTATTTGGAGGAAAACCGTGAGAACATTGATCCCTTTAGAGTACCTGTTATGCAATGTTATGCGATGCAATGTATGAAATGTTTTCAAGGACTTTTGGAATTTAACTTTACGTAAACCAACAAAAAAGGAAACTCTTTTTTTTTTTTTTTTTTTTTTTTTTTTTTTTTTTACAAAACAGAGCAAAGTTAAATCCCTAAGTCCTCGAAATGGTTAGTACAATGCCATGATGTTATGATATTATGATGTTAAGTAAACAACAAGCACAAGCAAGTCACACAACCATCATTCCTAGGTTTTAAGGCTTGCATGAGTTCCATAGGAAAGTACCCTCCCCACTGAAGTTTGGTTGGTTCAACCTGTCCTAGAATAGTAACCGGGTTCTAGAAGGATCTCAAATCATTGACCTTTCTTTAAGTCCACTTCAGTGCAACACCAAGTGGTTGACCAAAGCTTCCCTAAAGTCTAATCTCAAAGAGTGTAGTATCGAGTATCAACCAACCCCAGTCGGAACCGAAGCCAGTTATCTCACTACTTTCTAATGGCTAGGATGAGTCAATTAGGGTTCTAAAGGTCTGGTTAATGCTTTGATGACACCACGCGAATGCCAAATTTTTCCTCAAGTAAACATGAGGAACATCAGGACATCCAAAGTGTCACATTAACCGTAGCCATCATTTTAACCATTCCAGTATACGCCGGATAGTCGCGATGATCTCTTGCTACTTACCTAAGGTACACTAGATCCGGGTGTAGGATCTTTCACTCAACAATACCCTTAAAAGAAGGAACAATTTGAAAACATAAATGATTTTTTAAGGTGACCTCTCTTTTTAAAGTGTCCCCAGCAGAGTCGCCAGTTCTGTCATACGGTGAACTGACTTGGGGTATTTTGCTTTTTATCGCAATGTCGCGGATAGCAAGAGTCGCCACCGACTTTTCTTTTATCCAATAAGGAAAGGTGGAAAAGAACAGGAAAGACCTCAATAGATTTTGGGTTCGGGAGGTACATTATACAAAGGGAAGGTATTAGCACCCTTTGTATCCATGGTTATCCATGGGCTCTTAATTGCTGGATCACTTATATTTTTGTCTGAAAAGTGTTGGTGAATTGTTTAAAAATGTTTCGAAAAGAGAGTTTAACTTTGTAATGATTCTCGTCTGAATGTATACAAAGTATTTATCTCGTTTGATTTTGAAAACGGTTTAGAAAAATGTAACTTGGTAATGATTCTAGTATGAATGTATACCAAGTGGTGATTTTCTAGGATCTGCAAAGTGTGAGGGGTGGGAAATGTTTTAGGTTATGATCCAGCAATCGAGAGTTATACCTTCCTAAGGTCGTTATGAACGTTTCCTATCCTTATGAGGGTAAAACTGTCCTTACTATTGAGAAGTAAGTAATTTTACCCTTTGGATGTTTAAGGGTCATCGTAGGGTCATCGATAGGTCATTGAAGGCAACAGTTGTAAGGATACCTTAGCATTCGAAGGGACGATCATCATTTAACCGTAGGCTACACCGAAGGGTCATCGAGGGACAAAATCGTATTTTCGAAGGCAACATCCGAGGGACTATGATTTATTTTATGATGATTTAACCGAAGGGTCTTTGCTAAGTGTATCCCCACATTCGCGGGACATGACCGTAATACCGTAATATCATAAGGCAAAAGAGAGGTCCAAGATCACATATTTAAAGGCCATATTTTAAAGTTAATTAGGTGATTATGATGAATCTCCACATTAAAATCAATACATTAAAATTAATACATTAAAATTAATACATTAAAATTAATACATTAAAATTAACACATTAAAATTAATTAAGCAATTTAGGGTGAGCCTCCACAAGGGTATCCCACAAATAAAGTGGAAGACCTAACGGCGGTCTTTTTTTCTGGGACATATGAACCTTTGCAAAATTCAACAAACGGGTTAGCATACCAAATCAGGGTGCAATCGAGGATTACACCGCAAAAGAAATCACAACAGTAATAGGATCAGATAAACAATGCCTGGCTATGATAAAACATGAATGAAAAATCAGAACAGAAAAGTCGGCTACTGTCAGGTTCGCGCCTGCCTCGCCTAGCGAAGGCTTAGCGAATACTCGCTGCGTGCTCGCTTAGCGACGTGCTAGCGAGCAACTGCGGATTCTGGTTTTGAGATCAGTACAATTTCAACCAATTTTATGCCTTATGGCTTTCATTACAGCAATTATATGGTTAATCATTTAAGGTATTCAAGTACCCACTAAAATTCACATGACAAACTTAAGATATTTTCATAAATTTAATCATAATGCCATATGCAAATTAAGAACATAAGGTAGTAATAGCAATGCCAACCTGTTTGTAATCGAATTGTAACCTTGAATTGGCCGATCAGATCGAATTGAGCGGAAGTGACCTTGCTGCCGCCGGCTTTTCCTTCAGGGTTTCCTTTAGGGTTACTCGGAATTCTTAGGGTTAGCCTCCGTTAGTGTTAGGGTTTGCTTGCTAGGGTTCTCCTCTCTCCTTTTTCGTCCTCCTTTCATTACTGAAGTGCTGGTATTTATAATGCTCTTTTTCATGACCTAATGGGCTCAGAATGAAGCCCGAAATTTTTTATTGTCTGTCAGCTTCGCTAGGCGAGCGTGTAGCGAACGCGTAGCGAACGTTCGCTAGGCGAGCGTGTAGCGAGCGCGTAGCGAACAGGCCAGTTTGGGCCATTTTCTGGATTGGGCCATTCGTGAGCTGGGCCTTCGTTCCCTTAAGATCAGTGTCATAAAAATGAGTCGGAGTGCCCTGAAAAATGTCTTGAAATATTAATGGGCAAATTTTGGGGTATGACACCATCCTTTGTGAAGGCCAGACGGTTAGAAAATGGACTTGCTTGGTCTCCCACTCACCCCATGCACTCCTACATTTTCTCCCATGAATGAAGAAGCTTCCCACTTGATATTTTGGACTTTGGAACATTATAAATAGGCGACAAGCTTCATTTTCTAAGACATCTAAGCTTAGCACAATCTTAAGCACTAGAATTACCGATCAAAGTTATAATTCGTCACATCAAGGGGTTATAGCACTAGAGAGCATTGAGTTGTAAAAAGTTTGGAGCACCTAATTTTTTCGCATTTTAATCTTACCTCCATTTATATTTCTTTACAAGTCTTTAGCAATTTATTCTATACCAGATTCAAGCCTCTGTTTGGAGCAGGTTTTTATTATATTTCACACTTTATTATCGCTTTATTTATTCACCCGCACTTTACCTTCCTTGCCTTGCAGTACTTCTTTTATTTCCAAGTCTTATTTCTCACACCGTATTGTTTTCAATTACCTTTCTGAAATGTTTACTTCTAAGCTTCAAACTTATGTTTTTATGTTTGTCATAAGCATATCCAACTAATTTATTGATGCTGGGATGCAAGGGTCGTCACTTGATGGTACTCTAACTGTTGTTTTTTTAGGATTTCAATTGTGGGCTGTTTTGGTTTTAATACAATCTTTCTGAACTCAATTTAATCTGTCACTACGAAAGTAGAACCGTGAAAACATCGGGTAAGATTGAAAGTCGTCCGACATTAAAGAATAAGATTGCTTTGTTTTTATTAATGAATCCTGCGAAAGCACTTCGTTAATTAACTGGGAAAGTCTAATATTTCTAGAAGGAGGTTTTAAAACTATTTGCGGATGCGTTTATAGGTTTAGGATCCGGTTACCAGAGCGAAATCTTAAAACCCATTTAAGTTAAATTTTCCAACAAAGATTACTTTTCAACGGAGCAAAGAGTCTGGTTTCTTAAAATAAGATTGACTACTTTAACGCAATAAGCATCAGTCATACATGACAGTGGACAATATAGATTAGAGAGTCAAATCCGGTTCTTAATACGCGAAAGCGACAGTTCCTAATTAATCACATTCTTTTCAAAATAGAAAATATTGCCCCGTACGGAGATCCTATTTAGAAGCAATTAAGAGTACTGTTGTTTGATGAGAGCCACATCCCAATATTGTTTGTTTCTATTTATTACGATTATTTATTTTCATCTCTCTTTTGCTTAATTCATTCGCCTTTGATAAACACCGTAGCAACTAGAAACGATAGATTGACAGTTAGGTCTCTGTGGGATCGGTCTCTTTTAAAATTACGTGATAGACTGTACACTTGTAGTTAGTTAATTCGATAGACTTATAATCTTTTGGATAACATCTACAATTGATATCCCATACTCTTTGTATAGATCCGAGACATTTATCCTGTAAGATCAACAAGAAATGTTAGGTACCCAATCTTCATTGGGTCCTTGAGGGTGAGTGAAAACAAGGTTGCATTTGGGCATAAAAAAATCTCCTTTAGGAATAAAAAGTTTCCTCAACTTGCACTTTTCAATAGTATGACCTTTTTTTACAACAATAATGGCAAGATAAGCTTTAATGAGATGTACTTATCTACTTGAATATTTTTTATAAGGAACCTCATATCCTCATCATTGGATTTCTCGTCATCACTCGTTTCACAATTACGTTACTCAATGGTTGAGAGCTTTAAGCATGAAGTATTCAGAGTAATAGACTTTTTCTCTTCCACCTTGTCTTTACCTTTCTCCTTCTTTAACTTCATCTCATGCTCTTTTTCATGTTTTTCCAAGCAAGTGAGTTCTTACTCATGTTCATCCAATTTGTCAAACAAAGTAGTGAGATCAAGTACTTTAAGATCATTCACCTCTTTGATAGTGGTTACCTTGGGTTGTCATTCCCTTATAAGACATATCAAAACCTTATTAGTAGCAATATAATTGGAAATAGGCTTATCTAGAGCATTCAATTGGTTAATAAGATGTGTGAACCTCTTTCGAATTTCGGCAATGGTTTCACCATACTTCATACGAAAGAGTTCAAACTCTTGATTCAATGTGTTGATCCTAGATTGTTTGACCTCGTTAGTTCCCTAATGGGTAACTTGTTACACATCCCACATAGCCTTGGCGGTTTCACAATGGGAACACAGTAAAATTCATCAACACCGAGTGTGGATACAATAATGTTTTGTGCTTTCTAATCGTAAGACCATAATTTCTTATCATTATCGTTTCATTGATTTTATGGTTTTGGGACGACGACGCATTCACCATTGGTCATAGTAATTTCACGAGGACCATTGATGATAATGTCCCATACACCCTTATCAACCGAGTTGATATGGATACGCATACAAGCTTTCCAATAGCCATAATTTTTGCCGATGAAAATTGGTGCTCTATTGTATGCCCCTCTAGGTTCGGTAGCCATTATCTAGTAAGAAAATCTTAAGAACAAAATTAATTGGAGCCCGTGATACCACTTGTTAGACGATAGGCCTAGGTCTAGAGGGGGTGAATAGATCCCTAGTTAAAAGTTTAACAAAAAATAGGTTTTAAAAATTTATGGCATGAAAGCAAGTTATAAAATCCCAGATCAAAAATCGTCTAACTGAACCCACTATTAAAAAGCTTAGACATGTGTATTAACGACAATTGTATGATAATGATTCACAAATTTATTAACAATAACTAATCACAACTACTTGAATGCAAAGTAATACAGAAAGTCTATCTCCAATGAAAGATACACACAAAAATAAAATGAAGCAATTTGTCGAACACTTGAAGTGTGATCAATAATTTTGGAATTCTATGTGGTATTGTTTTTCTAAAAATCTAATCACAACAAAATGGTTTATGATCTACATGAAAACACCAATTTCAAAATAAAGTTCAAAAATATGATCCAAACAAAATTGATCAAACGATCAATGCAATCAACAATTTGCAAACCAAAATTATAGGGATTCTTGTTTGTATTTTGACTTGGATATTCCCAATCACAATAGGGTTTCTTGTATTGTGTTCGACTCATACACCATCTCTCTGCAGAAAAATCAATGACAAAACATAAGCATAGTTGATCCGCTAGAGCCTTGCCATTGCTACATTTCAGATGATGATGGTAAAAGCATGAGGTATGAAATATATGTTGTTTTATGGTTGTTCTTATACGGTAATGTGTGTTATGGAACTGATATTGATGTTGTTACGCATTCCCAATTGATGTTCTCTTAGGTTTCTTTGTTCTAATCATTACAATTTGGGAAAACACAAATATGTTTTTACAACATATGAGTATTCCGATTTCACAAATTGTAATGAAATATTTGAATTTAGGGTTTTATTTGGGATGATAATGGGTCAAACATGAGGTAAGAAACCAATGTTTTTTATGCTTGTTCTTATATTGTAATGTGTGTTACGCAACTGGTATTGATGTTGTTATGCATTACCAATTGATATTCATTTAGGGTTCGTTTTCTACTTATTTTGATTACCAAAAATAAGAATATGTTTTTACAACGCCTGAGTAATTCAATATCCCAAATTGTAATGAAATTTTCAAATTTAGAGTTTAAGTTTTTTTTATTCAATACACGAGTTGATTACAACTTAAATGAAGTAATACTTTTCAGAATTCGTAGAGGTTATATATGTTGATTATAAATACTTATTATAGATTCTAATTATAGATGCTGGTAATTGATGTAATACTTTTCATAATTTGTAGAGGTTATAGTTGCCAATTATAGCTGCTGTTTGTAGAGATTATAGATGCTAGTTTATAAAGGCTATATATATATATATATATATATATATATATATATATATATATATATATATATATATATATATATATATATTAGAATTTAATGTTGCGTATTCAGATTACATTGCTGATGTGATATATAAATTGTGAATTTCAGCAACGAAACTGCCATGGAGATCATTCGGGGTATGGTTCACCAGATAGGTGAAAGTTCGGTTAAGGGAAAGAAGTCTGCTAAGAAAGGTCGTACCAGTAACATCCCTGCTATTTTCCATCCACAAATAATGAAAAGATTGTTATGCAGGTTGTTAAGGAAGAAGTTGTTGATACTACAGGTGTTAATAGATTGACATGACAATTGTGAAAGAAATCATGAAGAAGAAAGATATAGATGCTGAAAAATGTGTTGTAAAGAAAGAACGTGTTGGCAAAAACAATTATGTTGGGAAATATGTGCATAATAAAGAAAAAAAAACAATATGTAAAGAACACACAAGTCTCAAATTAAATTACTAAAGAATGGATCATGGGGAATAAACAATATTCTTAGAAGAGCCACATAGGGAATGGAAAAACCAGCGCAACTAATGTTATGGTATGCATATATTTATATTTGATCTATTGTGTTATACTTGAAATGGTTTATAACCTGTAGTGTTGTGTATTTGGTATCTTTGCAACATTTTCCAAGAACAATATCAAAAAATGCCTAAGAACAAATCTAAAAGTGATCAAAGTTATTGATGTTGAAGTAGACAAAACTTTAAAATGTCAGGTTCACACTGCAAGATGGAAGAACGATCCAAACATATATGAAAAGTACATTGCTAAAGGATGATATGAGTTTGCAAAAAGTAAAAACCTCTACGGTGATACTTTAGTCTGGAATATGTGGCATTTTTCTCCTTGTGTGTATTTAAAATTGTAGAGGCGTTGATGTGTGCGTATGTCATCGAAATCATCTGCTATTATGATAATGTCATGTGATATTAACTTAGTGTGGATGATCTGTTTTGATTTTTTATAAACTTATTTTGAATGTAATTTTTGCATGTCTGAGCCAAAAGCTAATTAGCACATTAATGATATGGATATTTATGTAACGTGTTACTAACTAGGTTAATTTTAATGTAGTAGGTGTCATATGTATTGTTTCTGGTTTTTTTTGTATGTTATATTTATAATGATTGAAAACTCATGTTTAGTATTATATATTTTCATTTTCTACGATTTAAAGTTTAACATAACTATATATTACCATGTGTTAGTGTTGCAAACAAATTTAAAATTTTATGTTATAAATCTACTATAATATACTTCAATATCACCAACATCTTATAAATAGAATATATATATATATATATATATATATATATATATATATATATATATATATATATATATTATGATGTGTTAATTATTATATTTATTGTGTGTTGTAATTTACTTATAGTATACCATAACCATATCTAATGATTAACAAATATAAATACATTATTATTATTAAAAAAATGACCATAACTAATTATTAGCAAATATAATAATAATCAACACAAGTATTTTGATTGAATATTACAGTTTCATGATTACATTGTGCTAATGAAAAACGGGTAGGCCCAAGTTTACACATGTATATATAACAATATATTGGGGATTAAGGTTTCAATATATTATTTTTATGAAAGCATCTCCAATGGTGAAGTTCGGATAATGCTATGTTCCATCTCCTTCAAGTAGGTATGTTTTTTATGCATTTCATTTCATAACAAATCTTTCTTTCCCTAACTCTCAAATGGTAGTCAATGTCTAAATTTGGTCTACAGATATAGTAAATTAAAATGTCGATATTTCTTGTATGATTGATGCATCTAAAATCTAAATTCATTTTCACTGAATTTTTTTACTGTCACTGTCGTTGCAGTAACCCCCATGAAGACGTGATGAGATATGTGCGTAGGATACAAAAAGAGGTTGATGAAGAGCAAGATAAAAAAAAATTGAATCTCTCATAAAAGATGATTTTCTGGATGAGGCATACAACATAACTGATTATAGAAGTGATGTAGAGTGGAAGTCCAACATAACAAAAGCTAATATGTTAGGACAAAATGGTCTGGTATTTCTATATAAGATTGATTATGGTTGATTTTTTTTAATAATTCAGCTTGATAGTTTATTGTGTTATGTCAGTTTTTGTAGTATATTCTAAAGGATGTATCAAGAAAATATTTTGGTAGAGAGTAAGATTCAATAAAGATGGTAGATCTGAAAACTGGCAAAGGATATAATTGTATCATCTATAGGGCTAGAAGGGATGACTATGAGAACAAAATTGGGCACAGATGGTACAAGTATGCAAAAGAGAAAAAGCTTGAATCAGAAGATTTGTTGTTATTTAGCATGACTCCCTTTTCAAATGTGATGAATGTCCATTTGGTGAAAGGTTGATGCGTTGGTTTGTTGCTTTATAGATATAAATAAAGTTTTGGTTGGTTTTGATGTTGTATAAGTTATACAATCAAGTTATGGTTGGTTTTTATGTTGTATCTATTTGTTATGTTGTCATGTGGTTATACATGCCATGTGATTTATTTCGTCTATATTAGTTTTAAGATATCCAGTCTTTGTAATGAAATTATTGTTGTATGATGTTATATACTTATGGATAATATCAAACTAATATATGTTTGTATTTTAGTTATTGAATTTGTGTTGAAATTTAAAATTATTCACTCGTGTATGTCTGTATCGATTACATATATCATCTCATACTGTATATGACATAATAATATGGTAGAAAACACTTTACTTCTAAATATATGAAAACAAACAAATCTGATGGGAAAGAAGTTGTTCAAAAATGATATAATTCACCAATTGTGTGAGAATTAAATATAAATATTGAAATAAAACTAAATTGCAGTTAAGTCAAAATTAATACATGAAAACACTTATTAAATGTATACTTTATAAGTTACATTCTACACATTTTCAAAAACTTATTTGAAGACAATATTGGTGGTAGTCGTCAACTTCTTTAAATTCCTCTAACTGCTCACTTGTATCAATGTTACTTAAATTCCTCTTTGTGTTTCCAATATAATTAACAGATGCATCAAATTAAATCTAACATGAACATAAATGAACTATATTTTGAGTATATATTCATATTGAACACTATATGTATATTGAACATAACCAATTTTGACATGTAAAAATGATTTAAAACACAAAACATATGAATCACGTATGTTCAAGAGCAATGTATATAGCAATGCAGCAAGTAGAAGCATCTATACCACTTTTGTAATAGTATATAAAAATTAAAGTATCAAAGAGAACTTAAATCAATAACTAATAAACACCAAACCATCAGTAATTGCACTCAATATAAAGTTTATGTAACCTAGAAATTCATACACAAACACATCAGAGAGGATATAGTTGTTTACATGATTTGAGCATATGCACTATTGTAATATTTGTATATCTATTAATAATAAGATATCTATGTTGAATTGTAATTCCTTGTGTTGAAGCAGGTTGCTCAACAGAGCAAGGAAGTATCCACCCACCTAGTGTTAAGTAGTGTTAGCTATTTTGGGCTGTTATAGTTTTGGGCTTTGGCTTGAGGTCCAAGTTAACCTAAATCTATAAATAGAGGGAGTAACCCTTATTTTTGTAATAGAGGTGAATAGAGTATTCACAACACTTGTAATTCACAGTATTTTGCAGTTGCAAAGTGAATAAGAAGTTTTCCACAGTTTGTGGGCAGAGAGAAACTATGCAGAATTTTATTACTTTTCTCCTTCATCATTCTTTACTTTCTTTCTTTCTCCATTGTTCTTCTCTTTTCGTTGTTATTTTGTGGGTAATTACAATCTTTTTCATCAAGATTGATTGAAATTCTCCATAGATTTTAGGGGATTTCCAACATCTGGTATCAAGAGCTCCGATTTAATCGATTCGTGGGAAGAAAATCACCATGGCAACGAATCATCCAAATAGGCATTTTCCAGCAAATCTTCCGATTCTCAAGAACAACAATTATGAGAATTGGTGCAAGCAGATAAAGGTTGTGTTATGTTATCAAGATCTTTGGGATCTTGTGAAGGAAGGAGTAACAACGCTTGCAGAAGCCGCGACAGATCAAGAAAAGGATGCACATAAAGAATTGAAGAAGAAAGATTATAAAGCTCTCTTTATAATCCATCAACGTGTTGATGCAGATAACTTTGAAAAGGTTAGTGATGCAGAGTCAGCGAAAGAAGCATGAGAAATTTTGGAGAAATCGTTTGGAGGCACGGAGAAGGTGAAAGAGGTGAGGTTACAAACTCACAAAAGAACGTATGAATTACTTCAGATGGAAAACAGTGAAAACATAACTGATTTCTTCACCAAGGTTACGAAACTGGTGAATCAAATCAAGGTATGTGGAGAAGTGTTGACATCAAGATTTGTTGTTGGAAAGATCTTGAGGTCGTTGGCTCCAAAGTTCGATCACGTGGTAGTAGCCATAGAAGAGTCGAAAGATTTGTCAAAATTGACAAAGGAAGAGCTTCAAGGGACGCTTGAATCTCACGAACAAAGAATGGCTGAAAGAGATGCAGGAAAGTTGAAGAGTGATATGGCTTTGTAGGCTCAATCAGCAAAAGAAAGAAAATGCAAAGGAAGCTGGAATGGAAACAAAGGCAGAAGAGGCTACAACAATTCGACTGGTCGAAATCAACAAGAAGGAAACTGGTCGAATCAGAGAAAACCCTGGAACCAAGGCAACCAAAGAGGTGGTGTTGCAGGTAGAGAAAGAGGTGGTGGTCAAAATCCAGACAAGAGTCACATTCAGTGTTACAATTGTCAAAGATATGGTCACTATTCTAGTGATTATCCAGAAAAGCAGAAAAATCAAGAAACTTATGCAAAGCTAGCGAAACATGAAGAAGAAGAGACGTTGCTGATGGTTACAACAAGAGAAGAAGAGAGATTCATGGACCATTGGTACTTGGACTCAGGATGCTCATCACACATGTCTGGAAGAAAAGATTGGTTTGTCAACATAAAGTCATCAATGAAGAACATGGTGAAATTTGCAAATGACAACACTCTAGTAGCTGAAGGTGTTGGTGATGTTCTGATTATAAGGAAAGATGGCAAGAGGTCAGTAATTTCAAATGTGTTGTACACACCAGGCATGAAGAGTAATTTGCTCAGTATAGAGCAGTTGGTCAAAAAGAACTACAAGGTGTCGATCAAAGACAAGATGATGAGAATCCTCGACTCAAATGGAAGGTTGATCTTGAAGGCTCTAATGTCTCAGAATAAAACCTTCAAGATTGAGCTTAATGTGATGGAGCATAAGTGCCTTGCAACAGCAGCCAGCAGAGATGAATGGATATGGCATTATAGGCTTGGTCATCTCAATTTCAAAGACATCCGAGATTTGAAGAGAAGAAATATGGTTTTAGGATTACTAGAAATCAACATTCCAAACGAAGTCTGTGAAGAATGTGTGCAGGCGAAGCAACATAAGAACAACTTCAGTAAGGATGCAGGAAGCAGGTCGAAGGAAATTCTTGAAATCATATAGTCTGATGTATGTGGTCCTCTCCAGGTGGATTCGATTGGAGGTAATAAATACTTTGTTACATTCATAGATGATTTCATTCGAAAACTATGGTCTTACCTGGTCCAGAAGAAAAGTGAAGTGATAGAGGTATTTTCCAAGTTTAAATCTATGGTCGAAAGACAGAGCAGTCGAAAGATCAAGATTTTGAGAACTGTTGGTGGTGGAGAATATGTGTCGAAAGACTTCAATGCATTATGTGTGAAAGAAGGGATTATGCATGAGGTGGTGCCACCGTACACTCCATAACAGAATGGAGTCGCAGAAAGGAAGAATAGAACCATTATGAATATGGTTAGAAGTATGTTAAAAGGCAAGCATCTACCCAAAGAATTATAGGGAGAAGCTGTGTCGACTGCGACATATATCCTGAACAGATATCCGACGAAGAAGCTAGAAGGAATCACACCAGAAGAATGTTGGTCTGGTGTCAAGCCTAGCTTGAGTCATCTGAGGGTGTTTGGATCTATAGCACATAGACATGTGTCAGATCAGTTGAGAAGAAAACTTGATGACAAGTCCAGTCAGATGATCCTGATAGGATATCATTCAACTGGAGGATACAAGTTGTTTGACCCAGTGAATAAGCAAGTAATGATCAGCAGGGACGTAATCATAGATGAGCTTAAGGAGTGGGATTGGACTGAGAATGTCAATAAAGATTCAGTGAGAATATTTTGTGATGAACCAACTAGTGAAGTCGAAAGAGAAGTTTGACAGGAAGAAGTCAGAGGTGAAGCAGGCCCATGCAGACCTCAAAGAATAAGACACATGCCTGCAAGGTTGCAAGAATGTGTGATTACATCAGATGATGTGGTCGATGAAGAAGGTGAGCTGGTACATTATGCTTTCTACGCAGATGTCGAACCTGTCAATGCAATTGAGGCATTGAAAGATTCGAAGTGGATGAAAGCAATGGACGAAGAGTTGAAGTCAATCGAAGTCAACAACACTTGGTCACTTGTCGAATTGCCCCCAAACAAGAAGTCAATTGATGTGAAGTGGGTATACAAGGTGAAGTTGAATCCCAAAGGAGAAGTGACTCGACACAAGGCGAGACTTGTGGCGAAAGGATTTCTTCAGAAAGAAGGAATCGACTTCGATGAAGTTTTTGCACCTGTTGCTAGGATCGAAACAATCATGTTGGTTGTTGGTCTAGCAAACATGAACAATTGGCAGATGTGTCAGATGGACGTGAAATATGCATTCGTTAATGACCCCTTAGAAGAAGAAGTTTATGTTGCACAACCAGCTGGGTTTGTGAAACATGGCGAAGAAAGAAAGGTGTACAGGCTGCATAAAGCCCTGTACGGACTTAAACAAGCTCCAAGAGCTTGGAACAAGAAGATATATGGATTTCTAAGGGAGAAGGAATTTTTGAAGTGCAAATATGAACATGGAGTATATGTAAGAAGAAGCAAGAATGAATTTCTTATACTATGCCTCTATGTTGATGACCTGTTGATAACAAGTAGTTGCAAGAAGGAGATCGAAGACTTCAAAGGTGATCTCAACAAGGAATTCGAAATGTCAGGTGACATTTCATATTTCCTTGGCATCTAATTCTACAAGAGTGGCAGAGGTTTGATGATACACCAAAGAAGGTATGCATGCGAAATTCTCAAGAGATTTGAGATGCAAGATTGCAACCCAACTTCGACTCCAGCTGAGCCCAGATTACAACTATCGAAGGATTCAGATGAAGATGATGTCGACCCAACCCAATACAGAAGACTTATTGGGTCACTTCGATACCTGTGTCATACAAGGCCTGACTTAGCATATAGTGTAGATATGGTGAGTAGGTTCATGCAGAAGCCAAAGGTATCACATCTAGCAGCAGCGAAGAGGATACTAAGGTATCTGAAAGGAACTCTCGACTATGACATTTTGTTTCCTGCAGCTGATGAAGGAAAAGAATGCAAATTAGTGGGATACACCGACTCAAGTTGGTGTAGTGATGCTGAGGATCGAAAATGCACAACTGGTTATGTGTTTATGCTAAGTGGTGCACCGGTTGCTTGGAGTTAGATAAAGGATCCAGTAGTGGCGTTATCGTCATGCGAAGCAGAATACATAGCTGCTTCTCTTTGTGCATGTCAAGCAACATGGATGGTGAATCTGGTCGAAGAAATAACAACAAAGAGTCATGGAGCAATTACCATGAAGATCGACAACATGTCAACTATCAATCTGGCGAAGAATCCGATAGCACATGGTCGAAGCAAGCACATCGAGATGAGGTTCCATTATCTTCGAGAGAAGGTAGCAGATGGGAAGATGAATGTGGAACACTACAGAACTGAGAATCAGATTGCAGACATCATGACGAAGGGAGTGCATGTCGAAGTGTTCAGAAGGCTAAGAGCTATGATGAATGTAGATAGCTTAGACACAATGAATTAAGTGGTGTGTTGAATTGTAATTCCTTGTGTTGAAGCGGGTTGCTCAACAGAGCAAGGAAGTATCCAACCACCTAGTGTTAAGTAGTGTTAGCTATTTTGGGCTTTTATAGTTTGGGGCTTTGGCTTGAGGTCCAAGTTAACCTAAATCGATAAATAGAGGGAGTAACCCTTATTTTTGTAATATAGGCGAATAGAGTATTCACAATACTTGTAATTCACAGTATTTTGCAGTTGAAAAGTGAATAAGAAGTTTTCCACAGCTTGTGGGCAGAGAGAAACTCTGCAGAATTTTATTACTCTTCTCCTTCATCATTCTGTACTTATTTTATTTCTCCATTGTTCTTCTCTTTTCGTTGTTATTGTGTGGGTAATTACAATCTTGTTCATCAAGATTGATTGAAATTCTCCATAGGTTTTGGGGAATTTTCAACAATCTCTAGTTTAGTTGTGAACTTATACTAAACTTCCTGTTATAAACAATGCAGTCAATTATTCAAGTGTTATTGCATATGCAGGAAGAAACCAATTGTATGACATGGAAATTAATCGCAAACTAATTATAATCCACATTTCAACTTAATTAATGAGTATTAGTCTTTATATGACATGAATCCTCAAAAGGTAATTCTAGAGATAATATTAAAAAAAACTCAAATACTTGAAATTCATATAGCATAAAAGCAAAACAACTCACTTCATAACATTAGATATCCAGATGTTGTTTACCATAATAAAAAACAAAGGCAAGATGAAAAGCTTGATAAACCATTATACTTCAAAGATTGTTTAGGTTGATCACCAACCAACTCTAACTACACAACTTAAACTAACAATTTAATTAAAAAAAACATCTAGCAGTTTTGTTAAAAAATGATACTAAAGCTTCATTTCTCCTTTTTGACATCCTTCAACAGTTTTGTAGAGGACAACTGAATGTTCTCCAATCATATAGCGATTCGTTTGTAGATCTTTTTGACGAACAAACATATAAATCCCAAAACATAACAATGAAATATTTGTTGTTTAGATATCATCCCTCTGCAAAAAAATAGCTTAAACAATGAAGAAATTGCCTTTAAAAATTCAAACTGTAATGTGTAATTACATGATACCTTCGAATCAATCACCACCATTTTCAAATATTCTTTGTTAGTCATGGTTGTAACAGACCACAAATCTTTGATTCTAACAACAATCTTCCATAAATCCTTAGAATCATTCATGTTCTTAATATCATCAACTGGGTGAGCCATTCTAAAGTGTATAGAAACTACAACAAAAACATGAATCAGACAAATTTCCACAACACATATTTAACCAAATTTCATTTGAATGAAAAATTGAAACAAATGAGCGAAGCACGAAGAAGGACGACGAAGGAGGAGGAAGAAGAACAAAGCATGAAGAAAAAAGAAGCATACCAACCTGAACGAGGGAGAACGGGCGTGACCATCATCGTTTTGACGATTAACCGAAACATCGGAGGAAGAAGAAGCAGAACGATGGAAGAAGAAGAGAAGCATAAATAGTGAAGTTGAGAGTGAGAGTGAGAGGTTTCATTAATGATATAAAGAATGCATAGTGTGCAGTGTAAATTAAACTCTCAGCATTATAATAAAGAATGCATAGTGGGTTCTGTAAATTAAATTATATATTATAAATCTAAAATGTATTCGCGTATTCTATTGAAAGTAGTTAAAAAAAAATGAATGTAATAAAATTTAAATTTTAATCAAATAGATTGAATTGTGGAGAATGTCATAAACTTGAAAGAGCATACTTGTCTATTCAATATCCTAATCTTTTATAATTTAGATATTAGATAGATTAGATTATCTATGGCAAGTTGGCAACTAATAGCAACAATAACAACAATACACAAATATAAAGTAGCAAATGGGTTACAACAACGATATATGGTAAAGAACCAGAAGTACGCAAGCGACAGAGCAACCCAAAAGCTTACTAAGATCTCTCTCTTTCTCTCCCTCATCGTCCCCAACCGCACCTGCTGATTTCCTCTAATCATCTTAGGGTTTTACTCCATTTCACACTTTCAAGATCCATTCGCTCTATCTTTCATAACTCTAATTCTTGTTTTTCCATTATTTCAGCTACTATGCCATTTTCACTCAATCTTGCTTCATCATAGTCCTCTTCATTTCAATGGCACCTACTGTAAGTTTTCTTTTCCATCTTTCTTCAATTATGTAAAAAAAAAAATCAATTTTTTAACTATTCAAGTGTAACTGTTGAATTGAAATGTGGCCATAAACTATGAGTTCAACAATACAAGACTTTGATTTATTACTTGCTTCCTATGTTTATGGTTCAAGATTCTATCTTATTTGTAATTAGTAATTAGGTTGTGATTTTCTTTAATTAAGGATAAAGAAAGCAAGATTATCCCTGTAATCGGCGAGCAATCAACTAGCGATGTTGTGGTGAGGCTACGGACGCAAGAAGGTCGAGATGAATGGATGTATTGTCACTCGGCGGTTCTTGTAAAGAATTGCAAGTATTTTGCTGACCGGCTTTCTGAGAATTGGCCAACTTGTCAGATACTTGGTTCGCGCAACTGCGTTGATGTTAATTGCCAAGAATCGGATTTTGATTACTATGTGAATGTTATTAGGGTTTTGTACATTGTCGATGATGATTCTTCGGTTGATGATTTGTGGCTTGGTGTGAGAAATAATCTTGGGATTTTGCAAGTGGCTGTTGTGCTTGATTGCCCGAAAATTGTTGCTGCGTGTGTGAGTTACTTGGAAGCAGTGGCGTGGGAAGAGACTGAAGAGGAGGAGATATTGAAAATTGTACCGAAAATGGGATTACAAGCAGAGCCTATCCTAGCTAGAGTTCAACCGGTTAACGAGGTAGCTATCAGGAACGTCTTTCTTTCGGCGTTACGCTTTGTTATGTCGTCCCCTCCATCGACGATGAATGATCTGAAATCTTCCGCGCAAGAGCAACTTGATTACATGCTAACTGAGGATGATGATGCCCCTTTGTTGATTGCTGATGATGACATAAAACTTGAGGTAAAAGAAGGTGCGAAAAGACTATTTTCCGGGTTTAACAACTCATTGATACATTTGTTCTGTGGTTCAACAGAATCACTTTCTGAAGCAGGGAACGTCTCGTTGTTTCGATCCTATTTGAATGATTTGTTTTGGGTTTGTCAGATATTGAGTAAGTTGGAAATAATGAGAGATTTTGTTGAGTGTTGGTTTGATGCATCAGAAAAGATTGTCAAAGTACTCAAACAAGAAAGTTCTACAGCTGAAATCGTTGAGTTAAAGTTGCGAGCTGTTGAGATAACTTCAAAAGTTGTAGAGGCAATTGCTTATGGTACTGTTATACTGCCAACCGCAAAGCGTCTTCAGGTTTTGAAACTGTGGCTTCCATTTGTCAGACTTGCAAAACCAATGATTGATTCTGCCATGATGAATTCTGAGAATGCCGTGTTACCTAAATTGGATGGGGAAATGTGGCCATCCATGGAATCCAGTTTTGTCTCTATCATTCTTGCATTGCCATCAGGGGATCAGGCAGTGCTTTTAACTGAATGGTTGGAAAATGCGCATATCCGGTATCCAGACCTGACTGAGGCATTCGAAGTATGGTGTTATAGGTCCAAAGTTGCTAGGAGAAGACTATCGTTGCTAGAGGATGATCATGTTATGACAAACTCAGTTTGATGAGTTCCCGAGTTCTGTTCCTCAAGATTAGAGTACTAATCTAAAATTCCTGCCTAGTCAAAGGCGTTCAGAAGAGAACATCTTTTTTTTTGCGTGTGAATGGAATATTTTTTGTAGGAGGCATCTATGTTGAAAATGTCTCCATCTCCATTCACATTACATCAATGTAAATTTCTTTGCAGAATATGTAAAACAGTATAGTTCTAACTGTGAAATGTAGAGAATGTATTTTTGAAATGAATTGATTTCTGAGTAAGCAAAATAGTGCATAGCCGAAAAATACTAAATGAATGATTTTGGTTGATCTGTTTGAGTTTCATGGAGATGTAGCTCAAGTCGGTTAGTGTTGCATGGTTTACCAACCTCCCAACACAACATAATAAACAGTATCATGTCCTATGGTGTTTGTTTTTTTGTATAAAAAACTGAAAACTGGATCTTAACTTTTGACAGGAAAGGAAAAAGGTGAAACTATTTATCATAGAACATTTTCCTTAGTCCTAAGGATGCAACCTTTTTGAGTTGCCAAGAATATTAAAGTTAAAACTTGTGTCACAATGTAACCTGCAAGAGCAAGAGAATTTATGTAGCTGCTTGACCTGAGACATTTTTGAAACTCTGTTACAAGTTGCTACTGTGCATAGCAGAAAAGAGAGTTTGGATATCAATAAGGAGTTTCTGGTACAATAACATTAGGAGCTGTTATGTAGGTATAAGATAGTGTGTAACTCTTTCATTTATAAGTAGTAATTTGATTGCTATATAGGTCAAAGACTATCTTCGTCCCACATCATGCGGAGAGTATTCCAAATATGCAGCCTAAGGACCGACTAATCCTACCGTTTACTAGCGTTGATTCAAATGAATACAGAGCAAAACTCTATATAGACCTTGAACTGTCTTAGTTTGCATGATTACAAGATTTCGCACCACAGATTTTGCACAAAGCTATTTAAAATCAATTGACAAAGTATCAAGAAGAGGAACACAATATCTCATGCTAGCCAAATGGTCTGCACAAATGTTGTATAATCTTCAAATCAGCTTACAACCTGTTACTCAAGAGTTCTTTAAAATGTAAATGGCAATTTGATTCTTGTTTATTCAACAGAAGATATTGCACAATATCAAAACAATATATTCCCAATCAAATATATATTGGTATGTATACCAAATTAAAATTTATGACACCAACCCATCTATCTCATCCCACCTATAGAACTTACAAAAATAATATACAACCTCAACCATATACCATCAAATCCTAAGCTATATCTAAGAATTCAAATGGTTCTATGCAGAGTATAAACCTATACTAAAGTAAAATCCTTTCTTTCTCTTTACACTACAAATTTCCAAATACTCCCTTTCATGAGAGAGTGATAATAAGAAGAAAGAAATTTCAGCAACCACATTGCTCACCCTTTTAATGTCTTATTTATGCCACAAAATCAGGCAATAATTGTGCAGCAAACCTTTTTGGATTTTGCATGTTGATACTCTCATATTGAGGAGAAGAAGTGTTTATGGAACCAAACTCATTTGTTTCACTTATATCAATGTTTCTTCCTAGTTGAATGTTTTGGTTTGGTAAAAATGTTTGATGATTTCCTTGTATTGAATCAAGACCAAGAGTGAGCGAAACACCGTTACTCGAAAACCTTGGTGCGAATTGTTCTGAATCAAACCTACCAATATCGCCAATCGGGTATTGTCCAAATCCACCTATGAAATTTGTTTGGTTTCCCATGAAAGAGTAACCATCTCTACTTTGTCTCTCATCACCAAATTTCAGCTCATTGCTTGCCTCATTGTGTTTCACATCAATGAAACTATTAGGAGTATGCATGAGTTCATGGTTCCTCGGTTTTTTAGGACTTGTTTGAGGTATACCTTCTAGTTCCGACGATCCTATGAAACTGAAACCTGAATTGTTCCGAACATTTCCAACAAGTGGTGATGTTTGTGGTCTAGAAACAGAAACTATTTGAGTTTCTTGGTTTTTTGAAATGTCTTGTGTTGAATTGTAGCCTTTAGGTTCTGTTTCAGAGGTAATAAGAGCTTTCTCTTGAGAGGGTGTAATTTTCATTGAAGAATCTTCATTGCTCTTGCTTGATTTATCATCTGATGCATTCAGTTCATTCTCTTTCATTTCTTCCAAGTACATTTCTTCTACCATTGGCTTCCAAAGTCGAACTCGGGCATTTATAAACCAATTCGAAACCTGTTACAGTTCAAATCAAATTTTAGTAACAACTTGAATATCAAAATAATAATAAGAAACAAATTGTTCATATAAGAACTAGTATTGGTTACCTGACTCCTAGTAAGTCCTGTTTGTTTTGCAAGCATGTGCTTGTCTGAGTCCTTGGGATAACTGAAACAAATTTCAGTAAAATCAGCATTAATTATTAGAGGATGATTAACAAATATAAGATAGATGTTGCAACTTATTAGCTATTCACAAACCGCTGAGTACACTTATCGATAACTCTACCGGTGTTGAGTTAGTCAGAGTCATAAATATCTTTTCGAATGTAAAAAATAAGTCATATCGTAAAAATAACACTACTTTTTAGTAATATATAACCGAGTTAGAATTAGAAAATTATTGTGCTTACGGGTGAAGGAAATGTTCAAAGAGCCAAGCACGAAGAACAGAAACAGATCTTTCAGGCAATCCTCTTTGGGGTCTCCAAGCATTATGCTGGATCATTCCCAACTGTTGTAAAGCACGTTGTTGACGCAATTGATGATCAACATATTTCAGCCTTGAACCTTCTATTTTACCTCCAAAACAATCCTCTTCTCCCAAACTCTTATTTATAGCTCTAACTTGTCCTGTTATTGCATCTTTCAAACACCGAAATTGCTTCGAAATTGTTTGCAGTGCGAGGGCAGTGTAGGCTCGGGCGGAACCGATCCCGGCCGCTTGCTCGAAGGACGAAACCACAACCTCCATTTGGTGGTGGTACTGTCTGTATCTTTGCTCCACCTTCAACCAATAAATAGATAGTTATTTTGCATCAATAATATCATGCATTCACAACTGTCAACTGAGCTGACTTAACGGGACGTTGCTTAAATTAATATTATGGATAACTTTATATTTTTCAAGGTTGAATGATGATAAATAAGCATAGTAAAGAGCAATGATTGCACCACCACCAACTATTATTGACTAAAATTCACTATGTTTGAGAACCTTTCATTCATACAAAATTTCTTTTTCATTCATCTCATTTATTGCTATAGTACTATTTCAAGAGTAGTTTAGCATCTAGGATTAATCACTTAATTAGTGTAATGAAGAAATTAATTAATACCTCATCAAGCATTGTAATTAGCTTAGCTTTCTTCATCTGTATTTCTTGTCTCTCCGCCGTTGATAGCTCGGAGCTACGCTTCCCGCCACTTCCCTCTCCGCCGCCGATAATTGAATCATCTCCTCCACTACCAACTCCCGACGATTCTCCGATATTCATCTTGTTCTTCTTCCCCAATTCAACACCACTATTCACATTCACAACCTCTTCTAAAAGCTCATGCGCCGCCCTCAAATACTTCGAACTCAGAACCTGAATCCCGGAATTCCCGTTATTAGTAATACCGGAAGCCGGAGACGGCGATCCGCCGCCGGAAATACCTCCCGCCTGACCTTCTCGAAAAGACATAAACCGTGCCGGCTGCGAAGATAGGCTCAAAGACAATCCTTGCTGAGCGCGTGGTGTCTCACGCGCCGCCGTGGAAGGGTCAATCGTGTTCCACTGATTGTACTGCATGTGCGGAAGGAAGCCATGCAGCGAAGGAACAACCTCGTGGTGGGCGTGGATTTGATGTTGGTGCTGGTGCTGGTGGTTGAGCGGTATGCCGACAAATTGTTGTGTGTTGGAAGGTGGCGCGTGAGGTGAGAACGAGTTGTTTTCAGCGGCAGTCGAGTTGAGAAAAACATAGTTCCCCGATGCCGCCGCGTGAGAAGGTGGTTGAGATTGAGGCTGTGGCTGCTGTGTCGTGTCTGAGTATTGTATATAACCTGGATTCATGAGAACAAGCGTTTGAAGTCCGTCGGCACCGCCGCCGCCGCCGCCACCAGATTGAATTTCAGAATTTCCATGAAAGTACGTTGCCATTGATTTTTTGAGTATAAATATATTGCAGTTTTTTCTTACTTCACTGAAAAAAAAAAAGAAAAAGAAACAAGACAAGTACGTTATTAGTAGTTACAATAACAACCTTTCATATTCACATCCAACAAAACACAACACAACCACATGTTCCAACACAAACATTAAAAAAAAAAAACAAGTACTTCAAAAACACATGCAATTGTATTCAACTTTTTTTTCATCACTATCCCAACCCCGTACCTTTGCAGATCAACCCATGAACTCGATGTTGATTAATAATTTCGAAACAAACAATGAAGAAACGAATCTGCAAAATCAAGTTTGAAATCAACCAGCGTAGTTTCTATTTTGTGCATGGTTTAAAGTAGAAGATGAGATAATAGATTTTTTACATTTAATATATATATAGGTATAAATTATAATAGTAGTATTAAATATGCTATATACCTGGTGTGAATGATATTGAAGAACACACGTGGTGGTTCATGTTGTTTTGAAATCTTGAAAACTGGAAAGAGAAGAAGAATATGAATAAGAATAACCCGAAATGAACCTATGAGGAACAGATTTTGGACAAACATGAGAAGAAGAGAGGAAAAACATAGACAAAGCACACGCGCGCACAGTAATATTATACTCTCGACTCAACCACCAAATTGAAAAGAAAAAAAAAACATATAAAATCAAAAATCACATGCGAACATGAACATGAACATAAACATGAATATGAAATCTATCTAACTATAAAGCTCTTTATCAGACACACAGACACAGACACAAATCTCTGCAATTTGAGCATGAACTGAAAAAGGAAAGAGTAGGGAAAAAGATACACATCTTTTATATTCACCTAGAGTTTACTTGTTTGAGTGAGTGTTTTTTTGAAAGAGAATTCTATATACCTTTGAATAGATCGGAACAAGGTCAAATCATGTGATGCAAGTTAAGCATAAACAAAGAAAAGCAAAGAAACCTTTGATGAGTAACAGAGAAAACTTTAGAGAGAGAGAGAGAGGGTTTTGTGAAGAGAGAAATCTATATAATGAAAAAGCAATCAAGGTGTGTCAGAAGATACAAACAGATGAAAAACGAGGAAACGTCTCCTTCTACAATGCTTAATAAAATAATTAATTAAATATTTTTTTAATTAAGGAGAAACTGAAAAAGAAAGAAAAAAATGAAAAAGGAAGGAGGAGGATGGACAAGAAAACGGGTGGAGGGATCTTATTGCTCAATTCTCCATTAAATATCTTTTTGTCGTTTTCTTATTTTTAATATTTAGGTTTTTCTTATTAACTTATTTGGGAATTTTTTGTGGTTGGATGCCACAGTTTGAAGATAAAGCAATTAAATTGCTAAGGAATACAGAACCAACCACCCAAACACCAACTTTAATGCCTTCATAGCTTAAATTATATTTCCTTCCCATTTTTTCTAGTTATATTAAATTCATTCTAATCATTATGTCTTATTTACTTAAATTTTATAATTTTTAATTGTATAAAAATTAATACTCCCTCCAATTCTTTATAAGTGATACTTTTTTGAATTTTTTTTTATTTCTTTTTAATTGTCACTTGTAAAATTACCCTCTAGTATTAATTGCAATTTTGTCAACATTATCCCTAGATAATTATTATAGAGAGAGAAAAAGTAAAGTGAATGTAATACTCCCTCAGTTCCTTTTTAAGTGTCATTTTTTGATTTTTTGCACATACCAAGAAAGCTAATCATTATTGTTACTTTTTAAACAATAATTCTCTTTTACCTATAATACCCTTAATTATATATTACATTCATTTTACTTTTTCTCTCTCTATAATAATTACATAGGGGTAATTTTGACAAAGATACATTTAATAATACCTTGAACTTTGCAAGTGACACTTAAAAAGAAACAAAAATTTATCAAGAAAGTGACATTTAAAAAGAAACGGAGGGAGTAAATAATTAAGGGTATTATAGGTAAAAAAGAATTATAATTTGAAAAGTAATAATAATAATTAGTTTCCTTGGTATGTGTAAAAAGTCAAAAAAATGACACTAAAAAGGAACGGATGGATTATATTATAAGTTGAAACTTCAACTTTCAGAAGTTTTTCTTATAATTTTATAATTAATTTTTATTCTACATAATCATTGTATGCCACATAATTATTTTTAATTATTTTTAAAAATAAAAAATTTAAAATGAAAAGTTTGTTAGCATATAATAATAGTAATAAAGATTGAGTTTTATTTATTTTTCATTTTAGTTTAGTTAATATTATTTTACTAACAACATAATTTTTTAAATTTTCATTGGTTTAATTAGTAGGTTAAATTATATTTTTGGTCTATTCTTTTATTTGATTCACTAAATAAATACTCTTATTTTAAAATCAAATAATTTTAATCTTTTTCAGACTCTTTGATATTATAAATTGATAAAATATTAGTTTTTTAAATTATATTTTTTATTTATAATATTCCGCAAAAGATTATTATATATATGATGATTTGTTAAATTTCACCTGAAAAATGAATATCTCGTCAATTTTATCAATTTTAAATATAAATATTTGTAAGAGAAATTAAAACTATTTGATTTAAGATGGGACTGATTTCGTAAATCAAATAAAATATGAAGATAAAAATATAGTAATTAAGTCTAATATGTATGATTGAGTAATATGAATGTAAATTGCTGATTTATAGTTCAATTTTTAATATTACTATTTATTTATATTTATATATTAAAACATTATTAATATTTATAAAATAAAATAAAAATACAATTTTTATATACTTTAGTAATTCCTTTTATTTATGACTTCCATAGTAATAATTACAAATAGTCACTATTGGAATTCACCCAATAATTTAAGAGGTAAAAAGTATAATTTGAAAAAGAGAAAAGAAAAAGAGGGTTTTGACAAAAGAAAAGGGTCCCAATCAAGTGCATGTATGATGTGTATATGAATCATGACTCATGACCCCCTTAATAAATGGTCCCATTTTGGCTCTCATGCATCACAACTATACTTTGCAGACATCAGCAAAGCATAATGATCAATAAAATTAAAAATTTGTGGGTCATCAATTTGTTTAAATTATTCATATTTCCACTTAATTATTCTCCCTCTCTTGTTTTCTTATCCTAAAATACCCTTCATTTCAAAATCTTATCTCTTTAATTAATTTTTGACCACACCCAAAGGATAACTTACTTAACTCATATATCTAATTAATTATTTAATTAATTAACAATAAACCCTTTGAAGGTTGTTTGAGGTAATCTCATGATTTACATGGAAAGACACATATTAAAAATCATATGAATTTCAAATGTCAATTTTTCTCACTTTGTCAAAATAAGTTTTCAATCACAATCAGTAACTATTATTGTGTAAGAAGGAGCAGTGACAAATTTTAGGTGTATGATGTTAATAGGACTAAAATTTTGTAAGTGAGGGACATTATTCTTAATGTAGCTATAGGGTATTATGTATATCTATCTATCAAGAAAGCAATACAATAGTAGGTGTTATTTAATATACTATTTATAAATATGTGTATATATATATTTATAATATGGTGGTATATTTTTATACTTACAAGCTGTCATTTTCATTGAGATCAATGTCAATTTATTTCATTTATACATCCATTTGGATTCTTTCATGAAAACTCATTGGAACTTTTTGTTGTTAATCTATATTGTTTCAGTTTTCACAGCTAGTAAAAGAACATACTGACACTATGAAAACGAGTGTGAAAAGGTTGTGCTTAGCAATTACTCGTGAATATTCATGTCAGAACCTTGAAAGTAACTAGTGTCGTAGTAGTACTATTTTTGTTGTTGACAATTACTATACTAGTGTACTTGTTAAAATTATAAAGTTGAAAGCAATATTTTTAAAATTGACATCAGATCCAATTCTTAAACTTATCCATATATCAACAACAATTAAATAGATAAATATTTTTTCTAAATGAGAAATAAGTTGAATTAGAGTTGGTAAAATGGACTCGGATTTTTTATAGATTGGATTTTAAAATTTGGAATTTAAAACAAATTATAATTTGATTGTCTAAGCTCGATCTTTTATCGATTTCGATTCTTCGAGCCGATCCAGATTATATTTGAAATTAAATTTTTAATGAAAATATGATTTTTAAAAATATAAATGAAAAATTAATAAACCATAAATTAAAAAACTAAAATATAAATGAGTATTGAGCATTAAAAATATATAATTTAATTAAATTCATAAGGTCTAAAATAAAATATTATAAAAATAAATTATTTTAATCAAATAACTTAGACTCAAGTTGCGATAACTTCTCATGTTATTTAGTTTGAAAATTAAATTTCAATAGAGTTTATTTATATGTAATAATTTATAATTATAAAATAGAGTAAAGAATATTAATATTCATTTTAATAATATTAGATGTTTAAATTAAATCAAATAAATTATCGAATAAATATAAAATTGATTTGATATCAGATCTTATTTATAAGAGATAGTTTACTTTTCAAATTCATTAAATAATAAGTGTATATGGAGAGACTAAAATTATTCAATATATTCAATAAAGATACATTTATATATCTAATATTGTTAAAATTATAAATTAAATGAATTAATAATTTGATTGAACAACAATTAGTATATATATATATATATATATATATATATATATATATATATATATATATATATATATATATATATATATATATATATAGTATGGATATTATTAGTAGTATAATGTGTTATAATTTTTTTTATCAAAAATAATAAAATTAAATAAGCAGGCAACCTACAATCTGATTGAATTAGCCCCGTTAAATATCAGATTTTTAATGGGCCGAGATTAAAAGTTCGAATATTAAATAAATTTAAAAAAAATTGTTTAAGTTTGGAATTTTTTTCGGGACAACCCAGTTGGTCCGACCTGTTTTGCCGACTCTAAGTTGAATCATACATTAAAGATTACGAACAAATATTGGTTAAAAGAAATTATAAGTTTATTGGTTTTTAGTTCGGTTATTAAAACAAACTATTTAAAATTAGACTATGTGAAATTGTACACGTGGAGTATACCAATTGATAACTCTAACAATACTAGGTCAATTAGAGTCACAAATGTTGCTTTAGGTATACTCCTTCAATTCTCTATCGTAAGTAACTTTTGACTTTTAAGTTTATTGAGTAATCGATGTATCTGGTCTATACATAGTCTAGATACATCATTTATTAAGTGTTATTTATAAAAGAGAATAAAGAGAGTAAGTCGTGTGGAAAAAATGTGTCTTTTTCTCTTAGGTTGTCAATTTACATATAGTATCATAGGCTCAATCTCCATAAGATCAATTGATGAGTCATAAATATCTATATCCCCTTAACTCTTGAGGATAATCAATAGGAATCAATTCCACTGTCTTTCAATCTATGACCGACCATTTATTCCTGTTAATATGTCTTTAAAGTTTTGTCTGTGCGTTAAAGCGTATTCACAATCAATCATATGCGCCAACTTTGAGTCGATATATTCGACTTGACCCATTTATGTTGATCCAAACTGATCTTACTCCATGGAATGCCTTGAAATCAGAGCAGGCTCTCTTGAATTCGGGTTTAGACCCAACACAAATTTCCGGACATATACACTTGGTTGAAACTAAGTAATATACGGGGGGTAGTTAAGAGGTAAGAATTTAGTCTTATAAGTTCAAGGAAAATAATTTGATTTTTCTTAGGACGGTTGTAAAATGACCATCCTAGTATCCCTCTAATTAATTTCCCCCTTCTCTAGAAAGTAAGACAGGTGATAGATAAATATATAATTGAAAATAAAAAATATATTTATTAAGATAATAAATTAGAGGAATAGTTAAGAGAACCTAATTCCAACATATTTCTTTATTTATGAATTTCCTTTTCTTTAATTTATTCCGTAGTTTATAAAACAAAGTGTTTACAAAATAAATCATAATTATGAAAATAATGGAATGATAAAAATATATCTCAAGTCTTCGCAGATACTGTTGGGATCATTAATTCGTGGGAGAGGTTAACATAAATGATTATTTTTACACTTTGAGATTTCTTTTAAGAGCAACACACCTTTGAAAGAGACATACCACATACTCATCCAAAATCTTAATGTGATAGGTGTGTGAATTCTCACACTTATAAATGCTCAAGTCTCCATATTTTTAACCAATGTGGGACTCCACCACACTACTCACACTTGTTATTCTCAACACTTATACCTCAAATGTGAGTCTATTCACAATGCTCCCCCTTAGGCAGAAGTTCTTTTACTTTTTGTGTCATTAATTCGGGGGTTAACACAAGGGATTATTTTTACGCTTTGGGGCTTTTCTTTAAGAGCAAGACACATTTGTAAGAGACACACCACATACTCACCCAAAATCTTAAGGTAATAGGTGTGTGTGAGTTCTCTCACTTATAAATGCTCAAGTCTCTACATTTTTAATCAATGTGAGACTCCACCGCACTACTCACACTTATTATTCTCAACACGTGTACCTCAAGTGTGAGTTTATTCACAATGCTTTCCCTCAAGCAGAAGCTCTTTTACATTTGTACCGGAAATTTCGATACAAATGAGCTGATCCTTTCACTCGAACCAGACTCTGATATCACTGTTGGTGTCATCAATTCGGGGGGTCAACAAGAGGGATCATTTTTACACTTTGGGGCGTTTCTTTAAGAACAACACACCTTTGTAAAAGACACACCATATACTCACCCAAAATGTTAAGATGATAGGTGTGTGAATTCTTCCACTTATAAATGCTTAAGTCTTCACATTTCTAATTAATGTGAAACTTCCACATACTATTCACATTTATTATTCTTAAAAGATACGATAAAATAGATATTTTAATACTGCTAAAAACTATCAAATGGTGTTGTTGCCAGGGACTTGCATCATTATAATATAGCATTATAGTGATTTTATCATTATGAATTTTTTTTGAAACTTTTTGTATCACTAAGAGAATCTTTAATTCGGCTAGTGAATTCTTCTGGGTCTTCTTTGCTTTAAACCTTTAAGAGAGTAATCTATTCTTTAAGCAATTTTGCATGGTTCTTTTATTTTCTGTATATATTCAAGATGATTTTTATTTTGTGTTGTTAACTCATAAAATATTCTATTATAGAATTATTATACGAAGAGAATGTCAGATCATAGTAGAATACCTTATCACGACACTTTAAAACACTTTGCTCACATAAAGAGACCTTTGACAAATACAACAACCACAAAGATGAAGACTAGAGTTTTACGATTTCTATATATTAACCCCTTTATATAGGTTTAGATTATGAAGATATATACATTCATATAACAAGATATTATGAGCTTGGTGGTACATTCGAGTCATCATAAAAAGAATATGGAACTATATTCATGAGATTGCTCCATCATCCCTTGACCCAAAAAAATGAAAGAATGGCACTTGGCCCAACCATTTTTGGTTAAGCCAAGTTAGTCGGGATTTGATGATAAATTTTAAACAAATTCTTTCCGCTTAACAAATTCATAAAAGCCATAGCAACTATCATTATGTTTTCCCAGTGTGCTAGTGAAACAGTTTTATAACAAATGCGTTAGTAGTTTTATAACAGTTTGGGCTTGACGCGACGACGGGCGACCCTGTTCGGTGGTATTTATAGTGGTAAGAGACGGTTAGCTCATGTAAGGTGAGAGGATTTGTGTTTATGCATTATGCTGTGTAAGTTATAAGTTGTCTCTCTTCCACTAGGGAAGATGTATTTATAGAGACATCTTGGGTCTAGGCTTTAAGAAATCCTCATGAAATGGTAATCGCTCCCCCTTGACTAGGAGAACTGTTGATCGCCCATTTACTCGGGGAGTCGTGGCATACTTTTGTATATTCAGATGGGGATTTGATAAACAGTAGTATCCACGTCTTCTCTCAAGCCGAGCCTATGTAAAATAAATGTCACACCCCTATTCGGGGGCCTTCACAAATATATCACTGCATAATTTCTCAAGTATGAAGACTTGCAAAGGGTGAAGTGTTTTAAAGCTTCCCATGGGTTGACCTTTGTGGCTAGGGTGAGTCCCTCAGTTGTAGCCACTTTCTTTAGTTAGAGGGAAAGTCCCTCAATTGTAGGCGCCTCCTTTATTAGGAGGACATGTCCCTCAGCTGAGGGCGAGACCCTCACTTGTGGCCGCCTCTTTTATTTGGAGGGTAAGTCCCTCAATTAAGGGAGAGTCACCAACTTCTTGTTAGGTGTATCTTGGCTGGCCAAAGTATCAACTAGGGGTGTCAACAATCAATCACTCAAATGAACACACTTTATTTTATTTAATGTAAGCAATGATGACTTATTTTCGAGACTCTACACATTCTGAGCACATGTCAAAGACATGTGAAGTTTTTTAGAACTCCTAGGGGAGTCTAAAAGGGTTTTCAGTGATTACCTTTCCTTTTTAAAGGATTTCTTACTCCCCTTTTTCATTTCTTTACTTACCCTGCATGCATAAGCTCTACAAGCCTCTTTCTGGTTTTCTCCATTTGTCTTCTTCATTCGAAACCCTCTCAGGTATGGTTCTCTTCTAATTTTCCTTTCATAACAACTGTGATTTATGGATTTCATAGAAAAACTAATAGTAAGGCTTATGTTATCCTAGAGTCATGAAACTTTAGTGGTTTTGTTAGGCTTATAATAGTGGTAGTGATGTCTTTTTGTTCCTTTTCTTTTACAAGAACAAAGAGATAACGGTTGCCCGCTCCATCGTACAAAAGATACCAAGGATATTGGATCATTTTATATCACTAATGAGAAGATCCTCTCCTTTTGGGAGAAGATGGACATTTCTTCTTCTTCAGAAGAAGATGAAGTCATTCTAGAGGCATGTTCGCCATCGGGGAGGGTCACCATGGTTGTCCCTTCTACCTCTCATCACTTGTTAGGGATTAATTGATAAAGCACAACATTCAGGACCCTTTTCAAGCTCACTCCACTCATTATAAGAATTGGAAAGATAAATTTGCTCGAGTGAGGGGGCGAAAGGGCTCTCGCGTAGCGGTGGGGAATGAAAGTACTCATCTCTTCATGTTAGTTTGGACGGATGAACCCGTGGCGATCATGACATATGATAGAAAATACCTTATCATAAGGAGGTGAGGATAGTTTTCTTCCTGGAGAAGTTTGAGGTTATGGATTCCCACACAGTGATTGAGTTATGGCTGGAGGGTGACAATGCACTTGATGATAACCTGAGTAAGATTTTCATGTGTATTCCTTGGATAATATGTGACATTTATATGTTTTATTATAGACCAAATAACGAGGATTAACCTTGAGGAGCAAAAAAAGAGGTAGGATAAAATCCAAGTAGAGTGTGAAGAAAATGGTAGTCCTCATAGTCATCATGAGAGCTTTACTGTCAAAAGCAACAAAAGGCAAGCTAGGGGATATCCTCCTGAATCACCTAATGCTAAGGTCCTAATATAGGAAGAGGGCCCTTCACATGCAACTAGGGGAAGATTCGTCCCGCTTACTTTAGAAGATGCGAGTTCCCAAAAGCCCTATAATGGAGAGATTGCGCCTCCTTAGCTCACATTATGGAGAAATGATGGTTTTAATATTGTTTAATTCATTGGCGCTCACATCTCCTTTTATGAGAAATTTCCTAGCGACTATAACACTCTTAGATCTAAGCCTTCCTCTACGCTTATTAACATGAAGAAAAACCTATTTTTGAGGGAACTAATGTTGAAGAGCGTAGACCGGGAGAGGCGAGGCCAAGCCGAGAAGGAGTTGAGGGTGAAACTCAAGAAAAATAAGGATGGCTACTCCCAGAGCCATAAGTTGTTGAAGACTTTGTGAAAGGATAAATACGCTTGGTAAAAGAACTGGCTTCCGCAGAGACGAAAGCCAATGAGATCACTACTAAAGAAGAGTCTCTAAGGACATCTTAGAAGATGCCTTTTGCTCCAAGCAAGCGTTAGAGGTTAAGGTGTCAGGTCTCAAGGAAGACTTGGTATTAATTTATGGCACTTACTTTGAGCGTGCGAAGGAGATGTCCTTCTTTTATCCATAACTCGACCTAGGCATGCTGGATATTTTTAAAGTCATACACGATGGCTAATTGATGGACAATGAAAAGGCACATCCTCGGAGGATGAGGATCTTCCTAAGCGGTTGGAGCTCGGGAGGACCCCATCGATGAAGTGGCAACAAGAGGCGGTGGTCCGGTGATTTCTAGATTTGAGGAGGTACCTATGGAGGTGGAACCCCAGAAAGACGACCCCTGATTGAGTTTCCTAATTTCTATTTCTTTGGCCCTTTGTGGCCTTTGGTGTGTTTTTTCCTCTACGAGGGCTGTTTGTAAAAACCCAGAGAAATGTTCCCTTTGTGCACTTTTATGTTAACTACCCTTGTTTATTTATTTGGTTGTTTTCATATAGTTGTGTATGACCCCCTTTCTGAGCTACTTGTTGGTATTTCCCCTTGAGGTAGCGGTCCTCTTGTATAGATGTGGAATGCCTCTGAACAAAAAGGAGGGGTTATGGTTCATTCGTCAGGATTTAAGGACCCTGTGCCCAAAAATGGTGGTGATATGTATCCTTTCCAGGGGAATGGAACTTTATATCTCCTCCGAAGGTGGTAAAAATACTTCGTAGGTTTTTAGCGCTTTGACCACCTCTGTGAGTGGCAAGGATCCCTCTTGAGAGTCTAACACTTTTAATGGGCGACAGGGATCCCTCTTGGGTATCAAGCATTTGTGACCGCCTCTAAGGGAGATAAGGATCCCTCTTGAAGATCCAACGTTTTGATCACTTCTAAGAGTGACAAGGATCCCTCCTGGGGATCCAACGTTTTGACCGCCTCTAAGGGAGGCAATGATCCCTCATGGAGGATCCACCGGATTTATCGTCTCTAAGGGTGGAAAGGATCCCTCCTAGGGGATCCAAGTCTTTGATCGTCTATAAGGATGATAATGATCCTTCTAGGGATCCGACATTTTGATCGCCTCTAAGGGCATCAAAGACCTCTCTTGGGGATCCAATGTTTTGATCGCCTCTAAGGACGACATGGATCCCTTATGGTGATCCAACCTTTTGATTGCCTCTAAGGGAAGAAAGGGTCCCTCCATGGGATCCATCATTTTGATCGCCTCTAAGGGCGACAAGGTTTCCTCCTTGGGGATCCAACTCTTTGATTACCTCTAAGGATGGCAAGGATCCCTCTTGGGGATCCACCGTTTTGTCGCCTATGAGGGACATCGTCTTTAGAATTCATAAGCTATATGGAAAGAAAGAAAAGACACAGGTACAAATACTCGATAAATTATAAAAGAAAAGAAAGGGAGAACCTCATTAAAAAGCCTCGACCCATGAGGCATACATGAAAAAGAATGCATTCCTAGAAAAACAATATCTTCTTACACGCAACAAAGATATAATCCTCGGCTTATCTCAATATAGTTATTTGAAGAAAGTGATGGAGTAGTTTAGAATGCAAAATGTTAAGTCAACACTCATTTGGATCATTACACAAATTTTTTGGTTAAGCAATGTCGCCAAATCGAGGAAGAGAAGAAGATACTGGAGAGTACTCCACATTCAAGTGGTGGTTGGAAGTATTATGTTTGATATAGTTCTTAGTGGAGCAGATTTAGTATATATAGTAAGTATAGTAAGTCAGTTTATGAAAAATCCTGGTCTGATTCATTAGAAAGTTTTGAAGTGGGTGATGAAGTATTTGAATAGATTTCTATAGTGTGGTTAAACTGCACAAAGTCAACTCAATATGAGGACACTTTGAAGGGTTTTGTATATTCAAACTATGCATGTAATATAGACACTAGAAAATCTCTATGAAATTTTGTATTTATGTTGTTTGCGACAACTATAAGCTGGAAGGTCAATCAACAATTGGTGGTCTCATTATCTACTACTCATGCATAGTATATTGTTCTTGTTGAGGGGGTCAAAGAAGCCATATGATTGAAATGCATGATTGGGGAGTTAGGGATTACTCGAGAATATTTGAAGATAAATTATGATAGTTAAAGTGTCATTCACTTGTTGAAGGGGTCAAAAAAGTCATATAATTCCAAAAACCATTTCTTATATTGCATATTATAATATCTTGTAATAACTTTTGAAATAATGAATCAAATGACTATTCTCTCTCTGACGTAGATCAATTTGATTGAATTAAATAAACAATTTCTATGTGTTATTATCAATTATTATTTTTATTGTTTGAAATTATTCTATTGTTTGTCATTATTGATTATCCCACCCATCAAAATTTTAATATGTTAATCATTTATGTGAATTTTGACTGATCAGTAAATCCTTCATCATTCTCCCAATTTGACATGTCAATAAATAAAATTTAACACAGTATAAGTTATTATAAAACATGTACAAGCCCTCGTACTTGTGTTGTGTCTACTAATATTAACCAAATAGATAAGTCACTAAGTGGCACATATCACATCATAGAAACCGCAAGAATCTCTACAAAAACTGAACTCATTCTCTATCAATGTTTATAGGTGTGACTACATACAATTAAAAAAATTGAATGTTTTTAGTGGCATTGTATGGTCCCTTTGATTATATATATGTTTGCTCTATCCATTTCAACATTGATATCATGGGACTCAATTTGCTTGCTGATGCTTGTCTCACCCTTTTCTTATTCCAGTTTCTTTTCTCAAGAAAATGACTTCAAAAAGAACAAAACACTTGAAAAAAGTTCCAAGATTTCCTACTTAAACAATTATATCTAGTTAGTACGTGTCAATTCAACAAGAACCTATAACAAAAATTAAATATATTCACAAAGGTGAAAGACAGAATGTGAAAACATGTTTGCATTGCACCAATCATAGAATAGTCACCAAAATAATTTGTGACAAAAAATGGGACCAAAATAATTTTGTTTTAAAATATAGTCCTTTAAACTATAGTTAAATTTTGTGATTCTCTTTAATTTATTTGATAACTGAGAGGAATAATAGTTTGAAGACGCAACTAGAATGAGTGAAGAATAGTGAAGGCATTAAAAGAGTCGCAATATTGCTAGAAAAGTAAGAACAATGGGACACACTATACCTACTCATGACCCCACTCATCCCACTTGCTTTCTTCATCTCAATTATTAATTTCTTCTTCCCTTCCAACATATCTTTGTGTATAATAATAATATTAATATAATAAACCACTTTTAATACGTGTATATATGGTGTAGGGGCTTATCCAACAAAATGTGTTATAGCATATGCATGATAATTATTTTTTTATTCATTGATTTTTTTAAAAGAATTAATTAACTATTGATCGATGTTTATGGAGGAGATCTATGTGTGTAAGGATGTGTGAATTATCTAAAGCTGGCGGCGACTATGCCCCAACTTTTGCCTACTTCCACACACACTTTTGTTTTGATAATATTATGGCATGCATATATCTCAACTTGTAGTATGTTGATTGGTTTGATGCGGGTATATTCAACACTCAAAAGTCAAGATATTGACTTGCTCAAACAAACTTTTGAGAGCCGTGTCAAGTTTAATGCATTTTTTTTTCATATCATGTTTAATATTAATGTAGCATAATATAATATAAAATTTATTGTTTGGTGAATATTATTCTCGGTGTTATTATTCTCATATCCCAAAATTTGTCCTCCTCTTTTTATATTTCTATCTAATCTTTGACTTGAGATTCATTTGCACACATTCATGTTTCATTCATGTGCATCATTCATTCATGTTGACATTTGCTAGTTGATCACCATAGATTCAAAGCTTGTGGTTATAGGGTTTGCTCATTTGATCATCTTGGGAGTGAAACCCTAATTATTTGATCTTTGAGATATGGATTCAAGGAGACCTCATCATGACATTTCTTTGGAGATCAAAACCTTAATTCCTGGTGTTGTTTCCTTAGGATCTTGGGGTTGATTCTTGAACTTTGGTTAGACCATCTAAACCCTAATTGGAGGCCCATGCACTAGGAACTTGTTTGAGGAGCCTCATGCCTGATTCAGAGACCTTGATTGGAGGGTATACATCATGAAATCCTAGTCAGGAAGACTTGATCCTAGTGCACCTTGTTGGCTTGACTTTTTACCTTGTGTTTGTTTGAAACCCTAAGTCATTAAGAGGATGTGTTTGACTATCATATCATGCATTATCCATCATCAAATACCCTATCTGATCATGGAAATCATCCAGTTAATCTACATGTCTACATGATGAGGATTTCATCTGATTCAAGACTTGGTTCAAGCATCCACATGTGCATCCTACTTAACCATTCCTAGGCCATTGACTTAGGTCTCTTGGTGCTTTCAAATGCATAGGTCCATGGTCATTGATTCATGATTCATGATTGCATTAGTGTATTGATCTTTTGGTCCATTTGTTTGTCATTAATCCATTGTGATTCATAAGGGCATTATAGGCCTTTAATTCTTGATTCATCCATGCATCTTAGTCCATTTCATTCATATGATTCAGATGATTGATTCATTCATATATCAAGTTTGGTTCTAAGTGAGGTTCATTCAAAAAGTCAAATTTGGTTCACATTTACACCATAGTCATCTCATTCACAAAATTGGCCATCCACTCACATGTATAATGTTCATTACAAAAGAAACAAAAAAATCATTTTTTTACAAATGTTGACTTTTTGGTCAACTGTTGACTTTTTGGTCAACCACTTGACCAAAGTCAACCATCACATTTTTCATCCTAAAATCATAATATTAATCACATCTTCATCATTGTATCATTCCTAGATCTTCCATGTCCACCATTTCCTCCATTAATCAAGTCTTGCCAATTTGGTCATGCCTTGACCTTATTTCCGTGCCTTGCATGATGACTTGTTATCTTGCTCACCATGCCTACATCATAGTCATAATTCTGCAGAAATCAACCTTTGCTAAAATCATCTCTAACATTTCAATCCATAGTCTATGCATACATAAACCAACCATACATCCAAACATAACAAACTCATCATTCCAAGCATTTCTATTCATAGTCATGATATGCCAAAATACATTGTGCAAAGCAATTCATTCATGTAAATCAAACAAGCTAAGTCCTGTACCAGCATTAGTCACATACTCATTATAACAATGCATCCAAATAACCATTCATTGCAAACAACAACACATCACAACAATAAAGCATAAACATCCATTTCAAAACAGGAAATTCAATACAGTCTGCATCACAAACTAACAATTCACTCAATCATTACAACTACCTGTAACACCTCAAAATTTGCCCTCCTCTACTTGAGACTAGTTTGGGACATTGCATTTCATGTTTTAGGGCATTAGGTATTGCATTTTGCATCCCATATGAAAATGAGAAGGTCATCCTCCAAAGTCTTTTCAAAAGATGGGAAAGTTAGGTGATTCAAGCCTGAGGGTCTCTATGAATTGATCATCAACCATCTGAGGGTATGAGATCCAATTAGGGTTTCTTGATTCTTCAAGGGTCTTGAGCATCATCTTATCTGCAAGGATATATCACCATCATCATGGTTCTATCATCATCAAGGGTTTCAAAGTTCATCCTCAAGTTCCTCTGGATTAGGGTTGTGACCTCTGGTCAACCTTAATCAATGCAATTCTTCCAACTAGGGTTTCTCAAAGAGATGAGGTATTTTCTTGGGATGAGGATCTCATGATCATTATAAGGAGCTTACATGAGCTAGGGTTTCATTTTGAAGCAATTTCACCAAGTGGTAGAGGCTCAAGTGGATCAAGACATCTCAAGGTCATCTGAGGACCAAAAGTCAACTGTGCAGTCAACTGAGGGCTATGAGGTGGGGAAATGAGTTGAGACACCTCAATCATGTTCAAATGGGGTCTATTCATCATTCTAAACATCCATCTTGAAGATTCAAAGGTCAATGCAAAAGTTACTAAAAATGGAAAATGACCTATAATTCAAAGTTTCCAAATTTGGCAAGTTTTTGGTCCACTTTCAACTTGACTTTTCAATATAAAGGAAGTTTCAAATGGATTTGTGGTGAACATGAAGGTTGTAAATCTTTGTCTCTCCTTTTCAAAAAGTCCTAATTCATGTCCATATGATGAATGGTTGAGGAGTTATGGTCATTTGATCACAAAGTGTGCATGGAAATTCAAAATGGCATAACTTTTGATATAATGCTTCAAATTGGTTCACTCTTTTTACAAAGTGCTTCTCATGTTCAATGCATCTCAAAATGACATCATTTGACTCAATTGTGCAAGCTAAGCCTTAAGAAATCATGGTCAAAAGTCACATTATTTCACATTTGTTCTAAGGATGATATCATGCTACAAGTCAAAATTCACAAAGAACCAAGGCAAGGCTTCACTTCAGCTTTCTTCATAAACCATATTTGAGTAAAAATGAGCCATTGCCATGCATGAAAGAGGCGTGTACATTCCTTGTTTCACACATGTTCAAAATGAAGCAAATCTTCACCATTCATTCTTGGCTTGAGATGTAAGCAAAATAATCTTCAAATCATGACCATTGGTTGCTCTTGAATGGATTAAGACCCTAGCATGGAGCTGAACACATGCATTATGGCCATGGGAGCTTAATTTGCATTTTTGCAATTGGCATAATAACTCACTAATCATGATAAGTACATGGCTAAAATGATTAGCAGTGTTATTAGCAAGGAATATAAATAGTGAAACCCTAATCATAACTGCCATAACAACCATTTTCAGATCTAGAATCCAAGAAATTCTCTCAAATTCTCTCTCTTCGAATTTGCATTTCCTCTACACAATTCTCAAAGATCATTGCATATTCTTGATCCTCATGCTTCACTGATCAAGAATCATCCATCGTTTGGTGCAATTCTTCAAGAAATCGAGCAGTTCATGCGCATTCTCATGGCAATCGGATTTGGAAATTGAGGCATGTTCAAGAGGTTTCAATCGTTTCTTTTTGCATAAAGCTTCAAAGGAAGTTCATAGGAGTTGATCTGGAGCAGCTGAGCTTGTGAGATCGTGATTTCAGAAAGCTCCATTTCCAGGTGACTTCAATTTCACTCTCTCCTTTTGCTGATTTTAGGTTATAGGATTGAAGATCGTGATGTGTAGATCATGAATATATGTTTAGAATTGAGATTGAGTGAGAATTAAGGATGTAGTTGTGACTAAAAGTTTGGATCTGGAAACTTCTCGTCTTCGATTTGCCAAACCTAGGAAGAATTAGCAGAAACTAAGGTGATATTTGGAATCAGCGTTGAAAAAGGAGTGGAATGACATTGGTTTGGGGAAATTCTGGAAAATTGTATGGTGGCGCCACCGTGGGAGCCACCGGAGGCTCGTCGGGGAAGACGACCGGAGCGGAGCTCCGACGTCTGTGTGTAATTAGGGTTTGGATGAGTGTATGCCATGTGGAGCGCTGCGTGGAAGAATGATTGGATGGCGTTTGTTTAACTGAGGCCACACGTGCATGGACTGCTGACTGTGTGTGTGACTGGGATTAATGAAATGGTGTGTTTCATTGTTCAAATGTGAGCCGTTGATTTCAGAGCGCGCCAGATCCTATGGCTGGTGTTTTTTCTGATTTATTCAAATATTGCATTTCCCTCCATTTTCATTTCATATTTCATTTATTTTGGTCATTTTGTTTAATTCATAAAAAATCCAAAAATTGTCCAATTGAGTCCCCATTTTTTTTTTCATAGTTTTGTATTTGTGTCTACTTTTTTATGGTGTTGAGTTCAAGAATTTTTGATGTCTAGATTTTTATATGGGAATTTTTGAATCAATGTTGTGCCAAATTGACCTAGTGCATTCAATGTATTGTGAAATCCTCAATTTTGAGCCTTTTGATCCACTCTTTTGCATACATGACATTCATACATGACATTCATACATGACATGAATTATTGGTCACTGGTTTGGATTTTTTCTCACATGTTATCATCATTTTTGGCACATAGAGAAAAATGTGACAATTTGTGTCACATTTTTGACATTGAATTGGTGCATTTTTGTTCACATAGCATTTGCATCATCCTGGACTTGATCTTTTGCATATTGAACATTCATGGCATAAGGAACTTATACAGAAAATCCCAAAGTCATTGTATGCATTTCTGGTTTGATATGAATTTTCTAAATTGGAAGTTCATTTTGTGCATATTTTTGGTCATTATATGGCATAGGCAAGTTGAGGTACTTGATCCTTGATTTGATGCTGGTCCTTTTGAGGACATTTGAGGGAGTGTTTGAAGGTGTGATGTGCAATAGGATGGGTCCTGGATTGGTCATTTGGTTAGGTTTTGAGCTAGTCTTTATACTAGGGTTTTGACCCAATTTTGGGGTTTGTTCTTGGTCCATTCTTTGACTTGGTTTGGGGTCTTCTTTGTGGTGTGAGCCTTTGCCTCTTTTACATTGGTTTGATCCCTGATTTATGATTCAATTCATCTCATGCCATTGTTTGTTTATGCTTTATTGTGTTTGATTGGATATACACAAACTAACTTTGTCGCTTGTTTCAGGTGGATACTCATCATTGATGATTGGGTTTGTTCTCACCTTGTGAGATACAAAATGCATTGAGTTCTGACCTATTTTTGTTTTGTAGGGTTTTAATTGATGTGGTGAGCTCATGAGCTTGTTTGAGTGCTAGGGCACTTATGCATTGAATTGTGTAACTGTTAGAGGGTTTCATTGCTTGTCTTCTGGTTTTATGACTGAAGTACTAACTATTTAGTCTTTGTACAGGTACCTTAGTTGCTTACTTGCTTTAGCTCTTGCTTGAGCATTGGATTGTGGTTGACACACCACTCAGGTAGTTAGCTTCTTACTTCATGTAGTCTGGAAGCCCTGTCACCTTTTTGGCAGGCATTTTGCTGGCAAGTCCTCCTTTAGAGGCTCTGTTTGTGTTTGTTTAAAATTATGCCTAAAGACCTCCAAGAAGAGGCATGTGTTATTTGATAAGACCTCCAAGAGAAGAGGCAATTGACGGATAAAAGGGATTAGTAGTCGATCCCCCGTTATTCAGTGTGTCGTTATTTATGCTCGCACTACGTGTTGATGCTTCTGAACATGTGCCCCATATCTTTTGTCCAGAGTCTGTCAAGTGGAAAAGGATCCCACTTTATGGATCCCCACGCTTTCTGTGTCATGAGCTCACCCTGGCCAGGGTTAAGAGCTATGAGGTCTCATCCTCATTACCACTTTGATCAGCTTCACCCTGACGTTCAATGTCAGTGGTTAAGAGCTACAGATTACCCCTTACAGTTTGGCTTGTTTGTCGAGGTTGATATGACCCCTCTTGACTAAAGCCCACCCATTGTTTGAGACTCTTGTATAGATATGGTGTGTGATGCTTGTTCACTTGTGTTGGTGTGTCTATTTGCTTTCCTCTTCTCATCTCCATTTCTGTAGGAGTCGTACGATTAACTTCTGAGGAAGTTGAACGTATATGGAGTTTAGACTTGAGTTGACTCGCGTCCAGGTTGAGTCAAATTCTTGTTAGAGACCTCAATTTAGGGATATTTGATTGCATGATAACTATTAGGCTCGAGTATCAGTCTCCCTATTAGTTTGTTGTTTCCCTGGTCTCTGGTTAGGAGAGTGTTTTACCCCTGGTAAGGGGAACTACGTCGCCCTGATTCTCATACCAGATGAGATACGTAGGCAGGAGGTTGAGGACAATCTCTTCGGGCACCCTTTTTTTTGTTTTGTTGTTGTCGTGTGTGTTCACCCTTTTTTTGTTGTTTTGTTTTCGTGTGTGTTACCCTTTTTTTTTGTTTTGTTGTTGTCGTGTGTGTTCACCCTTTTTTTGTTGTTTTGTTTTCGTGTGTGTTCATCCTTAGTCTCAACTTGTGTTTGCCGTTTCATGTCTTTGTTTCCGACATTTGTTTGCTTTGGTGTGAGTACCCGTTTGTTCAGTGTGTATGTGTGTGGTATGTTCATACCTAAGGGGATTTCTCCTGTTATTCATATTGGGGTTCACCTTTGGGGTTCATTTGTGATGATTGTATTCATTTAGGGTTCATCTTTGGGGTTCACTCGTGATGATTGTTATTCACTTGGGGTTCATATTGGGGTTCATCTTCGGGGTTCATTTGTGACGATTGATATTCACTTGGGGTTCATATTGGGGTTCATCTTCGGGGTTCATTTGTGATGATTGATATTCACTTGGGGTTCATATTGGGGTTCATCTTCGGGGTTCATTTGTGACGATTGATATTCACTTGGGGTTCATTTAGGGTTCATCTTCGGGGTTCACTTGATGATTGTTATTCACTTGGGGTTCATCTTTGGGGTTCATTTGATGATTATTATTCACTTGGGGTTCATCTTTGGGGTTCATCTTCGGGGTTCATTTATGGTGATTGTTATTCACTTGGAGTTCATCGTTGGGGTTCATTTGTGGTGACTGGCTATGCATATCGGGAATTTATTCTGGATATTTGGTTACTTTGTTGGGGTTCGTTCAAATAACCTTTTCTTTTATGTTCGCTGGTTAGCGTTTGTTATTGTTAGGAGTCGGGTGTAAGTCCATGTATTGGCATTCTGTTTCCTTTTTGTTTGTTAGGAGTCGGGTGTAAGTCCATGTATTGGCATTCTGTTTCCTTTTGGGTGTTTCTTTTGACGTCTCAGCGTCCCATTTTGGCGTCTTGTTTCGGCGTGCGTAAGCCGAGCTACGAGTGCTCTGATTCTCCTCTGGATAGAGAAGATACGTAGGCATAGGATGTGATGTCCTAGCGAGCATGTCCCCTTTTCCCGAACTACGTCAACTCTGATGTTTGTTTCTGACAAACTACGTAGGCCCAGGATGCGACATCCTGCCGAGTCCACTTCCTCCGTCTTCTTTCTCTCCCCCACCTGTTTATTGTTCCAGTTTGTGCAGTTTCTTTGAGCAGTTTATTAGCAGCAACCCTTTCCTTTCCTTTGAGCTATCTTTTGAGCGTGGATCCCGTCGAGTACGGCGGACGTGAGGGGTTCTAACACCTTCCCCTTGCGTAACCGACTCCCGTACCTTGTAATCTCTGGTCGTAAGACCGTTCCTTTCCCTTTCTTAGGTTAGTCCTGCGCTCCCTTTCCATCATAGGATGAATAACGTCGGTGGCGGCTCTGTATTTTCCCCGCCGGTTGTTTTTCGCGTTGCGACACTACCTAACAAAAATCATGCCATAATAAACTAACTAACCTCTCTTCAAACTAACCCTGATAACCAAATTCATAGAATTGAACTAAAAGTAACATCAATAGCAAGTTAACAGAACGCGAGTCTAACTGAGTTGCAACTTCATAGCTAACTATTTTTCTAACAAATTAACAGAGTCAATAACCAATGGTTAACTCAGAGCAGAAGGTAACTATATCACATTTCCATCCAAATAACTATTTCCATTTCCATCCAAATAAACCCTTAATTGTTTTCCTAATTTCAAGGGAATTGCAATTGAATTTCGATCACATTTCAATTTTAATCTCTAATAGAATTTTGGAGGAGGAAGATTATAAACTCAATCTTCACTCTGAGTGTCATTCACGTTTTCCCTCAATCAAAATCCTCACCACACTCGAAAACTCTCTGATTTTTTTCCTCTCAACATCTCGAATTCTCCACTCTCTCTCCATTCATAAAGAATCACATGAATCACAGTCGCGCTGTAAGACATGAATCACAGTCGCGCTGTAAGACCCTAATTTTGACCCTAAGATCCCTCATGACATCATGTTATTGCACAAGTGCATTGCCTCAAGGATCATAGCATGTTTGGCTCCTTAACCCTAGGGTTGGGATTTGTTTGAGTGTTCTGAGACCACCAAGCATGCTTGTATTGTATATTATTGCTTTTCTTATTTGATTACTAACCAAAAGCACAAAAATATGTCACTAACTCTTGTTGTTTTGAAGCTCAAGTGATCATGTTCTCCACAATGCTCCTAGGAGGCTCATGAACCCAATGAAATGGCTAGATGAAGATGAGGAAAAGCATGACAATGGTCCACAAAGCTCCTAATCATCATATATGTATCCCAAGTATCTCTATTTGCCAATTTGATCAAGATAACCCAAAGGGCTTGAGGATTGTTTCCCAAGGAAACCCTAATTTCACTGTGCTTTGACTGTGCCTTGCCCATGAAGCAATCTCAACTTCTGATCAAATTTAATAAAGTTAAGTTCTTTCATTCATCATTTTATGCATATATGAACCTATTTGAGGCCCTTCAATCATTCATTCATTAAGATATGAACCTATGTTAGGTCCAATGAGATATAACTTTTGATGTATTTGTCAAATGAAGATGACCCCAAGAGAAAACATGTTCTTAAGAACCATATGAACAACTTTCATGTTCATAAAAAATCCATTTGAAACTTGGAAGGTCATCATTAATTTCAAAACATTATAGGTCATTTTGACTGAAACCCTAATTTTGGGTCAACTTACCAAGGGCATAACTTCCTTAATTGTTATGATTTTGAGGTGAGACCAAATGCATTGGAAATCTTGAGATGTCTAATTAAAATGTTATGTTGGACAAAATTTCATAATCCTAAAAGAGATACATGTGATAATGCAAAACATTATAGGTCATCATGAACCTAATTCATTGAATTTGAAAAAGTACCCAACTTCAAATGCTCATAACTTTGTCATGGAAAATCCAAATGATGTAAACTTTGAGTCTAAATTGATCATCTTGAAAATATATACAACTGTGGTGTTGGAGGTTTTTTCATTTGAAGCTTGCATCATGAAAACAGAGGGGTTTGATTAAGCTTGCTTTTGGTGAAATTTTTCAAAGTGATTTGAATATGTTTTGTACTTGGATTTTCCAGGCCAGTTTTCATCAATTTTCACATGCCAAATGATTTTTTCCCAACATGACTTTTGTTCCTTATATCAAGGGCTTTCCAACAATTACTCACATTACTCATTTGGACCTACCATTTGTGAGTTTCGAATTCATTTCCATTTATGTGCATTTTGGTATTTTGTGATGAAACTTGATTTGCAAGCATATTCCATCCAATGTACATGTCTAATTGCTCTTCACATGAACTCAACAATCTCTTTCAGCCATCATTGGGCCTTCCACATGCTTACACAGGCCCATGCAATGCAAATTCAAATTGCCATGCACATGAACAAAGCGTGTAATCCGATACCTTCAGCTATAAATAACCATTCCATGAGCTTCATTCAGCAACCTTTTGGAGATCCCTTATGCTGCTGCACTAAAATCCTAACCCTCACCAAAGGAATTATTCATTTTTCTTCATTACTTTCGAGCTTGAAATCCAGTATCATTAGCTGAGTTTTAAAGCCAAATTCCTTAGCCAATCGCTTCCATTACACTCAAGGATCAAAGAGGAGCAAGGATCTTGAAGGATTCGTGGCCAGAAGTTCATCCATTTGAAGGTATACATTCAAACTTTTTGGATCTAGAACTCTTAATTCAATGTAGCATTCTTGTGTTTCTGTGGTTTTCTGAAGTCCTCACACTTGAGGCAAGCCATTGGTGCTTTCAATTCTTCATTTCATGAACTTTCAGTTTGAACACCATGATTTTCTCCTTCACATTTCTCTAACTATAGGAAGAGTGAGGAAGATCCATTGGTATAATGATGATCTCCATCATACGAGCTTCATTTCTATGTCCTTATTTTCCATTTTTATTGAAGTTTATTTCTCTGCAACTGGTGGCCGGAAGTTGTTGTTTCGCCTGAGAAGATGGTGGTTTCCACCACCACCACCACGTGTTCTGACCAGGACCATTGGATCTAGTTGCCACGTTTTAATCTTGTTCATTCATTGTGTTTACTTCATTTAATGCTGGATGTGGCGCGTTTGCCTCATGAGTAGCGTGTTCCCTCAGATCTAAGCCATCCATTGATGCCACGTCAATTAATGAAATGCATCCTGTGGCGTTGCTTTTTTCCATTTATTTCATTTTCTTTTTATTTTCTGATAATTCATTTGATTTTCAAAAGTTCATTAAAAATACATTTGAAGTCAGAAAAATATGAGACCAATTCCAAAAAAATTCTTGAAAAATCTAGTTTCATATTATGATTTTTAATTATTTTTGTGACTTCATTTGATATTTTTCATGGATTATTTGATTTTTAATGGTTTTAATTCATTTTAAAATACTTTCTGACTTTTGAAAAATCCAAAAATATTTTCATAGCATCTATGGATCATGATAAGTCAATGAAAAATGGTCTCAACAATTTTTTGATTGTTTTGAGATTATTTGAGATTTTAATTCATATTATGCTATTTTTAATTGTTTTTAATTGGTTTTAATTACTTTCTGATTTCAAAAATTTGTGAATTAGTCAAAGCTTGTTTGACTATGTTGAACCTATGAGAATTTAATTGGACTTTTTGAAGTTGATTTGAATTGAATTTGAGGTTCAACCTTATTTGTTTATTTTTATTTGCATTTTATTTTAATTCAAAAAATACCAAAAAAATACTGTTGACTCTTTGACTTGTTATCTTCATTTCTCTTCTGTTTGGTGTTGATTGATGTTGATTTGATTCACCTTTGATCAATTGGAATTGTTTGTTGTCTCCTTTTCCCCTCCCTTTCATCTTCATCCCTTTCCTTCCATCAATGACCAATGAGTTAAAGTCTTGAAGTTGGTCTTGACAAGTGAGAAGTTTAACCTTCTTTGATACAAACCAATCTCAACTTGATCCATGATCAAGTGAGTTGTTTTGTGTCCAAGATAGGTTGCTTCTTGGTCAAGCAAATAACTAAAAGTCAATACAAGACCCTTCCTTTTTTGTTTGGCATGGCAAGTTTATGGAGCTTGGCTTACTAGTCATGATCTCTAACTTGTGTTCTTTGCCTATATTCTTATTGACCGGCCTTAGATAGGCGTGACTACTACATTAGTCCACTTACGATTGCTTAACATAGCGCTACATTGTCTTATGACAAGCTAACATAACCTTACTAACTACTAACTTTAACTTGAGCTTTTAATTTCTTGCCATTTACTTTTAATGCCATTTATTTCTTGCTCATTATTCATATTGCTTTTCATTTTGCTCACTTGAGCACATATTTTATGTTTATATCATTTTTCTTTTGCTCATTTGAGCCCATTAGTGTATATAAATATATTGCTATCTTGTGTTATTTGTGTTTGTTTTGTGTGAACCAAATGCAAAAGGAGAAAGGACTTAGAATTAGGACTTACCTATGCTTAAAGGAGTTCAAGAGCAACTAGGCATTATGCCTTTAGAATGCTAAATATGTTGAAGAGCAACTAGGCCTCATGCCTTTAGAATGCTAAAATTCAAAGTTGACTTCAAAGGACTTCTTCCTCAAACTTATTCTTTGTCCATTCCCTTTATTGTGTTATGAGCTTTTTGATGTGTGCTTTTGTGTGATAGGGATCCCATCTTAAGATTGTGAAAAAAAGACCCTTGTCATGAGTAGTCAAGTTAAGAGCCAAGCCAAATGGAGATCTTAGGAGCTTGAATTCAAATTATTGATTGCTTGTTTGTGTGCTAAGTCCAAAGGAAAGGAGCATCTTGAGTCATCTCTATGCCTTCAAGAAAAGGAACTCCAAGGGTTTTTCTTTTCCCTCTTATCTTTGTATGCTTTAGGAATAGCCCTTCTCTTCTTCTCCCCATTCTAACCAAGCCAAAAAATCATTTTCAAAACTTTGACTTTGTTTCAAATTAGAAACCTAGGCCTTATGCCTTTGACTTTTCAAAACTCTTTTCATAAATACTCATTGTGAATAAACATTAATCCAACTTTGACCTCATTTTGTAAATAAATCTAACTTGTAAACATAACTCATTTCAAGTTGTTTTGTGGTTCCAATGGCCACTTGTTAAATTTTTTTTCTTCAAAACATTAGTCATAGGTTTGAGTTATCACAGTGGTTGATGTAAATCTCACCTCATCCTTAGTGATTGGATTATAAGTCTTCCATGCTTATTATAGGGTTAACCCCTCACTAGCATGTTGAAGCCTTCCTCACATGGTGGATTGTTGGTTTAGGTTGAGTTTTCTCCCTTTGATAACAAAAAACCTTAAGACTTTTGATCAAATCAATTCACCAATCTTTGAGATTTTTACCCCGAACTACGAGGTTTTGATCCTCCTTTGTGATGGTACGTAGGCAATGGGTTCATCCATTCAAACAATAAAATTTGTAAATATAATCTATTTTTTTCTCATCCCTCCAATCTTTTTGTACAAATCTTTTCACAAATACCAACCTACAACACATATTTGCAAAAAGGGTTCCCTTAGAGTACTAAGGATGTTTTTGGTGCGTAAAACCTTCCCATTTCATAACCAACCCCTTACCTAGATCTCTGACATTTTTATTAGTTTTTGATTTGAAAACTTCTTACTTGGCTTTTGTTCGCTTTTTAGCCTTTCCTTTGGACAAATAAAAGTGCGGTGGCGACTCGAATTGTATGTTGACTTTTGGTTTAGTCAATAAACCTAAAAGTAACGAAAACCCCGCTACATGCGCAAGCTCAACAAAAACGCAAGGAAGAAGAAAAGTGAGGAAGGAATGCAAATAGTAGAGAATCGAAGAAGCAGGAGAATGAAGCATTACCTATGAAGTCACTAGAGATCCACTGCGTCGCAATTTTAATCAGGTGAGTATTCTTCTGCTTCTTACCTCTGTAATCGACGTGAACTTCTTGAACGAATCTGTTAGACGATAGTACCGATCTAGAAGGGGGGGGGGGTTGAATAGATCAATTTTGAAATTTTGCGCTTTTTAAAAATGTTTTTAATGGTTGCGGAAGCACCCTAGATTTTAATCGTCTAAACGATCCGTTAATGGAAAGATCAGATATGCGTGAAACCGAATGGAATAACTAAGATAAAGATAATCAACCACTATCTAAATCAATCGATTAACCACTATAATCCTTGATATCGTTACCTCTTATAATTCTTAAACACAATAAGAGATCAAGTAAAATATTACTAGATTTGTGTGAGATTAATTTTATCTAACACTTGGTGTGCACTCCACACCAAGTTTCAATTTCACTCAAATTAAATGTGCAAAATTTTACTCAGTTGTAATCAAAGTGATTGCACCAATTTATCGAACAGTTACTATGCATAATAATCAAGCGATATTGATTTTACTATTAATTTCACATAAAACGTAATTAATGTAGAATTTAAAGAGTTAAGAGATAGAGAGAAAAAGACCAGATTTGTTGAGGCGGTTCCCCTATCGTCCTTGCTTAGGTTACGTGCACCCTTAATTCTAAATCTAGAATTGAGATGTTTTTATTAACACGTTGAAAAGTCAATACAAGAGAACAAATGATCACCACCAATCAACCTCTAGAGTTGTTGCAGATCTTATTCTATTCTCTCCCCTTGATTCAAGTTGAACCAAGTCCTTCAAGCGCTTCGAACAAACCTCCGATTACCGCTACCTTATTGCAAGAATGCCACGTTCCCCAAAACTTCAGCTCATCTGATTTTGAACGCAATTCGCTTGAACCCTAAGCTTTCTTCATAATCCTCTGGTTGCCGTTACTTGTTTGATCGAACCCATCGTTCTTCAAACTTTTCACTCGGCTGAATCTGCGAAGTAAATGTTCATGCAAAAACGCCCAATTCTTGGAGGACAAAGCCCCAATGGTTTTATTCAAGAAAAACCCACATAAAGCCTCAACCCAAACTAAGATAATCCAATCTTATTTGGACGTTATCACAACAACAATGCACAATTCTCAATAAAGATTATTATGTGTGATTATTGAGAAATGCAATGAAGAATGAAGATGATGAGCACTTTGGTGTATATCTTTCACTTTTCTTGTTAAAATGTCGAAGAAGAGACTCTAGAATATTTATATGATGCATGGACCAACTAACAGACATAACAAAATTATTTTGCAAAATTTCACAGCAGAAAATTAATTCTAAGCAGCGGCCACTCGACCTGTTCATACAGGTCACTCGACCTATATGGACCCGAGGCAAAGTTATTCAAGTAAAATAGGCGATGAGTTGACTCAAACAGGGGATGAGTCGACTCAAATAGAATTTTTTTTAGGGTTGAGTCGACCTATGACTCGACCTATTCAAACCCGTGGCTACATGGTTCAAATGAAAATAGGCAATGAGTCGATGCAACATGTGGATGAGTCGACTCATTCAATTTTCCCAGGATTGAGTCGACCTGTGACTCGACTTGTTCAGACCCGAGAGTTTTGCTCTGAGTCATGAGTCGACTCACAATTCTCAAACACCCAAAAATGAGTTTTGAGATGTATTTTGAACAATTTGAACCGATCTCTTATGAGCCTAGGATATTAACTATGATCAAATGTATGATTCACATCTATGATATGCTCATATATGCCGGGACACGTTGAACCTATATTTTGAACATGTTAGAGGATGAATGCATTCTAGGACATGATGATTTTATCCAAAGTACACATTATGGGCGATTAGAAAGGTTTGACATCATTAAAATAAGGACTAAGCATATTTGCCCTCACATACTTCCCCTTTTTGATGATGGCAAACCATGGCACAATCACATACTTTGATAGACATCCTCCCCCTGATTTTATGCATGCCTTCAAACATTATGCTATTATCCTTCTACTAAACTTATTATTGTGTTTGTTTCCATTGCTTCTCCCCCTTTGACAACATCAAAAAGAAACAATGAAATGGTCAACATGAAGTAAAGATATTTAGAATCACTTATTCAACGACTTTGCAACATATAGACAGCAATATCTATGCACATAACATGAAGTCAATGGAAGAAGCATTGGCATAAATATTTCATGGAGCAAAAGAAAATAAGTAAATAAGATTACAATAATCGTTCAACATAAATTTTAAGAAAAATAAGTAAGAACGAGAACATGCAAACATAGGGAAATAGAAATGCATTGAATTAAACAATCATCTAAGGTCGTATTCCTCGGGACGGGTCATTTCTGCCTCTATATCCGTAAGATGGACACAAATATCTCTCTTCTTCATAGAGGTTGGTTAAGTCAATGACGTTTCGATTAAGCATATTTACGGATCATGCGAGAGCACGATGAGTGCTATCAATCCTTTGCATTATGGTGGAGGTAAATGAGTTGAAGTTGTCACTGTGAGTTTGGATTTGACTCCTTATATCAGAATATCGTTCCTCTTGGAGGGAAGCAAAAGATGCAAAGTTGTCACCTTACATCTGGAGCTGATCCTGCAATGCCGTGAATCTCTCCTCTTGAAGTGTAGCTAAATTTTGCTGTTGTATTTGCATGTTTTTGAACATTTCCATCACTTCAGAATTTTCAGGTTGAGAAGAGGGTGTGGGCATATAGGATGAACGGTTGCTGGTCCAGCCGGTGTGTTTCCATTCTCCCCAGCCTTGATTATTGGATGGATGTTGTCCAGGAGTAGTACCTAGCCATTCACCATGGTCAGTGACTTGTTGATCGTGCTCCATAGGTTGAGAGTTGTCATCATTATTTTCTTCCTCGTCTTCATCATCTTCATCTTCATCATCATCATCGTCGTCGTCATCATCATCATCATCATCATCATCATCATCCAACACTCGAGAATTTGAATCTGGAACTGGTCTACGGGTCTTGTATAGTCTCCATGTACGATCCCAAGTGTAGCCCATCAAACTTAATATTTTCTGACAAAACTCTTATTTATAGTCACGAATTTATATGGAATTACTTGAACTAAGACTTTAGCTTTGTTTAGGATAATTTGAATAAATGAAGAGTAGCAGAGAGCAGTGCCTCGACCTGACTCCTTTAGAGCAAAGATCTGACTTGCAACGTAGTGCAGCCAATTTACTTTCAGCTTGTGTTTGAGTACATAAACCAGGTGCACTTCAGCCTTGTCCACTCTGGAGTAAACTCCTTGTTTAGAACGCAGAACATGCGTCAAGAACCATTGTAAAATCCTGTCGAGAGGCTTCAAAAGACATGTTGTCACATTGGTGGGAAAGAGATTGCTCGTAACAATATTTGCAGCAAACGGTCTCCTCAACATTGAGTTTAAGGCGTTCCTAAACTCATAGTCTAGAGCAAGCACAATGTCAGTAATCTTGATATCATCAGGAGACGACGGTGGAGAGATCTCAAACAGGGACTTCCAAACGTCATCATTCACTTCAATAACCTTATCAACAATATTGAATGCAAACTTAAAACCCTCGAATTTTCCATCTACGCCAGTATAAAACAGTTTGACTAAATCCTCATTATAATCAGTGGCACAGTTTAAGAACAAATCAATTCCTTGAAATTTACTCGTTCAACAATGTTTGAAATGTGCATGCGTCCAGCCACTAACGGTGAGTATACGTACTGCTTTACAACAGTTCTATTTTTTGAACTTTGTTTCAAAGGTTCAGCAGGATCATCTGAGAGTAAGGATAAAGTAGTTACCAAAGCGTGAGAGGAGGATTCTCTTGCAGTTCTTTTTCCAGATGCTCTTGACGCCATTTGAGAGTTTTTGGTAAGGAGATCCTAGGGTTTTTATGTGGAAGAAAGTGATAGAGAGAGGGAGAAGACCAAATGACCAAATGAATTGATTATGCAGAAAAAATTGTTGAAAACTGAGTCGACCTAATTAAGACTTAGATTTGCATTTTTTGGCATCGAAGAGTCGACTCATGGGTCGACCTAGTGGGACCTAAATTTAATGCAATCTCAGTATTTGGTAGCGAAGATTCGACTCACACGTGTAATGAGTCGACACACTTATGTTTGAAATCCCAAAAGAGTATGTTCTGGGTAGTGATGAGTCGACGCATGGGTCGACCTGTTGGGACCCGAAGGAAATACAAGGATTGAGTTCTCATTGATGAGTCGACTCATGGGCCGACCAGTTGGGACCCGAGGGAAATACTAGGATTGATGAGTCGACTCATAGGTCGACCTGTTGGGACCTGTGTTAGTTGTTAGATGATATGAGATACAAAAATTCTCCTAACGCTGAATGCATGATAAATAAGATACCTAAGCAAGTTCTAGCATAATTCAAGCATAGAAATGGACCACATTTAGTTTAAACCAACCATATGAATGTCAATAATGACAAAGAACAAGTATATACATACACAGTTGATCAATATAGGTCAAATGGATAAGAACGCCATTACCTCCAACGGTGATAGACGACGAGTGCCCTCACGTAGCCCGCACTTATAAATCAAGGAATGGACAAGCATGATATATATATATATATATATATATATATATATATATATATATATATATATATATATATATATATATATATATATATATATATATATATATATATATATATATATATATATTTAAACGCGATCCAGGATATCGAGAACACCAAGTTCCTTACAGATGTGGAGGAAAGGCTCTATCGTAAGTGGTTTTGTGAAAATATCGGCAAGTTGATTTTTGCGATCAACATGCTCGAAGACAACATCACCTTTCTCAATATGATCCCTAAGAAAGTGATGCCGAATTTCAATATGTTTAGTGCACAAATGTAGTATAGGATTTTTGGCTAAATTGATGGCGCTTGTGTTGTCACAAAAAGAGGAATACGTTCAAGTTGAACATTGAAGTCGAGTAACTGTTGTTTGAGCCATAAAATTTGAGCGCAACAATTACCCGTAACAACGTATTCCGCCTCGGCAGTTGACAAAGCAACTGAAACTTGCTTTTTGCTGTGCCAACTTACCAAGGAATTTGAATAAAAATGACAAGTGCCACCGGTGCTTTTCCTATCCGATTTGCAACCGGCAAAGTCGGAATCAGAGTAACCAACCAAAGAGCAATCACTTCCCTTAGAGAACTAAAGACCATACCTTGAAGTACCACATAGGTATCTAAGTATGCGCTTGACGACTTTTAAATGTGATTCTTTGGGACATGATTGATACCTAGCACACATACATACACTAAACATAATGTCTGGTCGAGATGCGGTAAGATAAAGGAGAGATCCGATCATACCTCTATACCTTTTTATATCTACAGCCATACCATTTTCATCCCGATCCATATTAACAACAGTAGGCATGGGAGTGTCGATTATTTTGGAGTTTGCCATATCGAAGCGCTTAAGTAGCTCATTACAATACTTCGTTTGGCTCACAAAAGTTCATTCTTCAAGTTGTTTGATTTGAAGTCCGAGGAAGTAATTTAGCTCCCTCATCATGCTCATTTCAAATTCTCCCTGCATCAACTTAGATAATTCCTTGATCAAATTTATATTAGTAGATCCAAAAATAATGTCATCTACATAAAATTGAACTAAAATGGAGTATTTTCCTTGACATCTAATAAAAAGGGTAGTATCAACCTTCCCTCTTGAGAATCCTTGCTCTAGTAGAAATTTTCTAAGACACGCATACCATGCCCTAGGGGCTTATTTGAGACCGTACAAAGCACGCTTGAGCTTATACACATAGTTAGGATGCTCATAGTTTTCAAAGTCGGGAGGTTGAGACACATAGACCTCTTCATTAATGTAACCATTTAGGAAAGTGCTCTTAACATCCATTTGAAATAATTTGAAATCTTGAGAACAAGCATAGGCAATCAAAAGGCGTATAGCCTCGAGTCGAGCAACAGAAGCATAAGTTTCCTCATAGTCGATGCCTTCCTCTTGGTTATACCCTTGAGCAACAAGGTGAGCCTTGTTGTGGGTTATGACTCCGTTTTCGTCTAACTTGTTTTAAACACCCATTTAGTGTGATTACTCGATGGTCTCGCGGAGGGGGAACAATATCCCATACCTTATTTCTTTTGAATTGATTAAGTTCCTCTTGCATCGCTAAAAACCAATGTTCATCGAGTAATGCATGTTTGGAGTTTTTAGGCTCATTTTGAGAGACGAAGGCGAAATGATAATAAAAGTTACTTATCTTTGACCATGTGGTAACTCCCTTTGAGATATCTCCTAGGATATTATCGATGGGATGATCCTTATAAGATTTCCATTCCAAAGGAAGATCATTGTTATTAATAGAATGATCCTCCTCTTTCTTTTCGGAAATATGATCCGGATCCTCCTCAGCTTTTTCCGGATGGGGTTCAACACACTTTTCTTCTTGATCTTTTATTATGTCTTCCGAAGGAACACCTGCACCATCAACAATAATACCTTCTCCAAGAGTTTTCGGATAAGATTCATCAAAGGAAACATGCACGGATTCTTCAACAATAAGTAACCATTTGTTGTATACTCTATATGCTTTACTAGATTGAGAGTATCTGAGAAAGATACCTTCATCAGCTTTTGAGTCAAATTTACCACGGTTTTCTTTGCCATTGTTTAATATAAAGCATTTACATTCGAAGATATAAAGATGTGAAACATTAGGCTTCCTTCCCTTTAGCAATTCATAAGGGGTTTTGTTTAGAATAGGACGAATGAGTATCCTATTCAATACGTAACAAGCCGTATTTATGGCATCGATCCAAAAATATTTAGGAAGGCCGTTTTCATTGATCATATTCCTTCCAAGCTCTTCTAAAATTCGGTTTTTACGTTCCACAACTCCATTTTGTTGTGGAGTTCTTGGAGTAGAAAAATTATGATCAATGCCGTTTGTTTTCTCAAAATTCCTCAAAGCGGTGATTTTCAAATTCTACTCCGTGATCACTTCGAATAGTAACTATGCTAGCGTTAAATTTGTTTTGAGATATCTTGGCAAACTTTTTAAAAGCAGAAAAAGTGTCACTTTTACTTGCTAAGAAGATAGTCCAACAAAATCTAGAGTAGTCATCTACTATAACAAAACCATAGTATTTTCCACCTAGACTTTTAATTCTAGATGGCCCAAAAAGGTCCATATGGAGAATTTCAAGGGGTATCGTTGTGGAAACAATATTTTTAGATTTAAAAGAGATCCTTATTTTCTTTCCCATTTGGCACGCATCACATAAGTGATCTTTTGAAAATTTGATTTTGGGAAGACCAACTACTAGATCTTTTGCAACAACTTTATTTAGCAAGTCAAAGTTGACATGCGCTAACCGCCTATGCCAAAGCCACAAGTCTTCACTCATGGAGACGATATATTTAGCACTAGTCAAAGATACTTCATTCAAGTCAAGCTTGTATACATTATTTTCCCTCCAGCTCTTAAGCACATCATTCTTATTATCATTATGTTCAATCATGCAACAATCTTTTAAAAATGATACTTTATATCCTTTGTCACATAATTGGCTAATACTAATGAGATTGTGCTTAAGACCTTTAACTAAGAGGACGTATGAGATAGTAGTAGAGGAGGGGTTATTGATCGGGAAAATAGCAAGTATACTATTTTTCCAATGTAGTAATAATAAGGATGTTTCCCAAAGATCGATATTGAGGATTACGCAACAATATAAGTTTAAATTGTGACTCAATTGAACAAAACAAATAGTTGGGGTTTTGTAAAAAGTCAAATGTATGAGAAAATAAACAGAATAAATCTTTTCATAGTTTATAGTAATATGCCATGGATGGTATATGAATATCTCCTGTAATGACCTTGAGTGTATATCTCCTTAACAATTCAAAATGTTCAATTACTGGATCTTAAAGTTGTTTCCTCCTAAGACCTCAGAGGGAAACCTTTGGTCATTCATTCTAATCTCTAAGTCCTTAGGCGATTATAATGAAACCAATCAATACAAATTAACAAGATAAAACAGGTAACCATAGGGTATCCCTAGCCTAGGTGACATCTACTATGGTTTCACTGTATAAAAACCTTAACAATTGCAATCCCGCTAATTGTTAACCATATAACAATCCTAATTTTTATGATAAATAAAGCATTACGAACATTGCACAGTGAAATTAACAACAGACATCATATATTAAGGAAATCAACAATTCAAAGTCATTACACGATCAATTCAGGGACACCCCCCTGGCATTGGGGGGTTTATCCTCTCATATTATTCAAACAAGATACACAATAAAATCTATACATTACAAAAGTAAGGGAACTCTGTTAATCTTCAATCGCATCCGCTCTTGAAGGACCTCCGTTCTTCGCTGCTCTTAATCGCTTCAATCTTAATCATACCAAATCTGTAATCATGTAAAAGTCCTCTTCTCCGTATTCAAAAATACCCTAAATAGTTCTTGATCACCAATTTGATGTAGCAAAAGTCCAAAATGCCGTCCGGGATCAGCCGTGCCAAAATACAGCAAAAATTGGATAATGAGGTGTCCAAGCTAACACTGGCCGTGTCAGGCAACACGACCGACCGTGTTGGCTGTCTGGCAGCAAGGGTTAACATGCCCCTTCCAGGGTGGCTGACACGGGCACCCGTGTCAGCTCCCTATTTTATGGCCCTGGCCCTATTCTCTTGACACGGGCCGTGTTGGACAACACGAGTGGCCGTGTCAAGGCTATTGTATCGTCCAATTTCCTCTTCCGACGGGCCCGGAACATCCGATTCCCTTGGCGATTCCTTCGGTATTCTTGCTTACACCTGAAACCAGTAAAACTGCCACAAGGAGACATAAAATAGAGTATAATGATGCAAACCAAAGATAATCAATAAACTGAAATAAAAATGCAAACATCTAATTTACTAAACAACACAACAAAACAAGTAGAATAATGTGTTACCGACTTTGTGAAATTATGCCGAATGAGTGTCAGAAAATAAGTAGAATTGGAGAATGATCACAACCCCAAACTTATCTTATTGCTTGTCCTCAAGTGATGCTCGAGACATTAGGACGGTCACCCCTAAATTCTGCATCCACAATTCTACCGTGCTCTTTCGCGATTCCCTGTTCACTTTTCATTCACTGTTTTACTCTTTCCTGACTTCCGACTTCCGCTACACTTTCACATTGACGCACCTTCTGGCCTGTAGCTTTTCACACTCTCCCCAAATCTCTCGGGGTCAAAGTGTTTTCACTAAAAAATAGAGCATGCAAAGTCAACTCTTAGGTTTGAATAACAGATACCTTCATAACAAAAACACAAAACACACACTATTCGAGGGCTTTTTGGGTTGTAGTGGGGCTAATGTGCAAGGTGGGGAAACTTAACAAAACAAAAAGGGAAAAAAACTAGAGGTTCAGGCTCAGAGTCCGTGTTGCTACCCTCGTAAATGTGTTCAATCTTTTAATTAAGAGGTTTTTCTTTTCGGCACCGTTCTTGTTAGAATTCATTGGCTCTTATTTTTCTCTTCCTTTTTATGGCTCTTTTGTGCATGCTTTTTGACAACCTCAATTATTCTAGATAAGTGCTTCATGATGCTTCTCATAATTTTTTCATTTCTCTTTTTTTTTTTCTTTTGAAGTTTCGTACTTTTCTATTTTTTTCTGCACTTATCTAATCTTCGTCGGTGTCCCAAAAAAAATTCATGAAACCCCAAACTTAGGATTTTCCACAGATCCGGGGTCAAAAACACTTATCCAAGCAAGGTACGATAGTGTTTAGGCTTACGGTTATTTATAGTGGTTAAACAACAAACAAAAGGAAATATGGCTCGAATTGGGTCAACGAAGGGTAATAATGGCGGGTTGGCTGGAAAGGCTCAGGGTTAAAATAAAAAAATTACCTCAATGTGTACATGTGTGTTATAAAATTCCAACATCTCTTACGTAAACTCAGAGAGACAGAGACATACCTGAAAAGCTCTCATGATGACAAATGTTTGGCCTTTTTTTGTAGTTCTCACCATGTTTGGTATAACTTGCAGGCTTCCAAGATACCTCTCAGTGTGATGTAGCTTCATATTCGCTTCGGTTATAGAGTATTCATGTGTAATCCAGTGATAGAGAATCGCGTCTGATTATTCAGATCAACAACATTAACTTTCGGAGGTTTCCAGAAGAGCAAGTAAAAGAGTGTGTCTTTCATCCAATCGCTCAAAGCCTCATCATTCATCCGGCAAGAATGTCCTCTATCTGTAACACACAAAATACCGCACAACTAATTACTTTAAACAAAAGTAATAAGATGCTGAAAATACTAAGAACAAATAGTAACCCCCCCCCCCCCCCCCCTTGACAGGCTTGCTCTATGCCTTGGCGTGTTTGCTCCGCTTGGAGATCGCCGATCTCTATCTGCATCCACGACCATTGGTCCGGTGTCAGATATGATGACCCAACACCTGGGTGCATGGTGTCCTCTGGCGGAGCAACAAAGTGCTCTTGTTCCTGCACCTCTTCCTCTTGTTGGTCACCTGCAATAAATGGGTCGAGATTGTGCTCGTCCATATTATCTTGGATGACACTCTCATATAGCCAATTGGCCGTGTTGGCAATGCTAATTCTTGTAGGGTCAGGAAGAGCCATGATAAACTGATCATAACTCATTAAAGCATAATAATCAGAAATTTGTGATATCATATCTTGCTGAACCAATGCGTTAATGTCTAGTTTATGCTTACCTGCCATTGGCGTCTCATTTAGTGCAGCAGGGTCATAGCCGAAATGGTGGGCAATCTGTGTGATTATGCCCCCGATGGAAATTCCCCCTTGGGCTTCTCTCCCCACTCGACCCATGTAGTCCACTGCAAATGCTGCAATGCTCACAAAACTCGGTTTTCCATGGCAAACATAAATAAGAGCTCCCTCTGGGTAGCCACACTTGTACTATCATCCCTACCGAAAAGCGGGAAAGCCAATACCTTTTGGGCATATCTAAAACAAGGGTTATGAATGCCAGATGCTTTCGCCCCTTTAGCAACATAATATGATCGTCCTGTGATGGCCAACCAGAAATTCTTAGCATCAAAACTATCTGGTACGGCTCCGGGGCCATACAAGGGTAGACGGAGAATCTCACCCAACTGCTCCATTATCAACTCGTGGTCGATATTATATAACCTGAAATTCATCGTCCCTCCATAGTACATCGTTGTACCTGTCCACCCTTTTTTCAACTTGAACTCAATGGTGCTCAAAAATTCTAACGTGATGCGCTCATATGTAGGCGCTACACAATGCACAAATTCAAGCATGTCGAGGACATGAAACATCCTATCTAATTCCTCTGACATGCCCAATTGAAATAAAGTGTCAAAGCATAGGTACCTCGTCGATGTTATCTTACGTTTAACGTGAGATGAGTATCATCGTTCGTGCTCCGGGTTGTCGAAGATTATGTCGTGCAAATTCGGATGACGGTTGGTCCATTTCCGAGGCCTCGATGATTCAGCTTCTGTTTGCTTCCCCTTAGAAATTCGCTTCGGCGACATGATTGGTTCCTGCAATAAAAATTTATGACCAAAAATAAAGTATGAAATAAGGAAAAACGATTATCGTGGCCCTGTAGAAGACGGAGAGTAAATCAACTTTTGTGAAGGGTGTCAGCGATTTGGATGGAGTACGACGATAAAGTAGTAAGCTTTTTGTTGGTGAGGTTATGGAGAACTTTGAAAAAGAATGGAGGAAGGAGAAAGGTTTGGTAAAAATGGGAGAGAGAAGGTGAGAAAATCAGATTTAATGGATTAAATGAGATTAAAATGGGTTTAAGTGGTGGAAAATCCGGGTGGGGGCCACACTTGCAAAAAAAATTGAATTTTGAAAAATATGACCGTGCTGCCTGACACGGGCCGTGTCTCGTGACATAGGCGGCCGTGTCAGGCCACTGATTTTGGCCTCTACTTACATTAGAGTTAACACGGACCGTGTCAACCTACTGGAAAATTCCATCTCCTTTGTGCCTTTCCTGACACGGACCGTGTCAGGTGACACGGGCACCCGTGTCAGGGCCCTGTTTTCCTCCAAAAATATGACTTTTTTTCTCTGTTTTCCCTTGCTCTTTTAGCCAACTGTCTTCTATGTGTTTGGCTCAAACCTTTTCTTCTTTACTGTGCGATTTACCTGCGAACCTACAAATAAAAATTTGAAACACACCAAACACTGAAATAATTAGAATTAAACCACGTGGATTGCCTCCCACGAAGCGCTGCGTTTAACATCGCATGGCTCGACAATCGTCTCTCTTATCCTCTGAGATGAACATTATCAATCAGACCAGTTTCCTGTCCTTTGTAGTAATGTTTCAACCTTTGTTCGTTCACCTTAAATGTATCCCCATTACTAGGATTTTTAAGTTCTATTGCTTCATGGGGAAACACTCTGTGAACCAAAAACGGACCCGACCACCTGGATTTCAACTTTCCTGAAAAGAGTTTTAGCCTGGAATTGAACAAGATCACCAGTTGTCCCTTGACAAACTCCTTTCTCTGTAGCTTCTGATCGTGACCTTTTTTTGTCTTCTCCTTGTAGAGTTTGGCATTCTCATAGGCTTGATTCCTAAACTCTTCTAACTTGGAGTTGAAGGATTCGGGATTCAACAGCTTTGGCAAGATCATAATTTAAGAATTTGGATGCCCAAAATGCTTTGTGCTCCAACTCTAGTGGCAAGTGACAAGCTTTACCTTAAACTAACTGATAGGGAGACATACCTATGTGAGTTTTGAATGCCATTTTGTATGCCTATAGTGCATCTTCTAACTTCACTGCCCAGTCTTTCCGGGATATGCATACAGTCTTTTCCAGTATTTACTTTATCTTCCTATTGGACACTTCGACCTGGCCACTCGTTTGCGGGTGATATGGAGTGGCAATCTTGTGTTTAACATTATATTTCTTCAGCAGATTCTCCATAAGTTTGCTTAAAAAATGAGTACCTTCATCACTGATAAGTGCTCTTGGCACCCCAAATCTCAAAAATATATTATTCTTCAGAAAGGTCACAACCACTTTGGAATCATTGGTGGGCAATGCCACCACTTCCACCCACTTTGATACGTAGTCTACTGCTACCAAGATGTAATTGTTTCCAAATGAAGGTGGAAACGGCCTCATGAAGTCTATTCCCCAAACATCAAACAATTCAACTTCCAGCATAACATTTTGCGGCATTTGATTTCTCTTAGAAATATTCTCCGTTCTTTGACATTTGTCGCATTCTTTGACAATGTCTTGGGAATCTTTGAACAGTGTGGGTCAATATAGACCTGACTGAAGGACTTTAGTCGCTGTTCTATCACCACTAAAGTTTCCTCCATAATCCGCGTCATAACAAGCTCTGAGTACATCCCTTTGTTCCTCCTCCGGGACGCATCTTCTGACCAACCCATCCATTCCTCTCTTGTATAGGAATGGGTCATCCCACAAGTAGAACCTGCAATCATGAACAAACTTTTTCTTCTTGTTATAATCAAAATCATTAGGGATTACACCCCACACCAAATAATTCGTGTAGTCTGCGAACCACGGGATACCGATGACAGCGAGGATGTGTTCATCAGCGAACTCATCCTTTATCGGTCTCTTTTCTTCTGTTTCTTCAGTTGGTGACATTCGGGATAAATGATACACTACTGTGTTTTCACATCCCCTTTTGTCCCTAATCTCTACATTAAATTCTTATAGGAGTAAGATCAACCTGAGAATCCTCGGCTTAGAATCCTGTTTAGCAAACAAATATTTCAAAGCGGCATGGTCAATATAAATGACAACCTTCAATCCTAACAAGTATTGCCTGAATTTGTCAAATGCATAAACCACGACCAATAACTCTTTCTCAGTAGTTGCATAGTTCATCTGTGCAGGGTTTAACACATGACTAGCATAGTAAATGACATGTAGCAACTTCTCTCTTCGTTATCCTAGGACTGCCCCTACAACAATATCACTAGCATTGCACATGATCTTAAACAGAAGAGACCAATATGGGGCAATAACAATTGGTGCTGAAATCAATTTGTTCTTCAATGTCTCAAAGGCAATGGTGCATTCTTTGTCGAACATAAACGCCTTATCCTTAACTAATAGAGTGGTCAGCGGTTTTGCGATTTTTGAGAAATCTCTTATGAACCTGCGGTAAAAACCCGTGTGTCCTAAGAAACTCCTGATACCCTTCTTATTAACAGGAGGTGGGAGCTTAGATATCACTTCCACCTTTGCTTGGTCAACTTCAATTCCCTTGTAGGAAATTTTGTGACCCAATACTATCCCTTCTCGCACCATGAAGTGACATTTCTCCCAGTTCAGAATTAAGTTTGTTTTATGGCACCTGTCTAAAACAAGAGAGAGATTAGTTAAATAGTTATCAAATAAGGATCCAAAGACCGAAAAGTCATCCATGAACACTTCCATATGCTTTTCAAGCATGTCGACGAAGATGGAAGTCATGCAATGTTGGAAGGTGGCTGGAGCATTACACAACCCGAATGGCATTCTTCGGTATGCAAACACGCCATACGGGCATGTGAATGCTGTCTTCTCTTGGTCTTCCGGAGCAACTACAATCTGATTATACCTGGAGTATCCATCTAGAAAACAATAGTAATCATGTCCAGCTAACCTTTCCAACATTTGGTCAATAAATGGCAACGAGAAGTGGCCCTTCCTTGTTGTTGTGTTCAACCTTCTGTAGCCAATGAAAATACGCCACCCGATAATTATCCGAGTAGGGATTAACTAATTCTTTTCATTCCTTATTACGGTGGTCCCCCCTTTCTTTGGGACAACATGCACCGGGCTCACCAAGGGCTGTCAGAAATAGGATATATAAGACTTGCGTCTAACAATTTCACCACCTCTTTCCGAACTACTTCTTTCATTGCTGGGTTGAGTCTTCTCTGTAGTTGGACAACCGGTTTGTGGTCTTCTTCCATGAGAATTTTATGCATGCACACAATAGGGATAATACCTTTCAAATCCTCAATTGCCCATCCAATAGCATTTTTGTATTTTTTTAGGACTTGGATGAGCTTCTCTTCTTGGATATTCTTTAGGCTCAAATTTATGATAGCAGGACATTTGCCTTTAGAATCAAGAAAGACATATTTTAGATTCTCAGGAAGTTGTTTCAACTTCGTTCCCATCTTGGACTCTTTATCCTCCTCACTAGTTTGAGGTAGTCGTAAATCTTCCCACCGGCGTGGTCAAGATCCTTTCCATGGGGGTTGTGCGTCCAACAAGGCTAGCACTTCAGATTCCCCGTTGTCCACTTTTTTATCACTGTCGAAAATGGACAAACTCAACACTCTTTCCAAAGATGACTGTGGTGCATTCAAAGGACTATCATACGTCATCACCTGATCCAGAACCTCTATAGTATGACCGGTACAAATATCATCTTTGTACTTCATGGTGTTTCGAACATCGATCTTTAATTCCTCATCATAAACCTTCAACATCATAGTCCCTTCTTCTATGTTGAACAAGCACCTTCCCGTCTCTAAAAAGGGTCTCCTAAGAATGAGAGGGATCTCTTCATCTTCCGGCATTTCTAGAATTACGAAATCCACCAGGAATACAAATTTGTCATTTTTCACTAGAACATCTTCAACAATACCATACGGTTTCTTGACCGAATGATCAGCGAATTGGAGTGTCATCCAGGTATCTTGCACAAACCCTATACCGAGCTTCTTGTAAATGGATACTGGCATGAGACTCACACTAGCTCCTAGATCAATAAGAGCTTTACTGAATGACCTATCTCCAATAGTACAAGGGATAGTGACAACTCCTCGATCTTTCTTCTTTATTAGAATCTTCATACCCTGGAAAATAGAACTACAAGTTTCGATTAGAATAATCGGGTTGGTTCCGATGGCACTCCTCTTAGAAATGATGTCCTTCATGAACTTGGCATGAGTAGGCATTTGTTCAAGTGCCTCCAACAGCGGAATGTTAATCTCTAGCTTCTTGAACAACTCTAGGAACTTTTCAAAGTTTTTCTCATGTTGCCCCTTTTTCTTGTTTCTGGTGGGAAAAGGAATCTTAACAACCGGCTTAGGCTCAGTGACTATTTCTTTCACTACTGGTTTCAATGCCACCACTTCTTCCCTCACAACTTCATTTTCTTTAATCTCAAGATCCACTTCGATCAATTGATCTTCCTCTTCATCCATCTCCTCGACTACTTCATCAGATTTACCACTTCTTGTTGTCACAACACTTACATTACTAGGCTCTCTAGGATTTGTCACAGTTGCACTAGGTAGAGCACCTTGTGCTTGAGAACTTGAGGCTAATTGCTGTGCGGTTTGACCCATCTGGACTTCAAGATTTTTTACGGATGCTGCGGTGTTTTTCTGATTGTTTCGGGTTTCTTCTTGGAATTGAACATTATGAGCTTCCATTCTTTCAATGACAATCTCCCAATCAGCTTTCGTAGGGGCTTGTTGTTGTTGTTGTTGTTGATATTGAGTTTGGTATTGACCGTGTTGAGGAGCGTTCCCTTTCTGGTCTTTCCATGAGAAGTTGGGATGATTCTTCCAACCCGGATTATACGTGTTGGAATAAGGATTATTCTGCTTTAAAAATTTGATTTCCTCCACTTGTCGAGGAGTTGCAAAACAATACACCATTTGGTGCGAACTATTACAAATTTCACAACAGACAGTAGGAGCCGGTTGGACCTGTGCCACCCGTTGGGTGCCTATATTCATCGCCTTCAGCTTCTTCTCAACTTCCACAGCTATAGTATCTTCGATACAGATTTTATTGGTTTCTAGCTTTAAATCGATAACCCCTTCTGGTTTACTTTGACATCTATCGTACAGCTCCAAGTGCTCATTAATAACAATAGCTTCAATGATCTTCTTGATACCGGTGGCTGTTGAGAAATTAGTAGAGCCACCGACTGCGGTATCAATCAACTGTTTGGTCTTTATTTTGAGACCATTCACAAACATCTGCATTTGTTCGGTTAGATCCATATTATGAGTTAGGCAGGCGACCAAGACTCTCTTGAATCTCTTGTAGGCGTCTCCCAAAGTTTCCCCGTCCTTCTGCTTAAAATTCAGAATTTCATACCTCTTTCGCAGAAAAACCGACGCTGTAAAATACTCATTCAGGAAGGCTTTTTCCATCTCTTCCCAAGATGTGATGCTACCGGCAGGTAGATAATAGAACCATTCTTCGGCTTCTTCCACTAAGGTGAACAGGAACATTCTCAATTTCTTAGCTTCTTCGGTGTGACCATCAATTTTTAGAGTGTTGCTCATGGTCAGAAACCTATGCAAATGCTTGTTTGCATCTTCATTTACTTTTCTAGTGAAATGCTTCCTTTCAAGCTGATTAATAGTACTAGGATGTAACTGGAAATTAGCCACGTTCACTGGTTGGTTGACAATTGTTAATCTTCCGGTTGGTGCATTTGCACCTCCGTAGTCACCCAACAGTCTTTCTGGTGGCGGTGGATTATCCGCCATTGTTTCGATCTCTCTTTCTGAACCTGAACCTGAACCTGAATGAATGGAAGGTTGTTCTTTGTCTGATTCCAGTCTTGCCAATCGAGCTTGTCTGAGTCTTGCCCGCAAAGTTCTTTCGATTTCTGCGTCAAAAGGAAAATCAGTCGAGACCTTGCCTCACATACAAATATCAGACACAAATTAGTTGATATTAATTTAAATAAATTATTAAAATAACATAAAATAAATTTTAGTTGCAGAGCAATAAAATTTCAATTGAAATAATTTAAACTTTATATTTGGCAATCCCCGATAACAACGCCAAAAACTTGATCGGGAAAATAATAAGTGTACTATTTTGCCAATGTAGTAATAATATGGATGTTTCCCAAAGATCGATCTCGAGGATTACGCAACAATAAAAGTTTAAACTATGACTCAATTGAACAAAACAAATAGTTGGGGTTTTATAAAAAGTTACTGTATGAGAAAATAAACAGAATAAATCTTTTCACAGTTTATAATAATATGCCAAGGATGGTGTAGGAATATCTCCTGTAATGTCCTTGAGTATATATCTCCTTAACAACTCAAAATGTTCAATTACCGGATCTTACAGTTGTTTCCTCCTAAGACCTCAGAGGGAAACCTTTGGTCATTCATTCTAAACTCTAAGTCCTTAGGCGATTATAATGAAACAAAGCAATACAAATTAACAAGATAAAACCGGTAACCATAGGGTATCCCTAGCCCTAGGTGACATCTACTATGGTTTCACTGTACAAAAACCTTAACAATTGTTATCCCGCTAATTTTTAACAATTGTTATCCCGCTAAGTTTTGATAAAGAAATCATTATGAACATTGCACAGTGAAATTAACAACAAACATCATATGTTAAGGAAATCATCAATTCAAAGTCATTAAACGATCAATTCAGGGACACCCCCTGGCATTGAGGGGTTTAGCCTCTCGAACTATTCAAATAAGATATACAATAAAATTTAGACATTACAAAAGTAAGGGAATTTAGTTGATCTTCAATCGCATCCGCTCTTGAAGGACCTCTGTTCTTCGTTGCTCTTGATCACTTCAATCTTAATCGTACCAAATTTATAATTGTGTAAAAGTCCTCTTCTCCGTATTCAAAAATCCCCTAAATAGTTCCTGATCACCAATTTGATGTAGCAAAAGTCCAAAATACCCTCCGGAATCAGCCGTGCCAAAATACAGCAAAAATTGGGAAATGAGGTGTCCAAGCCAACACTGGCCGTGTCAGGCAACACGACCGACCGTATTGGTTGTCTGGCTGCAAGGGCTAACACGCCCCTTCCAGGGTGGCTGACACGGGCACCCGTGTTAGCTCCCTTTTTTATGTCCCTGGCCCTCTTCTCCTGACACGGCCCGTGTTAAGCAACATGGGTGGCCGTGCCAGGGCTACTGTATCGTCTAATTTCCTCTTCCGACGGGCCCGAAACGTCCGATTCCCTTGGCGATTCCTTCGGTATTCTTGCTTACACCTGAAACCAGTAAAACTTCAGAAGGAGACATAAAATGGAGTATAATGATGCAAACCAAAGATAATCAACAAACTAAAATAAAAATACAAACATCTAATTTACTAAACAGAACAACAAACAAGTAGAATAATATGTTACCGACTTCATGAAATTGTGCCGAATGAGTGTCAGAAAACAAGTAGAATTGGAGACCGGTCAATTACCTACACTACCTTTTCCGAGTATATCTCCCTTGTTATTATCACCATAGGTTACAAACCCTTTCTTCTTAGCCACAAAGTCAAAGAATAAGGAGATGTCACCCGTCATGTGTCTTGAGCATCCACTATCGAGAACCCATGTTCTCTCCGTATCCTCAAGACATTCCACCTACAAATTTAAATAAGGGAAGGAGGTACCAAATTTTCATTGGGTCCTAGTGTGTGAGTGAAACTTTGGTTTCATTTGGGCAACCATTTAAAAATGCCTATCGGGACTAGAAATCTCCTAAATAGACATTTAGCAACAATATGTCCCCTTTTGCAACAATATAGACAATTTAAGTTAGGATGAGAGTTGCTTTTGCTAACTTGATCCTTTACCACATAAATGCATTTTTGATAAGGATTATTCATGTTACTTCTAAAATGTGATTGATCAATAGCAAAGGTAACTTTAGGTTGTAAAGCCTTGTCTAATTTGACTTGAAGAGTTCTAGCCTCTTGTTGCCAAATGTGACAGGTTTCACATTCAGACCATCTAAACCAAAATCCCTTATCGTCTTCAGTTTTTCCTTTAGTAGCCTCTATCATAGATTTCTTAAGAGTTTCTAATTCCTTTTTAGAGTCAGAAAACTTATTTTCTAAATAACTGCAAATTTTATTATTTGAGGCTAAGCGTTAAAAAGCTTCCTTAGCCTCGTTGTGTAGAGTACTAAAGGCATTTTGAAAATCAACATAAGACATTTTATCAGCATGATCATATTTGGAATAACTTACATTGTTTTTCTTCTTTTGATGAGCTGTAAGACATAGATTGACAATTTCTTCTTCACCACTTGAGTTGTCATCGCTTGAGGGCTCATTATCACTCTCCCATGCAATGTATGCTCTTCTAGATTTGCTAGATTTGTTGTGGAGTTTGTCTTTTCCTTTGTCTTTCTTTAACAAGGGACAGTCCGACTTATAGTGACCGGCCTTTCTGCAATTAAAGCATGATCCTTTCGACTTAATTGTCTTACCTTCCTCTCAATTTGGGAACTTTGATTGTCTTCTATAGTTGACAAGGTTTTTATAAGAATGTTTGGGACTTCATTTTTTCTAAGGTATCGGTTATACCTCCTTACGAATAACCCCATGTCTTCATTCGAATCTTTATCATCATCACTTGATTCACTCTCACACGCATCATTGGTGGATGACTTATATCTTGAAGCCTTTAAAGCGATAAACTTCCTTTTAGTGTTCTTATCTTTCTCCTTCTTTTCCTTCTTTTCCTTCTTTTGACTCTTCTCATGTTTCTCAAGATTCATGAGCTCTTGCTCATGCTCTTGAAGCTTGCCAAACAATGTTGCCATGTCCAATGTTCTTAGATCATTGGATTCCTTAACCGTGGTGACCTTTGGTATAACAAAACCATCTGTATTGGTCATGGTTATTTCCATAGGACCATCTTGGATGACTTTCCATACTTTCCTATCAATAGAATTGATATGGATACTTATACAATCTTTCCAATAACTGTAGTTTTCACTGGTAAAAATAGGTGCCCTATTGTACGCCCCTTTAGGATCGTTACTCATTTTCTAAAAAGTTATATGCGAAGCACTAGATGAACCGGCGCTCGTGATACCACTTGTTAGACGATAGTACCGATCTAGAAGGGAGGTTGAATAGATCAGTTTTGAAATTTTGCGCTTCTTAAAAATGTTTTCAACGGTTGCGGAAGCACCCTAGTTTTTAATCATCTAAGCGATCTGTTAATGGAAAGATCGGATATGCGTGAAACCGAATGGAATCAACCACTATCTAAATTAATCGATTAACCACTATAATCCTTGATATCGTTACCTCTAATAATGCTTAAACACAATAAGAGATCAAGTAAAATATTACTAGATTTGTGTGAAATTAATTTTATTGAACACTTACTGTGCACTCCATACCAAGTTTCAATTTCACTCAAATTAAATGTGCAGAATTTTACTCAGTTGCAATCAAAGTGATTGCACCAATTTATTGAACAATTACTATGCTCAACAATCAAGCGATATTGATTTTACTATTAATTTCACACAAAAGGTAATTAATGCAGAATTTAAAGAGTTAAGATATAAAGAGAACAAGACCGGATTTGTTGAGGCAATTCCCCTATCGTCCTCGCTTAGGGTACGTCTACCCTCAATTCTAAATCTAGAATTGAGATGTTTTTATTAACACGTTGCAAAGTCAATACAAGAGAACAAATGATCACCACCAATCAACCCCTAGAGTTGTTGCAGATTCTATTTTATTCTCTCCCCTTGATTCGAGTTGAACCAAGTCCTTCAAGTACTTCGAACAAACCTCCGATTACCGCAACCTTATTGCAAGAATGCCACATTCCCCAAAACTTTAGCTCGGCTGATTTCGAACGTAAGTCGCTTTAACCCTAGGCTTTCTTCACAATCCTCCGGTTATCGTTACTTGTTTGACCGAACCCACCGTTCTTCAAACTTTTCACTCGGCTGAATCTGCAAAGCAAAGGTTAGTGCAAAAACCCCAAATTCTTGGAGGACAAAACTCCCAATTCTTGGAGGACAAAACCTCAACCAAACTAAGATAATCCAGTCTTATTTGGACGTTATCACAACAACAATGCACAATGCTCAACAAAGATTATTATGTGTGATTATTGAGAAATGCAATGAAGAATGAAGATGAAGAGCACTTTGGTGTATATCTTTCACTTTTCTTGTTAAGATGTTGAAGAGACTCTAGAATATTTATATGATGCATGAAACAACTAACAGACATACCATGATTATTTTGCAAAATTACACAGCAGAAAATTAAGTCTAAGCAGCGGCCACTCTACCTGTTCATACAGGTCACTCGACCTGTATGGACTCGAGGCAAAATTATTCAAGTGAAACATGCGATGAGTCGACTCAAATAGGGGATGAGTCGACTCAAACAGAGTTTTTTTCAGGGTTGAGTCGACCTATGACTCGACCTGTTCAGACCCGTGGCTACATGGTTCAAATGAAAATAGGCAATGAGTCGATGCAACATGTGGATGAGTCGACTCATTCATTTTTCCCAGGATTCAGTCGACCTGTGACTCGACCTGTTCAGACACGAGAGTTTTGCTCCGAGTCATGAGTCGACTCACAGTTCTCAAACACCCAAAAATGAGTTTTGAGATGTATTTTAACCAATTTGAACCGATCTCTTATGAGCCTAGGATATTAACTATGATCAAATGCATGATTCACATCTATGATATGCTCCTATATTCCCGGACACGTTGAACCTATATTTTGAACATGTTAGAGGATGAATGCATTCTATGATATGATTATTTTGTCCAAAGTACACGTTATGGGCGATTAGAAAGGTTTGACATCATTAAAATAAGGACTAGGAATATTTTCCCTCACAGAATCTGTGCTAATTCTCGAGTCTGCCTGCACATATGAATTGGTTGAACTAACTTAATTTCATTGAAATAATTAATTGCGAGTTTGAATTTGCATACAAAGTGGTTCATGGATTTCGTTTGAGCATTTTGAAATGAGGATGAAGATGATGAGGGATGAAAATATGATTATGGCATGGATGTTTCCAGTTTCTATCTGGTGCTTGGAATCCGATGGAGCTTTGAACGTTTGGAGAGAAAGAGGTCAAGGTGCTTGGAATCGAAATGGGAGAATAAGCTTCATACGATGCACTAAGCTTTTGTGATGGATCCGGAAGGCGTCTCCACATTAGACCTGGATCGTTTGGCCTAGATCCAGATGGTTCATTTGCAGTTTGGGCTTGAAGCCCAAACTTGCTATTCGCACACACTAGCCTCCATTTCAGCACCCCTACCCCTTCCTTAATCATTCCATTTATTTTTCATTTTTTTAGGAGTTTAATTAGGGCTTTTTATAGGATTAGAGATTAATTAGGTTTCTAATTAGGTTAATTAGAATAGGGTATTTCGGTTTTGGAATTTTAATTAAGGAAATCTAGAACTTAATTAGGGTGTAGAATTCAATTGGAGCTTTTTTAGAACTTAATTAGATTTTGGAATTTAATTAGGTTAATTAGGTGATTTAGAGATTGATTATAATTTTTAGAATTCTAATTAGATTAATGATAATTAGATTTTTAATATTGTTAGAATAAATTAGATTGTTAGATAGTTAGGTTGTTTAGTTTCAACTAGATCTTGATTCCTGATTGTGCCACTAACCTTAGTGCTTAGGGTTTTTTTGAAATTCATGTTCCCTTGACTTATGAATTATAAAATCATATGATTAAATGACTAAATATGTTGTGTACTTGATTCTGATCATTTCCCTTGATTAGTGTTGATCAAAGTGAACTTTGATCAACCAAATACTTTGTATTGTGCTTAAAGCCCGAAGCCTATTCAAGTGATCAAAAGACCCTTAATCACTTGACCGGACAAGCCCGTCGTGTTAAAGTTGTACTTAATATACTGGATCTCATCACCTAAAGACCTCAAGATTAAAATCCAAGATCAAGACTTCAAAGTCAATACAAGTCAAGCATAGCTGACAAAGTGGACTACTTCTCAAGCACAACAAAGGTATAAACACTTGTCAATCAAGATTAAAATTGTGTGATATGAGCCTTAAGAAATAGAGAAGGAGTGAGAGTGGAGAATTCTTTAACTCATTCTGAATATCTTTGGGTACGAGACAAATGGCCATGTTGCTCATCGTATTCACCTCTACTCATAGACTTTAGCACGATTTGAATCAAGTGACTGTCAAGTCTCTCTATACAAGCAACATTGCAATAATTAGAAGCCTTTATCAGCAACTTATCAATCATGATTTAAAGTTGTATGCCATCATCCTTAAGTAACAAAGAATGATGAAAGTGGAGAATTCCTATCCTTGTCTAGGGTATCCTTGGGTACGGCACGAATGACCCAGTTGCTCAAGGTATTCACCTTTGTACTTAGACTTTACTAAAATTTGAACCAAATAATTGACAAAGTCTTCATCATCATAAAGAAGTCTTACTCAGCAACTTGAAAGTTATGATGAGAATCACATGTCACGAGGCTTAAGTAGTAAATAAGGAGTGAGAGTGGGGAATTCCTTAACTCATTCTGAATATCTTTGGGTACAGGACGAATGATCCAGTTGCTCATCATATTCACCTTTACTCATAGACTTTAGTATGGTTCATATCCATTGACTACCAATTCTTCTTCATCCTTCAATTATCATTCTCATTGCCTCTTGGCAACCTAATATATTGTTGTCTTTGTTCCGTTGTTGTCGAACTACAGAGCTCATACTTTCTCATTGCATGATGAGACTAGGTAGGCACGAGGATTTAGATCCTCTGTGAGCATAATTATTTATTCTTCCCCATTTATCAATCAATACCATCCTTTTGGAACCAAGTACCTTATTCCTTTGGATTCCTTGTATACTTTTGGGCCAATAACCAATGCCCTCCTTTGTTCCAAGAGATGTTAGTCTCGTCGAAAAAAACGTAATTCCTTTGTTTTCTAGCTTGATGCATGTTTACTCTTTGGTTCCGAGTTTATTCCTTCATGGATTCAATATATCGTTCTCCTTTGGTTTCAGACTGCTTGTTCCCTACAGTGATATAATGTTTCTTTGTACCAAACCTCATATTCCTTTGGGTCCCATACATATCCTTTTAGGACTATTTAATCGGAGTCTATCTTGTGAACCAAGAGATGTCTGTCTTGATGCCAAACACTTAATTCTCCTTGTTTTCAGCCGTATTATATAGTGGTTAATGCTTCGACCATACCATATATTGGTTAATGCTACCTTTACACTATGGTAAAATCTCATTCCCTTATGGATTCCAATACACCCTTACCTTTGGTTCCAAATTATAGTGCTCCGGTCACTTTTATCAAATCCTTCAGTTTCTTTCTACTTTGGTTATTACTTTCTCTATTCTTCCATTCATATCCATGATCCACTATTCACTACATACATTCAATATCTACCACCTTCGTTCACTTCATGTGATTTACCTCTCTTTAAGCCAAATACATTATATCTTCGAGCTCCATCCAGTGTCTGCTTTTGGACCGAGAGATGTTTGCCTTGATGCTAAATACTTAATTCCCTTTGTTTCCTATCGTACCATGTAGTGGTCACATGCCTCAGGCTCCCCACATATTGGTTAATACTATTTTTACTCTTGGTTTCAGATTTCATCCCTTTTTGGAGTCAAACCATTTAATCCTTTTGTTCAAACCATAAATTTATCACACTTCTTTTCACCTACCACCATTAGTTATATGAACTACAGAGCTCTGAATTCCTTATTGCACTATAAGGATACGTAGGCATGAGGGCACTAATCCTCTCCGAGCACTTTATCTATTCCATTCTTGATCCTTTCACGGATAATCCTTTGATATCACACCCATCCTGTCGCTCCCCGGATTTGCCGAATCCAAGTACAAACGCGAAAAGAGGTGGCGAGGAAAAAGAGTAGAGTCGCCAGCTATGTACTTTTATCCCAAGAGGAGGGAAATGTAGTACTGCATAACCAAGAGGGAACGGATAAAACAAAGTCTCGAACCAAAGAAAACTGAGTAAGGGGGCCGGTTACGTGAAGGGAAGGTTATCGCACCCCTTCACGTCTGTGGTACTCCACATGATCCACGATTGCTATTTATGTCTAAAGTGTGTGTATAAAAAGTCCTATATGCGATGCGAAAGAGAGAAAATCAAAGTAGGGAAAAGAAAGAGTTATTGCTCGCACAGGCCCTACCCTGCTGCATACGTATCTCAAGAAGGATTGAGAATCAGAGCACCATAGCTCGGCTAACCTATGTTTGTTTCTTTTGTGTTTTTTAGATGAACGACGTTACTACGCAATCTACCGGATGCTCGACCTTTGGAGACTTACTCGCCTGTAGTAGAAGGAGTTAACATGTTTTTAGGAGAAGAAAAATCAATGAGTTTGTTTGTGTTTTAGGAATGCTCACGCAAAAAGGAAGTCCTAGACGAAGGAACCGTGCTACCTTAATTGACATGCAAACGAGAGACTATACGAAGCCTAGCAATCCTATGGGGAGACGATCACACCATACAAAACAAACATGCATAAAATAAACACGCCAACAAGGGGGCTCAAACATACGTGGGTAGGGCTTTAGTCAAGAGGGGTCATATCAACCTCGACAAACAAGCCATGGAAAGGTAATCAAATGGGCTCTTAACCACTGACATTGAGCGTTAGGGTGAGCAAATCAAAAGGGTAATGAGGATAAGACCTCATAGCTCTTAACCCTGGACAGGGTGAGCTCATGACAAAAAGTGGGGATTCAGAAAGGTGGAACCCTCTCCATTGACTGACCGGACAAAAGATCTTGGGCTTTTGTTCTGAAGCATCGACACGTAGTGTGATCTTAAAGAACGACGCACTGAATAACAGGGGATTGACTACTAAACCCTTTTATCCATCAATTGCCCCTCTGTGGAGGTCTTTAACTGGTGCCTCTTCTTGGAGGTCTTTAGGCACAAAAGTAAACAAACAAAAGAAAACATTGCCTCCTATTGAGGTCTTCCAGCTAAGAAAGCGGTAAAATGTGGGAAAGATGTAAAAAGGATCAAGAGATCTACCACACAGACAAAGGTCCGAAGTAACAACAACTAAAGAAATAAGAAACCCAGAGATCTCTCAGGCTAGCACCGTCAAAGAAAACAAGTCAGCAAAGCAATCATAATAAATCTCCAAATGGTATCCCACAAATAAAAGGGGAATACCAAGCAAGCTATCTCTTCAAGGTTCATGTGACCCCTCACAAAAAAACTCAACAAACAGGTTAGAGAAACAAGATGGAGTGCAATCAAGAGTTGCACCAAACAGAGAATCACATGAATCATGCCATTAAAGTTCACAAAAAGCTCACAAAAAGCAACCAAGGGTAGGAGGCCTAAACCCCTTGTCAAAACAAATGCATCAAAACTCAAAGTCAGGGGCAAGGATCCACACATCAAGACATGACATACCTACTGATTGGAGAGATCGATTGAAATTGAATTGCACCGTTGGCTTTGCAGAACAATCTTAGGGTTTATATGAGAGGGAATTGGTTCTTTGCAGATGAGTTCCCTTCAGTCTCTAGAGGTTGCTCTGAATTATTTAGAATCTCTTTAAGGTTTTTTCACTGAATATTTTTTTTTAGAATTTATAACCTGATTTTCATGGCTTTGTGGGCTCAAATGAGAGAGGTCCAAGTCCAATATTTTCTGTTATATTTTATTTATTTATTATTTTTTTTTTCATTTTTTTTTTCCGTGTTTTTTTTTCAAAACGCGTGGGTTTCGCCTAGCAAGCATGACAGTTCAGGAAATTCCTCTGAGCGCAGGTGATTCTAGTGGCTTTTCTTGGAACTCGCTAGGCGACCCATTCTGCTCGCCTAGCAAGCATGACAACTCATGAACAAACTTTTGCTCCTTTGAATGATGAATAGACCCTATTTGAACATGTTGGAAGTAACTCAAGTCATTCCCTGGCCATTTTACCTTCACTTGACCAACAGTTGACTAGAGGTCGAACCCCAATTCAGATGAACTTTGCTGAAATGCAATATGAAATGTTAAATGACCTAAAAATGAATGCATGAATGAGGTGGGCAAATTTGAGGTGCTACAGCTGCCCCTATTCAATCAACTGTGAACCTGAACGGATGAAAGTAGTGGCTATCAGACTTTCAAGGTAAACGGGGATTGAATACCAAAAGAACCGGAGAATTTGCACTCTGTAGGTGACGAAGTGAGGAAAGCGAGGCCATTTACCGATGGCGGCTTCAAAACAAATTTGATATTTACCGATATCAAGGAAAGCGAGGCCATTTACCGATGGCGACTTCAAAATAAAATTTGATATTTACCGATATCAAGGAAAGCGAGGCCATTTACCGATGGCGGCTTCAAAATAAAATTTGATATTTACCGATATCAAGGAAAGCGAGGCCATTTACCTATGGCGGCTTCATTGGGGAGGAGCAAGTGGAACAAGACTAGACATTTATTGAGGACTGGGACGGAACTCGATGTTTACCGACATCGAACAAGGATGTTTATAAGTGAAACAAGACCAGACATTTACCGATGTCAAAGAAAGTGCTACACGACCAGACATTTACCGATGACTGGGAAGGAACTCGATGTTTACCGACATTGAACAAGGATGTTTATAAGTGAGACAAGGCCAGACATTTACCGATGTCAAAGAAAGTGCTACGCGACCAGACATTTACCGATGACTGGGAAGGAACTCGATGTTTACCGACATCGAACAATGATGTTTACCAACACCACATAAAGGATACATTTATGAAACGAAACCATTTACCGATGGCGAAAATGAAATACTCGATATTTACGGATAGCGAATCTGTTGGGGAATCTTAAACGACCAAACCATTTACCGATGGTTAACAAGCGGCTGATGTTTACTGACATCGAATCAATGATGTTTACCGACACCAAAAAGGGAAAGGACACACACGGGTGTTGACAAAACGATTTTTTATAGACACCGTGAGAGACATGCCATTTACTGATGGCCAACAATTGGAATTCAATGTTTACCGACATCGAAAGATGATGTTTACCGACATCAAAGAAAAGCACAGACATTTACGGGGATCAACACGACACTTACCGGTATCGCAAGGATGATATTTACATATGTCAAAGTAAGGCAGACACTTACTGGTGACTAGATCGAAAGAGAATCAAACTTTCCTTTCACGGACTGGTGAGAAAATAAATCTCACTGGGATCATCGATTCTGAATGTTGCCAAGAGCAACCGCTGCAAATGTGCTACACTTGTGTTGAAAAATGATCCGTCTCTTCCGGAGATATGATCCAATCTGGTTTAATACATGTATGCATATGTTTGAGTTTTCTATAGCGTAATGCTCCACACTGAATGGAAATGCTACGCGATTTGAGAATGCGAATGCAAATGATGATTACTACATGCAAGATGCAAAGGGAGGAAAACTCCTGCTGGGAAAGCAAATGATCACTTTACTGAGCACACAATTTCTGATACGATCTTCCAACTCTGTAGGGACATACAACAATTCTGCTGAGGATAACATTCTCGGAACGGTAGAGAAACCAACTCAACTGGGGAGTCACTTGTTGGGAAAACAACAACCTCTCGACCATGCTGGGGAAACAAATTCCGAACTCGACTTAAACGACCCAACTTCTTACACGACTGGACAGTGTTGAAACGACAGGGTCTTCCTTCGAACAAACTTTGGCTCATCTGCTTTAGCCATCAATCAAAGATAGTAACCTGCAAAACGGCAGGACATACATGCCCCAGGGGATCGTATGGACAAGATATACTCAAGTGTACTCAACATTCAAAATGATTTTCAGATGTTTTATCTTTCCGCACGTCATTGTCTAGCCTTCGTGTTTTTAGGTGCAATGTTTATCAAAAATTCGGACGTTTTTTGCAAACAAAATAGTAAAAATAAAAAACAAGAGAGCAATTTGACTGAATAACGACTTTTATTGATTGAAAATGGCCTATAAAGGCAAATACATCAGGAAGCAATTCCTAGGAAGAGGTAATTGCACCAAAAGAGAAAATAAACTATCCTATTGGCAATGTGAACACGACATTCCACTATTTTCCAATTCTGTTATGACTCATAGATCTTCAATTTCCCCCAAATTCTTTGCTTTCTGAGAAGAGTAATTGGACCGATCATATCCTTCTAGATGGTAGACACTGGAACGCGATGAAGTACAAATAACTCAAACTGTAGTCTTAGCTTTAATCCCTCTTTTTCCTGGACCGCCTTTTCAGGTTTTCAATCCACCGGGATACCCATTTTTTCCTAAGCCGCCTTTGCAGGTTTTTGACTTACCGGGTGTACATATTATTTTTATTCTTTATCCCTAACTTTTGCCCGAACCTTTTTCTTTTCTTTTTCTCTTGGTTCGTCGGGATGCCCTTTTTTGCCTGGACTTTCTTTTTTGTCCAGCGGGTCACTTTATGCGAAGTATTTTTTGACTACATCTGAATTCATAGGACACGGAAAATCTTCACCATCCATAGTTGTAAGCATCAAGGCTCCACCAGAAAAGACCTTTTTAACAACATATGAACCTTCATAATTCGGAGTCCACTTGCCCCTATTATCTGTACCGGGAGGAAGGATCCTCTTCAAAACTAAGTCACCTATCTGATAGCTTCGAGGACGCACTTTCTGATCAAAGGCGTTCTTCATCCTTCTCTGATATAGTTGTCCATGGCACACAGCTGCTAGTCGCTTTTCCTCAATTAAATTTAACTCATCAAACCTGGCTTGAACCCACTCAGCCTCGTCAAGTTTTACATCCATCATCACCCTCAAAGAAGGGATTTCAACTTCTACTGGTAAAACTGCCTCCATGCCATACACAAGTGAAAACGGAGTTGCCCCGGTTGACATACGCACTGAGGTACGATACCCATGCAAAGCGAAAGGCAACATCTCATGCCAATCCTTGTACGTCACAACCATCTTTTGCACAATCTTCTTAATGTTCTTGTTTGCCGCCTCTACAACACCATTCATCTTTGGTCTGTAAGGAGAAGAATTGTGGTGCTCGATCTTAAAGTCTTTGCAAAGCTCTTTCATCATCTTGTTATTGAGATTCGAACCATTATCAGTGATGATTCTCTCAGGAACCCCATAACGACAAATAATTTCTTTCTTAATGAATCGAGCAACCACTTGTCTGGTAACATTGGCATAGGAAGCTGCTTCCACCCACTTGGTAAAGTAATCAATCACGACTAGCATGAAGCGATGTCCATTAGAAGCAGTAGGTTCAGTCTTTCCAATCATATCGATGCCCCACATCACGAATGGCCAAGGAGAATTCATAATATTCAGAGGGTTTGGTGGTACATGCACTTTATCTGCATAGATCTGACATTTGTGGCACTTCCGAGCGTATTTGAAACAATCAGATTCCATGGTTATCCAGTAATAACCGGATCTTAACAACTTCTTGGCCATTGCATGACCACCAGCATGGGTACCGAAAGATCCCTCGTGTACTTCCTGCATTAACATGTCTGCTTCGTGTCTAACCACGCATCTGAGCAGAACCATGTCAAAGTTTCTCTTGTACAACACATCATCCTTGTTCAAGTAAAAGCTTCCAGCTAGCCTTCTCAGTGTCTTCTTGTCATTCTTTGACGCCGCTTCAGGATACTCTTGGCTTTTGAGGAAATTCTTAATATCATAAAACCACGGCTTCTCATCAATAACAGACTCGGCTGCAAACACATACGCAGGCCTCTCGAGTCGATTCACAACAACGTGTGGCATATGATTCTGCCAATGAACTTTAATTATGGACGACAAAGTGGCTAAGGCATCAGCCATTTGGTTTTCGTCTCGGGGTACATGATACAACTTTACCGTCTTGAAGAAAGTCAGGATCCTTCTGGTGTAATCTCTATAAGGAATCAAATGCGGCTGATGAGTATTCCAGTCTCCATTGACTTGGTTAATCACTAGAGAAGAATCTCCATAGATGTCCAGAGTCTTGATCCTTAGATCGATGGCTTCCTCAATCCCCATAATACATGCCTTGTACTCAGCTTCGTTGTTGGTTACTTCAAAAGTCAATCTGGCAGAAAAAGGTATGTGTGCACCTTTAGGATTAATGAGTACTGCCCCAACACCATTTCCATTCACATTTACCGCCCCATCAAACATCAGTGTCCACTTGTCATCGAGATCCGATCCTTCCTCGACAAGAGGCTCTTCACAATCTTTCATCTTTAAGTACATGATATCTTCATTCAGGAATTCAAACATCATCGGCTGATAGTCATCAATTGGTTGCTCGGCAAGGTAATCAGACAGAATACTACCCTTGATGGCCTTTTGTGACGTGTACTGGATATCATACTCTGTCAAAATCATCTGCCAACGAGCCACTCGTCCGGTAAGAGCCGGCTTTTCAAAGATATACTTTACTGGGTCCATCTTAGAAATCAACAAGGTAGTATGGTTCAACATATACTGTCTTAGTCGGCGAGCAGCCCATGCCAAAGCGCAACAAGTTTTCTCGAGCAGCGAATATCTTGTTTCACAGTCGGTAAACTTTTTGCTAAGGTAGTATGTTGCATGCTCTTTTCGACCAGACTCGTCATGCTGTCCCAATACACACCCCATCGAATTCTCTATTACTGAAAGGTACATTATCAGGGGCCTCCCAGGAATTGGAGGTATAAGAATTGGAGGTTTCTGCAAATATTCTTTTATCTTATCAAATGCTTTTTGACAATCATTGTTCCACCTGATTGCTTGATCTTTTCTTAGCAATTTAAATATCGGTTCGCACGTAGCTGTTAGATGAGATATGAACCGTGCAATGTAGTTCAGCCTTCCTAAAAACCCACGAACCTGCTTTTCCGTTCTTGGTTCAGGCATTTCTTGAATAGCTTTTACTTTCGCTGGATCAACCTCAATCCCTTTCTCACTGACAATGAAACCTAACAGCTTTCCAGATCTCACTCCAAATGTACACTTGTTTGGATTCAGCCTCAGTTTGAACTTTCTCAATATTTCGAACAACTTTTGCAAGTTTACCAAGTGCTCATCTTCTGTCTGAGACTTCGCAATCATATCATCCACGTACACTTCAATTTCTTTGTGCATCATGTCATGAAAGAGAGTCGTCATAGCTCTTTGGTAGGTAGCACCGACGTTCTTCAACCCAAATGTCATTACCTTATAACAGAACATGCCCCAAGGTGTAATGAATGTCGTCTTCTCCATGTCTTCTGGCGCCATCTTGATCTGATTATAGCCAGAAAATCCATCCATGAAAGAGAAAACCGAGGATTGAGCAGTGTTATCGACCAATACATCAATGTGAGGTAATGGGAAGTCATCTTTCGAACTAACTCTGTTTAAATCTCGGTAATCGACACACATCCTGACTTTACCATCCTTCTTCGGCACGGGTACGATGTTGGCCACCCAAGGGGGATAATTGGTAACCTCTAGAAAACCTGCATCCAACTGTTTCTGAACCTCCTCTTTGATCTTGACGGCCATATCAAGACTAGTTCTGCGAAGCTTCTGCTTTACCAAAGGACAATCTTCTCTGAGAGGTAGCCTGTGCACCACAATATCTGTATCCAAACCAGGCATATCTTGATACGACCATGCAAAGACATCGACGTATTCTCGCAGCATTTCAATCAGCCCTCTCTTGACCTTTTCCTCTAAAGCAGCCCCTATCTTGATCTCTTTCTTTGTGTCCTCAGTAACAAGGTTAATGACTTCCAACTCTTCCTGATGAGGTTGAATGACCCTTTCCTCCTGTTTCAATAGTCTGGCCAATTCTTCGGGGAGTTCACAATCTTCTTCACTCTCCTCTTTGGCTTGGTAAATGGGATTATCAAAGTCATACTGAGCCATAACAGAACTGTTTTTAATGGAATCCGCAAGATCAATTCTGCACGAACGATGTTTCATGCTTTATTTTAGAAAAGAGTTCAAGAAAGTCACAAAAAACAAAAAACATTGCCATTTTTATTGTTTTGAAAATGAAAGTAAAAACAGAAAGATATTGAGCACAAATTTGATTGCAAAACGTCCTTTATTGATGATAATCATTGAAAATTCAAAACATGATGTGGCCCTACAATGAACCACTACGCCTTGGGCAGAGCGTAGGGCTTTCATGCAAAATGAAAAACAAAAGAAAATTACTCTGTCTGAAGAGTAACTTGGACTATTTCTTCAGCAGTCTCGTTGTTGATCTTCTCCCTTGGAGCACACGGGCGCACCCAATTATCCATATCACAATCACTGTCCCCATCTTCATTGTCTGTTGAAAAGACATCCCCGTGATTCATCAAGTTCAAATTTTCCCCCTCTTCCACACTGTTTACTCTGGGCCCTCCATGCTGAGGCATAGGATTATTCATCACATTCGAAGTAGGAGCAAAGTTAATCATCTTGGCATCAATCAAGTCTTGGACTTTATGGTGAAAAGCCCGACAATTCTCGATGTGGTGCCCTGGCGCACCAGAATGAAAATCACAACGGACATTAGCCTCATAACCAGCAGGAATCCTTGTTAATGGAGCCATAGTGCGAAGTTCAACAAACTTTAACCTGAGCAGTTCAGGGAGTAATTCAGCATAAGTCATTGGCAACGGATCAAAATGACGATCTGGCATTCTTTGTCTCGGTTGGAATTGGCGTTGCTGTTGTTGTTGTGGTTGTCCTCTTTGTTGTTGTTGAGGTTGGGTTCCTGGAATAGTCACAACAGCAACTTGAAGGTATTGTTGTCCTCTGTTTCCATTTCTCTGATTATATATAGCATTTGTCTCACCCTCTCTCCTTCTGGGTGCCCCTGAAAATGGTTTCTTAGCACTTGAAGAACTTGAAGAACCAGGGTCTTGGATTTTTCCCGCTTTGATAAGACTTTCAGTTCTTTCTCCGTAAATCACAACATCCGAAAAACTACCAAATGGGCAACTTCCCATACGATCCATGAATACACCTTGCAGGGTTCCAATGAACATATCAGTAAATTCTCTCTCCAACATCGGAGGTTGTACTCTCGCAGCTAGCTCGCGCTACCTCTGGGCGTATTCCTTGAAACTCTCACCAGTCTTTTGAAACAAACTCTGCAACTGGGTTCTGCTCGGAGCCATGTCCATGTTATGCTTGTACTGCCTCAGAAAAGCTTCACCTAACTCTCTCCAGCTTCTGACAGATTCTTTTCTCAAGTCCATGTACCAATCCAAAGATGCTCCAGACAAGCTGTCTTGGAAAAAGTACATCCACATTTTTTCATCATCAGTATAAGCGGATATCTTCCGGTAGTAAGCTTGCACATGAGTTCGGGGACAAAAAGTGCCATTGTACTTGTCGAAAGATGGCGCCTTGAACTTGTACGGGATCCTCAACCCATCAACTAAACCCATGTTAGTAACATCAAAGCCCAAAGAATTCTGGCACTCCATGGCGCGAATATTTTCAGCAAGGGCGTCAACCTTTCTATCTCTCTCTTCCGCCTTTCCAAATTCATCATCATCACTGGGAATAATGAACATATCTTCTTGCTTGTCAACCAAATGAGAAGGATGGTGAACTGGGGCACGTGCCGCTCGAGCATTAGCAGCCTCTGTAATGATGGGTTGTCCATCGATTCTAATACCACGCAACTCGTCACCATTAGCATAGTTGTTGACAGGGTTGGTAACAACAACGTCATCGACAGGGGCTCCTTCTGGAGGATTCTGACTGACAGGGGGAATCATAGTTTCTTGTCTCTGGGCCAAGGCTCGGAGTTCCTCTTGCCCTTGCACTACCCCTTGCATCATATTCATGAATTGGGCCATGTTGGTCCTCATCTCTGCTAGTTCTGCTTGAACTTGATCCATGATCTTCTGTTGATTCTGCCTTGTCGCGTAACGGTACGGACGATACTCAGCAGTTCTGCCTGAAACAGGAACCGGAATGAGAAATCCTCTTCCAGAACAACTGTAATGATGCAAGAATGATATGTGTATGATGCGTATGATGCGTATGCTATGTTTTATCATTTCTCAGGTATTCAAGAGTCTCGTCCACCTTTGAAAAATGGCAACCTGTACTCGTAAGCGGAACATAAACAACAAAGAAGCAACATACACTAGACGGTAAGCAAAAGTGAGACATCAATAATCTCATCCATAGGCATAAGAAATAAGATTCATACAAATGTAGTTCAAGCAAAGATTCAGTTCATTAGTGTAGAATAAGGAATCCCATCCAACAATCCTGGAGGTGATCTTCAAAATAAACAACAAGACAAACTAGGGAAGTCGTCCTTCAGGAATGAGAGTCTTCAAATACTGGCACTGATCCATCAATCGGTCACACTCTGAACACTCAGGTAGAGGGGTGAGCTTCTCTTTCAGTTGCACCCTGAGTTCAACAACTTCCTCTAGGAAATGATATGCACGGATGTCATTTCCTCGGAGTTGGCTCTCTGCTGCATGCCTCAGATCTACCTCTTTCTTCAACTTAGTATCTTTGTCCTTAAGCTGTTTTTCTGAGTCTCGTATCTTCTTTTTGTAATTGGCTTCCGCTTTTTGTAATCTCAAGCGTTCATGGTGTTCTTCATCCAACATTGTTTCTATCTCATCATAGGACCTCTTTTTGTTTCTCGATCTACTAGCACTTTCACTTTGCACTCCTTTGAGTTTATGAGCCAAACTCCGCCTATCAGTTTTTGCTTTGTAAAGCTCCATTTGGATCTCTTGTTCATTTTCTTTCAACTGGCGATTCTCCATTAAGGCTTGTTTGTAATACTCCGCAGGAACACTCTCAGAAAGGATCAAAGGCGGTTGCTCCTATAATGGTTCCATCCGGTCATATGGTAGCAACAAAGTTCCAACTCTTTCCTTGACCCACTCAGTGTAAGCAGGCATAACAGTTGCAAATTTCCTCCCTAAAACAGATCCATCTTTTATACCAATATTCTCCCAAGCTTTTCTCACTTGCTCCAATCTTGCTGGATTGCTCCGTTTCTCAAAGTACACACTTTCAGCTATCTCGACATCTTGCGGCCTTTCATTCATGACAAAACCCAACTGACGGAGAGAAAGAACCAGGTTGTAGTTGATGCAACCCCTAGTTCCTATGAGTGGAACATTGCGAAACTCTCCACAACTCATAATGACGTTGTGCACATTAATCCTATAAGCTTGCCACTTGATATCATAAGTTGTAAGCGGCATGATCCTCTGAGTCCATTTGTGAGTATTCTGAGTATCCACAAACGGTCCATTGGTTGGTAGAAAAGACAAGAACCACTTGAGTAGCAACGGGAGACAACACCTGATAGCTCCACACTTACCATGCCTGTTGTGTATCGCATAATAGGTGTCAGCTAACAAGGTAGGCACCGAGTTTCCTCCAATGAAAATAGTGATTGTTGCCAAGTCCACGAAACTAGGCATACTAGGGAACAAAATAAATCCATAAATCATGACAGCCAACTGAGCGTTGAAAGCTACCCAATTTCCTTTCTTTGCTTCTTCCTTAGCCATCCTTACCAAGAAATTCAAGGACAAACCCACAACATCACCGCTTGGTTTCCAATTATCGCTCACTTCCTTGATGCTCAAGTAAAGAGCCTTAGCGACAACTTTGAAATCCACCTCCTTTGGCACATCCAGGAAAGGTACTCGATTTTTGATTCGGACATTCATAAGGATGGAATACTCTTCAAGAGTGGGAGCTAGCTGGTAGTCCTAAAAAGTAAAGCAACGAAGCTCCGGATCATAGAACTGTAAGAGAGTCTGCAGAGGTACCGGATCAACCACCATCTTCAATAATGCCACGATATCCCCATACTGATCATCAAAAACTTTCTGATTACGGTCAGTCACGAGATTACCGAATTCTTCCAAAGATGTTAACGGCTCACGGTAAAAACTGTAGGTGCAAGTCTTCCTCTTCAACTTTGGAATGGCATCCATCTCTCGGTGTGAACAGACTCCTGAATAAACCTAGAAAATTATATGCATATGCGGGTTAACTTTTTTTCTTTTTTATGCATTTTTTTTTGAAAATAAACATGCTATGATGCAAAATGATGAAACAATGGATGGTCGGCTGTGTATCTCAAGGCACAGGATCAGAACTTCAGCATGAATTCGGAACCGGGAACCATAGAACATGGTCATCAACTTAGAACCCAGACTTCAAAACCAACGGTCACCAACAAGAACCAAACAAAAGTCACCAACAGGACATGGTCACCAACAAAACAAGTCACCATCAGTACCTGTAAATGATTCATTCCCCCCCCCCCCACTTACGGATGTAATCTAGGCTAGGGTAAGGTCAAGAGAAACGCAGGATAAACAATCCTTTCAAGAATATCACCATATGCACACCATGTGTATGCAACGATAATACCCCATCAGAATCTGAACTGCTCGTGATACCATGTTCCGCTAAGTGGCGCCATACCACCCGCTTCCCATGAATCACTCTATTCCTAGGTGTCCTAAAGTTCACTCATAGCCTGTGTATTGGGCCTTTTACCTCTTGCGACTCCCACCCAACAACGAAATAGATACACAGCTAGCACAGTATGCATGAAACAGTAAAGCGCACATAGGATGCAATGCAAGCAGATAAGTATGCAAAGCAATAAATAAATAACACACAATAGACAATAAACAAACAAACGCTAGGAAAGGTCCACTAGGGAAAATATCAATCCCCAGCTGTCGCTCCCCGGATTTCCCAAATCCAAGTACAAACGCGAGAAGAGGTGGCGAGGAAAAAGAGTAGAGTCGCCAGCTATGTACTTTTATCCCAAGAGGAGGGAAAGGTAGTACTGCATAACCAAGACGGAACAGATAAAACAAAGTCTCGAACCAAAGAAAACTGAGTAAGGGGGCCGGTTACGTGAAGGGAAGGTTATCACACCCCTTCACGTCTGTGGTACTCCACAGGATCCACGATTGCTATTTACGTCTAAAGTGTGTGTATAAAAAGTCCTATATGCGATGCGAAAGAGAGAAAATCAAAGTAGGGAAAAGAAAGAGTTATTGCTCGCACAGGCCCTACCCTGCTGCATACGTATCTCAAGAAGGATTGAGAATCAGAGCACCGTAGCTCGGCTAACCTATGTTTGTTTGTTTTGTGTTTTTTAGATGAACGACGTTACTACACAATCTACCGGATGCTTGATCTTTGGAGACTTACTCGCCTGTAGTAGAAGGAGTTAACGTGTTCTTAGGAGAAGAAAAATCAATGAGTTTGTTTGTGTTTTAGGAATGCTCACGCAAAAAGGAAGTCCTAGACGAAGGAACCGTGCTACCTTAATTGACATGCAAACGAGAGACTATACGAAGCCTAGCAATCCTATGGGGAGACGATCACACCATACAAAACAAACATGCATAAAATAAACACGCCAACAAAGGGGCTCAAACATACGTGGGTAGGGCTTTAGTCAAGAGGGGTCATATCAACCTCGACAAACAAGCCATGGAAAGGTAATCAAATGGGCTCTTAACCACTGACATTGAGCGTCAGGGTGAGCAGATCACAAGGGTAATGAGGATAAGACCTCATAGCTCTTAACCCTGGACAGGGTGAGCTCATGACAAAAAGTGGGGATTCAGAAAGGTGGAACCCTGTCCACTGACTGACCGGACAAAAGATCTTGGGCTTTTGTTCTGAAGCATCGACAAGTAGTGTGATCTTAAAGAATGATGCACTGAATAACAGGGGATTGACTACTAAACCCTTTTATCCGTCAATTGCCCCTATGTGGAGGTCTTTAACTGGTGCCTCTTCTTGGAGGTCTTTGGGCACAAAAGTAAACAAACAAAAGAAAATATTGCCTCCTGTTGAGGTCTTCCAGCTAAGAAAACGGTAAAATGTGGGAAAGATGTAAAAGGGATCAAGAGATCTACCACACGGACAAAGGTCCGAAGTAATAGCAACTAAAGAAATAAGAAACCCAGAGATCTCTCAGGATAGCACCGTCAAAGAAAACAAGTCAGCAAAGCAATCAGAATAAATCTCCAAATGGTATCCCACAAATAAAGGGGAATACCAAGCAAGCTATCTCTTCAAGGTTCATGTGACCCCTCACAAAAAAACTCAACAAACAGGTTAGAGAAACAAGATGGAGTGCAATCAAGAGTTGCACCAAACAGAGAATCACATGAATCATGCCATTAAAGTTCACAAAAAGCTCACAAAAAGCAACCAAGGGTAGGAGGCCTAAACCCCTTGTCAAAACAAATGCATCAAAAGGGTATCAAAACTCAAAGTCAGGGGCAAGGATCCACACATCAAGACATGACATACATACTGATTGGAGAGATCGATTGAAATTGAATTGCACCGTTGGCTTTGCAGAACAATCTTAGGGTTTATATGAGAGGGAATTGGTTCTTTGCAGATGAGTTCCCTTCAGTCTCTGGAGGTTGCTCTGAATTAGTTAGAATCTCTCTAGGGTTTTTTCACTGAATTTTTTTTTTAGAATTTATAACCTGATTTTCATGGCTTTGTGAGCTCAAACGAGAGAGGTCCAAGTCCAAGATTTTTCTGTTATATTTTATTTATTTATTATTTTTTTTTCATTTTTTTTTTCGTTTTTTTTTCCGTGTTTTTTTTTTCAAAACGTGAGGGTTTCGCCTAGCGAGCATGACAGTTCAGGAAATTCCTCTGAGCGCAGGTGATTCTGGTGGCTTTTCTTGGGACTCGCTAGGCGACCCATTCTGCTCGCCTAGCAAGCATGACAGCTCATGAACAAACTTTTGCTCCTTTGAATGATGAATAGACCCTATTTGAACATGTTGGAAGTAACTCAAGTCATTCCCTGGCCATTTCACCTTCAGTTGACTAGAGGTCGAACCCCAATTCAGATGAACTTTGCTGAAATGAAATATGAAATGTTAAATGACCTAAAAATGAATGCATGAATGAGGAGGACAAATTTGAGGTGCTACACATTCGAGCATAAAAAAATCAAAACGGTTCCCGTTGAGTACAATAGATGTGAGGGGTGCTAATACCTTCCCCTTACATAACCAACTTCCTTACCCATTTTCTCTTCCCCCGAGTTTTATCGATGTTTTCCCTTTCCTTCGAGAATAAAATAAAGTTCGATGCCGACTCTGTTATATGTTCGAATGTGCGATGCGCTTGGATATATTTCCACTAGCTTTAGCTAGCGAGTCTACTGGGGTTACTCGCTGCTTGGAATACTTCCTACTCACTAAAAAGAGTCGAGCCTAGCTTTCGTTTTTTTCTTTGCTTGCTTTAGGTGTTTATCTTTATGCTTTACTCGTTTTATCTTTATATTATTTTTTGCTTTCTTTACTGCTTTACATTTACATGCTCTATTATTTTGGATATCTATATATATTTCTGTTGTTGGGTTGGGGTGATATTACATGAGAGAAGCTCTACACCCCAGCTGAGTATACACACATGATAGACTCGTGGATAGTCGTGTTCACCTACGTTTCGCACGTTTAGTTGTCATGAAAACCACACCCAGACTAGATTCACTTGGAAGTACTTTTGTCCTGTGAGAATTTACTACGGAAGGGTATTTTCATTTTGAGTTGATGACTCTGGGAGACCCCTTAGGGACCACCTTTGGAGCATAGTACATACCTGTGAGGGGGATATGTTTTTTTTGCAAGAAACCATAGACTCTACATATCATGTTTCTTGTTCTATGTCGAACCTTTGAACTTACAACAAGCAAAATGTACAGATCATCCAGAATATGCCAAAGCTTTGAATCTATGTGGATGCATATCATTCCATCATACATTGTTATCACGTCATAATAAAATAATGTTTTGCATATGCATTTCCAGAAATCCAAGAGCCCAGTTTGTTGATTGAGTGCTCAAGACAAGTATGAATTTTGACAGAAGAGTCATTCACAGTTACAAGCTTGTGGAACCGCATTTGAAAGCTTTGAAGGGACTAGGGGCACGTCTGATTCTTGAAAACAAAGAAGAGTTCAAGAAAACCCATGGCAATCTCCTAGGAATTCTCAATACTTAAGTTAACACCATAGTTGTTCACACTTTTGTACAATTGTATGATCCTCCGCTGAGATGTTTTACCTTTCAAGATTATCAGTTAGCACCGACTCTGGAAGAATACTCTCATATTTTGAGGATTGGGATTAAGAATTGAGTTTCTCTTGTTTGCACTAAAGAACTCCCTGAATCTCATATTATTACTGAAGCGCTCCATCTGGAGAAGAAGGAAGTGAAGCTTAACCTCAAGCTTAAGGGTGGAATTCATGGTTTCGCCTCAAAGTTTCTGGTAGATAAGGCCACTGCTTTTGTCGACGCTAGAAGATGGATGGCTTTTAATGCTTTTCTAGCTTTACTCATCTATGGCATTGTGTGTTTCCCCAATATTGAAGACTTTGTGGATCTGACTATTATCCTTATATTTCTAACCAAGAATCATGTTCCTACTCTTCTTGTTGATACTTACTACTCTATCCACGTGAGGACTCAGAAGAATAAGGGAACCATTGTATGTTGTATTCCCTTACTGTATAGATGGTTTATTTCGCATATACATAACAAAGGTCTTTTCATTGAGAATAAAGACAATATGAACTGGTCTCAAAGGATCATGTCCTTGAATGCTGAAGATATTTCCTGGTACTTTAGAAGCTACGACAATGTCAAACTCATCCCAACTATGGTGATTTCCCTAACGTACCCCTTCTCGGTACAAAAGGTGGAATCAACTACAATTTGAGACTGGCACTACGTAAGTTGGGATACCCGATGGTGGAAAAACCTGATTCCAAGCATGTGGAAGATTTTGTCTTATATGAAGAGGTCGACAATCCAGAGTTACTTAAGAAGATTATCGAAGCTTGGGGAGAGATATGTCCTCAAGGAAAAGCTGAAATGGGTAAGAAGAATTTCATAGCCAGGGAAGCTTACACTCGATGGTTTAAGGATAACATTAAAGAGATATTGTTGTCGTTTCCACCAGAGCCATCTATGAGCATCAAGCCTCTCGAACTCACTGTTAGTCCTATCTCTAAAGTTGACAAGTTAAAGGAGATTATCAAGGCATTAAAGAAAGAGGACGCTGATCTCCGATCAAACCTTGGTAAGATTACGTTGGAGAAGGAGAATATGAGGCTCAATCTGAATCAAAAGAGGGATATGGAACTTCAAGCGGACAACGAGGTTCAAGATGAGTTGTATAAGAGAAGGAAGGTAGACGAAGCACTAAAGGGAACTTATGCTAGTCTATCTGCCAAGAATAAGCAATTAGCAGAAACTCAATATCAAGCCAGCAAACTGGAAATCAACTACAAAGATCAAATCAAGAAGCTTCAAGACCAATTGGAGGATTGCAAGAAGGGGTTGAAAGATGGACACGGCCGTGTCGAACAGCTAGAAGTTACTCTTTCTCAACGCCAGAGTGAACTGGATAAGAGGTTTAAAGAAATTCGAGGGCTGAAGGATCAAGCACATAAAGATCTGGAAGATACTAATTTGCTTAAGTAAGAGACTGATCATTGGGAGAGGCACAATGGTCACCTTCAAAGGCTCCTGGATCAGAAGGAGGCATTTTTGTGAGATCTTCTGGATGGGCCTAATCACACTCTATTGCACAACCTTCTCAAGGATGCGCATTATTGGAGGGAAATGCATTCACGCCTGACCAAATTTTCTGACCATGCCATGGAAGACCCGCCAGGATTGGTGAAGGAAACCTTTGTTGTAGTGTTTCCACATAATGTTCCTTGGGTTGTATTCCATTTCATCTCTATTTGTAGGGTGATGTTTGATAGACTTAAAGTTGAGCTTATTGTAGGTCGTCGGGCAGATTCATGATTTGTATTTGTACTCCTTTTCTAGATATTTAATAAAAGAAAGTATGTTCTATTTACTTCATCTACTGTCTATGTCTTTATGCTTTATGATTACTCATGATAATAAACAAAACTCAAGGATTCCCTGGAAATTTTTTCTTACAATAAAAAAAATGAAATGATGAAAAAATGAAATATATATATATATATATATATATATATATATATATATATATATATATATATATATATATATATATATATATATATATATATATATATATATATATATATATATGTCAAGATTTTTTGCAAACATTCATGCATCCACACATTCACTTATTTGGCTTACGGAAAACAAAATGCTTACCTTATCATCTTTTCCCAGCAATAACGACGACTCGTCACAGATACTATACTAGAGCTAACAAATCCAGAATCATGGCTGATTTCGAATATGATAATGTTGCTGTCAAAGAAACCTCGACTCAATTCTAAGGCAAAATGGACCTTTTCCAAGGCAACATGGAAACCATCATGGAGTATCTTCTATCGTCACCAATGCTATTGTTGTGACTACCTCTGTTGTTGATGTTGTTACTACTGTTGAGACCCCAGCCTAGACAATGGTTCCACCAACTGTGAATCAACCTATTTTCCAAGCTGACCCCAATATGCATGTTGCTTCCTATCCTTGGGGATTACCTCCCAATTATGCTCCTCAGTTCCCCAATGAAGGTGCCTTCATTCTGCACCAACCCTTTGCTACAGCTTCTTCTGCCGAAAATTCTGCTTTTCCTTAGGGAATGCCCATGCTTTAGTCTCCTCAGATTGTTGATGCTTGCAACCATGAGGCTTTTTAAGATCAGGTTCATCATGCTTCTAGGTCGATCAATGCTGAAACTCTTGACAATGACACTGAATACTGAGGTCCGCACCTCCATTTCCAGATTCATTCCCAGACTGCTCAGCCTGTGGTCTAGAATCCATACCAAGCTGCTCAGAATACCTACTTTGGGATTCCTGCTACCTACCCTGGGGAATCTGTTATTGTGATGTCGTATGTTCCAATCAATCTTGCACTTCAGTATTCACAATCAGGGGCACCTCTAGCTTCTAATGCTCACGCTGGAGGCCAATTCCCTCATGTTGTGAACTCAGCTGCTCAGACTGTCCCTCCTGGTTTTACTTGTCTGCCTCCGATGTTGTTTGCTCCTCAGTTGGTGCTTGTTCAGGCGTATGCTCAAGATGTTCCTCGACCTTCTAGTAAGGGTGTTGTTCCTAATGTTAGTCCAGCTAGGCCTGCGGATTATCATTTACTGGATGACATAATCATAGCTATATAATGTTTCTCGAATTTTGGCATGGATGCCAAAGATATGTGTTTGGTCTCTAATGTAGTGCTTCCCGAAAAGTTCAAGGTACCAGACTTACCAAAATACAAAGGCTTAAGCTGTCCCCGGAGTCATGTAATGATGTACTGTAGGAAAATGGAAGCCTACATAAACAATGATGATTTGTTGATACATTATTTCTAGGATAGCCTATCTGGGGCTTCCTTGGACTAGTACATGAGTTTGGAGCGTACTAAGATTAGTTCGTGGAGAGATTTGTCTGAAGCCTTCCTGAAGCAATATAAATACAACTTGGATATGGCATCTACTAGGTTGCAATTGCATAACCAATCTCAGAAGTGTAGTGAATCATTTAAAGAATGCGCACAGAGGTGGTGCGAGATGGCTTCTCGAGTCAGGCCGACACTATCTGTAAATGAACTGATTGACATATTGATGTGTACCTTGTAGGGTCTCTATTTTGAAAAAAATGATTGGCAGATCCTCATCCAATTTCTCAGATATTGTGACTATCGGAGAAAGAATTGAGAATGGGGTTATGTCGGGAAAGATTGCAGGTTCTGCTCCTCAGTAAGCAGTGGCTAAGAAGCCACAAGGTGGCTTTCCGAAGAAGAAGGAAGGTGAGACAAGTGCTGTAAGAACAGTTTCCCACCCTCAATTTCATACTCCTATGGCTCTTGTCTCGTACTACCCTTATCCATACATTGCTCCTGCACAATATCAACAACCTCCTTTTCAGTACCAACATCAGAATCAAAATAAACAGCCCTCACAGGCTCAACCTGCTCAAACTTAGCAAAATCTCCGTAATGGGACAAGGCCAGAGGTCAAGGCCAGGGGTAAAATCGGCATGGTAATTATGGCAAACGTCCATAATGGGACAAGATTCCTGTACCATATGCTCAGTTGGTACCTTATTTGGTTCATGTAGGGGCTATCGTACCAAAGGAGATTCCATCGGCAATCCCTCCTTATCATCCAAGGCACAACCCTAATGCCTCGTGCACCTACCACGCTGGGCATATTGGGCATTCGACTAAGGATTGTTAGCCTCTCAAAGACAAGATCCAAGAGCTCATAAATCAGAATATTTTTTCTTTTTCAAAAGAAAAACCTAATATAAAAACGAACCCTCAGCCTAATCATAATGGGCCAGAGGTCAGCATAGTTATTGAAGAAGAGATTGGAGAACCAGTCAGAGGGGTCGTTAATGTGAAAACTCCAATGTCAGCGGTTGTGGAAAAACTTAAGGAGCATGGTTTTCTGGAGGGTATTCATGATAATTATGCTATTTGTGACTCAAATCCTGATAGATGTGATGTTTTCAAGGGTTGTGTTCAGAATTTAATGAATCAGGGAATGATGCAGTTCTCTAGGTCAAAAGTGGTTGAAGAATTTTTTGTCATCGAGCTGATAACTATCATCTATAGAAAAAGAAGATCGAAGCTCCTCCCAAGAGGACTCAACCTATCCATATTTATGTTCCTAGTCTGTTTCCATATCAAGACATCAAGGCAGTGCCTTGAAGGTATGATACGACAACGTACGTGGGTGGAAAAGAAATTCACTTTTCTGATGCTGAGATTGTCAATATAGCTGGAATGGGAGGCATGACTCGTAGTGATCGCATATTTTTTCTAAAATACACTCATAGGGTGTCTACATCACCTACAGTTATCCCTCATAAAGTGAAGGTTCTTCCTGTTCCTCCTCCACAGGCAGGGGCATCTGTTTCCACCATTCCGGTCGTGATGACTATTCAAGCTATGACAAAAGTTATCCCTGATAAGGTTGCAGAATCTGAGACTTCAAAATATAAATGGTTGATGAATAAAGATGAACAAATTGAAGGTCACAAGAAGAGTATCACTATTGAGGAAGGTCAAGAATTCCTCAAATTAATAAAAAAGAGTGACTTCAAGATTTTTGACCAACTAGGTCAGACTCCCTCCAAAATTTCAATTTTCTCTTTACTATTGAGTTTTGGGACTCACCGTAAGGCACTAATGAAAGTCCTAAATATTTCTCATGTGATGCAAGATATCATAGTCGATCAATTTGACGATGTGGTTGCTAATATCATTGCCAGTAGATACTTGGGATTTAATGAAGTTGAATTACCTCAAGAGGGAAATGGCCATAATAAAGCGCTGCATATTTCGGTCATGTATGTAGACACCTTACTATCTCAAGTCTTAGTTGATAAAGGCTCCTCGCTTAATGTAATTCGAAAAGCTACATTAAGTCAGTTGCAGGTTAAGGGATCTGAGATGAGGGCCAATGATTTGATTGTTAGGGATTTTGATGGCTCTAGAAGACAAATTATTGGCGAGGTGGATCTACCTATTTGTGTGGGGCCTCATCAATTCACCAATACTTTATAGGTTATGGATATCCATTCGACCTATAGTTATTTATTGGGTAGACCTCGGATTCATGCTATCGGGGCAGTGACTTCTACGTTGCACCAAAAGTTGAAATTCATGTTTGATGACAAATTGGTTATAGTTTATGGTGAATAGGACATGTTGGTTAGCGAGCTATCTTCGTTCAGATATGTTGAGACAGAATAGGGGATTGCTAAGATTTTGCTCCACTATTGAGTTTGAAGATGTTAGTTCTACTACTTCTAATCATGATCATTCATCCGCAACAGTTTTATCTTTAGTAAGAAGCGCCAAGGAAACCCTTGAGAAGGGTCCTTTATCTGGTTGGGGTCAGGTTGTCAACGTGACTGAGAAGCATGAAAAATTTGGTATTGGCTATCATCCATTAACAGGCAAGGAAAATCCGAGGAAGCAGAAGAAGTTTAATCCTGTCAGGTTTAACAGTGCAGGCTTCCAAAATGATCACACCGTGGCAATTATCGTTGATGCTAGTTGCAGCAAAAAGGAACCTCCCAGTTTTGTACGCAAATGTCCTCTGAGATTCAAGCTCACCAACTGGACGACCCATGTGATTCCTATAGTATATTCAGAAAAAACATAATGCATTTTGTTTTCTTAATCCCCTGCCTTCGCCCGAGACAAGATGATAGCTTTTAAGGGCCTTATTGTTTAAAAGCATTATGTGATTAAATAAAGAAAGTGTTTTTGCATTCAAAACTTTTCTCCTTTTCTTTAAGTTATTTTTACTTTTTCACAAAAAATGAAATGGAAAAATTTTCTTTTCTTTTTCCATTTTATCAAAAAACATACTGAAAATAAGCTCATAACATGCAGAGGAAATAAATCCATTGGTAACAACTCGGCAAGATTTTGCTGTAAGTCTAGACTTTCAATCAACCAAGCTGAAGATGGCAATGAGGAAGATTATGAATTATCGACTGAGCTAGAAAGGCTCCTTGAGCACGAGAAGAAAGAGATTCAGCCGTATAAAGAGCTAGTGGAAGTCATTAACTTGAGTTCTGCAGAAGATAGAAAAGAGGTGAAGTTTGGGGAATCCCTTGCCGAGCATGTACACACTGAGTTGGTTAAATTACTGAATGAATATGTTGACATATTTGCTTGGTCTTATCAAGATATGACAGGGTTGGACACCAACATTTTTGAGCATCACTTGCCACTCAAGCCTGAATGTCCTCCAGTATAGCAGAAGCTCAGAAGAACCAGACACGACATGAGACTTAAAATCAAAGAAGAGAAGCAGTTTGATGTTGGCTTTTTAGCTATTTCTGAATATCCTCAATGGGTCACCAATAATGTTCTAGCTCCGAAGAAAGACGGGAAAGTCAGAATTTGTGTAGATTATCGAGACCTCAATAAAGCGAGTACAAAGGATGATTTCCCTTTGCCTCATATTGACGTTTTGGTTGACAATACAACCCAGTTCTCCGTTTTTTCCTTCATGGATGGTTTCTCAAGGTATAATCAGATAAAGATGTCACCAGATGATATGGAGAAAACAATATTTATCACATCTTGGGGGACTTACTGCTATAAAGTTATGCCTTTAGGTTTGAAGAATGTAGGGCAGCATATCAACGTGCCATGTTAACTCTCTTTCATGACATGATTCACAAAGAGGTTGAGGTTTATGTGGATGACATGATTTCCAAATTCAGAATTGAAAATGATTATTTGGAACATTTGAGGAAATTATTTTCCAGACGTCGAAAGTTCAAGTTGCGTTTAAATCCAATAAAGTGCACTTTTGGGGTCCGATCTGGTAAATTGTTGGGTTTCATAGTAAGTCAGAAGGGCATTGAGGTTGATCCCGATAAAGTTTGAGAAATCCAAGATATGCCACTTTCCCGAACAGAAAATGAAGTCTGAGGTTTCCTTAGTCGGCTTAATTACATCTCTAGATTCATATCATATTTAACAGTTACATGTGAACCGATCTTCAAATTGTTGAGGAAAAATTAGTCGATCGTGTGGGATAATGATTGTCAAGTGGAATTTGACAAGATAAAAAAAATATTTACAAGATATCACCGATCCTCATACCACTTGTTCTTGGTAGGCCTCTTATTACGTATCTCATGGTACTCAATGAATCCATGGGCTGTGTTTTCGGTCAACATGACGACACAAGCAAGAAAGAACATGCAATATACTATTTGAGCAATAAATTCACTGAGTGTGAGACCAGATACTCACTCTTAGAGAAGACTTGTTGTGCTTTGGCTTGAGCTGATCGACGCCTGAGACAATATATGGTTTTCCATACTACTTTGTTGATATCCAAAATTGATCCGATAAAGTATATATTTGAAAAGCCTGTTGTCACTGGTAGAATTGCTCGTTGGAAAATGTTGTTAACCGAGTACGATATCTAAATGTAACTAAAAAAGCTATAAAAGGGGAGTGTTATGTCTGACTATCTTGCTCATCAACCCGTGGAGGGTTATCAACCATTGGTTTGACTTTCCATATGAAGATATCCTGTTTATCAGAGACTACACTATTCCATGCCCCGAAGAAGGCCCCGAACCAGGATCACGATGGACGCTCGTGTTTAACAGCACTTCTAATGCTCGAGGTCATGGAATATGAGCAATTATTACTTCTCCAACTGGCTCCCACCTTCCATTTACCACTAGATTATGCTTTGACTGCACTAACAATATAGAAGAATATGAAGCATGCATTTATGGTATGAAGGCAGACATTGACTTAAGAATCAAAATTCTTGAAGTGTATGGAGATTCCGCTCTAGTAATCAGTCAGGTTAAGAATGACTAGGAGACTCCGGATAATAAGTTGATTCCTTAGAGAGAGTATATTATAAAGTTGATTCCCTACTTTGCTAAAATTTATTTTCATCATATTCCTAGGGAGGAAAATCAGTTGACAGATGCTCTAGCTATGTTGGCCCCCATGTTTAAGGTCAAATGGAAGAATGAAGCACATGTTATCTATATTGACCACTTGGACGAACCAACATATTGTCAAGCAATCGAGGAGGACTCTGATGAAAAACCTTGGTTATATAACATAAAGACATATCTGGAAAAACAGGATTATCCCGAGGGTATATCCATTACTGGCAAGAAATCTCTGAGAAGACTTTGCTCCAAGTTTTTCTTGAATGGTGATGTGCTATATAAAAAGAATTATAATTCCGTGCTACTCAGATGCGTGGATAGACAGGAAGTGAGCACAATCATAAACTCCATACATGAAGGATGCGAGGGTGTACATGCAAAAGGTCATGCCATGGCCAAGAAGATCCTTCGAGCTGGTTATTACTCGACAAAAATGGAGGTCGACTGTTACAACTTCGTCAAAAGATATAACAAATATCATATATATGTGTCGCATTACGCGAAAAACCGGCGGGAAAATGAAACAATAGAGCCGCCATCGTGCGTTATTTATCCCAAAAGAAGGAAAGGAAACGCTCGAAGTAAACCTGGAAAAGACATGGTCTCGCGACCAAAGAGAGATGGGATCGGGAGTCGGTTATGCGAAGGGAAGGTATTAGCACCCCTACGCATCCGTCGTACTCGACGGGATCCACGCACAAAAGGAAGGATAAAGGTTGCTAAAAACTGCTCAAACAAACACTGGCTGAAAGAGACACAGGAAAACAAAAGAAACTAACTTGGCAGGATATCGCATCCTGGGCCTACGTAGTCTGTCAGGCACAGACATCAGAGTCGACGTAGTTCGGGACAGGGGAAACGTGCTCGCTAGGATGTCGCATCCTATGCATACGTATCTTCTCGGACGAAGAAGAATCAAAGCACTCGTAGTTCGGCTAACGCACGCCAAACAAAACCACACAGGAAACCGACTGCCAATCGCTGGACTTATGTCAGACTCCACACAAAGAAGGCAAACATGGAAACCGAATGCCAATTGCTGGACTTACATCAGACTCCGAACCAAACAAACACACACTGGAAACCAAATGCCAATTGCTGGACTTACATCGGACTCCAAGCACACAACAAACAAACACACAGGAAACCAACTGCCAATCGCTGGACTTACGTCAGACTCCTACACCACACAAAGAAAACAAAAAGGGCGCCCGGAGAGATCAGCTCATCTCCTGCCTACGTACCTCATCTGGTATGAGGATCAGGGCGACGTAGTTCCCCTACGCAGGGAAAGAACTTCTAACCTAACCAGAGACTGGGAAATGACAAACTAGAAGGGAGACTAACTCGAGCCTAATAGTTATCATGTAAATTCACCATGGTCTTAGGTTGAAGTTTCTATCTAACTTGCATAGGGAGCAAGCTATCTTAAACAGCACAGGCAAATACAAGAGCCAGCAAACACACAGATAGCACACACTATATACAAACAAAGTGGGCTTACACAGGGTTAGGCTTTAGTCAAGGGGTCATGTCAACCTCGACAAACAAGTCGCTGTAACAGGGTGATGTTAGCTCTTAACCCTAACATTGAGAGTTAGGGTGAAGCAGATGAAATTGGAAGTGAGGGGTGTGCCTCACAGCTCTTATCCCTGGCCTGGGAGAGCTTCAGACAAATGAAGGTGTGGGAGTCCAGAAAGTTGGAACTCTTCTATCCACATGACTGACACAACAAAGATCTTAGGCTATTATCCACAATGCATCAACACAAGGTGTGTGAGCAAAGGGATGACACACTGAATAGCAGGAGATGGATTGCACACCTCTTTTATCTGCCAATTGCCTCATAGAGGTCTTTTCCTACTTGGCACAAAGATAAACAAACACAAGCATTGCCTCTTAAGGAGGGCTTCAGACAGGTGCCTGCCCAAGTAACAGGACAGGTCTTCCAGACTACATGAAGTCAGTGAGTTATACCTCAAATGGTTAAGCAACCAAGCAATAGCAAAAGCAAGTTCAAAAGAACTTAAGCAACTAATGTACCTGAAAACAATCCAACTCAATCAGTATGCAACTCAAAAAGTCAAACAGACAATCCAATAGTCAACAGTCAACTGTACACAGTCAACAATAGTCAAACAAGCAACAAATGCAAGGCACAAGCTCAAACTCAAATGAGCTAAAAGCCACCTACAAAACAAGTCAAGATTAGTCAACATCAACCAAACAGACCAACTTAAGCAATGTGAACCAATCTCCTCAAGGCCATATGCTTCTTATCCTGAAAACAAAGCTCAAACATAAGCACCAACCACTAGGACAAGGCCTAGGGTCAAAGAGGGAGAAATAATTCAAAACAGAACATGAAAATTGACGTGAATCAACTTCAATCAAATAAGAACATCATCCAAAAAGTCTCATGTCAATAGCATGCACCAAGTTCATTTCACAAGTCAAATAAGGCAAAGCATGCAAGTTGAAAGCTCATAGAAGCAACAGAATGAACAAATCGACATTAATTCCAAAATGGTTCAATAAATCTCAAGAAAAATCATGGCTAAACAGCACATATCACATGATCATCATACCAAAAATCAAGGCATTTGGACAAGTTTAAGCATGGCAATCAAATTCCATAAGGCAAGGTAAGCACAAACAAGATCAATTAGGGCACAAAATGCTACATCAACTTAGCACAAGCCTAAAACAGAATTGACAAATGATAAATGTCTCAAACCAAAGCCACAATAAACTTCAAAGTGTCTAGAAACAATGTACAAAATTTCACAGTCATAGGATACAATACCATTATTTCACAAATCATTGAAGTTCATGACTATTCAAAAGTCCACAAATGGTCATCCAGCAAGAAAAATGTCAAACAAATCAGAAATGAGTCTAAAAATTCCACAAATATTCATGATCAATCCTAACATCCAGATGTAGCATCATGCAAAAAATCACATCAATTGGAATTTATTTGGCATGGCAAAGAAAATCAACAAGTTGAGCAAGCAATGGTGTGACACACATTGTCACACCTACATTAAACAGATCATATCTCAACAACCAGAAATGAGAAAAATGCAAACTCAACACCAAAATTTCAATCAAGATGTCTAGTTTAAGCATACCAAATTTCAAGAGCATTGGAGCAAAACTCATCATTTCACAAAGCGTATGGCAAGCAAGGTACAAATTGGATACATGTGAACAATCCCTAGGCAAAATTAAAATCCATCCAGGCACAAATTGTGGAAAAATATCCAAAAAAAACTAGACATGATAAGGAACAACATGAAAAAATACCCAGGTCATTTGGATCATTGATCAATGAGTTATGAATTTTCTAAGTGAATGGAAAAATAAAAAAAAACATGAACAAGGCTAGTATGAATGGATGAAGGAAATAAGATAAAATGCAAGGCATATAATTGAAACCGTCTCCACCAAGGATCGAACCGTGCCAAGATTTGAACTGAGCGCGTTTCCTAATGAAACGCGCTGTTTCATTTAAGTTGCGTGGCAAGGCAAAACGTTCGTATCCAATCAAAATGCCATGTAAGCTACACGCTGGACCACTGCATGGCTACGAACAGAAAAACGCATGCAAACACACGCTTCAAAGATCAAATAGGTTTCTGGACAGAAAACCCTAAGTTCTTCATACAGCTTCATCGTGTTCATACGCTCAAGAACACAAATGTCAAGAAATTCAAAACAAGTATACCATTGCATTCGTCTTCCAACGTACATCACGGATCAAAGCTCAATTTAACCTAATTCGACCTAGGTTCAAAGATTCGAGCGAAAGAAGTTTCACCTATCAAACTTATATGCACCATAACTACTTCATTACTTCATGAAAATCAATGAAACTAAGCTCAGATTAATCACCACTGAAAGATCTACAACATGCATCTATCAATTTCGTGAATCATGAGAGTCGAATTCTGACCTTGTTGGAAGTGCAGAAGTGAAACAGGTAGATTCAAGTCCTGAAATGCAGAAACAGTTGCTCCTCAGCTCTTGAATGAATGAATGGAGGAAAGTTTGAGTGTTAATCGTGCTTGATTTGGCCAGAAAATCCAACTGCCATTGATGGAGGTGAGCTTCAACAGTTCCAAATCAGCTCGAAAATTGATGGATCTTGCTTCCAAAAATGTCCAATTATGCTTGTGGATCAAGGATTGATCAAGAACAAGGCAAGGTTTATGGAGAAATTTGATGAAAAAGTGAGAGAACCAAATGAAGAAAATTGTGCAAATGGATCTAGATATGAGAATTTTGATGTGTTCAGCATGCATTCTGTTATGCTTATGCTTATATATGAGCTGCTAATGGTGTTTACTAATCACAATTAAGCAATGCCAATAGAATTAGTGAAAACCAAGTGTAATGCAAATTTTGCCAATTCACCCTCATGTGTGTAATTCAATGCAACAGTACACGGTTTTGGCATGGGAATCACTTCAAATGTTGTTTAGAGCCAAGTGTAATTGGTAAAATGTGAAGGCAATGCATAATTTTTGAATTACCACTTTCCCTCCAAAATTCAAATGAAAAGTCAAATATTTTTGTGATCAAAATGCATGGCTTATGATGCATGAATTGGATAATGCATGTCATGACATGAATGTTGCAAAAAGAACCACTCCATTTGGCCTTATGGTTCAAAAGTTATGCCCTTTTGAAGTTCAAATTTATTTGACCATGATTGATCCATATCTTCTCAACCATACCTGAGAAATTTGTGTTCTTGGACTTTTTGGAAAGGTGAGAGCAAGATCTTCAACTTTCATGTTGGACAAAATTTCATTTGAAGCTTGCTTGATGATGTAATCTTAAGGAGAAAACCTTTCCATTTTTGGCAATTTCAAATTATAGGTCACTTACTATTTTTGGAAACTTTTCATCTGACCTTAAATTCTTCATTGTTTATGGATGAAATGTCAAATGAGACTTGTATGGACATGAATGAGGCCTCTCTAACCATCTCCCACCTTCAAATCCATGATTGCATTGACTGTTGACTTTGGTTGGCTTTCTAGGGTTTCAGATGAATTGCATCTTGACTGATGATCTCTGAGCCTCCAATCCTTGGTCAAACCACTTCAAAATGATCCCTAGGTCATATGAACTCAATGAACCAACCCTAGGGCTTTGCTTCCATAAGAAATGCACTTGCTTGCTTGCACAACTGGATCTCCTGACCAGTCTTGACTGATGACTTGCACTAGGCAATGGACAATGCAATGTTATGCAGTGGACAATGCAATGCTAATGACTTAAAATGAAAAATGAATGTACAAAATGGGAGGTGCAAATTTGAGGTGCTACAGGTGCCCCTATTCAATCAACTGGGAACCCGAACGGATGAGAGCAACGGCTGTCAGACTTTCAGGGTAAACAAGGATTGAATACAAAGAACCGTAGAAATTTGCACAACTGCGGGGATCCAAGAAAGGAAAGTTCACCAACGGAAGCTTCCACTGGGATCTGATACTTATTACTGGAGATTTTGATTTTTCTCAAAGGTACAGCCACATCCAGACATCGAAAGACAATGAATGGGAATATAAATCACAACTAGACGTCAACGGACGACCCGGAAAAACTCGACGTTTATCGAAACCAACGGAGAGGTAACCAGACATCAACGAATGACTGGGAAAGACTCGACCAGACGTCAACGGACGAACGGGAGAAGCTCGACGTTTATCGACACCAATGGAGAAGGAGAAGCTCGACTTTTATCGATACCAACGGAGAAAGGTGACCAGACAGGACGTTTACCGACGACTCTACTGGGGAACTCTAATGGGGATCGACCAGACATTAATGAATGACTGGGGAATAGGATATACAATCAGATGTCAACGGACGAATGAGAAAAACTCAACGTTTATCGAAACCAACGGAGAGGTAAACTGGACATCAATGGATGAACTGTGGGGAAGGGTACAACTAGACGCCAACGAACGACTAGGAAAAACTCAACGTTTACCAAAACCAACAGAGAGGTAACAGACATCAACGGATGACCTGGAAAATACAACTAGATGTCAGCGGACAACTAGGAAAAACTCTACGTTTATCGAAACCAACGGAGAGGTAGAAGCTCGACGTTTATCGACACCAACGGAGAAGGAGAACAGACATCAAAGGATGACCTGTGGAGAGAAATACATCTAGATGTCAACAGACAACTAGGAAAAGCTCGACGTTTATCGAAACCAACGGAGAGGTGGCCCACTGGGGATCAAGGTCACGACAGGGAGCAGACAGGAAGGAACACCAAAGATACCGGGTTGTAGGCATGAAACAGGTGACCGACCAAAGCGTGAATTGGTTTGTGTTCCAAGACACTCATCATCCTGAAGAAGGCTAGAAAAGCAATCTTGTTAAAGGATGGACATTCGATTCCACAAGGAATACGAATCTTACTCAGTTGGGGAACAAACAAAGGGTTCAACCAAAGAGTGCATGAGATATATTACCTATAGCCGTCAAAACGTAGATAATATACTCGCATGGAAGATTATCCTAACCGGGTTGTAGGTTGTTAAAGGATAGATCGACCGAAAACGTGAATTGGTGTGTGTTCCAAAACACTCAACATCCTGAAGAGAGCGAAAGCAAACTTGTTAAAGGATGGACATTCGATTCCGAACAAAGGAATACGAATCTTACTCTGATGGTGAAAACAATCAAAAGATTGACCAAAGAGCGCATGAGATATATTATCTATAGCCGTCAAAACGTAGATAATATACTCGCATGGAAGATTATCCTAACCGGGTTGTAGGTTGTTAAAGGATAGATCGACCGCAAAAAGAAAGGCATCGGAATACCGAGACTAGGTATGCAAAGATGACCAATCAAAAGGGGAAACAACAAACATTACCGGCAAACGGTGAATGAAAGAAGACCCACTGAGGATAAAATGGCTTACTCGGAGCAATTACCCACAAGGAAAGGGAAGACCCGCTGGGGATGAAGTTGCTTAATCAAAGCAAATATCCGAAAGGGGAAAGGGAATATCAATACCAAAACGGGATAATGATAACCACAGAGAGGGGATTACATCTACCGGTTAGTAGGTAGAAAACCACAAAGATAGGACTTACAACTGCTGGTTTGTAGGCAGAGGCCACAAATTCCGCTGAGGGACAGAGTGAGAAAAAAGGATTTACAACTACCGGGTAGTAGGTAGAAGACCACAAAGGTAGGACTTACAACTGCTGGTTTGTAGGCAGAGGCCAACGAATTCCGCTGAGGATAAGATGAATGAGTGCCGGTTAGTGAGCAACTATTCATTTATACCACAGGGAGGCACAAGAGACAACCACAAGGAAGCCAGTTTAGGATCGATCCAAAAAGGCATACTGAATCAAGACTCATCCTAATGAGGAAAGAACTCAATAGGGAAAACCCATCCCGTTACGTGTGTTGGGAGGGAACGGAAACAACCGTCATCCACGAGGATATAACTCAGTGGGGAGCACAGAAGGAAATGGTAGACACTTTCTTCTTAAGGGGTCGACTCTATATGGAGAGATTAGACACACCCACATCTGCTAGGGGAGGATCTACTGGGGAGATCTGTATCACCAATTAGCAGGAGGCAACCATCAACAGATACACGACAACAGATGCAACATGAGTATCTGAATGTTATGATTATGCATGTATGCATTACGCATGAGAAATGTATGATGAATGTTGCCAAACAGACACGTCTAACACACATAGGTCCAGGAATCAACCATCCGGTACTACTCTTCCAAAGGGAAAGCCAAAATCATCAGAGAGCAAACGCGATCTGCTGGAGACTGGGGCATCAGGGAACAACATCCTCCTGCAGGGGAGGAAGGCCACAAAAGGCTTCCGGAGGAATCATCAATCACAACCGGATGAAAGAGTTCAATAGCACAGGCAGACACGCCACAACAACAACTCATGCTGAAGATCAGAGATACCAAGAAGCAACCAGATCTCTGATGAGGATAGACAGGCATTGATAAAGCTCATCATGCCAACAACTCTGCTGAGGAATCTATCCAAGGGAATGCCGGATTATTGGGATGTCAATCCACCAAGTACCGAATCTTCCAAAGACAAGCACCCATGCCGGGGAGAGGAGAAGACTACTCTGCTGGAGAGAGTAAAGTTGAAGTCTTCAATAAACACTCTGCTTGGGAACTGGCCCACAAAAGTGTTCAAACAGCAAACTTGCTGGGGATGCCCCACAATAAGGCTCAAACAACACGCTACTGGGGATGCACCTCAATAGGGCTAACAGGGACCTGGAGGAGAAATGCTGCACTGCCGGGGACATGAAGATGAACAACTTCAACCAACACTGCACTGAGCAATCTCGCTGAAGAGAAACCATAAGAGGTTCTACAGGAAAAAGATACAGTTATGCTTGAGATACGAACAAATGTCTTACCTATTGGTAATCATACCACCCTTGGGAGAGCACTGCAGATCTCCTAAGTATCCTTCCATCATTGTGAATGCTCACTTTGTTTAAGAACAATTTGTGAAAGATTTGTTTATTTTGAAAACAATGATACTTTATCAATTAAAACATGCAAAACATTTGTTGAGTCGAAACAAATAAGAGTGCAAATAATTGGATAAAAGCTCAAATTGATGTGATGGAATGGTAGTCTGCAAATGGAAGGACTCCATAGATCTGTACAAGTTTGAAATCGGTGATATATATTGGAAGAGGGCTACATTGAACATAATGACCTTTTCTCTACCATTCCGAATTTCGATGTATTCGAAGCTTCAGTCGACGACGAATCGAGAATTCCTGGCGGATGACAGATGTAGAACACAGTCTTGTCAGGATGCAGTTACTTGCCAAATCCCTAATTTTTGCCTAGATTGCCCCAGTGTGAGGTGCTCAATCTAGCGGGATGCAAATTCTTTCAATGTCTCTAACTTTTTCCTGGATTGCCCTTTCGGGTTTTCAATCCACCGAGACGCTCCTTTTTGCCTAAGTCTCCCTTTGGGGTGTTCGACTTAGCGAGCTATTCTGCTTTTTTTTTAGGCGAAGTATTTCTTGACTGCATCGGAATTCACAGGACGAGTGAACTTCTCCATCCATTGTTGTAAGTGTCAAAGCACCGCCTGAAAAGGCTCTCTTGACAACGTATGGACATTCATAGCTTGGGGTTCACTTACCCCTGGAATCGGGCGCGAAAGACAAGACTTTCTTGAGCACCAGGTCACCTTCTCGGAACACACGAGGCTTGACCTTCTTGTCGAATGCTTTCTTCATTCTCAGCTGATATAACTGACCAGGACATATGGCAATTAATCTCTTCTTTTTGATCAGATTCACTTGGTCGTAACGACTCTGAATCCATTCAGCATCGGTCAACTTGGGACTTTGAGGGTGCTATTTTTCTTTTGTTTCTTTCTTTCTTTTTTTCTTTCTTTTGATTTGGATTTCTTTGATTTTTCTTTTGATTTTGCACCCTCCTCTTTCTTTTTTCTTCTTTTTTTTTTATTTTTAAAATGCCCCAGTTGGCTGTTCTGCTGATTCTCGAGATGCAGCTGAGTGATCTTCTTTTCTTGCTCAAGAAGTCAGGAAATCTCGTCAGGAATCCCTTCAACATCATCTTCTTCCGCTTCGAATACAGGGAATTCAAAATTTGGGAGATGACGTTGGATCATTATGTTCAATGGGTTTAAGAATCAACCTGCATAATGATTTTGAGTATGAAAAGCTTTTTTGGAAAACAAACAAGACAATCGTTATGCAGATGAAAAGATTGCTTTTATTCTTGTTTTTAGGGTTTTTTGTGATCACCAATTTCATGCAAAAAGCGAAAAGGGAAAACAAATGGAAAAACAAATGTTTAACATGTTTTTATTTGAATGAAAATATCATTGCACAAATGTTGCCAACAATGTCATCACTTCTCCTTTTGGCATGGGAGAAGGGTTTTTAAACAAAGTGATTATTACTCTGACTTATGAACAACTGTAGGAATGCCCACAGTGACCCAATTGCGACAGATCCCTCCAGGGATGACAAATGTCAGAATCTCTTGCATCAGCAGCTTCTCCGCTCTGACCGGCGTAAACAAAACCTCTGCTCTTGAACAACCCTTTTCGTTGAAGACCTCAGAAGACAAGTCCACGCCAGCCCGGGACTTGTTATCTTCAAGCTTGATTAACATTGGGACCTAAGTCCTCAAAGTTCAGAATACCTGATCTTATAAGGTCCTGCACCTTATTCTTCAACTGAAAGCAGCTTTCCACATCATGACCAGGAGCACCCGAATGATACACACAATGCTGATCAGGCCTATACCACCACCGAGGGTTGCCAGGTATAGCCGGCGGGTCTCTGGGAGTAATCAAGTTCCGCTCTATCAAAGAGGGATACAGTTCTGCGTATGACATAGGGATCAGATCAAAAGTGATCTTCTTCCTCTCATTACTCATACTAGCTTGATTACCATTGTGAGGCTGGTAAGCCGGCTGTTGAGGACGATGTTGCTGATGCTGATATTGCTGAGCTGGTATTCTTTGCTGTTGTTGAGTTGCTGGTATAATCACAGCAGCAACCTGACGATATTGTCCTCTATTCACACTCCTCCGACGGTGTACAACATTTGTTTCACCCTCTCCCCTTCTGGGTGCCCCAGAGGATGGCTTTTTAGAACTCGAAGAACTTGAAGAGCCAGGATCTTGTATCTTTCCTGCTTTAATGAGACTCTCAGTCCTCTCCCCACAGACAACAACATCAGAAAAGCTATTGAACGGGCAACTCCCCATGCGGTCCATGAACACACCCTGCAGGGTCCCGATGAACATGTCAGTCAGCTCTCTCTCCAACATCGGAGGTTGTACTCTTGCGGCTAGCTCACGCCACCTCTGGGCGTACTCTTTGAAGCTCTCACCAGACTTCTGACACAAGCTCTGTAACTGAGTTCGGCTCGGAGCCATATCCATGGTGCTTGTATTTCCTCAGAAAGGCTTCACCCAGATCTTTCCAGCTTCTCACAGATTCCTTCTTCAGATCCATGTACCAGTCTAAAGACGCTCCAGATAAACTGTCTTGGAAAAAATACATCCACATCTTCTCATCGTCAGTGTATATGGAGATTTTCCTGTAGTAAGCCTGTACATGAGTGCGAGGACAGGAAGTGCCATTGTATTTGTCAAAGGACGGTGCTTTGAATTTGTAGGGGATCCTCAACCCATCAACCAAACCCATATCGGTAACATCAAAGCCCAACGAGTTCTGACACTCCATGGCACGGATCTTCTCAGCAAGGGCATCCACTTTTCTATCCCTCTCTTCAGTTCTCACAACTTCATCATCCTCATTGAGGAGAGTGAACATATCCTCCTGCCGGTCAACTAACGGAGCAGGATGGCGAATAGGAGCACGGGTTACTCTGGCATTAACAGTCTCTGCATCAAGAGGCTGTCCATTGATTCTGATACCCCTCAATTCATCACCCACGACATAGTCACTGACGGGCATAATAGCAGCAACAACATTCTCATGAACGGGTACACCCACTGGTGAAGCACGGTTGGACGGAGGAATCACAGCTTCCTGTCTCTGGGCTAAGGCACGCAGCTCCTCTTGCCCCTGAACAACCCCTTGCATCATTGTCATGAACTGGGCCATGTTAGTCCTCATCTCAGCCAACTCAGCTTGAACTTGATCCATACTTCTCTGTTGATTCAACCTCGTTGCGTAACGGTGCGGACGATGATCAGCAATCCTGCCTTGGACAGGAACCAGAGTGAGAAGTCTCTCCCAAGCATGTCTCTAATGCAAGAATGATATGTGCATGATATGCATGAGATGGGTACTATATTTTATCATGAATGATCCTGATAAAGGATATGCACATGCGGGTTAATTTTTTCTTCTTTTTTTTTGTTTTTTTACGCATTATTTTTTCGAAAATAAACATGCTATGATGCAGATGATGCAATTATGACTGGCAGGCTGTGCATCTCGGAACACAGGATCAAAGCTTCGGCTTGAACTCGGAACCTCAATTCATCTGAAACCCAAAGTCATTTGAGGAACTGTCATCTGAAGAACCAAGAGTCACCAACAGGACCACAAGTCACCAACAAGTCACCGACAAGACACCAACTGTACCTGTAATAATGATCATTCCCTCCCCACTCACGGGTGTCATCTAGGCCAGGGTAAGGTCGAGAGAAATGCAGGATAAACAACCCTTTCAAGAATATCATCCTGTGCACACCCGATGTATGCACCGATAATACCCCATCAGAGTCTGAACTGCTCGTGATATCAATTTTCCGCTAAGTGGCGCAATACCACCCGCTTCCCATGAATCACTTTATTCCTAGGTTTCCTAGATTTCACTCATAGCCTGGGTATTGGGCCTTTTACCTCATGTAACTCCCACCCCCAACAGAGAGACAACACAGCACAGCCAGATGAACAGATGAATGCAAACATAAATGCAAACATACATGCAAACAATAAGTAAATGAATGCAATAAATGAAACAGCAAAAGCAACCAAACCCTAACCTAGAGAGCGCTAGGAGAGACTTGCTTAGGGAAGATGGACCAGCAAGAGGTCAACTTCACTTGATCCCCAGCAGAGTCGCCAGCTGTCGCATTACGCGAAAAACCGGCGGGAAAACGAAACAACAGAGCCGCCACCGTGCGTTATTTATCCCAAAAGAAGGAAAGGAAACGCTCGAAGTAAACCTGGAAAAGACATGGTCTCGCGACCAAAGAGAGATGGGATCGGGAGTCGGTTATGCGAAGGGAAGGTATTAGCACCCCTACGCATCCGTCGTACTCGACGGGATCCACGCACAAAAGGAAGGATAAAGGTTGCTAAAAACTGCTCAAACAAACACTGGCTGAAAGAGACACAGGAAAACAAAAGAAACTAACTCGGCAGGATATCGCATCCTGGGCCTACGTAGTCTGTCAAGCACAGACATCAGAGTCGACGTAGTTCGGGACAGGGGAAACGTGCTCGCTAGGATGTCGCATCCTATGCATACGTATCTTCTCGGACGAAGAAGAATCAGAGCACTCGTAGCTCGGCTAACGCACGCCAAACAAAACCACACAGGAAACCGACTGCCAATCGCTGGACTTATGTCAGACTCCACACAAAGAAGGCAAACATGGAAATCGAATGCCAATTGCTGGACTTACATCAGACTCCGAACCAAACAAACACACACTGAAAACCAAATGCCAATTGCTGGACTTACATCGGACTCCAAGCACACAACAAACAAACACATAGGAAACCAACTGCCAATCGCTGGACTTACGTCAGACTCCTACACCACACAAAGAAAACAAAAAGGGCGCCCGGAGAGATCAGCTCATCTCCTGCCTACGTACCTCATCTGGTATGAGGATCAGGGCGACGTAGTTCCCCTACGCAGGGAAAGAACTTCTAACCTAACCAGAGACTGGGAAATGACAAACTAGAAGGGAGACTAACTCGAGCCTAATAGTTATCATGTAAATTCACCATGGTCCTAGGTTAAAGTTTCTATCTAACTTGCACAGGGAGCAAGCTATCTTAAACAGCACAGGCAAATACAAGAGCTAGCAAACACACAGATAGCACACACTACATACAAACAAAGTGGGCTCACACAGGGTTAGGCTTTAGTCAAGGGGTCATGTCAACCTCGACAAAGAAGCCATTGTAACAGGGTGATGTTAGCTCTTAACCCTAACATTGAGAGTTAGGGTGAAGCAGATGAAATTGGAAGTGAGGGGTGTGCCTCACAGCTCTTATCCCTGGCCTGGGAGAGCTTCAGACAAATGAAGGTGTGGGAGTCCAGAAAGTTGGAACTCTTCTATCCACATGACTGACACAACAAAGATCTTGGGCTATTATCCACAATGCATCAACACAAGGTGTGTGAGCAAAGGGATGACACATTGAATAACAGGAGATGGATTGCACACCTCTTTTATCTGCCAATTGCCTCATAGAGGTCTTTTCCTGCTTGGCACAAAGATAAACAAACACAAGCATTGCCTCTTAAGGAGGGCTTCAGACAGGTGCCTGCCCAAGTAACAGGACAGGTCTTCCAGACTACATGAAGTCAGTGAGTTATACCTCAAATGGTTAAGCAACCAAGCAATATCAAAAGCAAGTTCAAAAGAACTTAAGCAACTAATGTACCTGAAAACAATCCAACTCAATCAGTATGCAACTCAAAAAGTCAAACAGACAATCCAATAGTCAACAGTCAACTGTACACAGTCAACAATAGTCAAACAAGCAACAAATGCAAGGCACAAGCTCAAACTCAAATGAGCTAAAAGCCACCTACAAAACAAGTCAAGATTAGTCAACATCAACCAAACAGACCAACTTAAGCAATGTGAACCAATCTCCTCAAGGCCATATGCTTCTTATCTTGAAAACAAAGCTCAAACATAAGCACCAACCACTAGGACAAGGCCTAGGGTCAAAGAGGGAGAAATAATTCAAAACAGAACATGAAAATTGACATGAATTAACTTCAATCAAATAAGAACATCATCCAAAAAGTCTCAGGTCAATAGCATGCACCAAGTTCATTTCACAAGTCAAATAAGGCAAAGCATGCAAGTTGAAAGCTCATAGAAGCAACAGAATGAACAAATCCACATTAATTCCAAAATGGTTCAATAAATCTCAAGAAAAATCATGGCTAAACAGCACATATCACATGATCATCATACCAAAAATCAAGGCATTTGAACAAGTTTAAGCATGGCAATCAAATTCCATAAGGCAAGGTAAGCACAAATAAGATCAATTAGGGCACAAAATGCTACATCAACTTAGCACAAGCCTAAAACATAATTGACAAATGATAAATGTCTCAAACCAAAGCCACAATAAACTTCAAAGTGTCTAGAAACAATGTACAAAATTTCACAATCATAGGATACAATACCATTATTTCACAAATCATTGAAGTTCATGACTATTCAAAAGTCCATAAATGGTCATCCAGCAAGAAAAATGTCAACCAAATCAGAAATGAGTCTAAAAATTCCACAAAAATTCATGATCAATTCTAACATCCAGAAGTAGCATCTTGCAAAAAATCAAATCAATTGGCATTTAGTTGGCATGGCAAATAAAATCAACAAGTTGAGCAAGCAATGGTGTGACACACATTGTCACACCTACATTAAACAGATCATATCTCAACAACCAGAAATGAGAAAAATGCAAACTCAACACCAAAATTTCAATCAAGATGTCTAGTTTAAGCATACCAAATTTCAAGAGCATTGGAGCAAAACTTATCATTTCACAAAGCGTATGGCAAGTAAGGTACAAATTGGATACATGTGAACAATCCCTAGGAAATATTAAAATCTATCCAGGAAAAAATTGTGGAAAAATATCCAAAAAAAACTAGACATGATGAGGAACAACATGCAAAAAATCCCAGGTCATTTGGATCATTGATCAATGAGTTATGAATTTTCTAAGTGAATGGAAAAATAAAAAAAAACATGAACAAGGCTAGTATGAATGGATGAAGGAAATAAGATAAAATGCAAGGCATATAATTGAAACCGTCTCCACCAAGGATCGAACCGTGCCAAGATTTGAACTGAGCGCGTTTCCTAATGAAACGCGCCGTTTCATTTAAGTTGCGTGGCAAGGCAAAACGTTCGTATCCAATCAAAATGCCATGTAAGCTACACGCTGGACCACTGCATGGCTACGAACAGAAAAATGCATGCAAACACACGCTTCAAAGATCAAACAGGTTTCTGGACAGAAAACCCTAAGTTCTTCATACAGCTTCATCGTGTTCATACGCTCAAGAACACAAATGTCAAGAAATTCAAAACAAGTATACCATTGCATTCGTCTTCCAACGTACATCACAGATCAAAGCTCAATTTAACCTAATTCGACCTAGGTTCAAAGATTCGAGCGAAAGAAGTTTCACCTATCAAACTTATAATCACCATAACTACTTCATTACTTCATGAAAATCAATGAAACTAAGCTCAGATTAATCACCACTGAAAGATCTACAACATGCATCTATCAATTTCGTGAATCATGAGAGTCGAATTCTGACCTTGTTGGAAGTGCAGAAGTGAAACAGGTAGATTCAAGTCCTGAAATGCAGAAACAGTTGCTCCTCAGCTCTTGAATGAATGAATGGAGGAAATTTTGAGTGTTAATCGTGCTTGATTTGGCCAGAAAATCCAACTGCCATTGATGGAGGTGAGCTTCAACAGTTCCAAATCAGCTCGAAAATTGATGGATCTTGCTTCCAAAAATGTCCAATTATGCTTGTGGATCAAGGATTGATCAAGAACAAGGCAAGGTTTATGGAGAAATTTGATGAAAAAGTGAGAGAACCAAATGAAGAAAATTGTGCAAATGGATCTAGATATGAGAATTTTGATGTGTTCAGCATGCATTCTGTTATGCTTATGCTTATATATGAGCTGCTAATGGTGTTTACTAATCACAATTAAGCAATGCCAATAGAATTAGTGAAAACCAAGTGTAATGCAAATTTTGCCAATTCACCCTCATGTGTGTAATTCAATGCAACAGTACACGGTTTTGGCATGGGAATCACTTCAAATGCTGTTTAGAGCCAAGTGTAATTGGTAAAATGTGAAGGCAATGCATAATTTTTGAATTACCACTTTCCCTCCAAAATTCAAATGAAAAGTCAAATATTTTTGTGATCAAAATGCATGGCTTATGATGCATGAACTGGATAGTGCATGTCATGACATGAATGTTGAAAAAAGAACCACTCCATTTGGCCTTATGGTTCAAAAGTTATGCCCTTTTGAAGTTCAAATTTATTTGACCATGATTGATCCATATCTTCTCAACCATACTTGAGAAATTCATGTTCTTGGACTTTTTGGAAAGGTGGGAGCAAGATCTTCAACTTTCATGTTGGACAAAATTTCATTTGAAGCTTTCTTGATGATGTAATCTTGAGGAGAAAACCTTTCCATTTTTGGCAATTTCAAATTACATGTCACTTACTATTTTTGGAAACTTTTCATCTGACGTCAAATTCTTCATTGTTGATGTTTGAAATGTCAAATGAGACTTGTATGGACATGAATTAGGCCTCTCTAACCATCTCCCACCTTCAAATCCATGATTGCATTGACTGTTGACTTTGGTTGGCTTTCTAGGGTTTCAGATGAATTGCATCTTGACTGATGATCTCGGAGCCTCCAATCCTTGGTCAAACCACTACAAAATGATCCCTAGGTCATATGAACTCAATGAACCAACCCTAGGGCCTTGCTTCCATAAGAAATGCACTTGCTTGCTTGCACAACTGGATCTCCTGACCAGTCTTGACTGATGACTTGCACTAGGCAATGGACAATGCAATGTTATGCAGTGGACAATGCAATGCTAATGACTTAAAATGAAAAATGAATGTACAAAATAGGAGGTGCAAATTTGAGGTGCTACAATATGGTAACAAGATTTATGTGCCACCAACTCCGTTGAATAATTTGACTTCGTCTTGGCCCTGTTCTATGTGGGTTATTGATATTATTGGGATGATAAATCCAGAAGCTTCCAACGGTCATCAATTCATTCTAGTTGCTATTGATTACTTTACTAAGTGGGTCGAAGATGCTTCGTATGCTAATGTCACTCGACAAGTGGTTACTCGGTTCATTAAGAAGGAGATAATATGCCACTATGGTATTCCTAGAAAGATCATCACTGATAATTCCAGTAATCTCAATAATAAAATGATGAGCGAGTTGTGCAAAGAATTTAAGATCTAGCACCACAACTCTTCACCATATCGGCCCAATATGAATGACACCGTAGAAGAAGCAAATAAGAATATTAAAAAGATTGTCTAGAAGATGGTTAGAACTTACAAGGATTGGAATGAGATGCTACCTTTTGCTCTGCATGGGTACAAGACTTCAGTTCGAACTTCCACCTGGGCAACTCCATTCTCATTAGCGTACGGGATGAAGGTTGTTTTGCCAATTGAGGTTAAGATTCCTTCGCTTAGGGTTATCATGGAGGTTGACCTTGATGAAGCTGAATGGGTTCAATATTGATATGATAAGATGAATATAATTGAAGAGAAGTGTTGACGTCTATTTGACATGGTCAGTTGTACCAAAGACACCTCAAACGAGCTTTTGATAAGAAGGTTCTCCATCATGTGTATCATACATGAGAACTCGTGCTCAAGAGATATTTTGCTATTCACTTGGATCCACAGGGAAAATGGACTCCCAACTATGAAGGACCTTTTATCGTAAAGAAGGACTTTTCAGGTGGAACTCTGATCCTCACCACTATGGGTGAGGAAGATTTTCCATCGCCAGTGAATTCTGACATAGTAAAAAAATATTATGCCTAAAAAATGATGATGAAAAGCCCACTAGATTGACTTCCACAAAGGCAATCTAGGAAAAAAGGGGTATCCCGATGGACCAAAAAATGAATTGTCCATGCAAAAGTTAGAGATCAAATAAAAGAATATGAAGCTCGCTAAGTTGAAAACCAGAAAGGGTGACTTAGGAAAAAATGAGCATCCCGGTGGACCAAAAAAAATAGGAATTGTCTGGGTAAAAGTTAGGGATAAAGACATTTGACTATAATCATTGAACCTATCTCACCACAACTAGATCTTAGATGGCCAAAGATCGATCCAATCATCATCAGCCAAAGCGAAGTATTGGGACCTAGATCTTACAGAGGATGACAACCTATCTTGTAATCAATGGAAAAATACAAAAACATATTTCACATTGCCATTTCCTTTATTTTTTCAATTTTTTCAATTTCCTCTTTAAGGATTTTTACATCATTGTACACATATTGTATGTACAGGTTTCATAATCAATGAAATTTATTTCTTTTTATCAGTTGCTTTTTTACTTCTCTTGCATTTTTTTTGCAAAATAACTAATTTATTTTGATCACATAATGCTATGAAACTTAGGAAATAATAAAATCTACACTAAAAAAACCTTATGCATTGCTTTAATCTCCCAAAGAATCCTAAAAGATAATCGGTAGTCTGAAAGTTTTGCTTGATGTCTGGAAGTGTGTTGATGACTGCCCAGTTAGACCATATCTTTGTGCCTCCTATCCGGATCATGTGAAATCCCCAACAGTGGTGGTAATACAAAGCATTCTCATAAATAACAGTTTCTTTGGTGTAGTCACTGATGATTCGAAGTCTTCCCTACGCCGGAAACCCTACCTTGTAAATGACATCCATATGGCCATACAAACATTCATACATCATAAAAAAAAGCATACATTACATACAACATGCATATCATGTTCCTCCTTTGCAATTGATGTCCCCGCCAAATATTTCAATAAATCCCAGTAGATGAACCTATGGAAGTCAAACTGTCATTCCATATTCCACGTATAGTCACCTCGTAACGGTTATCAATGGGATTTTTTGGATACTTTGGTATTTAATCCTCTTCTTCCTCGAATACCCGAAAAGCTTTCGTAATTTGCGCATTCAGGTTTAAGAAGATTAAATAGGGGCGACTATCATACCCTAAAATTTGCCCTCCCCTTCTCATCTTTTCACCCAACCTTTGACTTGAGATTCATCTGTACACATTCATATTTGATTCATGTGCATTATTGATTCATCTGTACACATTTCTCATTTGATTATTTTGGGAGTGAAACCCTAATTGTTTGATCTTTGAGATATAAATTCAAGGACACCTCATCATGGAATTCCTCTAGAGATCAAAACCCTAATTCTTGGTGTTGTTTCCTTAGGATCTTGAGGTTGGTTCTTGAACTTTGGTTGGACCATCTAATTCCGAATTGGGGGCCCATGGATTGGGAACTTGTTTGAGGAGCCTCATGCATGATTCAGAGACCTTGATTAGAGGGTATGCATCATGCAACCCTAGTCCGGGAGACTTGGTCTTAGTGCACCATTTTGGCTTGACTTTTCATGTCGTGTTTTTTGAAACCCTAATTCATTAGAAGGAGGTGTTTTACCATTATATCATGCATTATCTATCATCAAATACCCCACGTGATCATGTAAATCATCCAGTTAACCTGCATGTCTACATGATAGGGATTTCATCTAATTCAAGGCTTGGCTCAAGCATCCACATGTGCACCGACTTAGCTATTCCTAGGCCATTAACTTAGGTATCTTGATGCTTTAAAATACATAGGTCCATGGTCATTGATTCAAGATTCATGATTGCATTAATGTATTGATCTTTTGGTCCATTTGTTTGTCATTAATCCATTATGATTCATAAGGGCATTATAGGCATTTAATTCTTGATTCATCCATGCATCTTAGTTCATTTCATTCATATGATTCAGATGATCAAACATGATTGATTCATTCATATATCAAGTTTGGTTATAAATGAGGTTCATTCAAAAAGTCAAATTTGATTCAAATTTACATCATAGCCATCTCATTCACACAATTGGCCATCCATTCACATATATAATGTTCAGTACAAAAGAAACAATTTTTTTCTATTTTTTTTACAAATGTTGAGTTTTTGGTCATCTAGTTGACCAAAGTCAACCATCACATTTTTCATTCTAAAATCATAATATTAATCACATCTTCGTCAGTGCATCATTCCTAGATCTTCCATGGCCACCATTTCCTCCATTGATCAAGTTTTGCCAATTTGGTCATGCCTTGACCTTGTTTTTGTGCCTTGCATGATGACTTGTTATCTTGCCCACCAGGCCTACATCATAGTCATAATTCTACAACAATCAACCATTTCTAAAATTAGCTATAACATTTCAACCCATAGCCTAGGCATAAATAAACCAACCATACATCCAAACATAACAAACTCATCACTCAAAGCATTTCTATTCATAGCCATGACATGCCAAAATACATTGTGCAAAGCAATTCATTCATGTAAATCAATCAAGCTAAGTCCTGCACCAGTAGCAGTCACATACACACTATAACAATGAATCCAAATAACCATTCATTACAAGCTCAACAGGAATCATAGGAATCATAGCCGCGCAAGCTCAACATGATTCACTCTATATGCATCCATCACAAATCACAAGAATCACAACTGTACAAGCTCAACAAAAACGCAAGGAAGAAGAAGAGTGAGGAAGGAATCAAAACAATAGAGAATCAAAGAATAAGGAGAATGAAGCATTACCTGTGAAGTCACTGGAGAGCCACTGCGTTACAATTTCAATCTGGTGAGCATTCTTCTGCTTCTTACCTCTATAAACGACATGAATTTCTTGAATGAATCTGCACTACTTCATGATTTCGCATGCACGTACAAATTGGTTGAAACAACTTGATTTCGGTGAATTAGTTCATTACGAGTTTGGATTTGCATATGAAGTTGTTCATGGCATCCGTTTGAGAATTTTGAAATGAGGAAGTAGACGATGAGGGATGCAAACTTGATTATGGTGTGGATGTTTCCGGTTTCTCTCTAGTGCTTAGAATCCGATGGAGCTTTGAACGTTTTGAGAGAAAGAGGTCAAGGTGCTTAGAACCGAAACGGGAGAATAAGCTTCATACAGATGTTGAGCTTTTGTGCTGGAATCAGAAGGCGTCTCTACATTGGACCTGGATCTTTTGGCCTGGATCCGGATGATTCATGTGCAGTTTGGGCTTGAAGCCACAACTTTCTATTTACACACCATGGCCTCCATTTCAGCACCTCTGCCCCTTCCTTAATGTAGCGGGGTTTTCGTTACCTTTAGGTTTAATGACTAAACCAAAAGTCAACATACAATTCGAGTCGCCACCGCACTTTTATTTGTCCAAAGGGAAGGCTAAAAAGCAAACAAAAGCCAAGTAAGAAGTTTTTCAAACCAAAAACTAATAAAAATGTCAGAGATCTAGGTAAGGGGGTTGGTTATGAAACCGGAACGTTTTACGCACCCAAAACATCCTTAGTACTCTAAGGGAACCTCTTTTTGCAAATATATGTTGTAGGTTGGTATTTGTGAAAAGATTTGTGCAAAAGATTGGAGGGATGAGAAGATAATAGATTATATTTACAAGTTTTGTTGTTTGAATGGATGAACCCATTGCCTACGTACCATCACAAAGGAGGATCAAAACCTTGTAGTTCGGGGTAAAAATCTCAAAGATTGGTGAATTGATTTGATCAAAAGCCTTAAGGTCTTTTGTTATCAAAGGGAGAAAACTCAACATAAACCAACAATCCACCATTCTAGGAAAGCTTCAACATGCTAGTGAGGGGTTAACCCTATAATAAGCATGGAAGGCTTATAATCCAACACTAAGGAAGAGGTGTGATTTACATCAACCACTATGATAACTCAAACCTATGACTAATGTTTTTGAAAAGGTTTTAACAAAGTGGCCATTGGAACCACAAAACAACTTGGAATGGGTTATATTTACAAGTTAGGTTTATTTACAAAATGAGGTCAAAGTTGGATTAAAGTTTATTTACAATGAGTATTTATGAAAATGGTTTTGTAAAGTCAAAGGCCTAAGGCCTAGGTTTCTAATTTGAAATAAAGTCAAAGTTTAAAAAAAATGATTTTTTTGGCTTGGTTAGAGTGGGGAGAAGAGATAAAGGCTATTCCTAAAGCATACAAAGATAAGAGGGGAAAGATAACCCTTGGAGTTCCTTTCCTTTGGACTTAGCACACAAACAAGCAATCAATAATTGAATTCAAGCTCCTAGGATCTCCATTTGGCTTGGCTCTTAACTTGGCTAATCATGACAATGGTCCTCTTTTCACAATCTTAAGACGGGATCCCTATCACACAAAAGCACACATCAAAAAAGTTCACAACACAATAAAGGGAATGGACAAAGAATAAGTTTGAGGAGAAGTCCTTTGAAGTCAACTTTGAATTTTAGCATTCTAAAGGCATGAGGCCTAGTTGCTCTTCAACAAATTTTGCATTCTAAAGGCATGAGGCCTAGTTGCTCTTGAACTCCTTTAAGCATGGGTAAATCCTAATTCTAAGTCCTTTCTCCTTTTGCATTTTGGTTCACATCAAAATAAACACAAACACAGCAAAATAACAATATATTTATATACATAATGGGCTCAAATGAGCAAAAGAAAAATGACATAAACATAAAATATGTGCTCAAGTGAGCAAAGATGAAAATCAAGATGAATAATGAGCAAGAAATAAATGACATTGAAAGTAAACGACAAGAATTTAAAAGCTCAAATTAAAGTTAGTAATTAGTGGAGTTATGTTAGCTTGTCATAAGACAATGTAACGCTATGTTAAGCAATCGTAAGTGGACTAATGTAGTAGTCACACCTATCTGAGGCCGGTCAATAAGAATATAGGCAAAGAACACAAGTTAGAGGTCATGAGTAGTAAGCCAAGCTCCATAAACTTGCCATGCCAAACAAAATGGGAAGGGCCTTGTATTGACTTTTGGTTATTTGCTTGACCAAGAAGTAACCTATCTTTGACACAAAATAACTCACTTGATCATGGATCAAGTTGAGTTTGGTTTGGATCAAAGAAGATTAAACTCCTATTTGTCAAGACCAACCTCAAGACTTTAACTCATTGGCCATTGAGGGAAAGAAAGGGATGAAGATGAAAGGGAGGGGTAAGAAGTCAACAACTAATCCCAATTGATCAAGAGATAACTCATCCTTGATCAAATTCATTCATCTTTCTAGGTGATGATCCTTAAGGATTTTCAAACCACAAGATTCAATGAATTTGATCAAAGTTGAATCAATTCAACCTCAATCAACACCAAACAGAAGAGAAATGAATATAACAAGTCAAGAAGTCAGTGATATTTTTTTGGTATTTTTTGAATTAAAAGAAAATACAAATAAAAAGTAAACAAACAAAGTTGAACCTCAAATTCAAATTAAAACAACTTCAATGAGTCCAATTAAATTCTCATAGGTTCAACATAGTCAAACAAACTTTGACTAACTTTCTCACAAATTTTTGAAGTCAGAAAGTAATGAAAATCAATTAAAAACAACAAAAAATAGCATAATATGAATTAAAATCTCAAATAATCTCAAAACAAACAAGAAATTGTTGAGACTATTTTTCATTGACTTATCATGATCCATAAATTCTATGAAGATATTTTTGTATTTTTTAAAAGTCAGAAAGTATTTTAAAATGAATTAAAATCATTAAAAACTAAGTAATTCATAAAAAATATCAAATGAAGTCACAAAAATAATTAAAAATAATAATATGAAACTAGATTTTTCAAGAAAATTTTTAGAATTGGTCCCATATTTTTCTGACTTCAAATGAATTTTTAATGAATTTTTGAAAATGAAGTGAATTAATAGAAAATAAAAAGAAAAATGAAATAAGCGAAAAATGCACAGCCATCTGATCCACATTCATTAATTGACGTGGCACAAGGCACGACTTAGATTTGATGACACACGGTGCACTCAAGTCAAACGCGCCACATGGAAAATTAAATGAAGTATTTAAAAACGGATGCACACGATTAGATCATGGAATGGAGATCCAAGGACCAAGGAGCAACACACGTGGTGGTGGTGGTGGTGGAAACCACCGTCTTCTCCGGCGAAGCAACAAATTCTGGCCAAATTTGCAGAGAAATGAACATCAATGAAAATGAAAAAGAAGGCCATGGAAATAAAGCTCTTGTGATGTAGATCATCACTGTACCAATGGATTTCTTTCAATCTTACTATATTGAGAGAAAGATGAAGGAGAAAATCATGGTGTCCACACAGATTGTTCATGAAATGAACAATTGAATGCATCAACAGCTTGCCTCAAGTATGAGGACTTCAGAGAACCACAGAAACACAAGCAAACTACATTGAATTAAGAGTTTCAGATCCAAAAAGTTTGAGTTTATACCTTTGAATTGATGAACTTCTAGCCACAAATTCTCCATGATTTTTGCTCCTCTTTGATCCTTGAGTGTATGGAAGATGTCATACCCCAAAATTTGCCCGTTAATCTTTCAGGACATTTTTTAAGGCACTCCAACTCATTTTTCAAGACATTGACCTTAAAGGAACAAAGGCCCAACACACAGGTGGCCCAATCCAGAAAAGGACTTAAACTGACATACTCGCTAGGCGAGCATATCCTTCGCCTAGCGAACCCTTCGCTGCACCACTCGCCTATCGAAGCTTGCGGATACCAGAAGCTTTGGGCTTCATTCTGAGCCCATCAGGTCACAAAAACTATTATAAATACCAAGACCTCATTCAGAAAAAGGGGACAAACAGACATAGATAGACGGGGACCGACGGAGACGAAAACCCACACCGACAACAAACCCTGGAGGCTAACCAAGAGAATTCAGAGCAACCCTAAAGGAAACTCATCTGCACAAAAGGTTACCTCCGCCCAACTCAATCCGGCACCAACCCTAAGAGTGATCTGCCAATTCAACGGTGCAATTCAATTGCAAACAGGTTTGCCTTACTACTACCGCTTTATGCTCCCAATTTACATGTGACATAATGATTGAATTTATAAAAATATCTTAGTTTTTGCATGTGGATTTAAGTATGCATGGATGCCTTGAATGTTTAACCATGTAATTTCTGTAATGGATGCCATAAGGTTTGGAGCTTGCTGAAATCGTACTGTTATTAAAATCAAAACCCGCAGCCGTTCGCTAGCACATCGCTAAGCGAACATGTAGCGAGCGCTCACCAAGCCTTCGCTAGGCGAAGCAGTAGCGAACGTGACAGTCGCTGATTTTTTTTCTATTCTGTTCTGTGTTTATCTGACATGTCCTATCATAGCTATGTATTATTTGCCTGACATTATTACTGCTGCGATTCCTTTGTTCGGTGCAACTATTGATTGCACCGCATTTGGTATTCTGACCTGTTTGCTGAATTTTGTGAGGGCTCACATGTTCCCGAAGAAGGTAGCTTGCTAGGTATTCCACTTTATTTGTGGGATACCCTTGTGGAGATCCATCCTAATTACCTAACTGATTACAAATGTTGCCTTTGAATACATAATCTTGGCCCTCTCTTTGTTGCCTTACGGTATTACGGTCATGTCCCGCGAATGTGGGGATACACTTAGCAAAGACCCTTCGATTAAATCATCATGTCCCTACAAGATAAATCATAGTCCCTCGGATGTTGCCTTCGAATATATGTTTTTGTCCCTCGATGACCCTTCGTTGTAGCCTACGGTTAAATGATGATCGTCCCTTCGAATGCTAAGGTATCCTTACAAATGTTGCCTTCAATGACCAATCGTTGACCCTACGATGTCCCTTTACATCCAAAGGATAAGACTACTTACTTCTCAATAGTAAGGACAGTTTTACCCTCATAAGGATAGGAAATACCCATAAAGACCTTGGGTAGGTATAACTCTTAAATGCTTACTCACAACTTAAAATACTTTTCACACCTCACACTTTGCAAAACATTTATTAGAAAATCACCACTTGGTATACATTCGCACTAGAATCATTGCTGAGTTATATTTTTCTAAACAGCTTTCAAAATTAAACGAGATAAACACTTTGTATACATTCGTACAAGAATCATTACAAAGTTAAATTCTCTTTTCAAAACATTTTCTAAACACTTCTCAAACACTTTTTCAAACAAGGAAAACATAAGTGATTAAGCAATTAAGAGCCCATGGATAACCATGGATACAAAGGATGCTAATACCTTCCCTTTGCATAATGTACCTCCCGAACCCAAAATCTAATCAAGGTCTTTCCTGTTCTTTTCCGCCTTTCCTTATTGGATAAAAGAAAAGTCGGTGGCGACTCTTGCTATCCGCGACATTTGCTTTCCAAAGCAAAAACACCCAAAGTCAGTTCACCGTACGACAAAACTGGCGACTCTGCTGGGGAATAACAAAGAGAGGTTGCCTTAAAAAAAAAAAAGATCACTTATTTAAATTGTCTGATTTACTTTTAAGGGATTGCTTGGGTACTTTATGCTTGAGTGAAAGATCCTACACCCGGATCTAGTGTACCTTAGGTAAGTAGCAAGAGATTATCGCGACTATCCGGCGTATACTAGAATGGTTAAAATGATGGCTACGGTTAATGTGACACTTTGGATGTCCTGATGTTCCTCATGTTTACTTGAGGAAAAATTTGGCGTCTGCATGGTGTCATCAAAGCATTAACCAGACCTTTAGAACCCTAATTGACTCATCCTAGCCATTAGAAAGTAGTGAGACAACTGACTTCGGTTCCGACTGGGGTTGGTCGATACTCGATACTACACTCTTTGAGATTGGACTTTAGGGAAATTTCGGTCAACCGCTTGGTGTTGCACTGAAGTGGACTTAAGGAAAGATCGATGATTTGAGATCCTTCTAGAACCCGGTTACTATTCTAGGACAGGTGGAACCAACCAAACTTCAGTGGGGAGGGTATTTACCTATGGAACTCATGCAAGCCTTAAAACCTAGGAATGATTGCGGTGTGACTTGTTTGTGTTTGTTACTTACATAACATCATAACATCATAACATCATAACATCATAACATCATAACATCATGACATCATGGCATTGTACTAACCATTTCAAGGACTTAGGGATTTAACTTTGCTCTGTTAAACAGGCTATGGCTTCCAAGAAGACCATCCGGATCAATTTTGTAGCGACCTCTCCTCAACTCAAGGATTTAGTGTCATAACTTCCCGATCATGCTCAGTTCATCAAGAAACATGGTTCTCTCCTCAATTTGGTTATCATCGGTTTCAAAGAAGATATGATGAGAGTTCTATTCCAGTTCTTCGATCCTAAACATCATTGCTTCATCTTCCCAGATTATCAGTTGGTACCCACATTAGAAGAATTCTCCAGGCTGCTTGGGATACCTATCCTTGATCAAACACCTTTCGGTGGTTTAGAAAAGATCCCGAAGTCTGAAGAAGTTGCCGCAGCTTTACACATGACAAAGTCCGACATTGAAACTAATTGGGTAACAAGAAGTGGAGTTAAGGGTTTACTTGCCAAGTTTCTGATAAATAAGGCCCGAGAATTCCTAAAAGTTATGAATGTCCATGCTTTCGAAGATGTTCTAGCACTACTAATCTATGGTTTGGTGCTATTTCCTAACCCGGATCAATTCATAGACATGAATGCTATTAAGATATTTCTCACTCATAACCCTGTGCCTACCTTGCTTGGAGACATTTTGCATTCCCTTCACACCCGTACTGTGAAAAGGCAAGGGACTCTCATGTGTTGCGTACCTTTATTATCCAGGTGGTTTATTTCGCACCTTCCTCAATCAGTCTTGAAGAATGAGCAAAATTTGAAATGGTCTCAAAGGATAATGTCTCTCTCACATTCAGACATCCATTGGTGTCCTCAACCCAAAGAAAATGTTATCATTATTGACCGTTGTGGAGAATTCTCTAACGTACCACTCCTGGGGATAAGAGGAGGTATTACTTATAACCCAGCTTTAGCCCTACGTCAGTTTGGTTATGCTCGAAGAGATGGTCCACATGAAATAATTATTCAAGGCATTGTGTTTGACTATGACAACGATTCTCAAGGTCTCCGTCAAAGGTTTGTACGAGCTTGGGGCATGGTCAAAAGAAGTACTTTAGGACAGAAAAACTCTATTCCTACGGAACCTTATCTCAGATGGGTACGCGCCAGAGCTCGTGAACTTACCATGCCATATCTTGCAATCGGACCTCTGACTGTTGAACCAAAAGTTGAAGGAGGTGCCCCTCATATCATTTCTTATCCAGATATGCCTACCAATGTTGAAGAATTGAAGAAATCCTAGATCCAGTTGAGAGAGGAAAGGGATACCTTTGAAACTCAGTTCAGTGCAGAAAGGAAGAAAGTATTAGAGCTCACTAGCCAGCTTAATGAGGAACGAAGACTCAATGCATATCTCCGTCCAAAAAGAAGCCGTCCCTGGGAGACTTGAGCTTTCATTGTATTTTTATTATTTTTTGTAATGAACATTGATTAAAGAAGTTATTAATAAAAGTTTCCCTTTTTTTGGTGGTTTACGCAAAGTTAAATTCCAAAAGTCCTTGAAAACATTTCATACATTGCATAGCATAACATAACATTGCATAACAGGTACTCTAAATGATCAATGTTCTCACGGTCTTCCTCTCAAACAGAAAAATGGCCCTCGAACAAACTGTCAAAGATCTTCAGGCTCAGAATGCTCAATTCCAGGAGATGATATTGAGCTTATCCAAGGGGCAGGAGGAGCTGAAGGCTCTATTGCTCGAGAAGAAGAAAGACAAGAAAGTTGTGAGTTACATTAACCCGGGAAGAAGGCTTAAAGGACAGGCTCCAGGAGTCAAGATGGGAATTCCGAAGGATAAAGAAGATGAGACAGAAAATGATTCGGAAGAGCAAAATGTTGATCCTTTCAACCCTGAAGACGACGATGAAGATTATGAAAATGAGCAGTACTCTCCAAAAGATGATAAGTATAAGTTGCTGGAAGAACGCATGCTAGCTATGGAGAGCCAGAAGGCGCCCGGTCTGGATTTCGAAAGCTTAGGTGTGGTCTCTGATGTGGTCATTCCCCGAAATTCAAGGTCTCCGCTTTCACTAAGTATGATGGTGCGTCTTGTCCTCAGATGCATCTGAGAGCTTATGTGAGAAATATTCAGCCGTATACCACTGATAGGAAGCTATGGATCCATTTCTTCCAAGAGAGTCTGTCTGGCACACAGTTAGAGTGGTATTATCAGCTCGAGGGCTCTAACATCCGCACCTGGACTGATTTAGCGACAGCTTTCTACAAGCACTACCAATATAATTCTGAATTGGCGCCTACTCGGCTACAGTTGCAGAATATGACTATGGGATCTAAAGAAAGCTTCAAAGAATATGCTCAAAAATGGAGAGATTTGGCTGGCAGAGTCAAACCCCCTATGACTGATTGAGAATTAGTGGACATGTTCATGGGTACACTGACTGGCCCATTCTACAGCCATTTATTATGAAGTTCCTCATCGGGTTTCACTGAACTTATATTAACAGGTGAACGTGTTGAATGTGGCATTCGAAGTGGAAAGATACAGGTGGCTACCTCTGCGAGCACCAAAAAGTCCCATCAGGGGAAGAATGAATCAAATGCTGTGTACGGTCAAAGGGGTCATAACAAGAAAAATCGTGACCATGCTGTTGGAGCAGTTACGATTGCAGCACCGCCATCTCAAAACTTCCAGCACAGACAAGACAGGCCAAGAAGGCAGTTTACCAAGATCAATATGACTTTAGCACAAGCACTGCAGGGTATGCTAAAGGCAAATTTAATTACCCTCAGAAGCCCTCCTGCAAATCTCAACACTACTTCTCCTCGTTATAATCCCAATGCCAGGTGTGCATATCACTCTGATAGTCCCGGGCATGATACAAATGATTGTTGGTTGTTGAAGAATAAGATTCAGGATATGATCGACGCTGGAGAAATTGAATTTGATCATCCGGAGACTCCTAATGTCATCACTGCCCCTATGCTTAATCATGACAAGACTGTTAATGTCGTGGATGACAATTCTCACATTTCTAATGTAGCTGACTTAGCATCTCCTCTCCTGATCATCAAGAAGAATTTGTTGCAAGCTGGTTTATTTCCAGGTTGTGCTGAAGATTGCGATCTCTGCATACTCCGACCCAATGATTGCTTAAAGTTGAGGAATGGTATTCAACGACTGATGGATGATCGTACAATTCTCTTTGAAAAGAATCCTAAGGTGGAAAAACCTATTGAAGAAATATTTGTGATTGCTAGGTCCAAAGTTCTAGTGAAGATTACCGCTACTAGAGTGCCTGTGAAGATTACTGCTGAGCCCAAGGTAGCTCCCCTAATTATTACTGCACCTGGCCCAGTACCGTATTCCTCAAGCAAAGCCATTCCGTGGAATTATGGAGGTGATGTTTACATCCACGGCATAAAGCAAGATGATAATTCTGCTAATCCTAATGACGTTGACATTGTTGGGACTAGTAAAATTACTCGAAGTGGAAGGATCTTTTCTCCAGAAATCTCACCTCCCGTCCCTGAAACTCGAGGAAAAGAACCAGTAATCAATCCTTCTCAGTCAAGGACACCAGTCGAAGTTACTACCGAAGATGTCGCCAAGCAGGAAATGGAAGAAATGCTGAAAATCATCCGCAAGAGTGATTTTGATGTGGTAGAACAGTTGGGGCATACTCCGTCTAAAATTTCGATGTTATCCTTGTTGTTATCTTCTGAATCCCATGCCAATGCATTGATAAAATTCTTGAAGACCGCTCATGTACCTCAGGAGACATCTGTCGATAAGTTCGAAAATTATGTTGCTAACTTGGCTGTTGACAATAGCATAGGCTTCTCCGATGCTGACCTGACACCAGCAGGAAAGAATCACAATAAAGCTCTGCATATCTCCATTGAGTGTAAGGGGATCACCTTGTCTCATGTGTTGATCGATAATGGCTCTTCTTTGAATGTGCTACCGAAAGCTGTGCTCGATAAACTTGACTGTAAAAGCATTGAACTGAAACCTAGTGACGTTGTGGTGCGTGCTTACGATGGTGCGAAGAGTGTTGTCCATGGTGAAGTGGTTCTCCCCATCAAGATAGGACCTCAAGTCTTCAACACTACCTTTCACGTAATGAACATTCGTCCTGCCTATTCCTGCTTGCTGGGATGCCCTTGGATTCATGGGGCAAGTGTTGTAGCTTCGTCTCTCCATCAAAAGCTGAGGTATCCAATAGAGGGTAAGATTGTCACTGTGTGTGGAGAAGAAGAGTATATTGTCAGTAGTGTGCATACCTTCAGATACGTCGAGATGGATGGCGAATTCTTCGAGACTCCTTCTCAGTCATTTGAAGTAGTTCCTCCTACCAGTCCTGTCCTTAAGCTAACTTCCCGTGTGCCCAAGGTTATTCGTGCTCCTCCTGCCATGATTTCTCTGAAAGATGCTCAAGCCGTGGTTAAAGATGGTGGTCGTACTGGCTGGGGTCAACTGATCGAGGTACCGTACAAGTCTGATAAATTTGGCCTGGGATTTAGCTCTGAAAAGGTAGTCAAAGATCAGATTAATGCTGTAGAAGATGCTGATAGCGATTGCGACTTGGATAGCTGGATTTTCCCAACAATTGGCGACGGACTCAATAATTGGAAGGCTGAAGACACTATCCCGATTTCCTTTAGTCAGGAGTAATTGTTATTGCTTATTTTAGTGTTTCAAATTTTGTAATTTTTATTGAACTTCTTAAAGCATTGTGTCTATGCCCGGGGCACAATAGCTAATTTGTTAAGGGTTTTTGTCATTTTCATAAGCATATTCACATTCAATAAATCAATGGACTTTTTGCATTCAAATATTGCGCTCTTTATCTTTCCTGTCATCTTTCAAACAAGCTATGCTTTCTTACACACACTCACGTAACAAATTGCAGATCCATATCCACTCTGGATCCTGTTGATAATAATTCTGCTACTGTTCATTATGACTTTGAAAATCCGATCTACCAAGCCGAGGATGGAAGTGAGGAAGATTGTGAAGTACCTGGAGAACTTGCCAGACTGTTACTGCAAGAAGAAAAGACTATACAGCCGCATGAGGAATCAATTGAAATTGTAAATTTGGGTACTGAAGTAGACAAGAAAGAAGTCAAAATAGGAGCAGGTTTGGAAAATAGTGTCAAAGAAAGATTGATTCAGATGTTACATGACTATAAAGAGATTTTTGCTTGGTCTTATGAAGACATGCCAGGACTGGATACTGATATAGTAGTGCATCGTTTGCCAATGAAGGAAGATTGTCATCCTGTTAAGCAAAAGGTTCGTCGCATGCGTCCTGAAATGTCTGAGAAAATCAAAGCCAAGGTTATGAAACAATTTGATGCAGGTTTCCTGGCTGTTACTTCTTATCCTCAATGGGTTGCTAATGTGGTACCAGTGCCAAAGAAGGATGGTAAGGTGCGAACGTGTGTAGATTACAGAGATTTGAATAAAGCGAGTCCCAAAGATGACTTTCCACTTCCGCACATTGATGTTCTGGTAGATAACACCGCTCAACATAAGGTATTCTCATTCATGGATGGATTCTCAGGTTATAACCAGATTAAGATGGCAACTGAAGACATGGAGAAAACTACGTTTGTGACGCAATGGGGCACTTTCTGTTACAAAGTAATGCCATTCGGTTTAAAGAATGCAGGGGCAACATACCAGCGTGCTATGGTGGTTTTGTTCCATGATATGATCCACCATGAAATAGAGGTATATGTGGATGACATGATAGCCAGATCTCATACTGAAGAAGAACATCTCGATCATTTATACAAACTGTTTGAGAGGTTGAAGAAATACAAGTTGAGATTGAACCCGAACAAATGCACCTTTGGAGTAAGATCCGGTAAACTTTTGGGCTTTATTGTCAGTGGTAAAGGAATTGAGGTTGACCCAGCTAAGGTGAGAGCTATTCAAGAAATGCCGGTTCCCCGTACAGATAAAGAAGTCAGAGGTTTCTTGGGACGTTTGAATTACATTGCCCGATTTATCTCTCATTTGACTGCTACTTGCAAACCCATCTTCAAATTACTGAGGAAAAATCAAGAGATGATATGGAATGATGAATGTCAAGAAGCTTTTGACAAGATCAAGAAGTATCTCCAAGCACCTCCAATTCTGATGCCACCAGTTGAAGGAAAACCTCTAATCATGTATTTGACCGTGTTAGAAAATTCAATGGGGTGTGTGTTGGGGCAACATGACGAGTCTGGTCGAAAAGAGCATGCCATATACTACCTTAGCAAAAAGTTTACCGACTGTGAAACAAGATACTCACTGCTCGAGAAAACTTGATGTGCTTTGGCTTGGGCTGCTCGCCGACTAAGACAGTATATGTTGAATCATACCACTTTATTGATTTCTAAGATGGATCCTATCAAATATATATTTGAGAAACCTGCCCTCTCCGGAAGAATAGCAAGATGGAAGATGATTTTAACAGAGTATGATATCCAATATACTACTCAGAAAGCAATCAAAGGAAGCGTGTTAGCTGATCATTTGGCTCATCAAGCAGTTGATGATTACCAATCTATGAATTTTGAGTTCCCAGATGAGGATGTCATGCTTGTTACTGATTATGAAGAACCTGGACCAGATGAAGGACCCGAACTGGGATCCCGATGGACTATAGTTTTTGATGGATCGTCTAATGCATTGGGCAATGGTGTTGGTGTTGTAATTATTTCTCCCAGGGGTTGCCATACGCCTTTCACTGCTAGACTATGTTTTGACTGTACCAACAATATGGCGGAGTATGAAGCATGTATTTTGGGACTCAGAGCTGCTATAGACCTGAGAATCAAGTTTTTGAGTGTGTACGGAGACTCAGCCTTAGTAATCAGTCAGATCAAGGGAGAATGGAACACTAAACATCCGAATCTCATCCCTTATCGAGAGCGGGTGTTAACATTAATTCCATACTTTGAAGAGATTACATTCGAACATATTCCACGAGAAGAGAATCAGTTGACAGACGCATTGGCTACCATGTCATCTATGTTCAGAGTCAGATGGGATGATGAAGCTCCCATAATCACCATTGAACGATTAGAGGAACCAGCGTATTGTTATGAACTTAATACCGATGAAGTAGAAAAGAAACCTTGGTTCCACGAAGTAAAAAGATATTTAGAAACTCAGGAATACCCCGAAGGGGCATCCATCAATGACAGAAAATTTCTGAGGAAGTTCTCCGCTAAATTCTTTTTGAGTAATGGAGTATTATACAAACGTAATCATGATTCGACTTTGCTTCGCTGTGTGGATAAAAGGGAAGCAGAAAAGATTATGGAAGACATACATGACGGAATTTTTGGGACTCATTCTAGTGGACATACGATGGCCAAGAAGATTCTGAGATCAGGGTATTATTGGTCTACCATGGAAGCTGATTGCCACCATCACTCCAGAACTTGTCACAAGTGCCAGATCTATGCGGACAAAGTACATATACCTCCTACTCCATTGAACGTGTTGACAGCACCTTGGCCCTTTGCAATGTGGGGCATTGATATGATTGGAGAGATTAAACCTACTGCTTCTAATGGACATCGTTTCATCCTTGTTGCTATTGATTACTTTACAAAGTGGGTAGAGGCAGCCTCATTTGCTTCTGTCACCAAGAATGTGGTGGCACGGTTCATCAAGAATAGTCTCATTTGTCGGTATGGCATCCCTGAAAGAGTTATTACAGACAATGGTACCAATTTGAATAACAAGATGATTACTGAACTCTGCACGCAGTTCAAAATAAAACACCACAACTCTTCTCCATACCGGCCAAAGATGAATGGCGCCGTAGAAGCTGCCAATAAGAATATTAAGAAGATCATACAAAAGATGCCAGTAACATACAAAGACTGGCATGAGATGTTACCCTTTGCTCTTCATGGTTATCGCACTTCAGTGCGCACTTCGACAGGGGCAACTCCTTTCTCTTTAGTCTACGAAATGGAAGCCATTTTACCAGTGGAAGTTCAGATTCCCTCCCTAAGAATTATGAAAGAAGCGGGCTTAGAGGAAGATGAATGGATTCAGACTCGGCTCGATCAGATAAATTTGATTGATGAAATCGCGGCTGTTTGTCACGGACAAATATATTAGAAGCGCATGACCCAGGCGTTTAATAAAAGAGTCAAGAGACAGGTATATCAAATTGGCGACTTGGTAATAAAGCGTATCATCCTACCACAAGGTGATCCCAGAGGAAAATGGACTCCCACATACGAAGGGCCATTTGTATTTAAGAAGGTATTCTCTGGTGGAGCCATGATGCTTGCTACAATAGATGGCGAAGACTTCCCACATCCTGTGAACGCAGACATAGTTAAAAAATACTACGCATAAAAGAGACCCGCTAGGTCGACGTATCTAGGCAAAAGTAAGGGCATCCCGGCGAACCAAAAGGGTTCGAGCAAAAATTAGGGATAAAACATATAAAAATGTACACCCGGCAAGTCGAAAACCTGAAAAGGCGGCTTGGGCCAAAAAGGGTATCCTGGTGGACTGAAAACCTGAAAAGGCGGTCCAGGCAAAAGTTAGGGATTAAAGCGTATGACTATGTCCCGTTCTCGATCACCTTCATCCAAGTTCAAGGGACTGAACAAGCCAATCACTTCTATCCGACAGCAGGAGATGAGAGGCTTGAAGACATAATGACAGTAGCGGAATTAAAACCAATAGGACTTTTTCTTCATAGCTTTTTCTTTGTCCTCTTGACAATTTCCTCTTACTAGGATTTCTGTCTCCTTGTACTCAAATTGCCTATTTATAGGCCCTCTTTCAAAATCAATACAATTTTATTTCCAAAAAGATGCTTTTGTTTTACTTTCTCTGTTTTGTTTGCGTAAACGTCCATTGATTTAATTTGAATTAATATATGCATTTGAATATGATCGATGTTTACCGAAAATACATGCATAAAACGGAAATAGCAATTACTAAAAGACTTTAGGGTCGAGGATAAAGTCTAACCATGCTTTCCAATGAATCCGGTTGCTAATCCTATTCCCCAGCAAAAACCAGTTATTTCCCAGAAGAAATTGGCATCACTAGACAGACTGGTCATCTCTTCCATCCCCAGCCAGGCTCTGTTGAATGTTTCTACCATCAGACAGAAATCAAGTATCCCCAACCGGAATCTCGGGATTTATTTTCCCCTGGCAGAACTTCTCAGACGCATAATTCATTCATTACATCATTTCCCAGCATATGCATGCATATAATGTTCGCATTTATTCTCGAAAGCATAACACATCTCATGCATCATGACATGGCATGAAGCTAACTTTATTTTTCAGGTTAATTATCCTCCTGATACAGTCAAAATAAAGATCCATTCAGACGGATACTCTTATTGATTACATTCAAGGTTCAGATACATCTTTCAGATATACTCCATGTCAACATTCATTCTGACATTCATTCTGACATCCTCCTAATGATGGCATCTTTAAGCCCATCCCAGACATTTATTACAAATACAACATATACAAATATTATCAGATATAGCCTAACGTACGGTTTATTCTGATTCAGCCCAACATATGATTTCTTCAACTACTCCAATACGGTCTAGCGTACGACCCATTTGGATGTTCATCCCCTCAGATACTACCTAGCGTACGGTACATTCCGAGGTGTAGTCTAACGTACAACTACTTTTGTCAGATACAGCCTAACGTATGGCTCATTCTGCAACACAGATACGATCTAGCGTACGATCCATTTTGATTCTCTTCGTCAGATACAGCCTAACGTACGACTCATTCTGCAACTCAGATGCGATCTAGCGTACGATCCATTCTGATTCTTACTTCGTCAGATATAGCCTAACGTACGGCTCATTCTGCAACTCAGATACGATCTAACGTACGATCTATTCTGATCTTTTTTTCCTCAGTGAAGTCGACAGCCTAATGGATGGCTCACTATACGGTCTAACGTACGACCCGGTGCGGCACCCATGTCTTCAAATGTGGTCTGATGTATGACGCACTCTGAAGCTCTCATCATCAAACTTCCTGGATGGCATCTTTAAGCCCATCTCCATCAAGACTAACTTTTAATCAACAAGTGCAAAATTTTGGGGCATTCTGAGTGTTCAATAATCTTCCACCTCCAGACCACGAATGGCGTACATACCATTCTAACTCTCTCGGTTTAAGAATATTGAACAGGGGCAGCTGTCATACCCCAAAATTTGCCCGTTAATCTTTTAGGACATTTTTTAAGGCACTCCAACTCATTTTTCAAGACATTGACCTTAAAGGAACAAAGGCCCATCACACAGGTGGCCCAATCCAGAAAAGGACTTAAACTGGCATACTCGCTAGGCGAGCAAATCCTTCGCCTAGCGAACCCTTCGCTGCACCACTCGCCTAGCGAAGCTTGCGGATACCAGAAATTTTGGGCTTCATTCTGAGCCCATCAGGTCACAAAAACTATTATAAATACCAAGACCTCATTCAGAAAAAGGGGACAGACATACATAGATAGACGGGGACCGACGGAGACGAAAACCCATACCGACAGCAAACCCTGGAGGCTAACCAAGAGAATTCAGAGCAACCCTAAAGGAAACCCTGAAGGAAACTCATCTGCACAAATGGTTACCTCCGCCCAACTCAATCCGGCACCAACCCTAAGAGTGATCTGCCAATTCAACGGTGCAATTCAATTGCAAACAGGTTTGCCTTACTACTACCGCTTTATGCTCCCAATTTACATGTGACATAATGATTGAATTTATAAAAATATCTTAGTTTTTGCATGTGGATTTAAGTATGCATGGATGCCTTGAATGTTTAACCATGTAATTTCTGTAATGGATGCCATAAGGTTTGGAGCTTGCTGAAATCGTACTGTTATTAAAATCAAAACCCGTAGCCGTTCGCTAGCACATCGCTAAGCGAACATGTAGCGAGCGCTCGCCAAGCCTTCGCTAGGTGAAGCAGTAGCGAACGTGACAGTCGCTGATTTTTTTTCTATTATGTTCTGTGTTTATCTGACATGTCCTATCATACCTGTGTATTATTTGCCTGACATTATTACTGTTGCGATTCCTTTGTTCGGTGCAACTATTGATTGCACCGCATTTGGTATTCTGACCTATTTGCTAAATTTTGTGAGGGCTCACATGTTCCCGAAGAAGGTAGCTTGCTAGGTATTCCACTTTATTTGTGGGATACCCTTGTGGAGATCCATCCTAATTACCTAACTGATTACAAATGTTGCCTTTGAATACATAATCTTGGCCCTCTCTTTGTTGCCTTACGGTATTACGGTCATGTCCCGCGAATGTGGGGATACACTTAGCAAAGACCCTTCGATTAAATCATCATGTCCCTACAAGATAAATCATAGTCCCTCGGATGTTGCCTTCGAATATATGGTTTTGTCCCTCGATGACCCTTCGTTGTAGCCTACGGTTAAATGATGATCGTCCCTTCGAATGCTAAGGTATCCTTACAAATGTTGCCTTCAATGACCAATCGATGACCCTACGATGTCCCTTTACATCCAAAGGATAAGACTACTTACTTCTCAATAGTAAGGACAGTTTTACCCTCATAAGGATAGGAAATACCCATAAAGACCTTGGGTAGGTATAACTCTTAAATGCTTACTCACAACTTAAAATACTTTTCACACCTCACACTTTGCAAAACATTTATTAGAAAATCACCACTTGGTATACATTCGCACTAGAATCATTGCTGAGTTATATTTTTCTAAACAACTTTCAAAATTAAACGAGATAAACACTTTGTATACATTCGTACAAGAATCATTACAAAGTTAAATTCTCTTTTCAAAATATTTTCTAAACACTTCTCAAACACTTTTTCAAACAAGGAAAACATAAGTGATTAAGCAATTAAGAGCCCATGGATAACCATGGATACAAAGGATGCTAATACCTTCCCTTTGCATAATGTACCTCCCGAACCCAAAATCTAATCAAGGTCTTTCCTGTTCTTTTCCGCCTTTCCTTATTGGATAAAAGAAAAGTCGGTGGCGACTCTTGCTATCCGCGACATTTTCTTTCCAAAGCAAAAACACCCAAAGTCAGTTCACCGTACGACAAAAGATGATTGGCTAAGGAATCTAGCTTTAAAACTCCGCTAATGATACTGAATTTCAAGCTCGAAAATTTAAAAAATATTGAGTGATTCCTTTGGTGAGGGTTATGGTTTCAGTGCAGCAGCATATGGGATCTCCAAAAGGTTCTGAAATGAAGCTCATGAAGTGTTTATTTATAGCTGAATGTGGCTGATCACACACTTTGCTCATGTGCATGGGATTTGAATTTTGGATTGCATGGGCCTTTGTGGACGTGTGGAAGGCCCATGGATAGCTGAAGCAATTTGCTGAGTTCACATAGAAGGCATTTGGACGTGCACATGAAGTGGGAAATGCTTGCATACCAAGTTATAACATAAAATATCCAAAATGCACATAAATGAAAATAAATTCAAAACTCACAAATGGTAGACCCCAAGGACTATTGTGAGTAATGGTTGGAAAGCTCTTGGAATAAGGAACAAAAGTCATGTTGGGAAAAAAATCATTTGGCATGTGCAAATTGATCAAAACTGGCCTGGAAAATTCAAGTACAAAACATGTTCAAATCATTTTGAAAAAGTTAGCCAAAAGCAAGCTTAATCAAACCCATCTGTCCTCATGATACATGCTTCAAATGAAAACATCTCCAACATCAAAGTTGTAGAACTTTTCAAGATGGTCAATATAGACTCAAAGTTTGCACCATTTGAATTTTCTATGACAAAGTTATGGGCATTTGAAGTTGGGTACTTTTTAAAATTCAATGAATTAGGTCCAAGATGACCTATAATGCTTTGCATTATCAGATGTATTTATTTTAGGATTATGAAGTTTTTTACAACATAAAATATTAATTAGACATATCAAGATTTCCAATTCCTTTGGTATCACCCAAAAATCATAAAAATTAAGGAAGTTATACACTTGGTAAGTTGACCCAAAATTAGGGTTTCAGTCAAAATGACCTATAATGTTTTGAGATTAATGATGACCTTAAAAGTTTCAAATGGATTTTTGATGAACATGAAAGTTGTTCATATGGTTCTTAAGAACATAGTTTCTCTTGGGGTCATCTTCATTTGACAAACACATCAAACATTATATCTCATTGCACCTCAGTTTAGTCAGATGACTTGACTGGTCAACTTTTCAAGGCCAAACTTCCAATCTTGATGAATAAATGATTGAGGGGCCTCAAATAGGCTCATATATGCATAAAATTATAAATGAAAGAACTTCCCTTGATTAAATTTGATCAGAGGTTGAGATTGCTTCATGGGCAAGGCACGGTCAAAGCACAATGAAATTAGGGTTTCCTTGGGAAATAATCTTCAAGCCCTTTGGGTTATCTTGGCAAATTGAGATACTTGGGAGACATATATGATGATTAGGAACTTTGTGGACCATTTTCATGATTTTTCTCTTCTTCATTTAGCCATTGTATTGGGCTTAGGAGCCACCTAGGAGCATTGTGGAGCACATGATCACTTGAGCTTCAAAACAAAAAGAGTTAGTGACATATTTTTGTGCTTTTGGTTAGTAATCAAATAAGGAATGCAATAACATACAATACAGGCATGCTTGGTGATCTCAAATCACTAAAACAAGTCCCAACCCTAGGGTTAAGGAGCCAAACACGCTATGATCCTTGAGGCAATGCACTTGTGCAATAACATGATGCCATGAGGGATCTTAGGGTCAAAATTAGGGTCTTACAGATGCCCCTATTTAAGGTCATTCTAGTTGGAGATATGAATGTTAAAATCTTCGTCTCGACGAGATAGAATGAGCTTAAATAATAACAAAGAAAAAAAATTTGGTCCCTAAGAGACCTCATGATGCAAATGTTGCGTGCAAAATAAAATCTTCATGGTGAATAATTGCCACAAAGGAAAAGAAATCGGGAGAAACTGACGACCCATAGGAGTAACACACTCACTAGGGAGACAAAGACTCTGGGGGAAATAAGGTAAAAATGCGTGAGCAGGTCACGACTTGAAAACTTGCTGGGAGACACGAAGGGATTCCATGAAAATAAATCGATGGAAAGACTCGAGCTGACGCAAAGATGCATGTATTGGGGAATATGCCAATACAACAAAACTATCCACAAAGGATACATCGGATAAAACATCCGGACTCAGACGGGGATGTCCACACAGGACTCAACTGAGAAAGAAACAACGAGATATTACCGATTACTTGCAATGTGTCAGAGTTAATACAAGATCATTGTATTGAAATGGTTCATTCAATGCTTGGTTTATTGCTTCTCATATCAGCTAGGCAGTAGGAGAGAACAAATGGGGGGTGTTACATGCAAAAGACATTTTGACGCTCAAATCAGTCAATGGTTGAGATAAGGAAGGAATGATTGCTAGGTTTTCCATGTGTGTACCTAATTTTACGTATGACCTCTCATTTTGATAACTCCCTTTAATTGGTCCAGTTCTACTTTTGCCTAAATCTTGGCAGGAACGTAGTTAAATATTTTATTTGGGTATGGTGGGTGTATAGGGGTCGTGAGGTGGTTGAGGGTAACCGATGTGTTGTAACAAGTTTCACATATATGTTGTAATAAGTTTCACATAATGTTTTGGAGTTTCCATATTATATTATTATATTATTGTTGTATTCTTTATTTTCTTCATGCTAGTTATTCCCAAGAAGTGGTATCGGAGATTTTGGTTCGATTCAATGGTATGAGTTCTAAGTATTCTATATGGTTACTGGTTTGTATGATCTTCCACATTAGAAAAGAAGAGTGGTGTTGCTAAGTTGCAGTCACAAGTTCCAACATGCAAAAGATCTAAAATTATCCTATATTGGCGAACAAACACATAATTTATGACGAAGACAATTGTATTAATATAACATATTACAAGAGTGTAAGGGATATGAAAGTTAGGGATTAAGAAAATAAAAATCAATATTTGTATCCTCTTAGAAAGTATGGAAATCATAAAAATAATCAAATAAAACATTCATGAAGTTGCATGTTGCATGTCTCTGCCTCACAAGTTAAAAGTTTTGATTGCTTGTCTATAAGTTTTTGGTTTTATTTAGCTATTGAGTATCCTCATTGATTGCGAATTTATGGATTGACTTTTAAATCCATTTTTTGCATGCATAAATCAAAGTGTCTAATTATAGTTTAAGCAAAATGATTTAAGTCAATCTATTGAGTTTTTTTTGGATAAAGGATTATGTTTGAGAATGGTTTAATTCATGACTATAGTAGAATCTAAAAAATCTTTATAAATTTTGTAAAATTGAGATTCTTCTAATATGATTCAAATCACATTATTTATCTGACTCGAATGAGACTCACGTGTAGCTTAAGAATCATTTTCCAGTTTTCATAATTCGAATCATAACACTCTCACCCATATAACAAGAATGCTTGATTTGAATCAAATTGAATTGAGAAACTTCTTGTTTTGCTTATGGAACTCTTATTCGAATCACCATTTTTTCTGACTTAAATCATATGATTTGAATCATAGTTTTTATGACTCGAATTACACAAATGGTTTTCATGTAGTTTTTTCTTCTTGATTCAAATAACTTGGTTTTCTAACTCCAATCATAGCTCTTGCTTATGACTCGAATCATACACCATTTTCGCTCAATTTCGTGCTAGATCTCTAGCACATATAAATAGCAGTTTCCCTCAAAATATTTTGTAATGTTAGAAAACATACACTTCCAATATTGATTTGAAAACGTATAACTCACTTATTCTCTCATTTTCAAAAAGAATTTTGAATCTTTCTTGACTGCTTGAAAATGATTTCTTTCATATTCTACCTCATTTTAATTCCATTTCTGTGTGGATTTAAATCTCATCTTTGGAGATCTTTGTAAGTTAAGGATATTTTGTTATTATGTTTAATGTCTCTTTGAAGAATTTTTTTAATATTTTAAAGGTTTGTACGGTGTGTGGAGTTATGATTGATTTTGACAAGTCTAGTGGAAAACGAAACAGGTGCTTTTCTCCAAATTTACTTTGGAAGTGCTATCTGGAAGCCCATGGACAAGGTGGGAGTTCTTCTAAGTCTTAGGACATACCAACGCTCAAGATACCGGTAGGGTCAAGGAAAGATCGTTGCAGAACTGAGACTTTGGAGCATGACTGTAGGGGCTTGAAGATTAAAGACGATTTTGCATAATTCAATTCGGATAGTGTGTACAAGTCAAGGGATTCAGATAGAACATTTTTTATATTTTTAGAATTATTTGGATATTGTGGTTTTACTAAAACTCATGTAATTTGTCACAAACTATATTGGAAAACCAAAAAAAAAAATCAATGGAAAACCTTTAGAGAATGGATTAAGCTTAACAAGGGCGATAGTTTGACCACTATAAATCTTGCGTACACTTCTCTCTCTCTCTCTCTCTCTCTCTCTCTCTCTCTCTCTCTCTCTCTCTCTCTCTCTCTCTCTCTCTCTCTCTCTCTCTCTATATATATATATATATATATATATATATATATATATATATAATATATATATATATATATATAAAAGTCAGGATCAAATTACATCAATGTGTCAAACTTAGTAACATGACACCTCCGATAACTCTTCACCCTATGCCTGTATAATAAAATACACTGTCGGATTGAAAGCTATTATCATATAGATTATGCCTATAAAATTTCACATCAATCAAAAATCATTTGATATGTTTAAGAGAATGATGAAAAACTTAACGGTTTTCAAGAAAAGTATCATGTTAACGTGGGATGAACTTGATAATGAAGAAGAAGATGATGAAAATAAAGAAAAAGCTAATCTTGCTTTGGTGGCTTCAACAGTCTCAGACTCAGAATCGAAAGTTGATTCTGACTCAAATTTAGAGGATGTCGATGAGGTACTCTCTAAACTTACTAGATCTTATTTAATTACTTTTTGTCAAGATCTTATAGACAGATGCCAGCAGAAAGCCAGACACGTGAGAATATTGAAAAAGCAATATGATATTTTTAAAGATGAACTAAAAGAATCTCAAAAGAAAATTGAAATTCTTGAAAGAGATCAGACTGCTCAAGTAAATAAAGTGTATGATAAACCTTTGAGTGAGTATGAAATGTCTCTTCAAGAATTTATCATAACTGGTTTTGAAAGAAACAAAATTGCTTCCTTGATCTATGAAATTAGTAAAAGCAAAGGAAAAGGTCTTAATTATCACAAAAAACTTTTTAATCCAAGAACTAAAACAGGGATTAAACCATTAGACCCTTCTTTTTCAAGCTCTGCTAAAAAAGGGTTATACTCTCAGTTTGTGCCTGCTGTTAGTACTAAGGTTCTAAACCAAACAGAACCTATAATTGTAGAGTCAGAGGTTCTAAAGAAATCAGAACCTGAGACCTCAAAGTTAAGGATTCTAAAGAAGATAAAACCTAAGATATCTAGTTACAAGGTTCTAAAAGGTCAAGAACCTAAGAATAAGGATTATTCAAGACAATAAACTTTTATATCTAAACTCTTGAATAATCCAAAGCCTTTATACAAAGAAAATACTCAAAATAAGAGGAAGCCCATTAAAACTAACCTCAAAGGATCCATAAGAGTATGGGTACCAAAGAGTGACATTTTTTTTTGCTGCAGGTATGCTAAAAGGGAAAAACAAAGCAACAATATCAACTTCAGGACAATGTATGCTTATAACTTATAACAACAGAAAATCCTATGTTCCAAATTTCATCTTAGAAGGAGGAAGAAAATGTGGAATTTGGAAGAAACCAATAAGAAATTATCACTGGTACTGGAAGGACTAAAGTTAATAAATCAGAAGCTGACGAGTATTGTTCGAACAATGTAGTTCCTCAAGAACAATCTCAATAGCATGTCAAAAGCTGCACAAAGAAAGGTATATGTGTTTTTATGCAACGATTTCTAATCCTGACATTTTAAATATCAGTCAGAAGAGCTTCATATTTATGAAACAAGATTACACTTCACTATAATAATTCTAATTCTATCAGAATGGAAAAGAATCTTATTCTATATCATAGTAAATCATCTTAATCTTTTAAAATCTATGCTTACATCTGATTAGAGAAGCAGAGTCTGATGATGTCCATAAGCTATTATGATTAGATCCTCTGAACCAACTTCTCATGAATAATAACCTCTTAAGCCCCTCAGCCTCTGAAACTCAGAATAAGGTTAACTACTTCTGATATGCACACAAGTGGATAAAACTTTTTTACTACCTTTGGCACATGTCCTCTTACATGTCATAAATCTAAAATGTCTTCTGACACATGGATTATAACTGTTGGGTAAAAACTCCTCAGATCATGATGATTTGTGTTAGTTATTGTGCTTCTCACCTCTTTTGTCTTTGTGTTCTATTTTGGTCAGGACTATTTTTTCACTCAAAACACTCTACTTATATCATACGCACACGTTTCTCTCTCCCACTTCCCACACTTTCATTTTCTCAAGCCTCCTCTGAAAAACAACCCTTTTCAAAAAGCAACCCTGGAAACCTTAAAGTTATCTTTGCAATGGCTCATTTATCATCTGCTCAACATGCACACATGATGGTTTGAATATGGCAAGAGTCTGACTATCAAACCCAAAACCATAAACATCTAGAAGGAGGATCTGAAGTTGATAGTATAATAAATTGTTGATTTTGAATCCTTAAATCAAAATGGGTATGATCTTTGGAGTTTCTTCATAGTACAAGAGTAGTCTTCATTTTTTGATATGCTGAATGGACCAACTTACCCTCATTTGGCAATGGATTTATGGGTTAGGGATGAAGTTTATGACAAACGTTTTGCGTCTATAGAATAAAATCTAATGTTACAGAATGAAAAATCCTTGAAAGAGAATAGTAGAGAGGAAATGGGTCTGAAGAAATTTGAATAAGTGGAGATTAGGTCAGCAGGGGATCGGTGTTAATGAAACCATCACTCAAAAGACTATTGCCAAGCTTCTGAAACTAACAAACATTATAATGTTTATATTTAACACAAAAGAAAACAATCCCGAAGCTGATGCCAATTAAAAGAAGTTTATTTGAGTTCTTTGAAGATACGTGTTCTTAAGACTTTGGAAAGTTCAAGAAAATGAAGAAAATTTCAAGCTTCTGTTCAAAATTCTCATTGGTTGTCTGATCCCTAGAGAAGGAAAAACTAATCAAATCTGATGGGATCACAAGCACTTCATTTTCTACTTGATAAATGAAGATAAAATCAATCGTCCTGCTTACATCTTCAACCATCTTTGTGATTCTCTCAAGGATAGCAATAAGCACAAAAATAAGAATGTGCCATATGCTAGACTTCTGTCTAAAACGTTTTATCAGGGTTGTCTGATTGATGCCCTTAAAAATGTTCTTGATAATGAGGATCCGAAGGAGATCCATGGGAACATTCTATATGCTTTTATTCTGGTCAACATGAAGCTTATGAAGAAGAGTTAAGTGGTGGTATCTAATGAGCCTTTTAGAGTTAGATGTACAAATACTGATTATCTTGAGGATTATACTGCCATTACCAATAAGGACAATCCTGATGTAATCAAAATATACCCGTTGATGTGCATAAATCTTCTAAAAAGAGAAAGATGTTTGCTTCAGATACTCAAAAGGAAGTTCATAAGCCTTCTAAGAAGAAGGTTGTGCAATAGAAGGAGATTGAGAAAGAAGATGAAGAAGTAATTGCATCCATTATCGTGATGCCCACTAAGAAAAAAAGATGAAGAACTCCTTAGAAGGTATCTTCCTCTTCTATCTCATTTGATATACCTATAACGAAGAAGAAATTAAGGAAGATGTTTGTTCCTGGAGAAATTGAAGAGGAAGAGGAAGAAGAGGAAGCTAGGGTATCCTTGACCAGAAGGAAAAAGGCTGCAGATGCTGAAGCCTAGAAAGTTGTGGAAGGAATTATTTTTATACAAGATCAATTGTTAGCATATGCTATGGTGGAACAAGTAGAAAAACATCTTGTAACCTCTAATGCTCTGTTGGAAGAAGTTGTTGTTGGAAGAAGTTGTTGTTGGAAGAGAAGTCCTGGAAACCGCTGAAGTTCAAGCTGTTAAAGTCATAGCTAGACTGAAGTCTGTTGATGGCGTCCCTGAAGCTGAAGCATGTATTGTTCGAGAATAAGTTGTATCAGAAGTTGGTACAAGCTTTTCTCCTGAAGCTGTTGGAGAAGATAATCTATCTACTCCAGATGCTATGAAGACTGGTATGATAGGTAGAAGTCTAAACTCTACCTTGGAAGATTATTTTGATTATACCACCTTAAACCACAAATCACCAACACCCCACCTAAACCATCTCCAAAACACAATTCATCACTTGTTGATCAATCAAAACCTGTGATGGATTTTTCTAACCCAACTCATATCATCCAGATTCTAATAAATGTTATGAATTTAGATAATTCTGAATATCTTGCTGGTGAATCCACTGATGTTCAGAAATAATTAACATACTTTTCTGCTTATGAACAAACAACCCCTTTGAAAACCATTCTTGAGACGTTTCCATTGGGAAAGCTTCTTCTCACTCTAAGTTAGAAGTTGATAAACCTGGGCTCATTACTCGTCTTAACCTCAAACATATGACTATTAAACCTTTTTTCAACATACCTCTTTAAGATATCCCTCTTCAAACCTCCCCCTTCAAGATCTACAAACCGACCAAGCATGTTCTGCGGAAGCAACCTCTAAACATAATAACTTTTCTGTTCAATCTTAAGTTGAACATGTAACCCTAGGTCAAGCAAAAACTCAACCATCACCTCAACCATCACCTCAACCAACACCCCAACCATCACCTAAATCTTCACCTTAAAAAGAACCCAGTCATGTTCAGACTAAATATCAAGTTCAAGGTACATCTGAATCGTATATTAATACTGAATAAATTGTTCAGAATCAATCCCAAGATCAAATTATATTTGAACCTTATATTGAAAGTCAACAAGTCTCTTTTGACCAGCGTCATCCAGAAACTTCTCTAAGCCTAACTATCCAAGAAAACCAACCTTTTGGTCATCCACAAATAGACATTCCACCTTTTCTACCATATATCCAAGCCAATCTAGTAGAAATCAAAATTGTTTTTCTTAATAGAGTGCTGAATATGGTTGTTAAGAGAAGCACAACTTCTGACCCAATAGCTTAAGCTGCTAAGTGGGATTCTCTCACAACTTATGTTGTATCAGTCTTTCAGAATCTGAAGTCTGTCTCTTTAGAGTATGTTGCCTCTATCGATAAGAGACAAGAGCTTATGGAGGAAAAATTGGCCTCTGTTGTTGCTAATTAAAAAGTTATGGCTATCAAGCAAACAAAGATCTGTGATATGATTAAGGCTATGGATGCTAGACAAGTTATCATGGGAGCATATCTGAAAGCAGTTCTGTAGCTTTGAAGAAACCTTAGGCTCTAGGATTTAGTCACCCTATGTTTTTATCTGTTCTAAAGTTTTTGCATCTCATCTTTTTCTTGATTAATGAAAAGCATTTATTTAGTATCTTTTTTGTTCTTTTATTTATCTTTTTGTTGATGACAAAAGGGGGAGAGATATAAAGTATTTAAGCACCTGAATCTGATGGTTATTTCACTACTACTTAATATAATTTATGAAATTATTGTGCTTCTAAGGATAAATTTAATTAACATGGATAGGACTTAGGTGGAGATTACAACCCTCACTCTCTGGACTATAAGACTCATAAGGAGTTTACAAACCTCAGACTTTGAAGTTAACATGTTAATTAAAGGAATTTAATTTACTTCGATATGAGTTAGGGGGAGCTTACAAACCTTACCTTCAGGACTATCAGACTCAGGGAGCTTACAAAACTATGATCCAGAAGTCAACAAGTTAATTAAATCAACAACCATTATTCTTAAGTACTATTGTTTGTCATCATCAAAAAAGGGGAGATTATTAGAACAAAATTGTTTAATACCATATTCCCTGGGTTTTGATGATAACAAAGTATTTAAAGAACAAATGGGTATACTAACATCTGTTCAAGAAATGCTAACAATTAGGTTTTGATTATAACAAAGTATTTACATGAATATATCATTTACGATAGTTGAAGAAATGCTTGAGAAATCTGAAGACCAGACTCTGACTTTAAAGACAACTTTTGAAGACTATGCCACTGATGGAGATCCAGACTCTAAAGAAGTCAACTCTGAAGAAATTCATCCTCTGGTGACCCAAAATATAAAGCTTCAAAAGCCAAAGAAGAGGACTCTGATGTGATGAAACTCTAAAGAGTGAAGTTTGAAAGAAGGTCAACCTCTAGAATAGAAGCTCTTCTACCAAGGCAAATATGACATATTCAAAACCTTTTTGATCATGTGAATACTTAAGGAAAAATATCTTCTTTGATGCCTAAGCCTCAACAGATCATTCCACTTGCAGAAAGGTGTTTTCTTGATGTGTCTAATCAAATCCAAAGGTTAACCAACCTTTTGGTGAAATTCTTCAACATCTCTTTTCTCTCTTCTCTATGTAAGGAACTGCAGACCTAAGAAGAAGACTACAGTAATGCAGTAAACCACAAGACTTTATTCATGGACATTTAAAGAGAAACTACTATGTCAATGTTACAAGACTTGGAACATCTTAAATTTGTGTATATTTTAGAAGCTTTTAAGTCTTAGAGTCTTTCTAAGTTGTATTTTTTTACACCTCTAATTGTATAATAACTGTGTAATTATTACCCAAAAGTATCTTGCTATAGTGCTTGAGAATTTGAAGTATCTTGCTATAGTGTTTGAGAATTTGAAGTCTTTGGCTTGTGTGCTAGAGCAAGGAAGTCTCAGACGTATGTGTTTGAGCAAGAAATTATTGAGCTTGCGGGCTTGAGAAAAGAAGTCTCAAACTTGTATGTTTGAGCAAGGAAGTCTCTTACTGTGTGCTTGAACATTTGTAATCAATTTTGGTTATAGTCGAAATCCCTTGGAAGTACAAGAAGATTGGACTACTCTCAAGTTGTGAGAGGAACCATAATAAACTACTTATGTTCTTGATTTTAATTTCCTGTTGCCAACTCTGATCATCCAAATCAAATTCTAGTTCAGAATCTGATAAGGTCTTTCAGAAGTCAAACATAGTTTTAGAGTACGACTCTGAACCTTATGTTCAGACTCTGATAAGAAATCATCAGAAGCGGAAGTTGTCAAGGCTTAAAAGAATAAAAAGTCAACATAATTCAACCCCCCTTATTAAGATTATCTCATCTTCAAGATCATAATCTTCATCTTCATGGGGAGTCACTTCAGGTTGAATATCATTAACAATGACTTTTATGAATCTCATAGATTTTGTGTGCTTTTTAAACATTATATACACCTTGCTATTAAAGGAACACCCCATAAATATACCTTCATCACCACTTACCACGTCTTCACCCAATGTCTCAAAATCTTTCATAGCATCTCGAATGACAACTTGAGAAAATGAAACACTAGCATCCTTTGGATTCAGAACTTGATTAAGGCTAATCACACCCTCTCTGGTAGTGGATGTAGCGTTATTTCATGTAGTCCTTTAACCTCATACCTAGGAACCTTAAGAATATGGCTTCTTACAGGCTTATACATAAGAAGGACATCAAGAACATTTCCAGCAGCTGGATCATACTCATCAAAATATGGAATAATGCAAAAAACAATGCTTGGGACATGTTTCTCAATAAACAATTTATAACTGAAATTCAACAGACTAGAAGGAGCACTTATTTCATCTTTAGCAAACACAATATCCTGATTTTTATTAATCAAAATCCATAAATAAGAGAAGGAAAACCAATAAGTAGTTCTATGAATAATGCATAACTTTTGCCATTACTTGAAAGGTATGATCCTTCCTTTCGAAAATCCCTATTGGTTGGGGAGAGATGGGAGTAGAAAACTCATGTGACATCTCTTTAGTGAAGGTTGAGAAAAATAATAAAGGGGGTTTGAATTGTTTTGGAAATAATTTTTTTTTCACAAATCAGACACACACAGAATAAAAGGAAATGACACAGAATTTTATACTAGTTCGCTTGAAATTCAAAGCTACTCTAGTCCACCCGACCAAGGTGATTTCGCCTTCAAAAAGGACTTAATCCACTAATATTGAAAGATGACACAACCAAACGTCAAAGAGAATAATCTCTAAGCCCTCTCAAGTATTCAGACTGCGCAAAGTCACTTGAGGAAGTAGTTCAAGCAAGAGTTTAGATTGTAATGTAAAGTGCTTCTAACAAAAAGCAAATATTACAGAATTATAAGAACAATAGCTTTTCACGTAAGAGCAACAACTCATGAAAAATGAGAGAGGATGAATGAGATTTCTTGTGTGTCTCAGGTGTGTCTTCTTGTGATGTATTTCGTCCTTTATATAGTCGTTGTGAATGACCATTGGAGTGATGACAGGATCTTGGTTATTGAAGAATGTTTAATGTCATTACTCTCCTTGTTTCTTTCTAAAACAGTTTTGCACGCCTTATTATTCCCTTCTTGAAATGCTTTCTTTCCACATTAAGATTTCTTTTCGGTTACGCGTTATGGACTGGTGAGTCTATGTCAGAGTCTTCATATATCAGAGTTTGTCTTCAGAAGATGATTATGTATAACCCCATCAGAGCTTCTCAATGCTCAAGACTTCTTTAGTATCAGAGTATGGATTCAGTAGTCTTTTATCAGAGCTTTTGACTTCTTAATGTTGCGCTGGTATCTGCGTTGATCAGAATCAGAACCTTTTGGACGCATCCTTTCTGAGTAGCATCTGATAATCGAATATTTTATATCTGATGTAATTTTCTATCTGATGTATGGTCAGAGTCCTGAACAAATGGTCAGAGTCCTGCACACTAAGAAAAGATCTCGTTAGAGTACCATCTTTGTTTCATCATTTGTTATCATCAAAATCTTAGAGATATATTGTAGAACCAACTTTGTTCTTATAATCTCCCCCTTTTTGATGATGAAAAAACAGTTCAGAGTAAAGATGAAACATTTAAAAAAAATCTTAGATCAGATAGTACAGTGGGCTCCCCCTGAGTTAGATCCTTGGATAGCTCAAAAGTTCTTACCGGACCTTCCTTGGTTTGGTGCTTTTAGCTACTTTCCTACATATCTTTAGTCATTGATTTAGTGATAGTTTATTGAAAATGTTTGTAGTGCTTGAGAGGAATTAGTTATGTTTTCATAAAAGCTGTTTTAGTTCTCCCCCTTTTTGTTAGAATAAAAAAGACATAGCAAAATGAAGTTGATATAGATAAGAAGGCATTTACAGATAAGCACATACGTTAGAAGGAAGAAAGCAAAGAGCAAACAACAAAACATAGAAAGTAACAAGCAAATAGCCTAGGTTCCTAAGGGTTTGGAGGCGGAGGCATCCTTTGGAGCAGCTGGGACATCATGTTCTTAATGTTAACATTTACAGAGTCCTGTTGATCCAGCCTGGCCCGAACTACCTGTTGTTCTTTCTGCAGTTCCTCTAGAGTCTTCAAGACCAGAGGAACGAACCCAGAGTTAGATTTCTCCCCCTGAGTGAGTTCATCAACGTTGGCTTTGGCAGTAGCTTCTTCAGCAATGCGAGCTGCTTCTTCAGCGTTGGCTTTGGCAGTAGCTTCTTTGCTTCAGCTTCTCTGATTCTCTAAAGTTCTTCTTGATGCGCTTTCTCTTCAGCTTCCTTCCTTTCCCGTTCCTCAGCTTCTCTGGCTAGGCGCTCTTGGAGTCTGATCCCAGCGTCTCTGATGAAGTCGTTGCGGACTTGTTCAGAGAGGCCTTTCAGCTTGAAGGCTTTAGAGGTCATCCAACTTATCACTCTGTTCTAGTGGATCCTTACAGCAGAGGGATCATCACTGATACCAGAGTTGATGGTCATAGACTTGACCTTCTCAACTAAAGACTCTGCAAAAACCTGGATTGCTTCTTTTAAGGTAGGAAGGGTAGTTTATGGTTCAGTGGCAGAGGTTGGGGAGGGTGAGAAGGGTGAGATAGGGGCACTTATATTAAGTGTGGGAGTTGTTGGATCAGCGGAAGTGATGGGTGGTGGTATGTCAGAGTGAGTCTGTGAGGATAGTTCAGGTTGTGGGGTTGGTTCAGATGGTGGTTGGGTTGGTTGTGGTTCAGAGTGTGTTTGAGGTGATTAAGATATGGTTGGATTTGGATGTTCCGGAGGAGGGGAAGTGACTTCAGGTTCAGGTGCAGGATGTGATGGCTGTTGAGAGGCCAGAGCACGGGCTTGGAGCTGAGCCAGAGTGGGGGATTGAGGGTCAAATGGTTCAGTATCAAAGGAGAGTTCATAGTAAGGTGGGGATTGAGGAGATGGTGATGATGATGGTGAGGTGGTTTCATTAAGCATTTCTGCTTCTAAAACTAGTAATGTTGTGGTGGCAAGGTTGAATTTCAGAGAAGGTGGGTTAGAAGATCTGGTGGTTGAGGGAGGAGTTTCAGCAGAGGTGTATATGGGAGTTGTTTGAGGAAGAGAAGAAGCAATTGGTTTAATTTTGATAGTGCGAGGGAGAGATACAGACTTACCTGGAGAGCCAACCAGAGGAACTAGGGGTCTTGATCCAGAGGATTCTCCCAGCTTAGCTTTCTTCGCCTTCTTGGACTTCTCAGAGGTCTCCCGCATCCTCTTCATGAAGTTAGGTGGATGCTCAGGAAGCCAATCCACTGTGAAGTCAGAGATATCCACCCCTTGATTGGAAAGGTCCTGTAGATAGTAGGCTACTACTTCTAGAGGGTCAATCTTGGAGGGTCCCTCTGATCTCTGAGTGCTTCCCAGGAGGTATCAAGTGTTGGTTTGGCTCTGACTTGATCGATGATTCCCATGCTCTTCAAATTCCGAGCGTTCAGAGGTCTTCTAGTGTCAATGTTGACATATTCCATGAGTCTGAGCTAAATCCGGTGGTCCACGAGGCCACTCTCGATCAATACATCAGATATCAGTCTTCCCAGAGGGATGTAATTCCTTGTCTTCATGTTATTTCTGCTGTCTTTAACTGAATCTCTGAGATACTTGAAGAGGAGTTCATGTAGACAGAGTTTCAGACCCTTGTGAATGCAGTACAAGATACACTTCTGATTTGTGTTGATGTAGTCAAAAGAGTTTGAAGCAGGACGATGATGGATGATGCCTAAGATGATCTTCAGCCAGACCCGGAGGTTCTGATGTAGCTCCTTGTTCTTGGAATACTTACCTTCAACACTCTGTTGGAAGATGGTAGGGTTTATTTCCTGGGACAAGTACTTTGCCTTAGGGTTTATGTTGTAGATGCGTCTTTCGCCTGTCTTCTCCATGTTCAGAAGAGAGGCAATAGATTTCTCAGTGATGACTATCTTGACTCCCAGAATGTAGGAGACAATGTATTGATCATCTGAGTCTGCGAAATGCCAGAACTCCTTCACCAGATTCGTGTACACAGGGCCATAGAGGCGTTGAAAGTTGGTTTCCCACCCTTGCATTTTCAGTTCTTCAGTGAGGTCGACGCCATTACGCTTCATGTTTTTGAAATCAACCAAAGATTCACATAGAACTTCAAGCTTATCAAAGGGAGTTGCTAGATGAATGTGGGGCTCATGATCAAGGATGTGGGGTTCCCTGTAGATTGGAGTTGAGACGACGCTGGTGGTTGCAGTAGTTTGTTGGCTAGAACTGGGTGCTTGCTCTATTGAGTTCATCTGTTGGGAGAAGTTGTAAACTGATTATTGTTGAGAATCCATGAAGAACAGTTGAAGATGATGATGAATGTTTGAAGAAGGAGATGAAGAACTGAGAGAGAGGGTTTTGTGAGGTCGTGAGTGTTAAAGTGTGCAAGTGTGGTTTGTGAAATGAATATATACACATTTAGAATGCATGCAAAACAAAAATAGAAAGTGAGTTTAACAGTTAAGAAATTGAATGCAGCGCGTTAACCAAGTAAGCACGTTTGGAGGAGAATGATCATAGCCCATGATGGAGGTCTAATCCCCAAATCAGCACACTTCTCGAGGAGATATCAAGAGTCTGTCTCTTGATTTCTGCTAGACCGCTGTCTAGAAGTTCCAAGGTTAGACGCAAGACGTACCTCGTGTTACTTTATCTGATCTTCAGGAATACCAAGGGGTTGGATCTTGAGGATTTATAACTCAGATGACTTCTAACTGGTAGTAACATCAGAGTCAGATACAGATTCCAGGTGTTTACTTCAGAGTCTTATTTTGCTATTTCAAAGGCAGATTTCATTCTGGACAATTTTGAATGTTTAGATTTTTCAAGATAAAAGAGAATCTATCTTTAGCCAGGGGTTCGGTAAAAATGTCTGCCCATTGATGGTCTGTATCAATAAATTTTAAAGTGATTACCCCTTTCTGAACATAGTCTCTAATGAAATGATGTTTTATTTCTATGTGCTTGGCTTTGGAATGCAAAATAGGATTCTTACTTAAATAGATGGCATCAGTATTGTCACAGAAAATAGGAACGTTACTCTAAAAGATCTGAAGATCTTCTAGTTGATTCTTCATCCAGGGCATCTGAGTAGTGCATAGTGATGCTGATATATATTCTGCTTCTACAGTGGATAGAGCTATGGTTGATTGCCTTTTGCTGGCCCAGGATATCAGATTCTTTCCCAAGAACTGACAGTTCCTAGATGTACTTTTACGTTCCATTCTGTCCCCTGCGTAATCTGCATCACAATAACCAGAAAGTCTATACTCTGATGTTTTCTCATACATCAGGCCCAGGTTAGGGGTTCCTTTCAGATACCTGAGTATTCTTTTAACACCTGTTAAATGAGATTCTCTAGGATCTGATTGGAATCTGGCACAAAGACATACACTAAACAGAATATCAGGACGTGTAGCAGTCAAATAGAGAAGAGAGCCTATCATACCATAGTAAAGCTTCTGACAAACCTTCTGGCTAATTTCTTCTTTTTCCAGAATGCAGGTTGGATGCATAGGTGTCTTAGCTGGTTTGCATTCCGCCATTTCGAATTTCTTCAAAATGTCTTTTATGTATTTACTTTGATGGACGTAGGTAGCTTCTGAAGCTTGATTGATTTGAATCCCTAGAAAGAACTTTAGTTCTTGCATTAAGCTCATTTCAAATTCTGCCTGCATAAGCTCAGAGAATTCTTGACATACAGAATGGTTAGCTGAACCAAAAATAATGTCATCAACATATATCTGGCATATCATGAGGTCATTACTAATGTTTTTACAAAAGAGTATGGAGTCAACTTTTCCTCTAATAAAGTCATGTTCCAGAAGAAAATTGCTTAGTCTTTCATACCAAGCTCTAGGAGCTTGTTTTAAACCCTATAATGATTTCTTAAGTTTAAAAACATGTTCTGGACAACTGGAGTTTTCAAAACCTGGAGGTTGATTGACATACACTTCTTCTGATATATAGTTATTAAGAAATGCACTCTTGACATCCATTTGATATAGTTTGATTGAGTGATTTACAGCAAATGAAACAAGTAAACAAATAGATTCTAACTTGGCGACTGGGGCAAAGGTCTCATTGTAGTCAATGCCCTATTGTTGACTATACCCTTGTGCTACCAGTCGAGCTTTATTTCTGACAACTTCTCCTTTTTCGTTCAATTTATTTCTGAATACCCATCTGGTTCCAATAATGTGAGTTCCTTTAGGCTTTGGAACAAGATCCCAAACATCATTCTTGGAGAATTGATCTAGCTCTTCTTTCATAGCCAGAACCCAGTCATTGTCTTGGAGTGCCTCATCATAGGAAGTAGGCTCAATCAGAGATACTAGTCCTAGAGGGATTTCTTCAGGTACTTTAAATGTTGACCTAGTTTTGACAGGTTCATCGTTGTTTCCCAGAATCAAATCTTCAGAGATGTTAGGGCGGCTTCTTGATTTCTTCTGGATAGTTGAGGCTTCAGTTGCATCTGAACTTTATTTATCAGATACTTCTGGTGCTTTGGTGTTTTCGTCAGAACCAATAGTTCCGGAGCCTCTGATCCTTCCTTTCAGATTTCCTCCGAAACCTACGAAGCCAGCATGTTTAAGTTCCAGGCTTTGGAACATATACTTTCTTCCCGTCATGTGTCGCGAGCATCCATAGTCCAGGTACCATGACTGGTGTCTTAACTCTGCTGCATAAGATATCTGCAACATAAACAATCTTATCCTTTGGTACCCAGAATCTTTTGGGTCCTTTATGATTAGTTTTCCCAGAGTTTCTTAGAACTTTGGGTTTTCTAGCATTATTAAAACGTTGTGCTTGTGTATGTGTGTAGTGATAAGAAAACGGAGATTTAGGTTTGTCATTTATGGAAGATTTATCTTCGCTGGGGTCATACCCTATTCCTCTTTTATTATTCTGACTTACTCCATAAATCATGGATGCCATTCTTCTTCTCTCTATGCCATTTTTCAGAAACTTTTGAAAAGATTTTTCATATTCATAAATTACTGTGTTCGAAGTTTGTGGAGCTTGAGATAACACTTCTTCAAGTTTTAAACATTGTTTATTTGTGGAGTCTCTTTCTAATATCAAAGTTCGGTTTTCATCTTTTAGTTCTGAAACTGTCATCTCAAGTTTACCACATTCTTCGATGGTTTCTTCAAGAACCTCTTTTACAGCTTTAATTTTTATTTAAGTTTCTGATATGAGTTTAGAGTTTCAGAAAGGCATGATTCAAGGTCAGAGCGAGAAAGATCAGAAAATACCTCTTCAGATTCAGATTCTCCATCTGATGTATTTCTGGAGGTGGTAGCCATGAGTGCAACATTTGCCTGTTCTTCAGAGTCTGATTCTGAGGAATCAGATCCACTATCGTCCCAGGTGGCCATCAGTCCCTTTTTAGTTCTGAATGAACTTTTCTTGAAATTCTCTCTTCTAGAGCTTTCTTTCTTCAACTTGGGACATTCATTTCTGTAATGACCTGTTTCCTTACATTCATAGCATGTTATAACTTTGTTTGACTTACCTCTGGAAGTTGATTTTGATCCATCCACCTTGGGTCTTGGTCTTCTGAAGTTATTATTCCTCTTTCTCCAGAGTTGTTTTACTCTTCTGGTTAAAAGGGATAATTCTTCTTCGTCGTTAGAGTCTTCCTTCTCAGAGTCATCATTGTCTTCTTCTTCAGCCTGGAAGGCTTTGTTTCTATCTAGTTTGCGTCTTTCGGATCTGGACTTTAGTGCTACAGACTTGATTTTCTTTTGAGGTTCATCTTCCTCCAGTTCTATCTCGTGGCTTCTGAGTGAACTAACGAGTTCCTCAAGGTTGATATTGTTCAGATCTTTTGATAACTTTAAAGTTGTGACCATGGGTCTCCATTTCTTTGGCAAGCTTCTAACAATATTTTTGACATGATCCGCATTTGTGTATCCTTTATCCAGCACTTCGAGTCCTGCAATTAAAATTTGAAATTTAGAAAACATTACCTCTACAGCTTCATCGTCCTCCATTTTGAAGGCTTCATGTTTCTGGATTAGAGCTAGAGCCTTTGTTTATTTGACTTGAGAATTTCCTTTGTGAGTCATCCTCAGGGAGTCAAGTATTTCTTTAGTTGTTTCCTGTTGGTGATCTTTTCATATTCATTGTAGGAAATAGCATTGAGTAGTATCGTTCTGGCTTTGTGATGGTTTTCGAATTCACACTTCTGATCATCTGACATTCTGCTTCTGGTAATAGCAACGCCAGCATCTGTCACAGATGGTGTGTAGCCAATTGTGATAATATCCCATAGATCAGCGTCATAGCCCAGAAAGAAACTTTCAATTCTGTCTTTCCAATAATCAAATTTTTCTCCATCAAAGATTAGAGGTTTAGCATTGTAATTATCTCTTTCATTGGTGTTGGCTATAATTTTTCTCACGTTGGATCTCTCTACACTATTAAGTGTTTGATTAGAAAATCAATAACAAAGTCGAAGCACTGATACCAATTGAAGGTTGAGAAAAAAAAGAAAGGGGGTTTGAATTATTTTGGAAATAAAAAACTTTTTCAGAAATCAGACACACACAGAATAAAAGGAAATGACACCGAATTTTATACAGGTTCGCTTGAAATTCAAAGCTACTCCAGTCCACAAGGCCAATGTGATTTCTCCTTCAAAAAGGACTTAATCCACTAGTCTTGAAAGATTACACAACCAAACGTCAAAGAGAATAATCTCTAAGCCCTCTCAAGTATTCAGACTGCGTAGAGTCACTTGAGGGAGTAGTTCAAGCAAGAGTATAAGTTGTAATGTAAAGTGCTTCTAACAAAAAGAAAATATTACAGAATTATAAGAACAATAGCTTTTCACATAAGAGCAGCAGCTCGTGAAAAATGAGAGAGGATGAATGAGATTTCTTGTGTGTCTCAGGTGTGTCTTCTTGTGAAGTATTCCATCCTTTATATAGTCGTTGTGAAGGACCATTGGAGTGATGACAGGATCTTGGTCATTGAAGAATGTTTAATGTCATTACTCTCCTTGTTTCTTTCTAAAACTGTTTTGCACGCCTCATTATTCCCTTCTTGAAATGCTTTCTTTCCACATTAAGATTTCTTTTCGGTTACGCGTTCTGGACTGGTGAGTCTATGTCAGAGTCTTGATATATCAGAGTTTGTCTTCAGAGGATGATTATGTATAACCCCATCAGAGCTTCTCAATGCTCTAGACTTCTTTAGTATCAGAGTCTGTATTCAGTAGTCTTTTATCAGAGCTTCTGACTTCTTAATGTTGCGTTAGTATCTGCGTTGATTAGAATCAGAACCTTCTGGACACATCCTTTCTGAGTAGCGTCTGATGATCGAATATTTTATATCTGATGTAATTTTCTATCTGATGTATGGTCAGAGTCCTGCACAAATGGCCAGAGTCCTACACACTAAGAAAAAATCTCGTTAGAGTACCGTTTTTGTTTCATCCTTTGTTATCATCAAAATCTTAGAGATATATTGTAGAACCAACTTTATTCTTACATTTAGAAGAGTCGAAAAAATGGAAGTTGGAATTCTCATATTCTATGACATGTTTTCTTCGAGTGTGAGTGATCTTTTTAATTTTTCTCCCTTTTCACATTGTAAATGGTGGAAAAGAGATTAAAAAACAAAGAGAGTATCACACTTCTCATGAATAAACTCAATTCTAGAGTATTCATCATCATAGTCAAAGATATATCTTTGTCCTAAAAAACTCCCATCTTAAATGAGTCCAATAATACTCATTTGAAGTAATTTAGGAACACGAGTAAGATGTTGAAATGTCTTATGTGACATCTTGGTTTGCTTCTCAAATTGACAGTCACTGTAAATTTTCCTTCTTCGATTTTGAGATCAAATAGACTCATGACGTCCTTTTCTGAGGCAATCTTCCTCATATTTCTAAGTTTTCTATGCCACAACTATGTTTCTACAATTTCATCCATGATGTCAGTAACATGATCTTCAATATTATGCTATACAATGTTAGCAATGGTCATCTTCCTCTCTAAATTTCTTTCTCTTATCGCTATCACCAAACATAAAATAATTTCTTTCTCTTGTCATGTGTCTAGTCCAAGTACTACCAAAATAACAATCTTCATGATAAGGGACCTTGAGAGAGGTACAACAAATATGAACAAGAATATTAGGCTTGCCATGCCAAACTTGTTGATGATGCATTTCAGATTCTCATTCCACTAGGGATCCATATGTTAATGATGTGGATGTCTATCATATAATTTTATAACAGTATGGTGGAATGAAGTAGACAAAATTAATGTGTTTGTAATCATGTTTGATATGATATTGAGAATTGTTACTTGACATTGTGCATTTTTTCTTCCGAATGGGAGTAACAAACATATTCTTTGAATTCGATGGCTCACCAGTATATCTAACACATATCATGTCCCAACACTATATTCTTGATTTGATCCACCGTGTTGATCTATCTTATCATCAATGACATTGTATATTTTTATTTGTTTCTTTAAAAAAATTGAGCATTCAGGTTGAATATGTCCATATCCTCCCCATTTAATACACTAGGTTCCCTTGCCTCTATATCAATAGTTGAGATTTTATCTTTCATAGTATTTTACTTTACGCGTTACACCTCTTGAAATATGATGTTGATTGTCCTTGAAATTGGTAGAGACATTATTCCTAGATTTCATGTCTAGTATTCTCATGACCTTTCTCACGATCTTAGCAAACTTGAGATTTACTTAAATATCATATTCTACTTGATCTTCACAGTCTTTGTAAATGTCTTCAACTACAATCTTTAGAAGAACGCCATCAAGAAACGTTGGTTGATGAATTGATCCTCCTTCTTTGGCATTCTCTATCTTGAAAATAATAAGAACTATCGAACACACCCGAAACAAAAAATGATGCATGCTCTGATGCCAATTGAAATTTTGTTCTTCAGATGGAAAGATCTCAGACACAATGTCAGGAATAATGTGTATGAAAAGTTAAATGCGTAGCAGACATGATAAAAGTAAAATATAAATAAGTTCGGTGTAAAATCATCTACGTCTAGAGGACATTAACTCAAAGAAAGAAAATTCACTCTTAATATTCAAAAGTAGAAACTGGTCTTTGTTGAACCCTCATGGTTCATTGCCTCTTTTCCTAAAACTACGTATGAAATTTTATTCAGGACCCCCCCCCCCCCCCCCCCCCCCCCCCCCCCGCTGAATATGAGACCCCTCCCATTTTCTCTCAAGGATTCTCCCAAGTGTTTGGATAGTTACAATATATTATGAATGATGAAATCAATTACAACTCAAAAGAAACCGTTACAATATAGTACAAATTATGAAATCAATTACAACTCAAAAGAAACAGGTACAATATAGTACGAATGGTGAAACCAATTACAACCCAAAATAAACTTTATTCCTCTATATAGGAATGACACTAGCAAATAGAGTTTCACAACACAAAACAAAAAGGACTCAACTAAAAATCTCCTATATAGTAGATTTTCCCTCTCAAGTTTTGAGTCTTCACAAAGGAGATTTGCTCCTTATATAGCCACCACGATCTAGCTAGAAAGACCGTTAGGGTTTTGTCAATAATTCAGTTGACATCTCAAAAGTGCAAGGGATCAATCTTCAATAATTATTGATTATAAATCTTGATTGATCAAATATGAATCTCTTGAAATTAGAATATTCATTTTTGCTAAATTTGATTCAAATTAAACCTTTCTTAAAATGCACACCAATCAATCAAATATTTATTATGAAGATTGAGATCCTTGATTAATACAACTCTTGAATAAATTTGTTTCATGTTTAATCTTTCCTTTATCCAAAAAGAAAAAAATGCAATCCAAAACAATCTTGATTATGATTGTATATAAAAGGAAACACTTTATCAAAAGCTCAATAATTATCTCAGAATACTTACGAGTGAAGCAACCCAAAATGAGACAAGACCCAAAATGAGACATAGACATTTAAGACATGTACATTTTGACTTAGTAAATAAGATAACATCCAAAAATGCAGTAGTTGGTTTACCAAAAAAAAGTTTTCAAAAAATAAACTTTATGATGCTTACCAAATGGGAAAGCCAATGAGAGCATCTTTTAAATTATAAAAATAGTGTTTCAATTTCAAAACCTCTTGAGCTTCTCTATCTAGACTTGTTCGGCCCTTCGAGGACAATAAGTTTAGATGGTAATATTATTGGTTTGTAATTATCGATGACTATTCTAAATTTACTTGGATGGTTTTCTTATCCCATTAGGAAGAAACCTTTAAATCTTTTGTTAAGTTTGTTAAGCTTGTTCGAAATATTTACAATTTGAAAAGTATCACACTCCGTTGTGATCATGGTGATTAGTTTGTAAACCATAAACTTGAAATTTTTTGGAATGAAAATGAGATTACTTATAACTTCTCATATTCTAGAACTCCACAACAAAATGGTTTTGTTGAGCATAAAAAACGTGTTTTAGAAGAATGGGCTCGGACAATGATAAGCGAAATGAGTTTGCCTAAGTACTTTTAGGATAATGTGATTAATACCACATGCCATGTCTTAAATGGGGTAGTCATTTGAACCATCTTATAGAAGACACCCTATGAGTTACTTAAAGTTAGGAAATCTAATATTTATTATTTTCGCGTTTTCGGGTGCAAATGTTTTATTTTAAATAACAGAAAGGACAATCTTGGTAAAGTTGATGCGAAGTATGACGAAGGTACATTTCTAGGGTACTCATCTTCGAGTAAAGCATATAGAGTTTACACTCATAGAATATTATCTATAGAAGAGTTTGTTCATGTAGCTTTTGATGAGTCCTCACCCCAAAACGCATGGAAAGGTAGTACTTCTGATGTTTTAGGTGTGATAATTGAAAACTTGGTCAATAATGACACTAATAAAGAGAATTCTCCTCCATCAACAAAATAAGATATTATTGAAGACAAAGAGGAAAGCGAACAAGAGGAAGATAAACAAGATACATCACCTTATCTACCTCTAGATTGGATTGTCAAAACATCATTAGTCGAATCAAATACTTGGAGATATCAAGAACGGTGTAAGTACATTATCTAAAGTTAACAATTTACGTAAGTGTTTTGCTTTCATCTCTCAAGTTGAACCTAAAGCCACATCTGATGCTTTTCTTAAAGAAAGATTTCTCCTTGCCACTTAAGAATAGCTCATTCAATTTAAACTAAATAACGTCTAGGAATTTATTCCACATCTAAAAGATAAAGCCGTCATTGGCACTAGATGGGTGTTTAGGAACAAATTAGATGAAAATGGCATAATTACTAGAAATAAAGCTAGGCTAGTAGAAAAAGGGTATAGTCATGCTGAAAAAATTAACTATGAGGAGACTTATATTCTTGTAGTTTATCTTGAAGTTATACGACTCCTTTTAGAATTTTCCTACTGCCTGGATTTTAAGTTTGATCAGATGGACGTTAAATCAACTTTTCATAATGACTTTATAAACGAAGAAGTCCAGTCTCCCAACCTCCTGGTTTTGACGACCATGAAAATCCTGATTATGTTTTTAAACTCAAACGAACCCTCTATGGTATCAACAAGCTTCTATAGCTTGGTATGAGTGCCTTAGTGGGTTTTTGATAAAACAAGGATTTAATCATGGTAAAGTAGACACTACTTTGTTTATTAGACGTAAAGAAAAACATATTATTATAGTTCAAATTTATGTTGATGATATTACATTTGTCTCCACTGATGAACTCTTTGTAAGGATTTTGTGAGTTTTATGTAGAGGTTCCAAATGTCTCTAGTGGGAGAGCTTAACTATTTCATAGGATTGCAAATAAAGAAAACTAAAGTTGGGACGTTCATCAGCCAAACAAAGTTTTCTTGGAGCTCCTAAAGAAATACGATATGCAGGATTTGAAAAGCATCTAAACTCCCATGACTTCATATGTGCTGATAGACAGAGATAAACATGGCGTAGAAATCGACATTACCAAATATAGAGTAATACCATTTTTCTATTATGTATATGTATATATATATATATATATATATATATATATATATATATATATATATATATATATATATATATATATATATATATTCTTCTTTCATTCATTCATTTCTAAGTTGTTGTAAGATTGTTCGTGCATTATGTTAATTATGTGCATTTGAGCATTATTTTGTTTTTTTATTCATTATTTAATCTTCCATTCGTGCATGTTTTGACCACATAGTTATGTTGTTGAGTAGTTGTATGTTTATTTGCGCATATTGTTGCATTTAGCTTGTTTGTCTTCGTATTATGAAATGTATCCTCTAGTTGTGTATATTCTTCATATCTATGTATACCTCATTTGTTCTATGGATTATTATTTGTGTAGTTGGTTGTTTTTATTTTTAACCTCATTAGAATTTATCTCTTTTTGATCTTGTCAGATGGGGAGAAGTTGTAATGTGAGTCTATATTTGATTTATGAGTTTTATGTTGTTTGTGCTTTTGTGAGATTTTTCAGGGGGAGCACAAGAAAATAGAGGAAGGCATTGATCACACTTTACTTCTTTTTAAAGTCGACTCAATTCCAATTGCAAGCTTTCCAAACATTAAAAAGGGGGAGACTAAAGTTGCATGTTGCATGTCTCTGCCTCATGGGTTATAAGTTTTGATTGGTTGTTTATTAAAGTTTTGGTTTTATTTAGCTATTAAGTCTCCTCGTTGATTGCACATCTCTAGATTGATTTTTAAATTTGCTTTTAGCATTGATGAGACTCTGTCATTGTAATTTTTTTACTAGTAATTTTGATCTAATCGAGTTATTTTGAGTAAAATATAAGTTAAAATGAAGAAGAAATAAGAAGAATAGAATAATAAAAAGAAAAAGAAAAAAAGGATTTAGAATAAAAAAGGAAGCAAAATAGGCAAAGTTGAAGGGGAATTGCGATCCAAAACGCAGCGGAAATTAAAATTTTCTCCTTTAGAGATCCTTACGAATGGTCATGATCAGTGATAGAATATTTACCTCTTGTGACGATTGAACAATTCATTTGAAATGGACATCGTTTTGCATCAACACAACTCTTGCGCAGTCACAAAACAGAAACCCCGAGAATTCTGACTCTGTGAGTGTGACGACCGTCACCAAGCCCATGACGAACGTCATGCCGAGCTTGTTACGACCGTCACAGGCCCATGACGAACGTCACGCGGCCAAAAACAGAAATGCCTAGAATTCTGGATCTGTGAATGTGACAACCGTCACAAACCACGTGACGACCGTCACGTCCAGCTTGTTACGATCGTCACAAGCTCGTGACGAACGTCACGCGGCCAAAAACTTTGAAACAGTCAACAGACGTGTTCCAAAAAGCCCTAAATTCACAACTCTTTGACGGCACAACCCTTGCGCCGTCACCAACCCTAATGCGCCAATTTCAAACCGTCAAACACACCTCGATTGTTGATTCAGTATGATTGATCAACAGGTCATTGCTTCACCATACTAATGTCGGATTCCGAAGCAAATGACCATTGATCGCTCAAAGGAAAACAACCATTTAGTGTTTGAATGAACGAAACAGAAACAGTATATCATATATACCGTACTTTGCATTGGGATTACTTATATCATATATAAGTTGATCGGTCTCAATTGCGTAACCTATGGGCGATCGATGTATCGCTGCTTCACCATACTAATGTCGGTTCTGAAGCATAGTCAACTTCGATCATCCAACTCGTACACTCATGATGCCAAATTTAATTACCCGTTTAATTAATTGATTCATTCTGTCTTTTAATCATATTAATACAGAAATTAAACAGCTATCCGAATTATGGTTTCGTAACCAGGCTCTGATACCACTGAAGGGGAATTGTGATCCAAAACGCAGCGGAAATTAAAATTTTCTCCTTTAGAGATCCTTACGAATGGTCATGAGCAGTGATAGAATATTTACCTCTTGTGACGATTGAAACCTTTCGTGCAGATCTCTTGTGACGATCAAAACCTTTGATGCAGATCCACGAAGCGATCACGAACGTTGAACAATGACAATGTCTCTACTCAGTCCACACGAACGGATTCCTTCAATATCAGTGCTAGCTGGTATGAATGAAGGTTTTGAGTGAGAGAGAGAGAGAGAGAGAAAACGAAAATAATGTAACCGCAATGAATGCTTCTGCGCAAGGGTTCTATTTATAGAACCACTTGTGTGGGCTTCAAGCTAAAAAGCCCACTTAAGTGTATTTTGGCCCATATCTTATAATATGCCCAAAATCACTTAAGCCCATGGTACCTTACCATATTTCGTATTCTACTCAAGTACACCGTACCTTACGATGTTCTATAATTCACTTAAGGGCACCGTACCTTACGGTATTCCATAGTTACTCTATCTCTCATCAATCCGTCCTTTGTGTGTGACCCTGTAGGTTTTCGTGACGTTGGCAATTATATTAAATCACACATTTAACATAATAAACAGTGAGCGGTATCTAGCAACACATCACTGCTACCCAAGACACGAAAATGTCATGTGATCTGACAAATCCTTCTGTGATAATGCTTATGTGTATAATTACCCTTTTGCCCTTATGTCTATATTGAACACAAGGCATAGACCGTGTCATCCTTGTCCAGTTCAATATTGGGCCCATAGACATTTATCCTGTTATGCAGGATGGGCAAATTCCATCTAGGTCACTCATGTCCCTCAGCATGCTTCATGGAGTACCCATCAACTGTCTTTATGGTTATCCAGTTACGGACAATGTTTGATCAGCAATAAAGCACTCAACTCTACATCTAGGGTCCATAGTGGTTTCAGGTCGAAGAGTGGTATACACCATTATCACCATGAGAATAACTTATGACACTTTGCATAACTTTCTATATAGTATTCTCATAGCGGGTCAATCCGGTATAAATATTACTCTTAATATTCATACCTATGTTTAAGACTTGATAACTCCTTATCCATGATCCATGAGATGTGATCATCAGTCTATATACATAATAGTCTTAATGCTTTAATGTCATCCCACTTCACAATAAAGCTCGACTACGGATACTTTAAGAATAGTGTCCTTATGTTTAATGTGATCTCATGATTAAGTCATACTTGATACATTAAACAGACTAGCTATTCTAGGGACTTTATTAAACAAACGTAATTAAGAAAAAGCCTTTTATTATTAATAAATAATTCGATACAAGTACCAAAAGTATTGGCCTCTAGGGCTTACACCAACAAAAGTAACCCCTAAAATTATCGTGACCACGATGAGACCTACTGTGGTCACGATAAGACTCGTCGTGGTCACGATACTTTACATCATGGCCGTTATGGGTTGCTGATTTGACACATTTTGACTTGTTTAAAAGGAAAAGAAAGGTAATTTTGCAAGGGCTACAAAATTTGGATACACAAGTGAAGACAAAGCAATATTGGAGCTTAGATATTGGAGTTTCAACCATTAAAGACCTCCTTCTTCATTGATTTTCATGTATTGTTCATCTAAACTCATGATAATCACTTGTATAACTATGAGTAGCTAATTTACTTTTGATTAGATTTTGTTAGACGAAGTCGGTTGGATTTGTTAAACTATGTAGTTGACTTTGTACTATTTTATTGATTTTATATTCTAGTTTTTATTCAATTATCTTTGATCTTAATGCTATTATTATGTTGATGAGCATATGAATTGAAATTAGGTTCGTAGTGATTATTGACCCTAATGTTGTGAACACGAAATAGGATAACTGTTCAAACTTAGTAATTGATCTAGAAATAAATAATTATAAGTTTATGATCAAGAAGTTAATGAGCGTTCTTGCTTGTTTTTACTTCGAACTCGCCTAAAGAATTAGGGGATTGTTGGTAAGAAGAGTGAGTTATACACCAAGAAATTAGGTATAAAAGTCGCGCTAATTTATTGTAATTCTAGAAAATCACTTCAAGAAAATAGATGCAGTTACCAACAATGACAAACTGTGGGCTCGAAACGAAACCTAATTGTTTTCTAATTGTCGTAACTTCTATCAATTTTATTCCCGTAAATTAATTTTTCAAAACAATTTGAAATCCCCCCATATGTACTTTAAAAAGCACAATAATCACCTTGTTAAAACCGCACAATCCTTGCAGAGGTGATCTTTATTTTTATTACTTCGATACTATTAGTTCACTTGCTAATTAAGTCAACAAGTTTTTGGCGCCGTTGTCGGCGATTGTTAAGTTATTTCAACAAGACTATTTCTGTGCTTAGTTTGTTGTTTTTATTTATTTTTTATTTAATTTTGAATATTCTTTGTATCTATTTATTTGATGTTTTATCTTTATTTTTGTTTTAGTTTTTTTTAGTTTCTCATTTTTAGTTGGTCTTTGTTAATACTTAGAATTCTATTTTTATTTTCTATTTTAATTTTAATTTTCTATTTTTACTTTCTCTTTCATATTTTTATTGTTATTATTTTATATTTATTTTCTCTTTTTTATTTTTAATATTATGAATTAGTGAAGTGCTATTGAGGTATTTTGTTATTGCTTATGCGAGGTTAACAATAGAGAAGACAACAATAGCAGCTCCAAAAGCAGTCTAGTTAGCAAAGAAAAAGACAAGAAGAAAGAGTCATGGTCAACCCACCAAGGCAAACCATGGGAGACTATTGTAGGAGAGCTGATGTTGGGTAGTGTAGCGGTAAACTCATGATCATCGAGCTATGGATAAGCAAGACATCAAATAAAAAAAGTCGTTGTCGCGCTTTTATTGTTTCCAAGGGAAAAGGGAAAAGTACGAACAAAACCCAAAAGTAAGAAGTTTTCAAATCAAAACTAATAAAATGCCAGAGATTACAGGTAAGGGGGTTGGTTACACATAGGGAAGGTGTTAGCACCCAAAGTGTCCTAGGTACTCCTAGGGAGCCCTTTCTTGTGTGCATATGTATTTTAGATAAAGTGATGTTTACAAACAAATAGAATGGGGGGATGAGAAAAGAATTCATTAATTATATTTTTGTGTTTGACAAGACCTTCGGACATGTGCCTACGTACCAACATAAAAATGAGGGGTCAAAACCTCGTAGTTCGTGATACAAATTTCAAAGTGGATGCATTGCTTTTAATCAAAAATTAAGTTTAAAAGGCACAAGGGCCTAGAAAATGGTTTGAATGAGTTAGTTCTTTTTGCCTTTTGAAAATTTTAAGTCAAGTATAGTTAAGTTTATTTACAAGTTTGATTTAAGAAAAGAAGTTTGAAAATGCAATGGCATAAGGCCAAAGTTTCTAGTTTGCAAAGTGGTCAAAGTTTAACAAAAAGCTAGTATAAGCAAAGAAGACTTTGTTTAAAATGAGGGAGAGATTTTGACATTAAAGAGACGGGGAGGAGATGAAGAGACTAATCGTAAGTATAAATTTAAAAGTTTAGAGTTGAAAAGATCTGACCAATGGGTTGCAATTCAATAGACAAGAATGTCATATAGAAACCCCAAATTTCCTTGGATATTTGAATCAAGCAACAAACAATGCACAATATTAACTTTAAGAGCAAGGCATCAAATAAAGATAGTCACATCCAAGCTTTAGCCACTCCATGATCTTCTTCAAATTTTCCCATGTAGCAGATGAATTCCACAAGTCACAGGTTCAAAATAACAGATTCACAATGATCATGTTGTAGATGAACTCAGATGGATCTTCAATGATGTATCAGATGAAGTTTCAAATTGCAAGCACTTGATTTCACGAAAGTTGGCATCAGCCAAGTCCTTTTGCATAGGGACGTTGCCTAGATTCTATGTCCAATTGCCTAAGATCAAACCAACAGTCCACACAATAGTTTTTTAGGGTTTTTGTTTCTTATTATGTACATTAATGGTCAAAGACCACACAAACAAACAAAATACACACAAACAAGATATATCACACAACATGGTCCAAGTGGACAAAGTGAAAAGGAATTAATATAAACAATTAGAATGGTATGAATAATGGCAAATGAGTAGAGCTTAAAAATTAAAGTGCATTAAAAGTAAATGACTTGAAATTAAATGTTAGTTGTTAATGAATTAGAAGTTAGTATTGTTTTTGCTTTTGCTTTTCATTTTAAGTCATTCTTTGGAGAACACTCAAACCATTTATCACAAGCATGGATCCTTGAACCAAGACACATTCCAAAGGAAGGAAAAAAGGCCAAGTTTCCACACAATACCATGAAAGAGGGGAGACTTGCAATCTCACTAACTATAATGTTATGCCTTTTTATGTCAAAAATTTAGCGCTATGTTAAGCAATCGTAATTGGACTTATATAGAAGTCACAACTATTTGAGGCCGAGCAATAGAATTTTGGTATTAATGCATGTTAGAGACATAATATAATGGACTATGCTCATGAAACATACCACACACAAAAAGAATATGCAAAAGAGGTGGCCTAATCTCATCCATACTTATGTTGATTTTTCAATCAACTAGCCTTAGGACCTTGAGATATCATAGGCCAAATGAAATAGATGCATAAAGAAGGTGAATTAGATGAAGAGGGAGGGGAATAAATCAAAACTCAAATTGGTCAAAGAAGGACTTTTACCGAATTAAGATCATTCATTCATTTTGGGAGATGGAATGTACATTCCATCTATCCCCTAAATTCAATGATCTTAATCTAGCAATGTCAAATCAACTTTGACCAAGGCCCAACAACACAAGTCAAACTTATACAAATCATCAAGATAGCTCAACACAATTATTTGGCATTTATTCAATTTAAAAATACTAAAAATAATGCATTAAATTAAATATGGTTTGTGAAATTCCTAAAATCTCATCAAAACACCAAATAAATGGCCATGAGATTTATCAGAGGTCAAACAAGGTCAAAGGACCTTGGAGAAAAATTTTCAGAATTTTTGGAAACTTAAAAGTAGTTTTAAACAATTAAAAATATTCACAAAATCAATTAAATCATGAAAAATATTAATAATGATCCAAAAAATGATTTTAATTCAAAATATGAAAGAAGAATTTATTTAAATTTTTTTTGGTGAAACTCTCATATTTTTTGGATCAATATTAAAATTAATATGAATTAATGAAAATCAAATGAAATAAAATAAAAATCAAAAAAAAAACATGGACCACTTGATCTCCCTTATTAATTGAGGTGGCCGATCAAGTGGACATGAATGCGCATTCCACCATACACCCGGTAAACTGTTCCACACGCGTGGTAATTACTTTGGGCGCTCGGGATTAAAACATTTCAAATGAGGTCAATGGCTCAGAACCTATCTAGCACACCACCGGCGCTGGACCTCCGGTCACTTTCTCAAGCGAGGTCCACCAGACTGGTTCACTCATCACCATTACCAAAATGAAAAAAGACGACATGATTTGAAAGAAAAAATGACATAGAGCACGAATCTGACCTCAATTTCAACTAACTCCAAATATATAGAAAGATATGAGGAGTTGAATTTTGAGGTGTGTCAACTGAGTTGCTTCGATTTGACCTCAAAGCAACTCAATCTTCTTGCCTACATTGGTAGGACTTCAGACAACCAAAGATCCAAAAGAATTGATGAGAATTGAGTGAGAATCGAAGAGAAGAAGATTTTTTAAAATTACCTTAAATGCTGTGTAGAAATGGATCTTGCTTGCTTCAAACTTGACTTGATCACACTCGAGGAGCTTGTAGAAGTGGTTTGGCGATGGTACAAAGCTTTGGATCCTGGAGTTTTTGAATCTTCAAATAGTGAGACTCAAACTCAATTTTCAAGTTGAAAATTCTCAGGTTTTCCTTTGAATTAGGAGGGTTTCAATTGGGGGGAAAAGCTGGCGCGCAAGGGGTGTTTGAAATGAGCTCAGAGGCCTTGTATTTATAGCATTTGGGATTGATAATTGCACACTTGAAAAATTTGCTAAATTTGGAAATATAATGCATAAGCTTGCATGGGCGTGTACATGCCCATGAAGCAATCGATTATGCTCCAATTACAACTGTACTGAATTTCAAATCATGCTTGAATGGCAAGGCAAAGTGAAATGGAGTTTTGGACATTTGATTTTCTCCAATGATGCAGACCTGTTAAGACCATGCGCAGCCCTAGCAAACCTCATCCAAAATGCAAGAAATAGGGTTCTTTGGAAAACTTAGATCAAGGGGAACAACTTTGATGTTGGAAACTTTTCCAATTGGAACTTGGATCATGGTGAATTTTGAGGTGGAAGTTTTGAAATTTCAACATGTTGAAAAGTTTTCTAAGTGTTAAGTCATATATCTCAATATTCCACCTTACTTAACTTTTTATGTGAGCTCCAAATGATAAAAGTGTCATCATCAAAGTTGTAGATCTTTAAATGATATTAAAAATGGTCACCAATTTCATGTTATTTGGATTTATAATGATAGAGTTATGCATTTTTGAAGTTGAGGAAAATCACTTGTTTAATGGTATAGGGCAAAAATGACCTATAATGTATCCTCATATCACATGCTCATAAAAATTGACTTAGCTCTCACCACAAACATCAAAGTTGAAGTAGACATCTCGAATTTGATTGTGCAACTTGTAAATATTTCATCTCATAAAAATTGAGCAAGTTATGGTGTTGGGAGGTTGACTTTCAAATTAGGGTTTAGACAAAATGACCTATAATGTTTCAACATGTAAAATGACCTTCTAAGAAAAATTAGATCTAGACGTAAACATGAAAGTTGTTTGTAATGTAATTTAGAGTAACTTTTCTCTTGGAATCATTTTCATATGGTGAAAATTTGTAGGAGATAGGGTCTAGGGAGACCCAATTTTGATCAGATGAATTCATCTGGCCAACCACCATCAACCAACTTGCTAAATTCCAATTCTCTTGACTTTCTAGGCTTATGGTAGATCATATATACATAAGATGATGAAATTTGAAGTTTCCCTTGAGAAATTTGATTAATTGGTGAGGAAGCTTGTTGAAGAAGTTACCCAAGATACCCAAATAAACCAGGGTTTCCAAGGAAAACTACCTCCAAACTCTTGAAGAATACTTGATCAAAGTAACATATGAAGATCATGGAGACTCATATATGATGCTTTGAGACATTGTGGATCCATCCTTGGTTGTGCTTTTAGCCATGAGGGTCTTAAACCCTAGATATGAGCTTGCTAAATCAATGAGGATCATGCCCTACCTACAAAAGAGTTAGGAAAATGCAAAGATATATTTTTGGTATTTTGGTTAGTAAAATAATAATATACAAGTATGATACGATCACAAGGTGCTTGTCGATCTCTCCCAAAACAAACCCTAATGAAAGAGGGGTAAGGAGAATTCCAAGGTGTGATCCCAATGCATATGATGAAATTGCATGAGGGATCTTAGGGTCAAAATTGGGGTCTTACAGCTGCCCCTATTTAAGGACATTCTAACTGAGGAGGTGAAGGTTAAAATCTTCATATCGACTCAATAGAATGGGCTTAAATAACAACATAGAAACAAATTTTGGTCCCTAAGAGGCCTCATGATGCATATGATATGAATGTAAAAGCGAATTCTCTGTGGGGGAAATGTTGCCACAAAGGAAAAGAAATCAGAGAGACCGAATATCCGCAAGAGCATAATGCATTCCATAAGGAAAAACTCACTGGGGAGACAGAGACTCTGAGAGGGGAAAAAGGATTATGCGTAGGCAAGGTTACGACTTAAAATTTCTGGGGGACTAGAGAGATTCCATAAAAAATGGAAAGACTCAGCCAGCGAAACAAAACATCTGCAGGGGATACGAGTAACTCAGGGTAAAGCTGAAGTAATTGAATCATTGCAGGAAAAACGATTTCACTAAGGAAATGCGCACTCAACTCAACTAGGGAAGAAATAAACTTCAACACAGGAGGAGCAGAAATCCACTACCTGTTACTGGGTAAGGAGATAATAGAGATCTGACAGAGAGGACATCCGTCATCGGTTAGGATGAACATATCAAGGATGACTCGCTGAGAACCACCAGGAGGGAGTATTCATTACCGATTACTGGGTAAGAATAGACTTGCCGAGGAAAACTACAGAAAATAGGATTTACAACTACCAGTTACTGGGCAGAAGACCAAAGATGAGAATACCCGTCACCGGTTAGGGTGAACATATCAAGGATAGACTCAGAAGGGAAGAAAATCTGTCATTGGTTAAGATGAACATATCAAGGATAGACTTGCCTGGGATGTCAAAGAGGATATCCGTCATCGGTTAAGATGAACATATCAAGGATAAACCAACTGAGCAAAAAGTAGGAATTACATCTATCAAATGCTGGATAATATACTATCAAAGAGAAAATCTGTCACCGGTTAGGATGAACATATCAAGGATATTCTTCATTGAGGGGCAAAATAGGAATTACATCTATCAGCTATTGGATAGAAGACCACAAGAGAAAATCCGTCACCGATTAGGATGAACATATCAAGGATAGACTCTGCAAAGGGGAAAGAAAAGCAGGATTTACAACTATCAACTACTGGGTAGAAGACCGCAAAGAGAAGGAAACTCGTCATCGGTGAGGATGAACATATCAAGGATTAGCTCTTCGGGGAACAAAATAGGGGTTACAACTACCTTTTTACTGGGTAGAATACCAAGGATGAGAGTACCCGTCATCGGTTAGGATGAACATATCAAGGATAAACTCAGACAGGGGAAGAAAATATCCGTCATTGGTTAGGATGAACATATCAAGGATATTCTTCTGGGAAAAGAATGAATCCACTAGGGACTCTACTGATGGGGAAAATAGGGGTACCTTTTCGGGTATTGGGCAAGAAGTAACAAACTGCAAACTAAGAAGAATATTACCAGTTATTGGGTAATAAACTCTTAGGGGACCCAAAGAACCTATCTAGGTAAGAACTAGAAAGAAACGGTCAATCAAGACTCAACCCAATGAGGATATAACTCAGGGGGAGTGATTCCATCCAGATAATCCACTAGGGAGGAAACTAAAACAAAAATCCTCCACGGGGAAATAACTCAGTGGGGAAAGGAGAAAGGTTAAGGTCTTTCTGCTTAAGGGGCCGACACTCTACAATTGAAGGATGACAGACGCCAGATTTGTATGGGGATAAAGTACCACCATAACAGAGAATAAGAGTCTAAAACAATGAATCAACCAATATGATGATATAATCATCCAATTATGAAATTATATGAGTGTATAGGTATATGTATATGTATATGTATATATGATGGTTATGCTGACAAAACGATTGCAAAGGATACGAAGGTGTCGCAAAAATTTGAATCATCGATACAATCCTCGGTCAATCCACAAAAGAGGGGAATAACTGCCGGAGCAAAGAGATCAATATCCCAAAGGCTCAACCCTAGCCGGGGAAGGAGGAGACCTGCTGAGGAAAGGAAACGTTATCAAATCTGTAGGAAATTCTAGGTCAAGACCATATCAAATGGGGTACAACCGTACAAAGGATAAACACAAATAGTTGCTCAGGAACCAGGAGGAAACTCTGATTAGGGATCAAGCTGGATGGCGACTGGTGGAGAAACCAACGCAATCTACTGAGGAAACCGATCTTACTCCGCTGGAGATTAAAACCAACATCAACCCTGCTGAGGAATATACAAACTCCGCTGGGGAATATCCACAAACTCCGTTGGGGGAATGAATGAACCAACTCGGCTGGGGATAACTGAAGGGTTAACTGCTCGGGGGAACCATTAATGCTCCATACTTAGGACTTGCTGTTTTCGAAATGCCGTCGATATTTCTTTTTAATTGCTTTAAAATTCTTGCTTTTATATGTTTAAGAAAATGATTTTGATTAAAAAAATTAAATTAAAAAATGATCATAATAAAATTTAAAAATATTTGGCTGAAATAAATAAGAGTGGAACAATTGGATAAAAGCTCAACTTTATTTAATAGAATGGTAGTCTATAAATGACAAGACTCCATAGATCTTTACAAAGTTGAAAATGGTAATTTACATGGAAAAGGGTTACATTGAATACAATTGACCATTAATCCTTCTACCAACTCTTGATATCCACTGTGCTTTTGGCCGTTATTAGGGATGATGAACTGACGTCAACCCTTGTGCTCAACAAAGTTTCTCCAAAAATTGAAGATCAGCAGAATGCAGTTACTTGCAAAATCCCTAAATTTTGCATAAGTTTCCCTAGGGTGGGGTACTCAACTTATCGAGAGAATTCTTTCTGTTTTATGTCTCTAATTTTTGCCTGGATCGCCCTTTCGGGTTTTCAATCCACCGAGACGCTCTTTTTTGTCTAAGCCTCCCTTTCAGGTTTTCAACTTAGCGAGTTGTTCTTTTCTTTATTTAGGCAAAGTATTTCTTGACTACATCTGCGTTCACAGGACGAGTGAACTCTTCACCATCCATAGTTGTAAGAATCAAAGCGCCGCCTGAAAAGGCTCTCTTAACAACATATGGGCCTTCATAATTAGGAGTCCATTTTCCCCTAGAATCTGGTTTAAATTATAAAATCTTCTTGAGAACAAGGTCACCTTCCTTGAATACCCGAGGTCTGACCTTCTTATCAAAAGCTTTCTTAATCCTTTGCTGATATAACTGACCATGACACATGGCAATCAATCTCTTCTCTTCAATTAAATTTAGCTGATCAAATCTGGTCTGACACCATTCAGCCTCAGTCAACTTGGCTTCCATGAGCACACACAATGAAGGGATCTCAACCTCTACGGGGAGCACTGCTTCCATGCCATAAACAAGAGAGAAAGGGGTTGCCCCTGTTGAAGTGCGGATGGATGTACGATACCCGTGAAAATCAAATGGGAGCATCCCATGCCAATCCTTATACGTTACAACCATCTTCTGAATAATATTCTTGATGTTCTTATTCGTAGCTTCAACAACCCCATTCATCTTGGGTCTGTAGGGAGAAGAATTATGATGTGCAATCTTGAAGTCTTTACAAAGAGCTTCCACCATATTATTATTCAAGTTCGATCCATTATCAGTAATGATCTTACTTGGCACACCATAACGATATATAATCTGATTCTTGATAAACCTTACAACAACTTGCTTGGTTACATTTGCATACCATGTCGCTTCAACCCATTTTGTGAAGTAGTCAATTGCCACCAAGATGAAACGATGTCCATTCGAAGCTTTGGGCTCAATCATGCCAATCATATCAATTTCCCACATGGAAAAGGGCCATGGGGAGGAAATAACGTTCAACAGTGTCAGAGGAACATGAATATTATCTGCATATATATGACACTTATGGCATTTCTTCACAAACTTGCAACAATCAGATTCCATTGTCAGCCAATAGTAACCTGCTTGCAACATCTTCTTCGCCATTGCATGTCCATTGGAATGAGTACCAAAGGAACATTCATGGACTTCAGTCATCAACAGGTCTACTTTGTGTCTATCCACGCATCTGAGCAAAACCATATCGAAGTTTCTTTTATACAATACATCACCATTCAGGTAGAAATTGCTGGCTAATCTTCTCAAAGTCTTCTTATCTTTCAAAGATGCCCCAGACGGGTAAATATGACTTTGGAGGAAACACTTGATGTCGTAATACCACGGCTTTTCATCTTCGATCTTTTCAACAACAAACACATGAGTTGGCCTATCAAGACGTATCACAGTCAAATTGGGAACCTCATTTCAATACTTCACTACAATCATTGATGCCAACGTTGCAAGAGCATCTTCCATCCAGTTTTCATCTCGAGGGATATGATGAAACTCAACTTTTGTAAAGAAAGTTGAAATCCTCCTCGCCTAATCTCTATATGGTATTAAACCGGGTTGATTCGTCTCCCATACACCTTTGATCTGATTCACAACCAAAGCTGAATCTCCAAAGACATCTAAATGCTTGATTCTGAGATCGATGGCCTCTTCGAGCCCCATAATACAAGCCTCATATTCTGCCATGTTGTTTGTACACTTGAAAGTCAATCTGGTTGTAAAGGGAAAATGTGTGCCTTGAGGAGTAATAATCACTGCCCCAATGCCATTACCATATTGATTAACAGCTCCATCAAATACCATGCCCCAACGGGAACTAGGTTGTGTCTCTTCTTGAAGCAATGGTTCATCACGGTGTTTCATTTTCAAGTACAAGATCTCTTCATCAGGAAAGTCAGACTGCACTGATTGGTAATCTTCAATTGGTTGGTGAGCCAAATGGTCAGCCAAGATACTACCTTTGATCGCCTTTTGAGATCGGTATTCGATATCATACTTTGATAATAACATCTGCCAACGAGCAATCCTCCCAGTTAAAGCAGGCTTCTCGAAAATATACTTGATTGGATCCATTTTGGATATCAACCAAGTGGTATGATTCAACATATATTGACGCAGACGCTTAGCAGCCCAAGCGAATGCACAACAAGTCTTCTCTAGCATAGAATACCGAGTCTCACAATCGGTGAACTTCTTACTGAGGTAGTAAAGTGCTAATTCTTTCTTTCCAGTTTCATCTTGCTGACCAAGAACACAACCCATACTATCTTCAAGCACAGTCAAATACATGATCAATGTAACACCCTTCTGAAATACCCCAATAATTAGTTAAAACAACAAAATATAAATTCAGAGTAAATATGCAATTAAGGGTGTCACACTTGACACTTCACACCATGTTCCAAAATATCTGGTCATACTCATTTGTTCATCAAAATAAACATTTGCATAATTCGCAGCGGATAGAAATTAACAACAACATGCAAAACATGTAACACATTACATGTAAAGTTGTTCAACAACCAAATCTGAAAACAATTAAAACATCCCGTCCCGATGTTACATCTACCAGAGCATGACCCACTAAGGAACTACACTAGACTCCAAGGACTAGCTTCTACTCAATCACTGCTCGTTACCTGAAAAATAGTTGTAAGGGTGAGTTCCTCAATCAATATAATAAGCATTATAAAATATCATGTAATGCTAAGTAATTTGACACATATCATCACCCTAATCAGATCACACATATTCAGCAACGACAATATCAACTCATAATCATCATCATCATCATACTCAACACAACCATAAAACACGCATATAATATTGGAATACATCCATTCATATTATACGCCATACATATATACATTATGCAATGAGACTCCATGCATGCGGTACTGACTATTCGTGAACATATAGTTCAACCTCACCGACCAAATCCAGGTACGGCTACCAAGCCCACTAGTCCCACTCATTTGAGACCTAGTGACTCACTCACTAATTCCTCACCATGGGAATTAGCTACCACCCCAAGGGCCATGATATGCACGCTAATCACCTAGCATGCAAACATCAACAATCATCCACAATGATTCACTCACTAATTCCTCACCATGGGAATTAGCTACCACCATAAAGGCCACAATATGCAAGCTAAATCACTTAGTCATGCAACATTAACAATCATCCACAATGGACATATGCTCACACTCTAAGCCATAAACAATCCATTCATAATTTCATACATGATAGATACATTAACCACATTATGCATATCATCATACATCATCAACATATTCACCACATAATCATATCATGTCATACCACATCATCAATCACACCATTAGCACACTCTACTAATACCTATACGACTCAAAACAACGGGAAATGATCCATACTCTATCATACATCAGCTAAATTACATTACTCAGCTGAACAACCAAAACTGCACAACAACAGCACAGAAAAATCACAATCCTGCCCATACGCGTACCGCCTAGTCCCATACGCGTATGGCCCATTCCTCAGCCAATCCCATACGCGTACCACCTATCTCATACGCGTATGCTACGCGTACCACTTCCCCATACGCGTACCAACAGAGACCAAACCACGTTCAAAACATCATCTTCCTCATCCATACGCGTAATGCCTAATGCCATACGCGTACCAGGCCATCTCATACGCGTATTGCCTAGTGCCATACGCGTATGACCAGGAACCAGATTTCCAGATCTGCAATGGGTTTTCTCTGCTACGAGATCTCCCAATTCCAACCTTCCACAGTCCAATTTTACACAATAATCGTTCATATCACCTAATACGAATCATCCCCTATTCGATTTCACTCTTGCTAACATTATTACATCTAATTCCTACGAATTTCCTTCAATTATAATCCAATTTTCGTTCGCCCAAAAGTTCATAATTTCATCATGCATCATTCCAATCAGAGACAAATCAATGGCTTATCACTACCCACTACATATTATCCCATAATACCCATTAAACGATGATAAACCCCCCTTACCTGAGTTAATCCGACGAATCTTTAAGCTTCAAGCTTTTCCTCTCTTCAACCCTTGTTCTCTGGCTCTTTGCCCTTTTCCTCTTTTCAGCCGCTTCTCTGCTTTTCACGTAAAACCCTTTCTTTACCAAAATGGACTCTTTTTTCTTATTTCTAACTTATATATTTCCAATAATTATTATTCCAATAATAATAATAATAATAATAATAATAATAATAATAATCCAATAATTCCAATTATTTAATTAAATTAATAAATATAATATTAACTTAAATTAAATAATTATCTTATTTTTATCGGGGTGTTACAACTCTCCCCCACTAAAAGAGTTTTCGTCCTCGAAAACATACCTCAAGCGAATAACTCCGGATAAGACTCCTTCATCTGACTCTCAAGTTCCCAAGTCACATTACCACCTGCTGGTCCTCCCCAAGCTACCTTCACCAAAGCAATCTCTTTACCCCGCAACTGCTTCAACTCTCGATCCTCAATCCTCATAGGTGATGTTTCAACAGTCAGGTTATCTCTCACCTGGACATCATCTACTTGGACCACATGCGACGGATCAGGAATGTACCTCCTCAACTGAGACACATGAAAAACCTCATGCAAATTCGTAAGCGACGGCGGTAAAGCGATACGATAGGCTACCTCCCCTATCATCTCCAAAATCTGATAAGGACCAATAAATCGAGGTGTCAACTTCTTCGACTTCAAAGCTCGACCAACCCCAGTTATCGGAGTAACACGAAGAAACACATGATCTCCCTCTTGGAACTCAAGTGACTTCCTCCTCTTGTCATGATAACTCTTCTGACGACTCTGAGCAATCCTCATTTTCTCCTGAATCATCTTAATCTTTTCCGTAGTTTGTTGAACAATCTCCGGTCCAACCACAGTACTCTCACCGGACTCATACCAACATAAAGGTGTCTGACATCTCCTACCATACAAAGCTTCAAACGGTGCCATACCAATGCTCGAATGAAAACTATTGTTGTAGGTAAACTCAATCAAAGGTAAATAACAATCCCAAGCACCTCCTTTTTCCAAAACACAAGCCCTCAATAGATCCTCTAGTGACTGAATCGTCCTCTCAGTCTGACCATCAGTCTGCGGATGATATGCAGAACTCAATCTCAGCTTAGTTCCCAAAGCCCTCTGCAAACCTTCCCAGAACTTCGATGTAAATCTAGGATCTCTGTCCGAAACAATACTCGACGGAATACCATGCAAACTTACAATTTTCTCAATATACAACTCAGCTAATCTCTCTAACGGATAATCCATTCTGATCGGAATGAAATGAGCCGATTTTGTCAATCTATCAACAATCACCCAAATAGCTTCAAAATTCTTACTTGTCCTCGGTAAACCAGAAACAAAATCCATACTGATACTATCCCACTTCCACTCTGGAATAGCCAACGGTTGCATTAGCCCAGACGGCTTCTGATGCTCAATCTTTGACTTCTGACAAGTCAAACAAGAATAAACAAAACTCGCAATTTCTCTTTTCATTCCCGGCCACCAAAATAACTTTTTCAAATCATGATACATCTTCGTAGCTCCAGGATGAATACTCAGGCCACTACGATGTCCTTCCTCAAGAATACTCTTCTTAAGTTCGGTATCATCCGGAATACACACCCGGTTACCAAATTTCAAAACACCATTCTCATCAACTCTGAATTCACCACCTTGACCTTGATTCACTAGAGTCAACTTATCAACCAAAAGCACATCGGATTTCTGACCCTCTCTGATCTCATCCAGAATACTACTCGTTAACTTCAACATTCCCAATTTAACACTATTGTGAGTACTCTCACACACCAAACTCAAGTCTCTAAACTGCTCAATTAAATCCAATTCCTTAACCATTAACATAGAGATATGCAATGATTTCCGACTCAATGCATCAGCCACTACGTTTGCTTTACCCGGATGGTAATTCAAACCAAAGTCATAATCCTTCAGAAACTCTAACCATCTCCTCTGTCTCATATTCAGCTCTTTCTGATCAAACAAATACTTTAAACTTTTATGGTCACTGAAAACCTCAAATCTTGACCCGTACAAGTAATGCCTCCATAACTTCAGAACAAATACCACAGCTGCCAACTCTAAATCATGTGTCGGATAGTTCCTCTCATGAACCTTCAGTTGTCTCGAAGCATAAGCTACAACCTGCTTATTCTGCATCAAAACACCACCCAAACCCAACAATGAAGCATCACAGTAAACTTCAAATAGTTCTGACGGACTCGGTAATATCAGAATAGGAGCAGTAGTTAACCTTCTCTTTAATTCTTGGAAACCTTCTTCACATTTTGAGTCCCAAACAAACGCTTGCCCCTTTCTAGTCAACATCGTCAGCGGTAACGCCAACTTAGAGAATCCCTCAATGAATTTCCTATAATAACCTGCAAGTCCAAGAAAACTCCTTATCTCAGAAACTGACTTCGGAGCTTCCCACTTAGATACCGCTTCTATCTTAGAAGGATCAACAGCAACACCACCTCTTGAAATCACATGACCAAGAAAACTAACCTCTCCTAACCAAAATTCACACTTAGACAGTTTAGCAAATAACTTCTTTTCTCGTAGAACTCTTAAAACCATTCTCAAATGCTCAGCATGCTCTTCTTCAGATTTCGAATACACCAAAATATCGTCAATAAACACCACAACAAACTTGTCTAGATACGGATGGAAAATTCTATTCATATACTCCATAAATACTCCAGGCGCATTGGTCACACCAAAAGGCATTACAGAATACTCATAATGTCCATACCTTGTTCTGAAAGCAGTCTTCTGAATATCCTCAGTTTTCACACGTATCTGATGATACCCAGATCTCAAATCTATTTTGCTGAACACACTCGCACCAACCAACTGATCCATTAAATCATCAATCCTCGGCAAAGGATACCGATTCTTGATCGTTACTTTATTCAGTTGCCTGTAGTCCACACACAATCTCATAGTACCTTCTTTCTTCTTAACCAATAACACTGGTGCACCCCACGGCGACACACTCGGACGAATAAATTTCTTATCCAACAGATCTTCCAACTGACTCTTCAATTCAGTTAACTCAACAGCAGACATACGGTAAGGAGTCATCGATATCGGCCTAGTACCAGGTACCAAATCAATCGAGAACTCAACTTCACGCTCTGGCGGCAATTCATTCACTTCTTCAGGAAACACATCAGGAAAATCACACACCACGGCTAGATCACAAATCACCAGTTTATCTTTAGCCTCCAAAGTAGCTAACAGCATAAACAACTCTGCCCCATCTGCTACTGCCTCATTCACCTGCCTTGCTGATAGAAATAAACTCTTTCCTTCCTCAATCTCAGGAAAAATCACCGTCTTATCAAAACAGTTGATATAAACTCGGTTAAACACCAACCAGTTCATACCCAGGATAACATCAATCTGCACTAGTGGAAGACACACTAGGTCCATTCTAAAGTCTCTACCAAAAATACTCAAAGGACAATTCAAACAAACTGAAGTAGTAGTCACTGAACCCTTCGCAGGAGTATCAATCACCATACTACCATGCATCTCAGATATCTCTAACTTAAGTTTCACAGCACAATCCAAAGATATAAAGGAATGAGTCGCACCTGTGTCAATAATAGCTACAAGAGGAAAGCCATTAATATAACACGTACCTCGGATCAAACGATCATCTGCAGAAGTCTCAGAACCCGATAAAGCAAAGACCTTGCCTCCCGACTGGTTCTCTTTCTTCGGCTTAGGACACTGTGGGCTAATATGACCCACCTCTCCACAGTTAAAACAAGTCACAGTCTTCAACCGGCACTCTGCAGCCAAGTGACCACCTTTTCCACACTTGAAACACTTCTTCTCATTACTGGTACACTCATGGATACGATGTCCAGCCTGACCACATCTGTAACACTTAGCAGGGGCACTGGAGTCTCCCCCACTAGGCCTCTTCATCCCACTCTGTCTCTGGAAACCTTTGCCAACTGCATACGGTTTCCCACGATCATTCTGATTCTTGCCTTTCCTATCAACCCTCTGCTGATAGCTCTCCGCTCTGGCCTTGGTATCCTGTTCAAAAATCCTGCAACAGTCAACCAAGTCAGAAAACACTCTAATCCGCTGATACCCAATAGCCTGCTTGATCTCGGGACGTAACCCGTTCTCAAACTTCACACATTTCGAAAATTCCCCAGTAGCCTCATCATAGGGAGTGTAATACTTCGACAGCTCTATGAACTTAGCAGCATACTCAGTAACAGACCGGTTGCCCTGCTTCAATTCTAAGAACTCTATCTCTTTCTTTCCTCTGACATCCTCTGGAAAGTACTTCCTCAGGAATCTCTCTCTGAACACCGCCCAAGTGATCTCAGCACTCCCAGCAGTTTCCAACTCAGTGCGGGTAGCAACCCACCAATCATCTGCTTCCTCTGACAGCATATGCGTACCGAACCTGACCCTCTGGTTATCGGCACACTCAGTCACTCGGAAGATTCTCTCGATCTCCTTCAACCACTTCTGAGCACCATCTGGATCGTATGCTCCCTTGAACATTGGAGGATTGTTCTTCTGGAACTCACTCAGTTGACGAGCAGCTCCCATTCCCACAACATTCGGATTTCCTCCAAGTACTCCAGCTAACATACCTAGAGCCTCAGCAATCGCAGCATCGTCTCTACCTCTTCCAGCCATCTCTATTCTGAAAACCCAACAAGCTAAAACAATAAGTACTGATAGGGTTACACAACACCTATCCCGTACAGGGGAACAAAATAATTACGACTCGACTCGACCGACTATGCTCTGATACCACTAATGTAACACACTTCTGAAATACCCCAATAATTAGTTAAAACAACAAAATATAAATTCAGAGTAAATATGCAATTAAGGGTGTCACACTTGACACTTCACACCATGTTCCAAAATATCTGGTCATACTCATTTGTTCATCAAAATAAACCTTTGCATAATTCGCAGCGGATAGAAATTAACAACAACATGCAAAACATGTAACACATTACATGTAAAGTTGTTCAACAACCAAATCTGAAAACAAATAAAACATCCCGTCCCGATGTTACATCTACCAGAGCATGACCCACTAAGGAACTACACTAGACTCCAAGGACTAGCTTCTACTCAATCACTGCTCGTTACCTGAAAAATAGTTGTAAGGGTGAGTTCCTCAATCAATATAATAAGCATTATAAAATATCATGTAATGCTAAGTAATTTGACACATATCATCACCCTAATCAGATCACACATATTCAGCAACGACAATATCAACTCATAATCATCATCATCATCATACTCAACACAACCATAAAACACGCATATAATATTGGAATACATCCATTCATATTATACGCCATACATATATACATTATGCAATGAGACTCCATGCATGCGGTACTGACTATTCGTGAACATATAGTTCAACCTCACCGACCAAATCCAGGTACGGCTACCAAGCCCACTAGTCCCACTCATTTGAGACCTAGTGACTCACTCACTAATTCCTCACCATGGGAATTAGCTACCACCCCAAGGGCCATGATATGCACGCTAATCACCTAGCATGCAAACATCAACAATCATCCACAATGATTCACTCACCAATTCCTCACCATGGGAATTAGCTACCACCATAAAGGCCACAATATGCAAGCTAAATCACTTAGTCATGCAACATCAACAATCATCCACAATGGACATATGCTCACACTCTAAGCCATAAACAGTCCATTCATAATTTCATACATGATAGATACATTAACCACATTATGCATATCATCATACATCATCAACATATTCACCACATAATCATATCATGTCATACCACATCATCAATCACAGCATTAGCACACTCTACTAATACCTATACGACTCAAAACAACGGGAAATGATCCCTACTCTATCATACATCAGCTAAATTACATTACTCAGCTGAACAACCAAAACTGCACAACAACAGCACAGAAAAATCACAATCCTGCCCATACGCGTACCGCCTAGTCCCATACGCGTATGGCCCATTCCTCAGCCAATCCCATACGCGTACCACCTATCTCATACGCGTATGCTACGCGTACCACTTCCCCATACGCGTACCAACAGAGACCAAACCACGTTCAAAACATCATCTTCCTCATCCATACGCGTAATGCCTAATGCCATACGCGTACCAGGCCATCTCATACGCGTATTGCCTAGTGCCATACGCGTATGACCAGGAACCAGATTTCCAGATCTGCAATGGTTTTCTCTGCTACGAGATCTCCCAATTCCAACCTTCCACAGTCCAATTTTACACAATAATCGTTCATATCACCTAACACGAATCATCCCCTATTCGATTTCACTCTTGCTAACATTATTACATCTAATTCCTACGAATTTCCTTCAATTATAATCCAATTTTCGTTCGCCCAAAAGTTCACAATTTCATCATGCATCATTCCAATCAGAGACAAATCAATGGCTTATCACTACCCACTACATATTATCCCATAATACCCATTAAACGATGATAAACCCCCCTTACCTGAGTTAATCCGACGAATCTTTAAGCTTCAAGCTTTTCCTCTCTTCAACCCTTGTTCTCTGGCTCTTTGCCCTTTTCCTCTTTTCAGCCGCTTCTCTGCTTTTCACGTAAAACCCTTTCTTTACCAAAATGGACTCTTTTTTCTTATTTCTAACTTATATATTTCCAATAATTATTATTCCAATAATAATAATAATAATAATAATAATAATAATCCAATAATTCCAATTATTTAATTAAATTAATAAATATAATATTAACTTAAATTAAATAATTATCTTATTTTTATCGGGGTGTTACAACTCTCCCCCACTAAAAGAGTTTTCGTCCTCGAAAACATACCTCAAGCGAATAACTCCGGATAAGACTCCTTCATCTGACTCTCAAGTTCCCAAGTCACATTACCACCTGCTGGTCCTCCCCAAGCTACCTTCACCAAAGCAATCTCTTTACCCCGCAACTGCTTCAACTCTCGATCCTCAATCCTCATAGGTGATGTTTCAACAGTCAGGTTATCTCTCACCTGGACATCATCTACTTGGACCACATGCGACGGATCAGGAATGTACCTCCTCAACTGAGACACATGAAAAACCTCATGCAAATTCGTAAGCGACGGCGGTAAAGCGATACGATAGGCTACCTCCCCTATCCTCTCCAAAATCTGATAAGGACCAATAAATCGAGGTGTCAACTTCTTCGACTTCAAAGCTCGACCAACCCCAGTTATCGGAGTAACACGAAGAAACACATGATCTCCCTCTTGGAACTCAAGTGACTTCCTCCTCTTGTCATGATAACTCTTCTGACGACTCTGAGCAATCCTCATTTTCTCCTGAATCATCTTAATCTTTTCCGTAGTTTGTTGAACAATCTCCGGTCCAACCACAGTACTCTCACCGGACTCATACCAACATAAAGGTGTCTGACATCTCCTACCATACAAAGCTTCAAACGGTGCCATACCAATGCTCGAATGAAAACTATTGTTGTAGGTAAACTCAATCAAAGGTAAATAACAATCCCAAGCACCTCCTTTTTCCAAAACACAAGCCCTCAAAAGATCCTCTAGTGACTGAATCGTCCTCTCAGTCTGACCATCAGTCTGCGGATGATATGCAGAACTCAATCTCAGCTTAGTTCCCAAAGCCCTCTGCAAACCTTCCCAGAACTTCGATGTAAATCTAGGATCTCTGTCCGAAACAATACTCGACGGAATACCATGCAAACTTACAATTTTCTCAATATACAACTCAGCTAATCTCTCTAACGGATAATCCATTCTGATCGGAATGAAATGAGCCGATTTTGTCAATCTATCAACAATCACCCAAATAGCTTCAAAATTCTTACTTGTCCTCGGTAAACCAGAAACAAAATCCATACTGATACTATCCCACTTCCACTCTGGAATAGCCAACGGTTGCATTAGCCCAGACGGCTTCTGATGCTCAATCTTTGACTTCTGACAAGTCAAACAAGAATAAACAAAACTCGCAATTTCTCTTTTCATTCCCGGCCACCAAAATAACTTTTTCAAATCATGATACATCTTCGTAGCTCCAGGATGAATACTCAGGCCACTACGATGTCCTTCCTCAAGAATACTCTTCTTAAGTTCGGTATCATCCGGAATACACACCCGATTACCAAATTTCAAAACACCATTCTCATCAACTCTGAATTCACCACCTTGACCTTGATTCACTAGAGTCAACTTATCAACCAAAAGCACATCGGATTTCTGACCCTCTCTGATCTCATCCAGAATACTACTCGTTAACTTCAACATTCCCAATTTAACACTATTGTGAGTACTCTCACACACCAAACTCAAGTCTCTAAACTGCTCAATTAAATCCAATTCCTTAACCATTAACATAGAGATATGCAATGATTTCCGACTCAATGCATCAGCCACTACGTTTGCTTTACCCGGATGGTAATTCAAACCAAAGTCATAATCCTTCAGAAACTCTAACCATCTCCTCTGTCTCATATTCAGCTCTTTCTGATCAAACAAATACTTTAAACTTTTATGGTCACTGAAAACCTCAAATCTTGACCCGTACAAGTAATGCCTCCATAACTTCAGAACAAATACCACAGCTGCCAACTCTAAATCATGTGTCGGATAGTTCCTCTCATGAACCTTCAGTTGTCTCGAAGCATAAGCTACAACCTGCTTATTCTGCATCAAAACACCACCCAAACCCAACAATGAAGCATCACAGTAAACTTCAAATAGTTCTGACGGACTCGGTAATATCAGAATAGGAGCAGTAGTTAACCTTCTCTTTAACTCTTGGAAACCTTCTTCACATTTTGAGTCCCAAACAAACGCTTGCCCCTTTCTAGTCAACATCGTCAACGGTAACGCCAACTTAGAGAATCCCTCAATGAATTTCCTATAATAACCTGCAAGTCCAAGAAAACTCCTTATCTCAGAAACTGACTTCGGAGCTTCCCACTTAGATACCGCTTCTATCTTAGAAGGATCAACAGCAACACCACCTCTTGAAATCACATGACCAAGAAAACTAACCTCTCCTAACCAAAATTCACACTTAGACAGTTTAGCAAATAACTTCTTTTCTCGTAGAACTCTTAAAACCATTCTCAAATGCTCAGCATGCTCTTCTTCAGATTTCGAATACACCAAAATATCGTCAATAAACACCACAACAAACTTGTCTAGATACGGATGGAAAATCCTATTCATATACTCCATAAATACTCCAGGCGCATTGGTCACACCAAAAGGCATTACAGAATACTCATAATGTCCATACCTTGTTCTGAAAGCAGTCTTCTGAATATCCTCAGTTTTCACACGTATCTGATGATACCCAGATCTCAAATCTATTTTGCTGAACACACTCGCACCAACCAACTGATCCATCAAATCATCAATCCTCGGCAAAGGATACCGATTCTTGATCGTCACTTTATTCAGTTGCCTGTAGTCCACACACAACCTCATAGTACCTTCTTTCTTCTTAACCAATAACACTGGTGCACCCCACGGCGACACACTCGGACGAATAAATTTCTTATCCAACAGATCTTCCAACTGACTCTTCAATTCAGTTAACTCAACAGCAGACATACGGTACGGAGCCATCGATATCGGCCTAGTACCAGGTACCAAATCAATCGAGAACTCAACTTCACGCTCTGGCGGCAATTCATTCACTTCTTCAGGAAACACATCAGGAAAATCACACACCACGGCTAGATCACAAATCACCAGTTTATCTTTAGCCTCCAAAGTCGCTAACAGCATAAACAACTCTGCCCCATCTGCTACTGCCTCATTCACCTGCCTTGCTGATAGAAACAAACTCTTTCCTTCCTCAATCTCAGGAAAAATCACCGTCTTATCAAAACAGTTGATATAAACTCGGTTAAACACCAACCAGTTCATACCCAGGATAACATCAATCTGCACTAGTGGAAGACACACTAGGTCCATTCCAAAGTCTCTACCAAAAATACTCAAAGGACAATTCAAACAAACTGAAGTAGTAGTCACTGAACCCTTCGCAGGAGTATCAATCACCATACTACCATGCATCTCAGATATCTCTAACTTAAGTTTCACAGCACAATCCAAAGATATAAAGGAATGAGTCGCACCTGTGTCAATAATAGCTACAAGAGGAAAGCCATTAATATAACACGTACCTCGGATCAAACGATCATCTGCAGAAGTCTCAGAACCCGATAAAGCAAAGACCTTGCCTCCCGACTGGTTCTCTTTCTTCGGCTTAGGACACTGTGGGCTAATATGACCCACCTCTCCACAGTTGAAACAAGTCACAGTCTTCAACCGGCACTCTGCAGCCAAGTGACCACCTTTTCCACACTTGAAACACTTCTTCTCATTACTGGTACACTCATGGATACGATGTCCAGCCTGACCACATCTGTAACACTTAGCAGGGGCACTGGAGTCTCCCCCACTAGGCCTCTTCATCCCACTCTGTCTCTGGAAACCTTTGCCAACTGCATACGGTTTCCCACGATCATTCTGATTCTTGCCTTTCCTATCAACCCTCTGCTGATAGCTCTCCGCTCTGGCCTTGGTATCCTGTTCAAAAATCCTGCAACAGTCAACCAAGTCAGAAAACACTCTAATCCGCTGATACCCAATAGCCTGCTTGATCTCGGGACGTAACCCGTTCTCAAACTTCACACATTTCGAAAATTCCCCAGTAGCCTCATCATAGGGAGTGTAATACTTCGACAACTCTGTGAACTTAGCAGCATACTCAGTAACAGACCGGTTGCCCTGCTTCAATTCTAAGAACTCTATCTCTTTCTTTCCTCTGACATCCTCTGGAAAGTACTTCCTCAGGAATCTCTCTCTGAACACCGCCCAAGTGATCTCAGCACTCCCAGCAGTTTCCAACTCAGTGCGGGTAGCAACCCACCAATCATCTGCTTCCTCTGACAGCATATGCGTACCGAACCTGACCTTCTGGTTATCGGCACACTCAGTCACTCGGAAGATTCTCTCGATCTCCTTCAACCACTTCTGAGCACCATCTGGATCGTATGCTCCCTTGAACATTGGAGGATTGTTCTTCTGGAACTCACTCAGTTGACGAGCAGCTCCCATTCCCACAACATTCGGATTTCCTCCAAGTACTCCAGCTAACATACCCAGAGCCTCAGCAATCGCAGCATCGTCTCTACCTCTTCCAGCCATCTCTATTCTGAAAACCCAACAAGCTAAAACAATAAGTACTGATAGGGTTACACAACACCTATCCCGTACAGGGGAACAAAATAATTACGACTCGACTCGACCGACTATGCTCTGATACCACTAATGTAACACCCTTCTGAAATACCCCAATAATTAGTTAAAACAACAAAATATAAATCAGAGTAAATATGCAATTAAGGGTGTCACACTTGACACTTCACACCATGTTCCAAAATATCTGGTCATACTCATTTTTCATCAAAATAAACATTTGCATAATTCGCAGCGGATAGAAATTAACAACAACATGCAAAACATGTAACACATTACATGTAAAGTTGTTCAACAACCAAATCTGAAAACAATTAAAACATCCCGTCCCGATGTTACATCTACCAGAGCATGACCCACTAAGGAACTACACTAGACTCCAAGGACTAGCTTCTACTCAATCACTGCTCGTTACCTGAAAAATAGTTGTAAGGGTGAGTTCCTCAATCAATATAATAAGCATTATAAAATATCATGTAATGCTAAGTAATTTGACACATATCATCACCCTAATCAGATCACACATATTCAGCAACGACAATATCAACTCATAATCATCATCATCATCATACTCAACACAACCATAAAACACACATATAATATTGGAATACATCCATTCATATTATACGCCATACATATATACATTATGCAATGAGACTCCATGCATGCGGTACCGACTATTCGTGAACATATAGTTCAACCTCACCGACCAAATCCAGGTACGGCTACCAAGCCCACTAGTCCCACTCATTTGAGACCTAGTGACTCACTCACTAATTCCTCACCATGGGAATTAGCTACCACCCCAAGGGCCATGATATGCACGCTAATCACCTAGCATGCAAACATCAACAATCATCCACAATGATTCACTCACTAATTCCTCACCATGGGAATTAGCTACCACCATAAAGGCCACAATATGCAAGCTAAATCACTTAGTCATGCAACATCAACAATCATCCACAATGGACATATGCTCACACTCTAAGCCATAAACAGTCCATTCATAATTTCATACATGATAGATACATTAACCACATTATGCATATCATCATACATCATCAACATATTCACCACATAATCATATCATGTCATACCACATCATCAATCACACCATTAGCACACTCTACTAATACCTATACGACTCAAAACAACGGGAAATGATCCATACTCTATCATACATCAGCTAAATTACATTACTCAGCTGAACAACCAAAACTGCACAACAACAGCACAGAAAAATCACAATCCTGCCCATACGCGTACCGCCTAGTCCCATACGCGTATGGCCCATTCCTCAGCCAATCCCATACGCGTACCACCTATCTCATACGCGTATGCTACGCGTACCACTTCCCCATACGCGTACCAACAGAGACCAAACCACGTTCAAAACATTATCTTCCTCATCCATACGCGTAATGCCTAATGCCATACGCGTACCAGGCCATCTCATACGCGTATTGCCTAGTGCCATACGCGTATGACCAGGAACCAGATTTCCAGATCTGCAATGGGTTTTCTCTGCTACGAGATCTCCCAATTCCAACCTTCCACAGTCCAATTTTACACAATAATCGTTCATATCACCTAATACGAATCATCCCCTATTCGATTTCACTCTTGCTAACATTATTACATCTAATTCCTACGAATTTCCTTCAATTATAATCCAATTTTCGTTCGCCCAAAAGTTCACAATTTCATCATGCATCATTCCAATCAGAGACAAATCAATGGCTTATCACTACCCACTACATATTATCCCATAATACCCATTAAACGATGATAAACCCCCCTTACCTGAGTTAATCCGACGAATCTTTAAAACCCTTTCTTTACCAAAATGGACTCTTTTTTCTTATTTCTAACTTATATATTTCCAATAATTATTATTCCAATAATAATAATAATAATAATAATAATAATCCAATAATTCCAATTATTTAATTAAATTAATAAATATAATATTAACTTAAATTAAATAATTATCTTATTTTTATCGGGGTGTTACAACTCTCCCCCACTAAAAGAGTTTTCGTCCTCGAAAACATACCTCAAGCGAATAACTCCGGATAAGACTCCTTCATCTGACTCTCATGTTCCCAAGTCACATTACCACCTGCTGGTCCTCCCCAAGCTACCTTCACCAAAGCAATCTCTTTACCCCGCAACTGCTTCAACTCTCGATCCTCAATCCTCATAGGTGATGTTTCAACAGTCAGGTTATCTCTCACCTGGACATCATCTACTTGGACCACATGCGACGGATCAGGAATGTACCTCCTCAACTGAGACACATGAAAAACCTCATGCAAATTCGTAAGCGACGGCGGTAAAGCGATACGATAGGCTACCTCCCCTATCCTCTCCAAAATCTGATAAGGACCAATAAATCGAGGTGTCAACTTCTTCGACTTCAAAGCTCGACCAACCCCAGTTATCGGAGTAACACGAAGAAACACATGATCTCCCTCTTGGAACTCAAGTGACTTCCTCCTCTTGTCATGATAACTCTTCTGACGACTCTGAGCAATCCTCATTTCTCCTGAATCATCTTAATCTTTTCCGTAGTTTGTTGAACAATCTCCGGTCCAACCACAGTACTCTCACCGGACTCATACCAACATAAAGGTGTCTGACATCTCCTACCATACAAAGCTTCAAACGGTGCCATACCAATGCTCGAATGAAAACTATTGTTGTAGGTAAACTCAATCAAAGGTAAATAACAATCCCAAGCACCTCCTTTTTCCAAAACACAAGCCCTCAATAGATCCTCTAGTGACTGAATCGTCCTCTCAGTCTGACCATCAGTCTGCGGATGATATGCAGAACTCAATCTCAGCTTAGTTCCCAAAGCCCTCTGCAAACCTTCCCAGAACTTCGATGTAAATCTAGGATCTCTGTCCGAAACAATACTCGACGGAATACCATGCAAACTTACAATTTTCTCAATATACAACTCAGCTAATCTCTCTAACGGATAATCCATTCTGATCGGAATGAAATGAGCCGATTTTGTCAATCTATCAACAATCACCCAAATAGCTTCAAAATTCTTACTTGTCCTCGGTAAACCAGAAACAAAATCCATACTGATACTATCCCACTTCCACTCTGGAATAGCCAACGGTTGCATTAGCCCAGACGGCTTCTGATGCTCAATCTTTGACTTCTGACAAGTCAAACAAGAATAAACAAAACTCGCAATTTCTCTTTTCATTCCCGGCCACCAAAATAACTTTTTCAAATCATGATACATCTTCGTAGCTCCAGGATGAATACTCAGGCCACTACGATGTCCTTCCTCAAGAATACTCTTCTTAAGTTCGGTATCATCCGGAATACACACCCGGTTACCAAATTTCAAAACACCATTCTCATCAACTCTGAATTCACCACCTTGACCTTGATTCACTAGAGTCAACTTATCAACCAAAAGCACATCGGATTTCTGACCCTCTCTGATCTCATCCAGAATACTACTCGTTAACTTCAACATTCCCAATTTAACACTATTGTGAGTACTCTCACACACCAAACTCAAGTCTCTAAACTGCTCAATTAAATCCAATTCCTTAACCATTAACATAGAGATATGCAATGATTTCCGACTCAATGCATCAGCCACTACGTTTGCTTTACCCGGATGGTAATTCAAACCAAAGTCATAATCCTTCAGAAACTCTAACCATCTCCTCTGTCTCATATTCAGCTCTTTCTGATCAAACAAATACTTTAAACTTTTATGGTCACTGAAAACCTCAAATCTTGACCCGTACAAGTAATGCCTCCATAACTTCAGAACAAATACCACAGCTGCCAACTCTAAATCATGTGTCGGATAGTTCCTCTCATGAACCTTCAGTTGTCTCGAAGCATAAGCTACAACCTGCTTATTCTGCATCAAAACACCACCCAAACCCAACAATGAAGCATCACAGTAAACTTCAAATAGTTCTGACGGACTCGGTAATATTAGAATAGGAGCAGTAGTTAACCTTCTCTTTAATTCTTGGAAACCTTCTTCACATTTTGAGTCCCAAACAAACGCTTGCCCCTTTCTAGTCAACATCGTCAGCGGTAACGCCAACTTAGAGAATCCCTCAATGAATTTCCTATAATAACCTGCAAGTCCAAGAAAACTCCTTATCTCAGAAACTGACTTCGGAGCTTCCCACTTAGATACCGCTTCTATCTTAGAAGGATCAACAGCAACACCACCTCTTGAAATCACATGACCAAGAAAACTAACCTCTCCTAACCAAAATTCACACTTAGACAGTTTAGCAAATAACTTCTTTTCTCGTAGAACTCTTAAAACCATTCTCAAATGCTCAGCATGCTCTTCTTCAGATTTCGAATACACCAAAATATCGTCAATAAACACCACAACAAACTTGTCTAGATACGGATGGAAAATTCTATTCATATACTCCATAAATACTCCAGGCGCATTGGTCACACCAAAAGGCATTACAGAATACTCATAATGTCCATACCTTGTTCTGAAAGCAGTCTTCTGAATATCCTCAGTTTTCACACGTATCTGATGATACCCAGATCTCAAATCTATTTTGCTGAACACACTCGCACCAACCAACTGATCCATTAAATCATCAATCCTCGGCAAAGGATACCGATTCTTGATCGTTACTTTATTCAGTTGCCTGTAGTCCACACACAATCTCATAGTACCTTCTTTCTTCTTAACCAATAACACTGGTGCACCCCACGGCGACACACTCGGACGAATAAATTTCTTATCCAACAGATCTTCCAACTGACTCTTCAATTCAGTTAACTCAACAGCAGACATACGGTAAGGAGTCATCGATATCGGCCTAGTACCAGGTACCAAATCAATCGAGAACTCAACTTCACGCTCTGGCGGCAATTCATTCACTTCTTCAGGAAACACATCAGGAAAATCACACACCACGGCTAGATCACAAATCACCAGTTTATCTTTAGCCTCCAAAGTAGCTAACAGCATAAACAACTCTGCCCCATCTGCTACTGCCTCATTCACCTGCCTTGCTGATAGAAATAAACTCTTTCCTTCCTCAATCTCAGGAAAAATCACCGTCTTATCAAAACAGTTGATATAAACTCGGTTAAACACCAACCAGTTCATACCCAGGATAACATCAATCTGCACTAGTGGAAGACACACTAGGTCCATTCTAAAGTCTCTACCAAAAATACTCAAAGGACAATTCAAACAAACTGAAGTAGTAGTCACTGAACCCTTCGCAGGAGTATCAATCACCATACTACCATGCATCTCAGATATCTCTAACTTAAGTTTCACAGCACAATCCAAAGATATAAAGGAATGAGTCGCACCTGTGTCAATAATAGCTACAAGAGGAAAGCCATTAATATAACACGTACCTCGGATCAAACGATCATCTGCAGAAGTCTCAGAACCCGATAAAGCAAAGACCTTGCCTCCCGACTGGTTCTCTTTCTTCGGCTTAGGACACTGTGGGCTAATATGACCCACCTCTCCACAGTTGAAACAAGTCACAGTCTTCAACCGGCACTCTGCAGCCAAGTGACCACCTTTTCCACACTTGAAACACTTCTTCTCATTACTGGTACACTCATGGATACGATGTCCAGCCTGACCACATCTGTAACACTTAGCAGGGGCACTGGAGTCTCCCCCACTAGGCCTCTTCATCCCACTCTGTCTCTGGAAACCTTTGCCAACTGCATACGGTTTCCCACGATCATTCTGATTCTTGCCTTTCCTATCAACCCTCTGCTGATAGCTCTCCGCTCTGGCCTTGGTATCCTGTTCAAAAATCCTGCAACAGTCAACCAAGTCAGAAAACACTCTAATCCGCTGATACCCAATAGCCTGCTTGATCTCGGGACGTAACCCGTTCTCAAACTTCACACATTTCGAAAATTCCCCAGTAGCCTCATCATAGGGAGTGTAATACTTCGACAGCTCTGTGAACTTAGCAGCATACTCAGTAACAGACCGGTTGCCCTGCTTCAATTCTAAGAACTCTATCTCTTTCTTTCCTCTGACATCCTCTGGAAAGTACTTCCTCAGGAATCTCTCTCTGAACACCGCCCAAGTGATCTCAGCACTCCCAGCAGTTTCCAACTCAGTGCGGGTAGCAACCCACCAATCATCTGCTTCCTCTGACAGCATATGCGTACCGAACCTGACCCTCTGGTTATCGGCACACTTAGTCACTCGGAAGATTCTCTCGATCTCCTTCAACCACTTCTGAGCACCATCTGGATCGTATGCTCCCTTGAACATTGGAGGATTATTCTTCTGGAACTCACTCAGTTGACGATCAGCTCCCATTCCCACAACATTCGGATTTCCTCCAAGTACTCCAGCTAACATACCCAGAGCCTCAGCAATCGCAGCATCGTCTCTACCTCTTCCAGCCATCTCTATTCTGAAAACCCAACAAGCTAAAACAATAAGTACTGATAGGGTTACACAACACCTATCCCGTACAGGGGAACAAAATAATTACGACTCGACTCGACCGACTATGCTCTGATACCACTAATGTAACACCCTTCTGAAATACCCCAATAATTAGTTAAAACAACAAAATATAAATTCAGAGTAAATATGCAATTAAGGGTGTCACACTTGACACTTCACACCATGTTCCAAAATATCTGGTCATACTCATTTGTTCATCAAAATAAACATTTGCATAATTCGCAGCGGATAGAAATTAACAACAACATGCAAAACATGTAACACATTACATGTAAAGTTGTTCAACAACCAAATCTGAAAACAATTAAAACATCCCGTCCCGATGTTACATCTACCAGAGCATGACCCACTAAGGAACTACACTAGACTCCAAGGACTAGCTTCTACTCAATCACTGCTCGTTACCTGAAAAATAGTTGTAAGGGTGAGTTCCTCAATCAATATAATAAGCATTATAAAATATCATGTAATGCTAAGTAATTTGACACATATCATCACCCTAATCAGATCACACATATTCAGCAACGACAATATCAACTCATAATCATCATCATCATCATACTCAACACAACCATAAAACACGCATATAATATTGGAATACATCCATTCATATTATACGCCATACATATATACATTATGCAATGAGACTCCATGCATGCGGTACCGACTATTCGTGAACATATAGTTCAACCTCACCGACCAAATCCAGGTACGGCTACCAAGCCCACTAGTCCCACTCATTTGAGACCTAGTGACTCACTCACTAATTCCTCACCATGGGAATTAGCTACCACCCCAAGGGCCATGATATGCACGCTAATCACCTAGCATGCAAACATCAACAATCATCCACAATGATTCACTCACTAATTCCTCACCATGGGAATTAGCTACCACCATAAAGGCCACAATATGCAAGCTAAATCACTTAGTCATGCAACATCAACAATCATCCACAATGGACATATGCTCACACTCTAAGCCATAAACAATCCATTCATAATTTCATACATGATAGATACATTAACCACATTATGCATATCATCATACATCATCAACATATTCACCACATAATCATATCATGTCATACCACATCATCAATCACAGCATTAACACACTCTACTAATACCTATACGACTCAAAACAACGGGAAATGATCCCTACTCTATCATACATCAGCTAAATTACATTACTCAGCTGAACAACCAAAACTGCACAACAACAGCACAGAAAAATCACAATCCTGCCCATACGCGTACCGCCTAGTCCCATACGCGTATGGCCCATTCCTCAGCCAATCCCATACGCGTACCACCTATCTCATACGCGTATGCTACGCGTACCACTTCCCCATACGCGTACCAACAGAGACCAAACCACGTTCAAAACATCATCTTCCTCATCCATACGCGTAATGCCTAATGCCATACGCGTACCAGGCCATCTCATACGCGTATTGCCTAGTGCCATACGCGTATGACCAGGAACCAGATTTCCAGATCTGCAATGGGTTTTCTCTGCTACGAGATCTCCCAATTCCAACCTTACACAGTCCAATTTTACACAATAATCGTTCATATCACCTAACACGAATCATCCCCTATTCGATTTCACTCTTGCTAACATTATTACATCTAATTCCTACGAATTTCCTTCAATTATAATCCAATTTTCGTTCGCCCAAAAGTTCACAATTTCATCATGCATCATTCCAATCAGAGACAAATCAATGGCTTATCACTACCCACTACATATTATCCCATAATACCCATTAAACGATGATAAACCCCCCTTACCTGAGTTAATCCGGCGAATCTTTAAGCTTCAAGCTTTTCCTCTCTTCAACCCTTGTTCTCTGGCTCTTTGCCCTTTTCCTCTTTTCAGCCGCTTCTCTGCTTTTCACGTAAAACCCTTTCTTTACCAAAATGGACTCTTTTTTCTTATTTCTAACTTATATATTTCCAATAATTATTATTCCAATAATAATAATAATAATAATAATAATCCAATAATTCCAATTATTTAATTAAATTAATAAATATAATATTAACTTAAATTAAATAATTATCTTATTTTTATCGGGGTGTTACAATCAACGTTCTTCCTTCGACAGGTGGACACAAGATCGGAGGTTCAAGCAGATACTCTTTGATACTATCAAAAGCTTTATGGCAGTCTTCGGTCCAATCACAAGACTGATTTTTCCGAAGAAGCTTGAATATAGGCGCACATGTGGCAGTCATGTGTGAAATGAATCTTGAGATATAATTCAAGCGACCGAGAAACCCTTTGACTTGCTTCTTAGTTTTGGGTGCATGCATCTCTTGTATTGCTTTGACCTTGGCAGGACCAACTTCAATACCCTTCTCACTGACAATAAAGCCTAACAACTTACCAGAACGAACACCAAAGGTACACTTATTGGGATTCAAGCGGAGTTTATACTTCCTCAAACGCTGGAATAGCTTCAACAAATGCTCAACATGTTCTTCTTCATCAATTGATTTAGCAATCATGTTATCGACATAAACTTCAATCTCTTTATGCATCATATCATGAAAAAGAGTAGTCATTATTCTTTGGTAAGTTGCACCAGCATTCTTCAAACTGAAAGGAATCACTCTATAACAGAATGTTCCCCATGGTGTAATGAATGTGGTCTTCTCCATATCTTTGGGTGCCATCTTGATCTGATTATATCCGGAAAATCCATCCATAAACGAAAAGACTTTGAATTTAGCAGTATTGTCTACCAATATATGAATGTGCGGCAGAGGGAATTCATCTTTCGGACTGACTTTATTCAAATCTCTGTAATCAACACACATGCGGACTTTTCCATCTTTCTTCGGCACAGGCACAATATTGGCCACCCATTGCAGATACTCAGCAGTCACAAGGAAACCGACATCAATCTGCTTCTGCACTTCTTCTTTGATCTTCACTGCCATATCAGGATGCGTTCTTCTCAACTTCTGCTTGACTGGAGGGCATTCTGATTTCAATGACAATCTATGCTCCACAATCTCAGAATCTAAACTAGGCATGTCTTGATAGGATCAAGCAAACACATCTAAATACTCTCGAAGAAGATCTACCAACCCCTTCTTCACATCTGGACACAGTCAAGACCTAATCTTGACTTCCTTCACATCATCTTCGGAACCCAAGTTGACTAACTCAATCTGCTCTTCGAATGGCTGAATGGTTTTTCCTTCATGCTCAAGAAGACGAGACAATTCATCACTCACTTCTTCATCACTTTCCTCCTCGGCCTCAAACACAGGGAATTCAAAATTTGGAGAAGGAGAATGATCATTGTATTCAATGGGGTTAGAAACCAACCTGCATAATGATTTGATATTTTTATTTTAGAGAAGTGAATTTATGACCAAACATTATGCAGATGGACAATTATATTGTTTATTTATGTTTTTTTGTGATTACCACTTTCAGAATAAAGCAAAAAGTAAAAACAAAATATCATAGATGTGGATGAATAGAATTAATTTTATTGATGATCAAATTTGAAAATGCCCAACAATGTTCACTTCTCCCTTAGGCATAGGAGAAGGATTTTTTTTAAAACAAATAAAAGCAATTACTTAGATTGATGCAAAATAACAGGAATGTCAACAGCAGTCCAATTGTTGCAAGTCTTTCCATGCGTCACAAAATTGGTGCAATCTTCCTCTTTGTCATCCTCTAGCACAGCAGCTAAGTTTTGTTCATTGCCGTGAATGAACCCTCCGCTACAAAATCTAAGTTGCATATCCTCAGACCTAGCAATTGATGAACCTTGCTGAAAACCCAGACCGGTTCAACCTTTGTGGTCGGAGACCTCGACCATGCGCCCCCACTGATCCACATTACCTTCTTCAACAATCTTCCTTGCATCTTTTAATGAGTACATAGGTTCCCCAACACTCTTTTCAGCAGCAATAGATAAGGCTTGGAACGGAGTTCTAACCTCATCCTCAGCTTCAACATAAGAGAAAGATGACAGGTGGCTAACCAACAGCGCCTTTTCCCCGCCAACGATTACAAGCTATCCATTCTTGACAAACTTGAGCTTCTGATGTAGTGTGGAGGTAACAATTCCCGCCTCGTGGATCCATGGCCTTCCCAACAGACAACTATAGGCTGGGCGGATATCCATTACTAGAAAAGTAATCTAGAAGTCACTCGGACCTATCTTCACTGGATGGTCCACTTCTCCTATCACAGTTTTGCGTGAACCGTCAAAAGCTTTGACGATTACACCGCTATACCTCATAGGCGCGCCTTGATATGACAACTTTGAAAGAGTTAACTTCGGAAGCACGTTTAACAAAGACTCGGTGTCAACCAGTACATTGGATAAAGCATCGTCTTTGCAATTCATCGAGATATGCAAAGCCAAATTATGATTCCTACCCTCCTCGGGGAGTTCTTCATCACCGAAACTGAGATTATTACAGGAAGTGATGTTAGCCACAATATGATCAAACTGATCCACCGTAACATCATGTTCCACAAATGCTTGCTCTAGAACTCTCTGCAGTGCTTCTCTGTGCACTTCTGAATTCATGAGTAGAGACAGTACTGAAATCTTTGAGGGGGTTTGGAGCAGCTGCTCCACCATATTAAACTCACTTTTCTTGATCAAACGGAGTACCTCATCATCATCATTAGCCTTCAAATTGCAGGATTCACCAGACTGACACTTTGAAGCACTAGTCAGACTTATAGCAAGCACTTCCACCTTCTTACTGACAGCTGATTCTTCCTTATCTTTTGGGAACACCGGCCCAAACACTTGACCGCTACGGGTCACTTTAGTAATATCAACAATGCTTGCTACAGAGCTGGTAGTAGGCAATGGAACCTCTTGACCATCTTTCAACATTGTTGCATTGTACTGATATGGAACAATCTTATCGGATGAATACGGGACTGGACCCGCTAACCGTATGACCAACGGCGATACCGATCTCTGACTGATGTTGTTACTATTACTGTTGTCGTACTGAATGACTACTCTTTCTGGATTCTTGAAAATGGGAACTATGACATTCACATCGTCATCTACATGACAGGATTGAACAATTTGAATCATACCTTCATCCATCAACCACTGGATGTCTCTTTTTACCATCATACAACCCATCGGGTTGACACTACAGATAGCATAACCATTATGGTCATGCTCACAATCGCTCACCATACAATTGTCCTTATGCATCGTCACCAAAGACTTTATGATGAAACGGACATCAAACATTTTGAACTCCCCAAGACAGCCGTCTACCATATTAACAGATGAATTTCCATGGGCTGGCAGTGGGTTTTCTTTCACATTAGGTGCGTGCTCTTCAAAGGACACCGTTCCATTTTTCACTAGTTTCTGAACTTCGTATTTGAGCGGATAGAAGTTCTCAATATCATGTCAGGGTGCTCCTTAATGAAAAGCACAACGGAGGTCAGGCTTGTACCACCATGGAAGTGGTTCAGGAATTTGTGGCGGATTCCTCGGTTGGAGTAGGTTCTTGAGAACCAACGATGGATAAAGCTCTACATAGGTCATATGAATTGGGTCAAAAGAGACCTTCTTCCTCTTGAAAGTTTGTTATTGATGATTGTTGGTATTGTTGTTGTTGTAGGTGTTTGTTCATTGCTGTGGTTATTGTTGTTGACGCTGTTGTTGTTGAATTGGTGTTGATTGACTTGCGGAAAATACATGAATTACGGAGGATACTTGATGATGGTGTTGACGGGGTGGTTGATTCCTTCTGATCTGAGGCCTCCTCTGCCTCCCACTAGAAATTGTGTTGGCTTCGCTGTCTTTTTTCTTCCCAAAACTATTGCCATATCTCTTACTCGATGATGCCTCCTCTTTTGGCAATCGTCATTCTCGGACACCTTCTTCAAGCCTCATCCCCATGTTTACCATTTTGGTAAAATCACTGCGGGTACTGGCAATCATGCGTTCATAGTAAAATGAACTCAGGGTCTTCAAAAAGATCTTGGTCATCTCCTTCTCCTCTAAAGGAGGGGTGATCTGAGCAACTAATTCTCTCCACCTCTCCGCATACTCTTTGAATGTCTCCTTATCCTTCTGAGACATAGACCTCAATTGGTCTCTATCAGGCGCCATATCCATATTATACTTATATTGTTTGACAAAATCTTCTCCCAAATCGTTGAAAGTGTGGATCCTTGCACTGTCCAACTCCATATACCATCTGAGCGCCGCACCGGTCAGACTGTCTTGGAAGTATTGAATTAACAACTGATCATTGTCAGTTTGGGTAGAAATTTTGTGGGCATACATCACCTAATGACTGAGCAGACATGTGTTCCCTCTGTATTTTTCAAAGTCAGGCACTTTGAACTTGACTGGAATCTTCACATTCGGCACCAGACATAATTCAGCAGCACTCTTTCCAAATAGATCCTTACCTCTCAATGTTTTCAACTCCTTGCGCAGCTCAAGAAATTGATCCTTCATCTCATCTATTTTCCCATACACGTCCGAGCTCTCAGATGGCTCGGAATGATAAATAGTGTCTTCCACACGAGGTAAGGTGTGCACTACGGGAGGTGGCACAGACATGACCGGGCTAGATGCCGGCATGGAAGCAAATGTAGGCGCAAAGCCTTCAAGCACGAAGTTTGGCGGCATTCCCCAAGGGAATCCGGCAGGCATGGTAGGCGCGAAATGAGCGGTAGCAGCAGGCATCGTAGAGGTAGCCACCTCTGAAATAACATTCCTTTGAGGAGGAGGAGTTGCGGGTATTGGAGAAGACTGGCTCTGAGCAACTAGTACTGACTCCATCATGGAAGTCAGTCGAGCGATCTCGTCCTTTAGTTATCTATTCTCTTGCTCAAGATGTTCCATGATTCTGGAGTGATTGGCGCGAGAGTTGTACCGATGAGTCAGCTTGGCTAAAGCACAGAAGAAACACCAATGAGACCTCTGGCGAAAGAGAAACCTGCTTATGCAAATGATACATGAAATGCAATGCTTGTTTATTTATTTTTATTTTTTCAAGGAACTTACTATATTATTTGCGAATATATATATATATATATATATATATATATATATATATATATATATATATATATATATATATATATATATATATATATATATATATATATATATATATATATATAACAACAATTGTGACAATTTGATATGACCAAAAATCTATTTTATTTATGTAATTGGAATGATTACACTGAGTACAATTTTCAGAAACCAAATGAAAAATACAAGAGAGAAGGAGACTAGTCATCCTAAGGATCCCTACTAACAATATCAGAAGATCTGGCTGTAGGAGCGTACTTCCTTCGAATGCGTCGAATCTCGGTCTCAAAAGAAGCATTCATCTGAGTCTTCTCGAAGACAAGCTGGTCAACAATCTTCTTCCAAGCAACAGAAGGTTGAGGCATACTAGAGGAAGATGACACCTCCGGCTCTCTCTGTCTCTTAGTTACTCGGTCTTCAAGTAGCTCAATAAGTTCATCTTTGTCCTTAGACTCCAACTGCAACTCCTCATGCTTTTTTCTCAAAGCACGGAAACGCTCTTCCCACATATCATTCTCTTGCTTCATCTTAACAAGCGCATCTTCCAACTCCTCTACATCTTGGTAAGGGAGAGTTAATGGCTCAACCACAACCATAGATATAGGTCTCTCACAAGGATAAGGCATTTTCAACTCCAAAGCTCTCTTCTTCACCCAAAGAGTGTATGCTTCCAAAGATACACAATTGCATAAACCAAGCTCGGATCTATTATGCTAAGCATGCACAATCTTCTGCTTCAAATGTTGGGGATATTTACCCTCTTAATAGAAAAGACCTTCTAACAACATTATATTAGGTTTGTCTCTCAAGGGGAACCCAAGTTGACGACGAGCCAAAGTAGGGTTGTAGTTAATTCCTCCTTGTGTACCAATGAGAGGCACATTAGAGAATTCACCACAATAATCAATAATCTCCAAACTGCTCAAAGAAGGATCATACCAAATTATATCATCATTAGTGAGAGACATAAGTCTCTGAGACCACCGTAGACATTGTTTGTTCTCCATAAAAGCATGTGTCTGAGGAAAGTGTGAAATAAACCACTTGTACAGAAGAGGAATGCAACAGACAATAGTTTCACCACCTTTAGAGTTCCTTAGATGCAAAGAGAAATACATATCACCCAACAATGTAGGCACAAGATTCCCAATCAAGAAAATTCTAATGGCGTTAACATCAACAAAATCGTTAATGTTAGGGAACAAAGCTAATCCATAAATGAGCAACACAAAGATAGCTTCAAAAGCGTCCACACCACCGGCTTGAGCAAAGGCAGTAGCTTCCTTGATGAGGAAATCAGATGGAAACCCAAACAATCCTCCTTTCTTCACCCAATGAGCCTTTATCTCAAACTTCTTCAAGTGAAGAGCTTCAGCAATAAGATGAGATCTGGAAATCTCTTCTAACCCACTAAAAGGTACCTTGCTAGAAACAGGTATTCCCAAGAGATGGGCATACTCCACTAACGTAGGCACAAGCTGATAATCCGGAAAAGTGAAGCAACGGTAGAGAGGATCATAGAACTGCACTAACACACTCAAAAGTCCTTCAACTACATCAGTAGACAAGATAGACAGAAGCTTCCCAAGGCGTTGTTTGAAGTCCAAGGGATCTAATACAAAAGATGCTAGCTTCCTTAACTCTTTCAAGTCGGGACATCTGAAACTGTACTTTTTAGTGTTCCTTCGTCCATAATCCATGGTCTGAAAATATTTGCAAATAATACCTCAGTTCCTTGAAATTTTCGTGTGATGAATGTTATGATGCTATAGCGGTGTATTCGTTACCATTGGAGATATTGACTAAATCCAAGGTAAATCATACAAAGTCGAGTCGCCACCGCACTTCTATTTATCCAAAGGAATGGTTAGAAAGCGAACAAAAACCTAAAAAGTTTTACAAACAAAACTAGTAAAAGAAACAGAGATCTGGGTAAGGGGGTTGGTTATGTAATGGGAAGGTGTTAGGCACCCAAAACATCCTAGGTACTCCTAGGGAGCCCTTTTCACGCTTGTTGCAAAGGTTATTGTTTTGTGAAATTATTTTGTGCAAACATGATTGAAGAGATGAGAAAAGAATATACAAGTTTATTTACATTTTGTGTTTGGATAGATAAACCCATTGCCTATGTTACCCTCTTATAAAAATATTAAGATCAAAACCTCGTAGTTCGGGTAAAAAATTTCAAAACAAATGAGTGGATTGATTGGTCCAAAAGCCTTAAGGTCTTTTGTTATCAAAGGGAGAAAACTCAACCTGAAAAAAAAACCACAAGTCCACCATGTGAGGATAGCTTCAACATGCTAATGAGGGGTTAACCCTATAATAAGCATGGAAGACTCATTGTCCATCACTAATGACAAAGGTGAGTATTATATCTACCACAAAGATAACTCAAACCTAATAGCAAAAGGTCATGAAAAGATTTTGATTAAGAAGTGGACATATGGAACCACAAAAGAAATTTGAATGGGTTATATTAACCAATTAGAAGTATGTACAAAAATGGTCAAAGTTGACTTAAAGATTCAATTCAAAATGAGTATTATGAAAAGAAAGTTTGAAAATCAAAAGCCTAAGGCTTAGGTTTCTAATGTTGAAAACAAATGAAATGTTTGCACAAAATTCTTTTTGGTTTGGGGTGGAGGAATGAAGAAGAAGGTTAACAAAAGGTGAGGGTTAAGAAATGAAACCACACTAGGAGTTCCTCTCTTGAGATCATAGAGATAATCCAAGTAGAATCCCATCCTTTGGAATAAGCAAGCACAAAGCAAAAGCAATCACATAAGTCTCATAAGAGATCCACAATAAAAGGAAACAGAATGCCAATATATGGACTTACACCCGACTCCTAACAACAAAAAGGAAACAAAATGCCAATATATGGACTTACACCCGACTTCTAACAACAAAAAGGAAACAGAATGCCAATATATGGACTTACACCCGACTCCTAACAACAAAAAGGAAACAGAATGCCAATATATGGACTTACACCCGACTCCTAACAACAAAAAGGAAACAAAATGCCAATATATGGACTTATATCTGACTCCCAACAACAAACAAACATCAAAAGCAAACACATCAAAAGCAATCAAACAACAAAGCATCACACACTATATACATACAAGAGGCTCAAACAAATGGGTGGGCTTTAGTCAAGAGGGGTCATATCAACCTCGACAAACAAGCAAAACTGTAATGGGTAATCTATGAGCTCTTAACCACTAACATTGAAAGTTAGGGTGAAGCTGATCAAAATGGAAATGAGGATGAGACCTCATGCTCTTAACCCTGGCCTGGGTGAGCTCATGTCAAAGAAAGTGTGGGGATCTAGAAAGTGAGATCCTATTCCACTTGACAGACACTGGACAAAGATCTTGGGTATTGGTTCTGGAGCATCAGCACGTATTACGAGCATAAAGAACGACTCACTGAATAACAGGGGATTGGCTACTAATCCCTTTTATCCGTCAATTGCCTCTTCACTTAGGAGGACTTATCAAGTAACACATGCCTCATCTTGGAGGTCTTTGGCACAATCTGTAAACAAACACAAACAGAGCCTCTGAAGGAGGACTTGCCAGCAAAATGTCTGCCAAAAAGGTGACAGGACTTCCAGACTACATGAAGTAAGAGAATAACTACCTAAGTGGTGTATCAACCACAATCCAAAGCTCAAGCAAGAGCTAAAAGCAAGCAACTAAAGTACATGTACAAAGGCTAACCAGTTAGTACTTCACACATAAAATCAGAAAACAAACAGTGAAACCATCCAACTGTACACAACTCAATGAACAATGCTCAAGCACTTAAATGAGCTCAAGCCTATCACTTAGAACCCTACAAAACAAACAAAAGTTAGAATTCAACTCATTTGCATCTCACAAAGTGAGACCAAACCAACCATCAATGCTAAATGTCCAAACCTGAAACACAAGTCAAGGTTAGTTCATGTACAAAACACTAGTGCAAAGACTAAGTTCAAAACCAAACCAAATGATCAAAGCAGAAGTCAATCTTTTGCACAAGGCAAGTTCAAACATGTCACAAAATGTCCTCAAAAGGACCATCATCAATTCAAAAAGCAAAGGCATCAAATGGCTCATGCTATGCAATGATCACAAAATATGCACAAAGTGGAATTCCAAATTAGAAAATCCAAATCAAATCAAATCCAAATGATAGGTGAACAAAAATGCACAAATGCAATGTCCAAAAATGTGACACAAATTGTCACACACATCTTCATGTGTCAAAAACAATGATAGCATATGAGAAAAATTCTAAACCAGTTATCAGAAATTCACATCATGAGTGAAGATCAAGCATACAAAAAATCAGATCAATTGGATCAAGGATGAAGATTTCACAAAGCATTGAATGCAACATATAAAAATATCATGGCATGGATCAAACAATTCACACATTAAAAATAAGACATCAACAAATCATGAAAATAATATAAAAAAAACTAGACATTAAAACAGAACTATGAAAAAAAATTGGAGTTAATTTGGATCATTTTTCTATTTTTTATGATTTTTCTAAATGAGAAAAATAAAATGAGATAAACAAAATAAATGGAGGGAAAACAAATATTTGAAATTAAATCAGAATATTCACAGCCATTGGATGAAGCGCGAAAAAGCAATCCACGGTCCAGATTTCAACCTCAAAATGCATAGTTTTACTAATCTACATCAGCATGCATGGTCAGCAGTCAAACGCACACGCAGCAAGGTCAAAGCAACAAGAGCCAATGGATTTCACACGCCAGCGTACACATGGAAGCCACGCCAGCTTAAATGAAACGATACGTTTCATTTAATATGTCATCATCACAATCAGCAAGTCAACAGACACATGGCTCAGTCAAACGAAAATCAGCCAATCAAATGCACATGCAAGCGCTTAATCAACACACAGTCAGCACACACGTCATACAAACCCTAACAAAAACCAGACGCCGGAGCTAAGCTCCGGTCGTCTTCTCCGGTCAACTAGGCGGTGGCGCCGCCGTGCATTTTTGCAGAAATGAATAAAACCTATACCAATCGAAGCGTCCTTCCATTCACAATCCAAATATCACATCCATACATCCTAATTCCACATGTATTTTCCAGATCGAGCAAAAACATTTCCTAGATCTAAACTTGAATTTCATCATACATGCTCATTATTCATCCATTTTCGAATCTAAACATATCTACGTTCTCTACACAATGAAATCTACACAACTATAACAAGAAAACAGCAAAAAGAGATGATGAATTTTTCACTTACTTGAAATGGAGGTTGCTGAAATCGTGCTATCAATAGCTCTAGAGCTCCAGATCTACTCCACTACAATTGCCTTAAAGCTTTGTGCAAAGAGAATCCACTAAAACCAACTGGATCTAGCTCAATTTCAAACTTCCATTTCCATGAAGATGCACTTGAACAGCTCGAATATGGACTGAATTGCTTCAATTGGATGATGAATCTTGCTCAGAATTGCACCAGGAGCATGAATCTACAAGAATTATTGGTGTTTGTGTGAAGAAAATCAAGAATCGAAGAGAGAGAAAAATGGAGGGAACTTGAAAATTTGAGATCTGAAATTCTGTTATTTTGAATTATGGTTAGGGTTTGGCTTTTATATGGTTCACTAATGATGCTGAAATCCCAATTAGGCCTTGGCTAATCATGATTAGGGAAAATTGAAGTGTCTTGCAAATTTGCAAATGAAGCTAGCATGGCCATGTAGTACGTGCTCTTTCTCATGCAAGGGTTTGAATCCACTTAAAATCAACCAAGGATCATCATGGAATGGTTGTCTTGCTTGTATCATAAGCCAAATTTGAATTGTGAAAATTCCCTCCAAAATGATCACATGTGAAATAATGAGCATACACACTTTTCTCATGCATGGCAATGGTTCATTTGAAATGCCTTGAACATGAGGAGTATTTTTCAAAAAGAATGGACCAAATTGGAGCTTTGTATCAAAAGTTAGGCCATTTTGAATTCCCATGTACACTTTATGATCAAATGACCATAACTTCTCAACCAATCATCATATGGACATGAATTATGACTTTTTGGAAAGGGGAGACAAAGATCTACAACTTTCATGTTCACCAAAAATCCATTTGAAGCTTCTTTAATATTGAAAAGTCAAGTTGAATATGGACCAGAAACTTGTCGGATTTGGAAACTTTGAATTACAGGTCACTTTCCATTTTTAGTAACCTTTGCCATGACTTTTGAATCTTCAAGATGGATGATTAAAATGATGAATAGACCTTTTTTGAACATGATTGAGGTGTTTCAACTCATTTCCCCACCTCAAAACCCTCAGTTGACTGCACAATTGACTTTTTTTGGTCTTCAGATGACCTTGAAATGTCTGGATTAGCCTGAGCCTCTACCACTTGGGGAAATTGCTTCAAAATGAAACCCTAGCTCATATAAGCTCCATATAATGATCATGTGGTCCTCATCTCAAGAAAATAGTTCATCTCTTGCATAATGGCTCTTCTTGAAGCTCTTGACCTGATGATTGCTTAGGCTACAAAACAAAATGTTAATGACATATTTTTGTGCTTTTGGTTAGTAAACAAAATGAGAAAAGCAATGATATACAATTCAAGCATGCCTGGTGATCTCAAACCACTCACAAGAGATCCCTACCCAAAGGGAAAGGAAGCCAAGATGCTCAAATGATCTTTGAGGCTATACAATGCAATGCTATGACGCCATGAGGGATCTTAGGGACAAAATTGGGGTCTTACAGATGCCCCTATTTAAGGTCATTCTAGTCGGAGAAGTGAAGGTTAAAACCTTCGTCTCGACGAGGTAGAATGGGCTTAAATAATAACAAAGAGACAAATTTTGGTCCCTAAGAGACCTCATGATGCAAATGTATGTAGGCAAAACAAACAAACTTTGTGGGGATATGTGTCCACAAAGAAGAAAAGACATTCGGAGAAACGGACAATCCATAGGAGTAATACACTCACTAGGGAACAGAGACTCTAACGGGGACTCTCATGGGGATAAGAAAAAGAATAAAAATGCGTGAGTAGGTCACGACTCAAAACTGGGGAGTAAAGGACTGAAACCGCGTGAGCAAGTCACGACTCAAAGCTGGGGAGAAGAGTTTCCAAAGGGAAATAAATCCAATGGAAAGACAACAAGCTGACTCAAAGATGCATGTGTTAGGGAATATGCCAACACAGCAAAACTATCCACAATGGATACTTCGGATAAAATCCGGACTCAGGCTGGGGAAAGATGTGAACAAAACATCCCTGCCGGGGAAAATGCACGTATTGGGGAAAAAGCCAACACAACAAAACTATCCGCAATGGATACTTCGGATAAAAATCCGGACAAGAACAATCCACTAAGGGACTTCGCTGGGGATGCCTTAAAAAGACACTCCTAGGGAAACAGCGGGATGAGGTGTTACCGGTTACTGGGTAACAAGCTCAATGAGACATGTGATTTGAACACCAGTATAAGGGTGAGAGAACAACAAGCTCGGGAAGAATGAATATCTAAGACCGGTATAAGGGTGAGAGATATCAATCAACCAAATCATCTGAGGAAGACCTAAAAGGTATATTTCAACTCAGGAAAATATGACTCCACAAGGGACCAAAGTCATAATAGGTGTAGCGGTGTATTCGTCGCTATATGATTTATTGATTAAACCATAAGCAAAGCATACAATGAAATTTCGAGTCGCCACCGCACTTTTATTTATCCAAAGGATTGGCTAAAAAGCGAACAAAAGCCTAAGAAGTTTTACACGTAGAAAACTAATAAAAGATCAGAGAGTCTGGGTAAGGGGTAAATTACGCAATGGGAAGGTGTTAGGCACCCACTACGTCCTAGGTACTCCTAGGGAGCCCTTTTCACACTTGTTGTACTAAATTGTTATTTGTTATGACATAAACATTGTGCAAACATGATTGGGATGGTGAGAAAAGAATATACAATTTTATTGGGTTTGAACGGATGAACCCGCTGCCTACGTACCTTCCATCAAAGGTAAGGATCAAAACGCCGTAGTTCGGCTCAAAGATTTCCAAAAGTTGGTGGATTCAATTTTAAACACAAGCACTGAGGCTTTTCATTATCAATGGGAGAAAACTCGACCAAGACCAACATCCACCATGTGAGGATAGCTTCGACGCACTAGAGGGGTTAACCCTGTTTTCAGTACGGAAGTCTTATAGTCGACTCACTAAAGATAAGGTGAGGTTTACATCAACCACAATGATAATTGAAACCTATGGCTAATGCATGAAAAGATTAACAATGGACAAAGCCAAAATAATTGAATGGGTGAAGTTAATTGATTGTGATTGTGAAAGTAGAGTCAAAGTATGATTAAGATTAATTCAAAAGAAGTATTAAGAAATGGATTTTGAAAAAAGAGAGTCAAGGACTTGGGTCTAGGTTTTTAGTTTGGAAAACATGAAGATGTTTGCACAATATCTATGTTAAGTTTGAAATCAAAGTGTGAAAAGGTTTAGGACACAACGAGAGATGAATGGATGAAGATGGAAAGTAAAACTTCTCAGGAGGTTCACCTCTTGAAATCATATAGGAGATGATTCAAGTGTGTCCTTTGGAATGGGCAACTAATAATAATAAAATAAACAAACAAATGATACCGGATGCCACTCAATGGTCTTACTCCAATCTCACAAAGAAAACGGATACCGGATACCAATAGATGGATTTACACCAATCTCCTAAAACAGAAATGGATATCAGAGGCCACTCAATGGACTTATACTAATCTCCTCGAACAAAGAAACTTGGATACCGGATGCCAATCTGTCTGGGCTTATACCAATATCCAACATATGATCATAGGAAAGCAAATGCCAACTTGCGGGGACTTACAATTGCATCCTCACATAAACAAAGAAAGCAGAACATGGATGTCAAATGCCAATCTGTCTGGGCTTACTCTAACATACACAGTATGATCCTAGGAAAACAAATGCCAACTTGCGGGGACTTACAATTGTATCCTCACATACAAACAATGCAACAAGCAAAGATAAGATGAGTGGCCAATGTGATGGTCTTATACTCACTTCCATATCCCAGGAGCAATGGCCAATGGATGGTCTTACAATTGTCCTCAATGGGCAAACAACAATGATGCGTCGCGGAGACAAATGGGATGATCATGCGCTAATGGGCAATTAATGATGATAAATGCATAAAGCATACAATCAGATATGTGCATATGAGGTAAACAATCAATCAATGAGAATCAAACATCACACTCTATAACCAAACAAGGAGGCTCATACAAGAGGGTTAGGCACTGAGGCCAACTGGAAGAGGGTCCAAGAGTTGCTCTTAACCTTGCCATTGAGAGGCTAAGGTGAAGCAGATGAAAGGAGATGAGGGGTGTGCCTCATTGCTCTTATCCCTGGTCATGGAGAGCATATCAGAAAGTGTGGGAGCTCAGAAGGATGGAGCTCTTTCCACATTATTGACTCGATAGATCTTGGGCTTTTATCTCAATGCTACAACCATGTAATGGGAGCAAGGAGAAGACTCACTGAATAGTAGGGGATAGGCTACTTATCCCTTTGATCTACCAATTGCCTTATTTGAAGGACTTTTCCTGCTTGGGACAAAATTAAACACGCACAAGCATTGCCTCTTAAGGAGGACTTCAGACAGTTTGCCCGGCCAAATAACAGACCGGGTCTCCAGACTACATGAAGAAAGAGGGATTATACCTCAAAAGCAAGCTGCTAAATAGCAAAGCAAAGCAAGTTCAAAGAACTTAAGCAACTAAGGGTACCTGAAATAGTCAAACAAATCAGTACGCAGTTCAACAATTAAAGCAAAAGGAAAGAAATCAACAGTCAACACAGAAGGACCAATGTGCAAAGCACAAGACTCAAATCATATGAGTCTAGCCACCTACAAAACAAAAGTTAGCTCATGCTAAACAAACAAGCTCAATCAAATTGGCAATGGTTTCTTTGAGGCAAATGCTTATCCTGAAACAAATGAACTCAAACATAAGCCAAGAGACCTCTAGGGCAAGCCTAGGGTCAAAAATAAATGATAAAAGCCAAGACAGCAAGCAATATCCAATCACAATCAAATTCAAACATTTAAGGAGCAAACCCAATTGGTTTCATGTTCATATCATGCATCATCATCATTTCACAAACAAAAGAATGCAAAGCATGGCAAATGAGAGCATATAGAAGTCAACAGCAAGACTTATCTCAAAACCAAACATAATCAATTCCAAAAATTATCAAATAATTCATGGTCAATCACAACCCATAACATGGCATACATATAAAATTTCAGCTCATTTGGATCATGGGAAGATGGTCAATTAAAAATCAGGAAGTCAAAACAATTTCAAGTATGCGCAAAGAAGTCAAACAAACATGTATCAACTTCAAAAAAAATCATAACTAAATGAAAACAGATGAGAAATGAATGGGGTCAACACCAATGCAAAGCTCAAGATGTCTAATATGCACATGTAAAATTTCATGATCATCCAATAAGATATGAGAATTTCACAAAGGAAATGGCAAGATGTATCACACAAAGTCAACATCTGACTAGGCAGGGAAGAAAAACCTCAAACAAATAGGAAATGGCATAATTAAATCCAGGAAAATTCACACATAAACTAGACATATGAGAGAAGGTTCCTGCAAAATTTCACATTAATTGGAAGCCAGGAAGCATGTCAACAAAAATCAAGAAATTGCATATCATTGGTGTGACACAAATTGTCACACCCTACTTCCAAAATTCATATCTTAACAACCACATATGATAAATTCAAGAACTCTACATCAAAACAAACATGAATGAGTGTAGATTAATCACAAAAAATTTCAGAGTCATTGGATACATCATCACAATTTCACAAAAGGATTGGCAAAAGGTATGAAATGTGCATACATGTTAAGAAACCTAATACCATTTAAAATCCAGCCAACCAAAAATTCAGCAAAAATCATGATAAAATAATAGACATTCATGTGAATATGATGAAAAAAATTCCATGATTTTTGGAGTTGAAATGAGTGAGAAATGAATTTTGTAAGTTGAGGTAACAAATTGGAAAGAATGAACAACATAACATGATTTAGCAAGTCAACCAATTGACCGAGTGGCAATTCAGTAAATATGTGGTCATTAAGCAAAACGGTGCGTACAGGGCATGGGAAATGGAATGTTCTCATTGGTTGTCACCAATGGAACAGTAACAGGGCAAGCAAATGCACGTGAAAACAAATTTTCTGGAAAATGGATTAGGGTTTGTGAATGGAACAGTGCTCCATCTTCATCATCATCATCATAAAAACGAAATTCCAACAGTATTACACAAACAGCATGGCAGTGGTACATTAGCATTCATGCAACATCAAACAACAATAAAACAAACACGATTCATGCAAATTTTTCTGGGCAAATCCTAGGGTTTATCATAAACAGCATAGCTTCATCATCTTCATGCAAACGAAATTTCCAACACGCCCAGAACAACAAATCAAGTACACCATTCGAACAAGTGAAGCAAGCAAATGCATAATCCAAACATGGTTTTCATGAAATCATCATCAATAGAGCAAATCGACTAAAAACAAGTTTGAGCACAAAAATGAAAATCCAGATTTCTCACAGCATAGTTAACCAATTAGCATGATACAAGTTTCACAATACTCAGCAAGGTAAGAACTACACAAAACATGGCAACATTTTGAGAAAAGAAATGGTCGAAACCTTACTTGTTTTTGAAGAAAAATGTGAAACAGTGTTGTTTGGATGATGTTGGCTCGAACAGATGGAGATAATGGTTGATGTTGATGGATTCTTGAAGCACTTTAGCTCAGCCCACTTAAATCCAGCTTAAATCGAGTTTGGCCATTGAAGATGCTTGAAGAAAACAGAACATGAAATGATCTTCCAGCTGGTATTTTATGCTCCAAATGGTTTCCAGATGATGGCTAGGTGATGAAAGAAGCAAGAGTGGCTCGAGTGTTTTGGGAGTTTTGCTCAGAAATTGCAAATCGTGAAAATGGTGATTTTTGCAAATGAGAGAATTCTGGTGTTTAGATGGCTGCAGCTAGGGTTCAGAATGACAGACAATTTCCTTTATATTTGCTGTTTAGCATTAGTTAATGAAGTGTTAAGCTTGGTTAACTTAAATGAAGCAAATTTGCATTTTTGCTAATTTGAACCAATGTGCACATGGAGGTATAAGTTCTGGCCGAGTTTGGGCCTTGAACAAACTTCAAATGTCAATTAAAACAAGTTCCAAATGGCCAATTGTGCTGAAAAGGGCTAAATCAAAAAGTCAACTTTTTTCCACACTTGAATTCAAATAAGACAAGTCCAAAAATGCCATTTTGCATGGTGAGGTTTTGGTGAAAGATGAATTCATTTTTGGAAAGAGGGGAACAAATAGAGCTTGTAGGAAAAAACCCCACTAAAATTGGCCAAATGGTTCATGAGATATGGCCTTTTGAAGTTCAAGTTTTTGTGAAAATGATTTGATCATATCTTGACAACCATGCATGGGAATTGAGAGTTCTTGGACTTTTTGGAAATGGGAGAACAAGATCTTCAACTTTCATGTTGGGCAAAAATTCATTTGAAGCTTGTATCATGATGTAAGTTTGGGATCAAGAAGTTTCCATTTTTGGCAGTTAAAATTACAGGTCCAGTTTCTATTTTGGGAAATTTTCTGATTGGCTTCAAATTCTTCAATGATATTGTTTGCCATGATACATGAGGCCTATTAGGACATGAATAAGCTCTCTCAAACCAAATCCATCCATCAAAACCACAAAATCAACCACAGTTGACCAAGTTTGACTTTTTAGGGTTTCTGACTGATTGTGCATGAACTGGTGACTTCTGAACATCCAACCCTTGACTTAAACACTTCAAAAGGACCTCCAAGTCATGTGAACAAATTGGACCAACCCTAGGGCCTTGGCTCCTTGAGAATTGTGCTTGCTTGCTTGGTTGACTGATCTCCTGATCAATTTGACCTAATTCTCTTGATTTGCTTGCACTTGAGGCAACTGGGACAATGCAATGCTATGCAATGGACCATGATATGCTATGACCTAATATGAAAATGTATGTACAATGATAGGTGCAAATTTGAGGTGCTACAGCTGCCCCTATTCAATCAGCTGGGAACCCGAACGGATGATAGCAATGGCTGTCAGACTTTCAGGGTAAACAGGGATTGAATACCAAAGAACCGTAGAAATTTGCACCGACTGGATATAATACAAGAAGAACCACGTCATTTACCGATGACAAACTGCATGACAACTTCAGAAAAGCAAAACCATTTACCGATGGTTAGAAAACTGGAAACTTGATATTTACCGATATCAACTCTAGCAAGACCATTTACCGATGGCTGCTGGGAAAACAACTTCTGAAAAGCGAAAACCATTTACCGATGGTTAAAACTTGATATTTACCGATATCAACTTCAGCAAGACCATTTACCGATGGCTGCTGGGAAAACAACTTCTAGAAAAAGGAAACCATTTACCGATGGTTAAAACTTGATATTTACCGATATCAACTTCAACAAGACCATTTACCGATGGCTGCTGGGAAACAATTTGATGTAGAAAGGAAGCAAGACCATTTACCGATGGTGGCTTCAAAGAAACTTGACATTTACCGATGTCAACTCTAACAAGACCATTTACCGATGGCTGCTGCAACTGGGAATTCGATATTTACCGATATCGAAGAAAATTGGGCCATTTACCGATGGCATCTCTGCTTGGAGAGGGACAAAATCTTTGTGGTGAAACCAGACAAGACGTTTACCGACGACTTCTGGGGGTTTTGATTTTATTGACCAGACATTTACCGATTAGCATGATGAGACTCGATGTTTACCGACATCGAAAGATGATGTTTACCGACATCCAAAAATGACCAGACATTTACCGATGACTGGGGTGAGACTCGATGTTTACCGACATCGAAAGATGATGTTTACCGACATTAAAAAGAAATGACCAGACATTTACCGATGACTGGGGTGAGACTCGATGTTTACCGACATCGAAAGATGATGTTTACCGACATCACAAAAAGAATGACCAGACATTTACCGATGACTGGGGATGAAAAATTTATTGGTGAGAAACAAACAAATATTTGCAACTGGAAACCAGATAGGACATTTACAGATGACTCTACTGGGGATTTCTGTTGGGGATTATCAGACATTTACCGATGACTGAAGGAAAGACTCGATGTTTACCGACACCGAAGCAATGGCGTTTACCGACACCAAAAAAATGACCAGACATTTACCAATGACTGGGTGAGACTCGATGTTTACCGACACCGAAACAATGGTGTTTACCGACACCAAAAAGAAAGAAAACACACGCGGGTGCTGACATGACACTTACCGGTATCACCAGGAACGACATCTTAGATATGTCAAGGCAAGACTGATCACTTGCTGAGGGGGTCTCACTGGGGAGAAATAAACTTCTGTCACCATCGGGTGAGGAAATAAACCTCTGTGGGGATAGCAGTTCTGAATGTTGTTTGAGCAACTGTAGCTGATTTGCTGTGCTGATGTTGAACAAAACGATCCGCCTCTGTCGGGGATACAGTCTGATGGAGTTTCGAACACATGAATGCACATGTTTGAAATTTTTATGGCGTAATGCTCCATATGGAATGGAAATGCTACGCAGTTTTGAAGATGCAATGATTACTATATGCAATGCGGTATGATGAGAACTCCGCTGGGGGAGTATACAGGACGACTGTGATGAGAAATCTTCAAGGCAATTCCGTTGGGGGAAAACGAAGCAAATGTTAGGGAACCAACAAAACCCAATCCACTAGGGGAAGCCAAGGCAACTTGCTGGGGAGTAATAAAGCAACTCTGCTAGGGGACAACAGCGGTAAACGGCTGGGGATAGCCCAATAGATCCACAAAAATTCCGCTTGGGGAAATAAAAGCTCCGCTGGGGAAGCTAAACCAGGCAACTCTCTGGGGATAAGGCTCATACAAACCTCAGATAAAAATAGACTCTGCTTTGGGGAATAACTGCTACTCCGCTGGGGATGACCCACAATATCCACAAGTAGCATCAAACTCAGCTGGGGATGCGGATATCAATCTGCTATGGACACTCGTCCAATCCACTGGTAGGATGAACTCTGCTGGAGAGATAACTACTTCGTTGGGGAAGGCTTAAACAATCCATAGTTAGGGAAATAACTCTGTCTGGCGACTTTACTGGGGAAAATACTCATAGGCGACGACCTGCGCAACGGAATAACAGATGCCCCGGGGAGTACATGGACAAGATACGCTCGAGTGTCCTCAACATTCAAAGTGATTTTCAAATATTTTAATCTTTCTGCACGTCATTATTGAGCCTTCATGTTTTTATATGCAATGTTTATCAAAAATTCGGACGTTTTTGCAAACAAAACAGTAAAAGTAAAAACAAGAGAGCAATTTATCTGAATAACGACTTTTATTGATTGAAAATGTGCCTGAAAAGGCAAATACATTGGGAAGCAATTCCTAGGAAGAGGTAATTGCGCACAAAAGGACAATAAACTATCCTAATGGCAATGTGAACACGGCATCCACTGTTTCCCAACTCCGTTATAACTCATAGATCATCAGTTTCCTCCCAATTCCTCGCTTTCTGAGAAGACTGACTGGACCGATCACATCTGTCGAGATGGCAACTGACGAAGCATGATGAAGTACAGGTAACTCAGACTGTAGTCTTCGCTTTAGTCCCTCTTTTGGCTGGATCGCCCTTTCGGGTTTTCAATCCACCGGGATACCCATTTTTGCCTAAGCCGCCCTTGCGGGTTTTCGACTTACCGGGTGTACAATTTTTCATTTTTTATCCCTAACTTTTGCCCGAACCTTTTCTTTCTGTTTTTGGTTCGCCGGGATGCCCATTTTTGCCTGGACTCTTTTATTCTTTTTGTCCAGCGGGTCAATTTATGCGAAGTATTTTTTGACTACATCTGAGTTAACAGGGGAAGGAAAATCTTCACCATCCATAGTTGTAAGCATCAAGGCTCCACCGGAGAAGACCTTCTTCACAACATATGGACCTTCGTAATTAGGAGTCCACTTGCCCCTGTTATCTGTACCGGGAGGAAGGATCCTCTTCAAAACCAGATCGCCAATTTGAAATGTCCGAGGACGCACTTTCTGATCAAAGGCTCGCTTCATCCTTCTCTGATACAACTGCCCATGGCACACAGCTGCTAACCGTCTTTCTTCGATAAGGCTTAACTCGTTAAACCTTGTACGAATCCACTCGGCTTCGTCCAGCTTGACATCCAATAATACCCTCAGAGAAGGGATCTCCACTTCTACTGGTAGGACTGCTTCCATACCATACAAAAGGGAGTAGGGGGTTGCCCCGGTCGACGTACGCACTGAGGTACGGTATCCATGTAAAGCGAAAGGCAACATCTCATGCCAATCCCTGTACGTTACGACCATCTTCTGCACAATCTTCTTGATATTCTTGTTAGCTGCCTCTACAGCACCATTCATCTTTGGTCTGTAAGGAGAAGAATTGTGATGTTCGATCTTGAAATCTCTGCACAAGTCTTTCATCATTTTGTTATTGAGATTTGAACCATTGTCAGTGATGATTCTCTCAGGAACTCCATAACGACAGATAATTTCTTTCTTGATGAACCGGGCAACCACTTGTTTGGTGACGTTGGCATAGGAAGCTGCTTCTACCCATTTGGTGAAGTAATCGATCGCAACCAAGATGAAGCGATGTCCATTAGAAGCAGTAGGCTCGATCTTCCCAATCATATCAATGCCCCACATGGCAAACGGCCAAGGCGAGTTCATGACATTCAACGGGCTTGGTGGTACATGCACCTTATCAGCGTAGATTTGACACTTGTGGCATTTCCGAGCATATTTGAAGCAATCGGATTCCATAGTCATCCAGTAATATCCGGCTCTCAGCAATTTCTTCGACATTGCATGACCACCAGCGTGGGTACCAAACGAACCCTCGTGCACCTCTTGCATTAACATGTCTGCTTCGTGTCTATCCACGCATCTGAGCAGAACCATGTCAAAGTTCCTCTTGTATAGCACATCATCCCGATTCAGATAAAAGCTTCCAGCCAGCCTTCTCAGGGTCTTCTTATCATTCTTCGACGCACCCTCAGGATACTTTTGAGTCTTAAGGAAATTCTTGATGTCATAGTACCACGGTTTTTCATCAATCGCCACAACAGACTCGGCTGCAAACACATATGCAGGCCTCTCGAGTCGATTCACCGCAACATGTGGCATATGATTCCACCAATGAACCTTTATCATAGAGGATAAAGTAGCCAAAGCATCAGCCATTTGATTTTCATCCCGAGGGACATGATACAACTTCACCTTCTTGAAGAACGTCAGTATTCTTCTGGTGTAATCTCTATATGGAATCAAATGTGGCTGGTTTGTATTCCAATCTCCATTGACCTGATTGATCACTAGAGCAGAATCTCCAAAAATGTCAAGTGTTTTGATCCTCAGATCAATGGCTTCTTCTATCCCCATGATACAAGCCTCATACTCAGCTTCATTGTTGGTGACGTCGAAAGTCAATCTGGCAGAGAAAGGTATATGAGCACCTTTGGGATTGATCAACACTGCCCCAACACCGTTACCGTTCATATTCACAGCCCCATCAAACATCAGTGTCCACTTGTCATCAGGATCTGGTCCTTCCTCGACAAGCGGCTCTTCACAGTCTTTCATCTTCAAATACATGATGTCTTCATCAGGGAATTCAAACATCATAGGCTGATAGTCGTCGATCGGTTGCTCGGCAAGATAGTCGGACAAAATACTACCTTTGATGGCCTCCTGTGACGTGTACTGAATGTCGTATTCCGTTAAGATCATCTGCCAACGGGCAACACGTCCGGTGAGAGCTGGCTTCTCAAAGATGTATTTTACTGGATCCATCCTAGAAATCAACAGAGTAGTATGGTTCAACATATACTGCCTTAGTCGGCGAGCAGCCCAGGCCAAAGCACAACAAGTTTTCTCGAGCAGTGAATATCTTGTTTCACAGTCGGTAAACTTTTTGCTTAGGTAGTATATGGCATGCTCTTTTCGACCAGACTCGTCATGCTGCCCCAATACACACCCCATCGAAGTCTCGGTGACTGATAGGTACATTATCAATGGTCTCCCTAGAACTGGAGGAATCAGGATTGGAGGTTTCTGTAAGTACTCTTTGACTTTGTCAAATGCCTTCTGACAGTCATCATTCCATTTGATCGCCTGATTCTTTCTGAGCAGTTTGAAAATTGGTTCACATGTGGCAGTTAGATGAGATATGAACCTTGCAATGTAGTTCAACCTCCCTAAAAACCCACGGACTTGCTTTTCCGTCTTCGGTTCAGGCATCTCTTGAATAGCTTTGACTTTTGCTGGATCCACCTCAATCCCTTTCTCACTGACAATGAAGCCTAGCAGCTTCCCGGATCTCACCCCAAACGTACACTTGTTCGGGTTCAGCCTCAGTTTGAATTTGACCAGTCTGTCAAACAACTTCTGCAAATTTACCAAGTGCTCCTCTTCTGTCTGCGACTTCGCAATCATATCATCCACGTACACTTCGATTTCGTTGTGCATCATGTCATGAAAGAGAGTCGTCATTGCCCTCTGATAGGTAGCACCGGCATTCTTCAGCCCGAATGGCATCACTTTGTAGCAGAACGTGCCCCAAGGTGTAATGAATGTCGTCTTTTCCATGTCCTCTGGCGCCATCTTGATCTGGTTATAGCCTGAGAAACCGTCCATGAAAGAGAATACCGAGGATTGAGCCGTATTATCCACCAATACATCAATGTGAGGTAATGGGAAATCATCTTTCGGACTCGCCCTGTTCAAATCTCGGTAATCGACACACATTCTGACTTTGCCATCCTTCTTCGGTACGGGAACAATGTTGGCAACCCACGGTGGATAACTGGTAACAGCCAGAAAACCTGCATCCCACTGCTTCTGAACCTCTTCCTTGATCTTGACAGCCATGTCAGGACTAGTTCTGCGAAGCTTCTGCTTGACCGACGGACACTCTTCTCTGAGAGGTAACCGATGCACCACAATGTCTGTATCTAACCCAGGCATATCTTGATATGTCCAGGCGAATATTTCCACATATTCTCTTAGCATCTCAATTAGCCTCCTTTTGACAGAGTCTTCTAAAGCAGCCCCAATCTTGATCTCTCTTCTGGCGTCCTCAGTACCCAGATTAACAATCTCCAACTCTTCCTGATGAGGTTGGATGACCCTTTCCTCTTGCTTCAGTAGTCTGACCAATTCTGCAGGGAGTTCACAGTCTTCCTCACTCTCCTCTTCAGCTTGGTAGATGGGATTATCAAAATCATATGGAGCCATAACAGAGTCGCTCACAGTGGATGCCAAAATATCACTTCTGCATGTTTAATGTTTTGTTTTTAGAAAAAGATTCCAATAAAGTCACGAAAAACAAAAAAACATTGCCATTTTTATTATTTTTGAAAAAAGTGAAAACAAAATAGAAAGACAAAGATCTCAAAATTTGATTGCAAAACGTCCTTTATTTATAAACATTGTAAACATGATGTGGCCCTACAATGAACCACTACGCCTTGGGCGGAACGTAGGGTTTTCATGCAAAATGAAAAAACAAAAGAAAATTACTCTGTCAGTAGAATAACTTGGACCACTTCTTCAGTCGTCCAATTGTTGACAGATTCCCCAGGTGCACAAGGGCGGACCCAGATGTCCAAATCACAATAACTGTCTTCACCATCAGTAGCAAAGACATCTCCATGGTTCATCAGCCCAGCGCTGGTAAAGGTGCTCGGACCTGCTTGTACGCTCTGCTCTGCTTGGAGAGGCTCATACCCAATGCCGAATTTGTCTTCTTTAACCGGCAAGTCAACCATCTTGCCCCAACCTTCAGCTCTGCCAGAGTCTACAACTTCCTTGGCCTGCTTGTACGATGTAATCGAAGCACCTGGCTTCCTCTGCTCAGCACAAGCTACCCCTTCAAGCGCCACAGTCTCAAATGCCTGGCACAGGGTTTCGTGGATCTCGCCATCTACCTCAACATACTTGAATGAGGAGAGATGACTCACCAGAATTTCTTCTTCGCCACAAACAGTCACAATCTGACCGTTCCAGACATACTTGAGCTTTTGGTGGAGAGTCGACGAGACTGCCCCAGCTGCGTGAATCCATGGACGCCCCAACAGACAGCTATAAGCAGGCTGAATGTCCATAACGTAGAAGATTATATCAAACACTTCCGGACCTATCTTAACCGGCAAGGTGACTTCACCAAACACAGACCGTTTGGATCCGTCGAAAGCACGCACAATAAAGTCACTGGGAGTGAGCACGACTCCCTCGACATCAATCTTCTTTAGGATCTGCTTGGGTAGGACATTCAGGGACGACCCGGTGTCTACCAGCACGTGAGACAAAACAACACCTTTGCACTCCATAGTGATGTGCAAGGCTTTGTTATGATTGCGACCCTCAGGCGTCAGGTCTAGGTCAGTGAAACCTACACCGTGCCTGGTGCTCACGTTGGCTAGTACACCCTCCAACTGGTTGACGGATATCTCTTGCGGGACGTACGCCATGTTCAGCATCTTCAGCAAAGCGTCCCGGTGTGCCTCAGAGCACAGCAGTAGAGAGAGTATCGAAATTTTTGACGGAGTCTGATTGAGCTGATCTACGATCTTGTAGTCACTCTTCTTAATGATTTTCATGAACTCCTCGACGTCCTTGTCAAAAGAACCCTCAGCCTCCTTCTGAGCCGGTTCCTCATCAACCACAGCTTGTTTACCCTTAGCCCTAGCAGATGCTTCAGCATTAGCATCTCTCAAAGGCTGAGGAGCAAACAGTCGTCCACTCCTGGTGAAACCTCCTGGTCCTCCAACATTGTCCACCACCGGACTTGTAACCACAGGAGTCCTCACTGGAGCACTGATTGTTACTGGCGCTTGTACCACTGGCCTCGTCTGATTAACAGCCCTCCGATCACTGCGATAAGCGTTGTCATATCTCCAGGGAACAGCCCTACTGTTTTCAACCGGTCTTCTGCCAGACGCACTGATAGTAGTCGGAGCACTGATAGTTACCGGAGTGGAAATGGTAACTGGAGCATTACTTGTTGTAGGTGCACTGACAGCCCCTCGCCCTCGTCCTTCAGACGGCTTGAAATATATGGTAACAGTAGATACTGACCCATTACTTTTAACAGCCCGGCTGAACTGGAGACAGCCTTCATCAATCAGTTTCTGAATACCAGCTTTCAGCTGGTCACACCCATTAACAACTTCTGCACAGCCCAAACACTCTTCATTACAACCTGGGTCAACACCCTCTTTCAGCAAACGGCCCTTTACTGTCAACAGAGAAGTCTGAACATCTTCAACATCAACAACCAAATCTTCAGCCTCTCCCCCTTCAACATTGTTAACCCTATGCCCACCATGCTGAGGCATAGGATTGTTCACTACGTTTGGCACTGGAGCAAAGTTGATCGCTTTAGCATCGATCAAGTCTTGAACTTTATGTTGCAGAGCTCGGCATCTCTCAGTATGATGGCCTGGTGCCCCAGAATGAAAATCACAACGGACATTTGCATCATAACCCGGAGGCAGCACTGTTGGAGGAGCCATTGTACGCAATTCCACAAACCCTAACCGGAGTAGTTCGGGTAACAATTCGGCGTACGTCATGGGCAACGGGTCAAATCTTCTATCAGGCTGCAACCTTTGCCTCTGCTGATAAGGACGTTGCTGCTGTTGCTGCTGTTGTTGCGGTTGTGGTTGAACTCTCTGTTGTTGTTGTGGACGAGGTTGAGGTGCAGGAATAGTCACTGCAGCCACTGGACGATACTGATCTCTGTTTGCATTGGCTCTGTACACACCCCCTCTGTGCTGTACAGCATTGGTCTCTCCTTCTCTACGGCGAGGTGCCCCAGAGAAGGGTTTCTTCGAGGACGACGAAGAACCTGCGTCATGAATCCTCCCAGCTTTGATTAAACTTTCTGTTCTCTCGCCACAGATGACGACGTCAGAAAAACTTCTGAATGGGCAGCTTCCCATCCGGTCCATATATACACCTTGCAGAGTACTGATGAACATGTCAGTCAACTCCCTTTCCAGCATAGGGGGTTGAACTCTCGCAGCTAGTTCACGCCACCTCTGGGCGTACTCCTTAAAGCTCTCGTTATTCTTCTGACAAAGACTCTGCAGCTGAGTCCTGGTCGGAGCCATGTCCATGTTGTGCTTATACTGTCTGAGGAACGCCTCACCCAGATCTCTCCAGCATCTAATGGAATCCCGCTTCAACTCCATATACCAATCCAAAGACGCCCCAGATAGGCTGTCTTGGAAGAAATACATCCACATCTTCTCATCATCAGTGTATGCGGATATCTTTCTGTAGTATGCTTGCACATGGGTGCGAGGGCAGGAGGTACCGTTGTATTTGTCAAATGACGGTGCCTTGAATTTGTGCGGGATTCTCAGTCCTTCTACCAATCCCATGTTTGTAACATCAAAACCGAGGGAGTTTTGACATTCCATTGCCCTGATCTTCTCAGCAAGGGCCTCAACTTTACGATCTCTCGCATCATTTCTGCCCAAAATGTCGTCGTCTTCGCTGAGCATAGTGAATAAATCCTCTTGTCTGTCAACAATCGGAATTCTGTTACGGACCGGAGCATGGATGACTCTGGCACTAGCAGCATCTGGAACAATCGGTTGACCGTCGACTCGAATACCCCTCAACTCTTCACCTACGGCATAGTTGTTGACGGGAATAGCGGCAGCAGGAGTGTCAGGAACTGGATTTCCTTCTGACAGAGCCTGGTTGGGTGGCGGAATTACAGCTTCTTGCCTCTGAACCAGTGCTCGGAGTTCTTCTTGTCCTTTCGCAACCCCTTGCATCATGTGAATGAATTGGGCCATGTTAGCCCTCATCTCAGCTAACTCGGCTTGTACTTGGTCCATATTGCGTTGATGGTTGAGTCGCGTTGAGTAGCGGTGCGGCCTTTGATCAGCTATCCTGTCTGGACACAGGAATCAAGGTGAGAAGATGGCACGAGAACACCTGTTTATGCAAAGATGATGCATGCAATGCTTGTGCAAATGCTTTGTTTTCAAGGAACCCTTAGGGTATTATTTGCAGTATTTTGAATATTTAAACATCTTAATTGCTCATGGAAATATTTCATTCAATATATTGAGACAAAGAAATACAGCATTTTTGATTCATTACAAAGAGAAAAGGTAAATGACATCCTATGGATCCCTAGAAGCTCGGGATGCTGGAAGACGAGAAGTGCACAACTTCTTGATCTCTCTCTCATAGGCAGCCTCCATGTCAGCTTTCTCTTTTGAAAGTCGATCATACCTCCTCTTCCAGAATTTGGATGACTGAGGAAGCAGAGAAGTCCAAGTTTCGTTCGGATCGTCGATCACTCGGTGCTCGAGAAATTCAATCATAACGTCCTTCTCCTTGAGCTGCTGCAGCAATTCCTCTCTTTCACGGATCCAAGCACGCGAAAGGTCTTCTTCTCTCAACTCCTCTACACGTTGGGTAGGGAGGGTTGAAGGCCCAGCCATATCCAACGGTGTAGGTCTTGGATGATCATACGGCATCAGGTAGGTAGCAGCCCTCTGTCTGACCCAAGAGGTGTATGGCTCCAAAGCAATGCAATTCTTTGGACCCAACTCATTCCTACTCTTCTTATGAATACTGCGCCATGCACGGACAAATCTGGCTTTCAGGCCTTGGGGATCTTTACCCTCCTGGAAGAACACACCTTCTAACAGAATGTTATTAGGTTTATCCTTTAGGGGGAACCCAAGCTGACGTCGTGCAAGAATAGGATTGTAGGTAATCCCCCCACATGTACCAAGAAGAGGCACATTAGGGAATTCCCCACAATAGTCGATGATCTGAACGGTATCATACACGCGATCGTACCAGGTGATATCATCATTGGTGAGAGACATGAGTCTCTGAGACCACCGTAGACATCCCTTGTTCTCCTTGAAAGCAACTGTCTGCGGCAAGTGCGAAATAAACCACTTGTACAGCAGGGGTAAACAGCAGACAATAACTCCTCCACCCTTCATATTCCTTAGGTGCAAAGAGACATAAGCATCACCCAACAAAGTCGGAACTGGATTAAGAACTGAGAAGATCCTAATGGCGTTCATGTCTACGAACTTGTCGAAGTTGGGAAACAGCACCAATCCATAGATGAGTAGCACAAATAGAGCCTCAAAGGCATCCTCACTCATGGCCTTCCCATAAAAGGTAGCTTGGACAATGAGGAACTCGGAAGGAAAACCCTGAATTCCGCCTTTGGTAGTCAGATTAGCTCTAATCAGATCTTCATCTATGTGCAACAGACTAGCAATCTCTCGAGCAGATGGAATACTCTCTAAGCCACTGAACGGCACTTGATCCAGAATCGGAATCCCAATAAGATGAGAGTATTCTTCCAAAGTCGGTAATAGCTGGAAGTCTGGAAATAAGAAGCAATGATGCAACGGATCGTAGAACTGAGCCAAGGTACTCATCAACCCTTCATCAACCTGAGTGGTGAGCAGAGGTAGGAGCTTCCCATAGCGAGCTTTGAAACCCAAGGGATCTAATACATATGATGTCAGATTCCTTAACTCTTTTACGTCGGGCTGCTTAAAGATGTACTTCTTTGTATGCCTCTTTGGTCTTTCCATGTCTGAAAATTTTGCAAAATAACCCTTTAAGTTCCTTGAAAATTTTCTTTTTCTGATGACATGAATGCGGATGAATGCGTGAATGCATGAATGCAACAGACACACTCAAGGATCAAGCAAGGCACGCCACACAAAGGTCGTGGGAAAGCTCTATGTATCCTTAATATCAGTCATCCATTTTGGTGGATTTAGGTTTTCACCTTATCGACACCCAAGTTCCATTGATATTAACGGTACATGAACCGGTTCTAACATTCTTAATATCAACCAGCCGCTTTGGTGGATTTTAGGTTTTACCCCTGATCCGGGATCCATTGATATTAACAATGTTTGAACGACTCAACCACGAATCATGGGTTTGTTGAGAGTCACGAGCATGGAGTCTCGGTTAAGAACCACCCAAAGGGAGTGTACTAGGGTTTAAACCTGCCAGACATGTTCTATCAGAGGTTCCCATAATCATCGTTCCATCTTTCGAATATTATCGGAGGAACGAATACTCGTATTCCAAGAATATTCTCAAGAGAAACTCTTATGAGTGTAGTATCGCGTGACAATCGTATCAGAACTTACATCTGAACGACCTCCGCACTACGGTCCTAAAAATAGGCCAAGATGGGTTTGGTAAACTAAGGTCCTTGGCTTCTGCGGCACATGATTGAAAGAATAATGCCTAACCACAAATAACTTGTGTGACATTATTAGTCCAACATGACCTCCACCAAGTGAATGGACTCGCAAGTCAACTGGCTAAGGAATACTCCACACCAGTCAACAAGACTATGCCATTCTCCTATCCTAGAGTGCACTCGAGTTCGGGTACAGAACTCATCTCACAGATCACCAAAGCAAACAGCATTTGTATATCAAGCAATTCACACATTACAATCAATACAGTGATCCCAAATCGTACAAAAATATGTCAAATAACAAAAAGCAGCATAGCACAACAAAGGTGAAAAGTAGGCCCTACCGCCAAGGATGTGTATTCTTCCCCAGCAGAGTCGCCACTTTTCTGTAGCGGTGTATTCGTCGCTATATGATTTATTGATTAAACCATAAGCAAAGCATACAATGAAATTTCGAGTCGCCACCGCACTTTTATTTATCCAAAGGATTGGCTAAAAAGCAAACAAAAGCCTAAGAAGTTTTACACGTAGAAAACTAATAAAAGATCAGAGAGTCTGGGTAAGGGGTAAATTACGCAATGGGAAGGTGTTAGGCACCCACTACGTCCTAGGTACTCCTAGGGAGCCCTTTTCACACTTGTTGTACTAAATTGTTATTTGTTATGACATAAACATTGTGCAAACATGATTGGGATGGTGAGAAAAGAATATACAATTTTATTGGGTTTGAACGGATGAACCCGCTGCCTACGTACCTTCCATCAAAGGTAAGGATCAAAACGCCGTAGTTCGGCTCAAAGATTTCCAAAAGTTGGTGGATTCAATTTTAAACACAAGCACTGAGGCTTTTCATTATCAATGGGAGAAAACTCGACCAAGACCAACATCCACCATGTGAGGATAGCTTCGACGCACTAGAGGGGTTAACCCTGTTTTCAGTACGGAAGTCTTATAGTCGACTCACTAAAGATAAGGTGAGGTTTACATCAACCACAATGATAATTGAAACCTATGGCTAATGCATGAAAAGATTAACAATGGACAAAGCCAAAATAATTGAATGGGTGAAGTTAATTGATTGTGATTGTGAAAGTAGAGTCAAAGTATGATTAAGATTAATTCAAAAGAAGTATTAAGAAATGGATTTTGAAAAAAGAGAGTCAAGGACTTGGGTCCAGGTTTTTAGTTTGGAAAACATGAAGATGTTTGCACAATATCTATGTTAAGTTTGAAATCAAAGTGTGAAAAGGTTTAGGACACAACGAGAGATGAATGGATGAAGATGGAAAGTAAAACTTCTCAGGAGGTTCACCTCTTGAAATCATATAGGAGATGATTCAAGTGTGTCCTTTGGAATGGGCAACTAATAATAATAAAATAAACAAACAAATGATACCGGATGCCACTCAATGGTCTTACTCCAATCTCACAAAGAAAACGGATACCGGATACCAATAGATGGATTTACACCAATCTCCTAAAACAAAAATGGATATCAGAGGTCACTCAATGGACTTATACTAATCTCCTCGAACAAAGAAACTTGGATACCGGATGCCAATCTGTCTGGGCTTATACCAATATCCAACATATGATCATAGGAAAGCAAATGCCAACTTGCGGGGACTTACAATTGCATCCTCACATAAACAAAGAAAGCAGAACATGGATGTCAAATGCCAATCTGTCTGGGCTTACTCTAACATACACAGTATGATCCTAGGAAAACAAATGCCAACTTGCGGGGACTTACAATTATATCCTCACATACAAACAATGCAACAAGCAAAGATAAGATGAGTGGCCAATGTGATGGTCTTATACTCACTTCCATATCCCAAGAGCAATGGCCAATGGATGGTCTTACAATTGTCCTCAATGGGCAAACAACAATGATGCGTCGCGGAGACAAATGGGATGATCATGCGCTAATGGGCAATTAATGATGATAAATGCATAAAGCATACAAGCAGATATGTGCATATGAGGTAAACAATCAATCAATGAGAATCAAACAGCACACTCTATAACCAAACAAGGAGGCTCATACAAGAGGGTTAGGCACTGAGGCCAACTGGAAGAGGGTCCAAGAGTTGCTCTTAACCTTGCCATTGAGAGGCTAAGGTGAAGCAGATGAAAGGAGATGAGGGGTGTGCCTCATTGCTCTTATCCCTGGTCAGGGAGAGCATATCAGAAAGTGTGGGAGCTCAGAAGGATGGAGCTCTTTCCACATTATTGACTCGATAGATCTTGGGCTTTTATCTCAATGCTACAACCATGTAATGGGAGCAAGGAGAAGACTCACTGAATAGTAGGGGATAGGCTACTTATCCCTTTGATCTACCAATTGCCTTATTTGAAGGACTTTTCCTGCTTGGGACAAAATTAAACACGCACAAGCATTGCCTCTTAAGGAGGACTTCAGACAGTTTGCCTGGCCAAATAACAGACCGGGTCTCCAGACTACATGAAGAAAGAGGGATTATACCTCAAAAGCAAGCTGCTAAATAGCAAAGCAAAGCAAGTTCAAAGAACTTAAGCAACTAAGGGTACCTGAAATAGTCAAACAAATCAGTACGCAGTTCAACAATTAAAGCAAAAGGAAAGGAATCAACAGTCAACACAGAAGGACCAATGTGCAAAGCACAAGACTCAAATCATATGAGTCTAGCCACCTACAAAACAAAAGTTAGCTCATGCTAAACAAACAAGCTCAATCAAATTGGCAATGGTTTCTTTGAGGCAAATGCTTATCCTGAAACAAATGAACTCAAACATAAGCCAAGAGACCTCTAGGGCAAGCCTAGGGTCAAAAATAAATGATAAAAGCCAAGACAGCAAGCAATATCCAATCACAATCAAATTCAAACATTTAAGGAGCAAACCCAATTGTTTTCATGTTCATATCATGCATCATCATCATTTCACAAACAAAAGAATGCAAAGCATGGCAAATGAGAGCATATAGAAGTCAACAGCAAGACTTATCTCAAAACCAAACATAATCAATTCCAAAAATTATCAAATAATTCATGGTCAATCACAACCCATAACATGGCATACATATAAAATTTCAGCTCATTTGGATCATGGGAAGATGGTCAATTAAAAATCAGGAAGTCAAAACAATTTCAAGTATGCGCAAAGAAGTCAAACAAACATGTATCAACTTCAAAAAAAATCATAACTAAATGAAAACAGATGAGAAATGAATGGGGTCAACACCAATGCAAAGCTCAAGATGTCTAATATGCACATGTAAAATTTCATGATCATCCAATAAGATATGAGAATTTCACAAAGGAAATGGCAAGATGTATCACACAAAGTCAACATCTGACTAGGCAGGGAAGAAAAACCTCAAACAAATAGGAAATGGCATAATTAAATCCAGGAAAATTCACACATAAACTAGACATATGAGAGAAGGTTCATGCAAAATTTCACATTAATTGGAAGCCAGGAAGCATGTCAACAAAAATCAAGAAATTGCATATCATTGGTGTGACACAAATTGTCACACCCTACTTCCAAAATTCATATCTTAACAACCACATATGATAAATTCAAGAACTCTACATCAAAACAAACATGAATGAGTGTAGATTAATCACAAAAAATTTCAGAGTCATTGGATACATCATCACAATTTCACAAAAGGATTGGCAAAAGGTATGAAATGTGCATACATGTTAAGAAACCTAATACCATTTAAAATCCAGCCAACCAAAAATTCAGCAAAAATCATGATAAAATAATAGACATTCATGTGAATATGATGAAAAAAATTCCATGATTTTTGGAGTTGAAATGAGTGAGAAATGAATTTTGTAAGTTGAGGTAACAAATTGGAAAGAATGAACAACATAACATGATTTAGCAAGTCAACCAATTGACCGAGTGGCAATTCAGTAAATATGTGGTCATTAAGCAAAACGGTGCGTACAGGGCATGGGAAATGGAATGTTCTCATTGGTTGTCACCAATGGAACAGTAACAGGGCAAGCAAATGCACGTGAAAACAAATTTTCTGGAAAATGGATTAGGGTTTGTGAATGGAACAGTGCTCCATCTTCATCATCATCATCATAAAAACGAAATTCCAACAGTATTACACAAACAGCATGGCAGTGGTACATTAGCATTCATGCAACATCAAACAACAATAAAACAAACACGATTCATGCAAATTTTTCTGGGCAAATCCTAGGGTTTATCATAAACAGCATAGCTTCATCATCTTCATGCAAACGAAATTTCCAACACGCCCAGAACAACAAATCAAGTACACCATTCGAACAAGTGAAGCAAGCAAATGCATAATCCAAACATGGTTTTCATGAAATCATCATCAATAGAGCAAATCGACTAAAAACAAGTTTGAGCACAAAAATGAAAATCCAGATTTCTCACAGCATAGTTAACCAATTAGCATGATACAAGTTTCACAATACTCAGCAAGGTAAGAACTACACAAAACATGGCAACATTTTGAGAAAAGAAATGGTCGAAACCTTACTTGTTTTTGAAGAAAAATGTGAAACAGTGTTGTTTGGATGATGTTGGCTCGAACAGATGGAGATAATGGTTGATGTTGATGGATTCTTGAAGCACTTTAGCTCAGCCCACTTAAATCCAGCTTAAATCGAGTTTGGCCATTGAAGATGCTTGAAGAAAACAGAACATGAAATGATCTTCCAGCTGGTATTTTATGCTCCAAATGGTTTCCAGATGATGGCTAGGTGATGAAAGAAGCAAGAGTGGCTCGAGTGTTTTGGGAGTTTTGCTCAGAAATTGCAAATCGTGAAAATGGTGATTTTTGCAAATGAGAGAATTCTGGTGTTTAGATGGCTGCAGCTAGGGTTCAGAATGACAGACAATTTCCTTTATATTTGCTGTTTAGCATTAGTTAATGAAGTGTTAAGCTTGGTTAACTTAAATGAAGCAAATTTGCATTTTTGCTAATTTGAACCAATGTGCACATGGAGGTATAAGTTCTGGCCGAGTTTGGGCCTTGAACAAACTTCAAATGTCAATTAAAACAAGTTCCAAATGGCCAATTGTGCTGAAAAGGGCTAAATCAAAAAGTCAACTTTTTTCCACACTTGAATTCAAATAAGACAAGTCCAAAAATGCCATTTTGCATGGTGAGGTTTTGGTGAAAGATGAATGCATTTTTGGAAAGAGGGGAACAAATAGAGCTTGTAGGAAAAAAACCCCACTAAAATTGGCCAAATGGTTCATGAGATATGGCCTTTTGAAGTTCAAGATTTTGTGAAAATGATTTGATCATATCTTGACAACCATGCATGGGAATTGAGAGTTCTTGGACTTTTTGGAAATGGGAGAACAAGATCTTCAACTTTCATGTTGGGCAAAAATTCATTTGAAGCTTGTATCATGATGTAAGTTTGGGATCAAGAAGTTTCCATTTTTGGCAGTTAAAATTACAGGTCCAGTTTCTATTTTGGGAAATTTTCTGATTGGCTTCAAATTCTTCAATGATATTGTTTGCCATGATACATGAGGCCTATTGGGACATGAATAAGCTCTCTCAAACCAAATCCATCCATCAAAACCACAAAATCAACCACAGTTGACCAAGTTTGACTTTCTAGGGTTTCTGACTGATTATGCATGAACTGGTGACTTCTGAACATCCAACCCTTGACTTAAACACTTCAAAAGGACCTCCAAGTCATGTGAACAAATTGGACCAACCCTAGGGCCTTGGCTCCTTGAGAATTGTGCTTGCTTGCTTGGTTGACTGATCTCCTGATCAATTTGACCTAATTCTCTTGATTTGCTTGCACTTGAGGCAACTGGGACAATGCAATGCTATGCAATGGACCATGATATGCTATGACCTAATATGAAAATGTATGTACAATGATAGGTGCAAATTTGAGGTGCTACAATAGGGAGCAGAAGGAAGGAATCACCAGGGATACTAGTTACTGGGCATATAATAGGTGACCAACCAAAGCGTGAATTGGGGAATAAACCCAAAACACTCATCATCCGAAAGGAGGGATGAAAAAGCAAACTCGACTTACAGGATGGACATTCGATTCTAAAATAGGAAATATGAATCTTACTCGATTGGGGAAGAACAAAAGACTTCAACCAAAGAGCGCATGAGATATATTATCTATTACCGTCAGAACATCGATAATATACTCGCATGGAAGATTATCCACAACCGGTTACTGGGTTAATAAAGGATAAATCCACTGAACAAAAAGGCATCGGGATACCGATTACTGGGTATATAATGATGACCAATCAAAGGGAGAAACAATCATTATCAACAAAGGATAAATGAGAGATGACTCACTGGGGATACATTTACAAAGGCAACTATCCAGGAGACATATCACCGGTTACAGGGAGATATGCTCAAAAAAGGAAGGATGAATATTCGATTCCGCAATGGGACACGAATCTTACTCAACTGGGGAAACACGAAAGGCTTCGACTGAAGAGTGCATGAGATATATTATCTATTACCGTCAGAACGTAGATAATATACTCGCATGGAAGATTATCCACAACCGGTTATTGGGTTAATAAAGGATAAATTGACCGAAAAGAAAGGCATCGGGATACCAAAACTAGATATAATGATGACCAATCAAAGGGAGAAACAAACATCACCGGCAGACGGTAAATGAGAGAGGAACCACTAGGGATAAAATTGCTTACTCAGAGCAATTATCCAAAAGAAGGAGGGAATATCAATACCGAATACTGGATAATGATAACCGTCAAAGAGGGGATTACATCTACCGGATACTGGGTAGAAAACCACAGAAGAGTAACCGTCATCAACCAGGATGAACAACAAGGTTAACTCTGCGAAGGGGAAAAACTAGGGTTTATAACTACCGGTACTGGGTAGAAAACCACAGACTCAGTCGGGGATAAGATGAATGATTGCCGATTACTGAGCAACTATTCATTTATACCACGGGGAAGCACAGATTCCGATGGGGAGGGGAAAAAATAGGATTTACGACTACCGGTTACTGGGTAGAAAACCACAAACGTCGTAACCGTAAAAGGTTAACTCTGATAGGGGATGAAAGTAGGATTTACAACTACCGGCTACTGGGTAGAAAACCACAAAAAATAGGACTTACAACTATCGGTTACTGGGTAGAAAGCCACAAAAATAGGACTTACAACTACCGGTTATTGGGTCGAAAGCCACAAAATCCGCTGAGGATAAGGTGAATAATTACTGATTACTGAGCAAATATTCATCTACCACAGGGAAACACCAGAGACAGTCATAAGAAGACAATTTAGGATCAAACCAAAAAGGCAAATTGAATCAAGACTCATCCTAATGAGGATATAACTCAATAGGGAAACCCATCCCAATATATGTGTTGGGAGGAAACGAAAACAACCGTCGTCCACGAGGATATAACTCAGTGGGGAATGGCAGGAAAGATAAACACTTTCTGCTTATGGGGCTGACTCTATATGGAAAGATCAGACACCGACATCTACTTGGGGAAATATATATCACCAACTAGCAGAAGATAACAAACAAAAGATATATGGCAAAAATGCAACATGAATATCTGAATGTTATGAATTAAGCATGTATATGCGTGATTTATGTATGATGAATGTTGACAAACAGACATTCTAACACAAACAGGTCCAGGAAAAGGCACACAGTCATCCGGTACTACATCTCAAGAGAGAAAGCCAGGATCAACGGAGAGTATACAATCTGCTGGAGATCTGAGATGCTAGGAAGCAAAGACCTTTCCGGGCAATCAGAGATACCAGGAAATCACAAAATCTCTGAGGGATGAATCATCAATCAATCTGGCTAGGGTAAAAGAATTCATTGCACAGGCAGAAACTGCCACAAAAGTAACTCCAATGGAGAATCCAACTGAGGGATACAAGAGGAATCTGGTGATCAACCACCAAGATACCAAACTCACCAAGGAGATCACAACTGCTAAGGAGAAAAGATCGTTCTTCCGCCAAAGGGGAGAGTGGTGAACATCTCAACAAGCACTCTGCTCGAGAGAAAAACCAAAAGTCTCAGCTGAGGAAAAGAGCTTAACACACAAGTAGAATCTGCTACAAAAGCAACTCTGGTTGGGGAAATTGTCAACACAGATAAAATCCACCACACCAACAACTCTACTGAGGATCAGAGATTCCAGGAAACAGCAATATCTCTAAAGGGGATAACATCATCATAGATAAGATCCAACACACCAACAACTCCGCTGGGGATCTATCTGAGGAAATGAAGGAATTCTGGGGATCAACCACCAAATACCAAACCTTCCAAAGGACACATCTGCTGAGGAGGGAGAATCACTGCTCTGCTGAAGTGAAAAGGGATGAATAAATCCTCCCAACACTCTGCTTAGGGGAAGAAGCCCACTGCTCTACTGAAGTGAAAAGGAGGTGAATAACCTTAACAAGCACTCTGCTTAGGAGAAAGACCACAAAAGGCTCCGGAGGAAGAGGATACAAACATGCCAGGGATATGAACAAATGTCTTACCCTGTTGGAAATCATACCACCCTTGGGAGAGCATTGAGGATCTCCTAAGTATCTTTTTATCATTGTGAATGTTCACTTTGTTTAAAAACAATTTGTGAAAAATATTTGTTTATTTAAAACAGTGATATTTTATCAATTAAAACATGCAAAACATTTGTTGAATAGAAACAAATAAGAGTGAAAATAATTGGATAAAAGCTCAAATTCATTTGATGGAATGGTAGCCTGCAAATGGCAAGACTCCATAGATCTTTACAAGTTTGAAATTGGTGATATATATTGGAAAAGGGCTACATTGAACATAATGACCATTTCTCCACCAATTCCGAATTCGATGTATTCGAAGCTTTGGTTGACGACAAATGAACAGGAATCTCTGACGGATGACAGATGTAGAACACAGTCTTGTCAGGATGCAGTTACTTGCCAAATCCCTAATTTTGCCTAGATTGCCCCAGGATGAGGTACTCAATCTAGCGGGATGCAAATATTCATTTTTTTATGTCTCTAACTTTTTCCTGGATCGCCCTTTCAGGTTTTCAATCCACCGAGACGCTCATTTTTGCCTAAGCTGCCCTTTCGGGTTTTCAACTTAGCGAGCCATTTTTTTATTTTTAGGCGAAGTATTTCTTGACTCCATCTGAATTCACAGGACGAGTGAAATCCTCCCCATCCATAGTTGTAAGTATCAAAGCACCGCATGAAAAGGCTCTCTTAACAACATATGGACCTTCATAGTTTGGAGTCCACTTGCCCCTAGAATCGGGCGCGAAAGACAAGACTTGCTTGAGCACAAGATCACCTTCTCGGAACACACGAGGCTTGAACTTCTTATCAAAAGCTTTCTTCATTCTCTGTTGATATAACTGACCATGACACATGGCAGTCAATCTCTTCTCTTCTATCAAATTCAGCTGGTCATAACGACTCTGAATCCATTCAGCATCAGTCAACTTGGCCTCCATCAAGACTCTCATTGACGAAATCTCCACCTCTACTGGGAGTACGACCTCCATGCCATAAACAAGAGAGAAAGGGGTTGCCCCTGTTGAAGTGCGGACAGATGTACGATATCCATGCAAAGCAAATGGCAGCATCTCATGCCAATCTTTGTACGTGACAACCATCTTCTGGATAATCTTCTTGATATTCTTATTAGCAGCTTCAACAGCCCCATTCATCTTAGGTCTGTAAGGAGAAGAATTATGGTGTGCAATCTTGAACTCGTCACACAACTCTTTCATCATCTTGTTATTCAGATTAGATCCATTATTAGTAATGATCTTATCTGGCACACCATAACGGCATATGAGTTGATTCTTGATAAACTTCACAACCACCTGCCTGGTCACATTTGCATATGACGCAGCTTCAACCCACTTAGTGAAGTAATCAATTGCTACGAGAATAAACCAGTGTCCATTGGACGCTTTTGGCTCAATCATGCCAATCATGTCAATTCCCCACATAGAGAAAGGCCATGGTGATGAAATCACATTCAGAAGTGTCGGGGGAATATGAATCTTATCCGCATAAATCTGACACTTATGGCATTTCTTCACATATTTGCAGCAGTCAGACTCCATTGTCAGCCAATAGTAGCATGCTCTCAACATCTTTCTAGCCATGGCATGTCCATTGGAATGAGTACCAAATGAACCCTCATGGACCTCAATCATCAACAGGTCTGCTTCGTGTCTATCCACACATTTGAGCAGAACCATATCAAAATTTCTCTTATAAAGCACTTCGCCATTGAGGTAGAAACTGCCTGACAATCTCCTCAAAGTTTTCCTATCTTTCACAGATGCCCCAGGTGGGTAAACCTGGTTCTGGAGGAAACACTTGATGTCATAATACCATGGCTTATCATCTTTCACTTCTTCAACTGCAAACATGTGAGCTGGTCTATCCAAGCGCATCACGGTGATATTGGGAACTTCATTCCAATATTTAACCACAATCATCGAAGCAAGCGTAGCAAGAGCATCTGCCATTCGATTATCATCCCGAGGAATATGATGGAAGTCAACTTCAGTAAAGAACGTTGAAATCCTCCTCGCATAATCTCTATATGGAATGAGACCAGGCTGATTCGTTTCCCATTCACCCTTAATCTGATTGACAACAAGGGCCGAATCACCATACACGTCAAGATGCTTGATCCTCAGATCGATGCATTCTTCCAATCCCATAATACAGGCCTCATACTCAGCCATATTATTCGTGCATTTGAAAGTTAGCCTTGCTGTAAAAGGAATATGTGTGCCCTAAGGAGTAATAATCACTGCCCCAATACCATTTCCATACTGATTTACAGCGCCATCAAATACCATACTCCATCTGGAACCAGGCTCTGGCCCTTCATCGAGTGTAGGCTCATCAAAATCTTTCATTTTCAAATACAGAATCTCCTCATCTGGGAAGTCGTACTGAACTGACTGATGATCTTCAATCGGCTGGTGTGCCAAGTGGTCAGCCAAGATACTACCTTTAATAGCCTTCTGAGCCCGATACTCAATATCATACTCAGATAACAACATCTGCCAACGGGCAATCCTCCCGGTTAAAGCAGGCTTCTCAAATATGTACTTGATTGGATCCATTCTGGATATCAACCAAGTTGTATGATTTATCATATACTGGCGTAAACGCTTAGCGGACCAAGCCAAAGCACAGCATGTCTTCTCAAGCATTGAGTATCGAGACTCACAATCAGTGAACTTCTTACTCAGGTAGTAAATAGCATACTCTTTCTTTCCTGATTCGTCTTGCTGACCAAGGACACAACCCATTGAGTCTTCAAGAACTTTCAGATACATGATCAAAGGTCTTCCTTCTACAGGCGGAGACAGGATCGGAGGTTCAGACAAATACTCTTTGATATTGTCGAAAGCTTTCTGGAAATCCTCGATCCAATCATGAGACTAATCTTTCCGGAGGAGCTTGAATATCGGCGCACATGTGGCAGTCATGTGGGATATGAATCTGGAAATATAATTCAAGCGGCCAAGAAAACCTCGGACTTGCTTCTCAGTTTTGGGCGCAGACATCTCTTGTATTGCTTTGACCTTTGCAGGATCAACCTCAATACCTCTTTCGCTGAAAATAAAGCCCAATAACTTGCCAGAACGGACTCCAAATGTACACTTGTTAGGATTCAGGCGAAGCTTAAACTTCCTCAAACGCTGAAAAAGCTTCAACAGGTGCTTTACATGTTCAACTTCCGTTCTTGACTTAGCAATCATATCATCAACATATACCTCAATCTCCTTGTGCATCATATCATGCAACAAGGTGGTCATAGCTCGTTGATACGTGGCTCCGGCGTTCTTCAAACTGAAGGGCATCACTCGATAACAGAATGTTCCCCAAGGTGTGATGAATGTTGTCTTCTCCATATCCTCAGGTGCCATTTTAATCTGATTATATTCGGAAAATCCATCCATAAATGAGAAAACATTGAATTTAGCTGTATTATCTACCAACATATCAATATGTGGTAGAGGAAAATCATCTTTCGGACTAGCTTTATTCAAGTCTCTATAGTCCACACACATTCGAACTTTTCCATCTTTCTTAGGCACGGGCACAATATTGGCCACCCATTGAGGATACGTAGAAGTCACCAGAAACCCCGCATCAATTTGCTTCTGAACTTCCTCTTTGATCTTCACTGCCATATCAGGATGAGTTCTTCTGAGCTTCTGCTTCACAGGCACGCACTCAGGCTTCAAGGGCAGGAAATGTTTCACAATATCTGTATCTAGACCCGGCATGTCTTCATACGACCAAGCAAAGATATCAGCATATTCTCGTAGCAATTCGATCAACCCCTTCTTAACAGATTCTTCCAGAAGTGCCCCAATCTTCACTATTCGCACACAATCCTCAGACCCCAAGTTGACTGTTTCTAGATTCTCAAGATGCGGCTAAATGATCTTCTCTTCATGCTCAAGAAGACGGGTAATCTCATCAGGAATCTCTTCAACATCATCTTCCTCTGCCTCGAATACAGGGAATTCAAAATTGGGAGATGGCGTTGGATCATTATGTTCAATGGGTTTAGAAATCAACCTGCATAATGATTTTGGATATGGAAAGCTTTTAGAAATCAAACAAGGCAAATCATTATGCAGATGAAAAGATTGATTTTATTCCTTTTTTAGGGTTTTTTGTGATCACCAATTTCATGCAAAAAGCAAAAATGGAAAATAATTGGGAAAAACAAACATTTAACATGAATTTATTGAATGAAAATATCATTGTATTTATGTTGCCAACAATGTCATAACTTCTCCTTTTGGCATGGGAGAAGGGTTTTTAAACAAAGTGATCATTACGCTGACTTATGAATGACTGTAGGAACATCCACAGCGACCCAATTGTTGCAGACCCCACCAGGGATAACAAAATTGTCAGAGTCCTCTGCATCCTCTTCCAAGATAGCAGCAACTTCCTCATTCTGACCGGTGTGGATAAAACCTCCACTCTTGAACAGTCCTTTCTCATTGAAGACCCCAGAAGAAAAGCCAATGCCAGCCCGGGACTTATTGTCTTCCAGCTCAATCATTTTTCCTAGACCAGCAACTGCACCACATTCAATGGACAGTTTCGCATCTTTATAGGAAACAAATGAAGGAGTTCTCTTCTCAATAGGCTTAGCTATAGATAAAGCTAAGAAAGGAGTTCCAACTTCATCCTCAGAATCTATATATGAGAAGGAAGACAAGTGGCTAACCAGGAGAGCCTTTTCTCCCCCTACCACTACCAGTTTCTTATTCTTCATAAATTTCAGCTTCTGGTGTAGGGTGGATGTCACGGTGCCTGCCTCGTGAATCCATGGTCTGCCTAAGAGACAGCTGTACGATGGGTGAATATCCATAACCTGGAAGGTAATCTGGAAATCACTTGGTCCAATCTTGATAGGGAGCTCAACTTCCCCAATCACAGTCTTACGCGACCCATCAAAAGCTTTCACAACAACCCCACTCTGCCTCATGGGAGGCCCTTGAAATGACAGTCTTGCGAGAGTGGATTTTGGAAATACATTCAGGGATGACCCAGTGTCCACCAGCACATTGGACATGGCGTCGTCTTTACAATTCATGGATATGTGTAAAGCCAAGTTGTGGTCTCTTCCCTCCTCAGGGAGATCAGAGTCACAGAAACTCAAATTGTTACAAGCAGTAATGTTTGCAACAATGATATCGAACTGTTCTATAGTGACATCGTGATCTACATATGCCACATCCAAAACTTTCTGCAGAGCCTCCCTATGGGGTTCTGAATTCAAAAGTAAAGATAGCACGGATATCTTAGATGGTGTTTGTAGAAGCTGGTCTACAACACTGTACTCACTCTTCTTGATGAGCTTCAGCATCTCATCACAGTCTTCTTTCACATTGCTACTAGGGCCAACAGAAGTAGAAGTTTTCAGTACAGAGGAGGGTTTAACAACAGGTGCCGGATTCGGAGAATTCACTGCATTCCCAATCGGGCGTTCAACAAAACCAGCATTAGCCTGAGGCTTCGGTGGTGCAGAAAACACGCGACCGCTGCGGGTCAAACCGCTCACATCAGCAATATTCACCACAGAGGAGGATGGCAAAGGCATCTCTTTCCCATCTTCCATAGCAACAACGTTGTAACGGAAGGGAATTGCCTTTTTAGAAGAATAAGGCACAGGACCAGTAGGCTTGATAATCAGGGAAGGAGAAACCTTCTGCTTGCTACCATCATATTTAATGATAACAGGCTCGGGTATTCGGAACACTGGGGAAATCACATTGACCTCAGGTTCTTCTTCGTCAACATTCCTATTCTAGATAATCTCAATAACTTCCTCATCCAGCATTTCCTGAAGATCTTTGTGCACCTGGCGACAACCCAATCGGTTAACAGGACAAATTCGACATTTATCATGATCGTGCTCATAGTGACTGTACTCACACAGCAAACGATGCAACTCGACCAATGACTGTCGAATATGACTGACATATTTGACCTTGTACTTGCCAGGGCAACCCTAGACCATGTTGACTGATTTCCCATGCTCGGGCAATGGGTTCTTCTTAACATTAGGACCTACGTCCTCAAAGCACAAAATACCACACCTCATAAGGTCTTGAACCTTGGTCTTCAACGGAAAGCAATTCTCCACGTCGTGGCCGGGAGCACCAGAATGATAGACACAATGCAATTCAGGCTTATACCACCACTGAAGGTTAGCAGGTATAGCTGGTGGGTCTCTCGGAGTAATCGACTTCCTCTCTATCAAAGAGGGATACAATTCTGCATATGTCATCGGAATTGGATCAAAAGTGATCTTCTTCCTCTCATAACTCGTGCTGGTTTGATTACTGTTGCAAGGCTGGTAAGCCTGCTATTGAGGACGATGTTGTTGCTGATATTGCTGAGTTGATGGTTTATTATTGCTACGCTGCTGATATTGCTGATTATCTCTGAAGACAGGTGCTATATGAGCCACCTGGTGCTGATTGCCGGTTGGACGCACAGTCTTCCTCCTCATAGAGGGTCTTCTAGATTTCACATGGGAGGTCACAGCATGTGCCTCTCCATCTTTCTTCTTCGCAAATGCCCCATATCGTTTGGCAGAAGAGCCTTCTTCCTTGGTCAGACGTCCTTCTCTAACCCCTTCTTCTAGACGCATCCCCATATTCACCATCTCGGTGAAGTCAGAAGGAGCGCTAGCAATCATCCGCTCATAATAGAATGAACTCAAGGTCTTCAGAAAGATCTTGGTCATTTCTTTCTCTTCTAGCGGAGGCACAATCTGAGCTGCCAACTCTCGCCACCTCTGGGCGTACTCTTTGAATGTTTCCTTGTCCTTATGGGACATGGCCCTTAGCTGATCTCTATCGGGAGCCATATCCATATTATACTTGTACTGCTTGACGAAGGCTTCGCCAAGGTCATTGAAGGATCGGATGTTCGCGTTGTCTAGACCCATATACCATCTCAGAGCAGCACCGGACAGACTGTCCTGAAAGTAATGGATGAGCAACTAGTCATCATCAGTCTGAGTTGACATCTTCCTGGCATACATGACCAGGTGGCTGAGAGGACAATTCTTCCCTTTATATTTCTCAAAGTCAGGGACCTTGAATTTCACGGGAATCTTCACATTGGGAACCAAGCATAATTCGGCAGCAGACTTGCCAAAGAGATCCTTTCCTCTAAGAGTTTTCAATTCCTTGCGCAGCTCAAGAAATTGATCATTCATAGCATCCATCTTCTCATGAACATCTGGGCCCTCAGACGGCTCAGAATGATAGATGGTGTCGTCTACCCTAGGCATGGTATGCACGACAGGAGGAGGAACAGCAAGGACCGGGCTAGATGCCGGCATAGAAGCAAAAGTCGGAGCAGGAATCTCAGGCATAAAGTTGGGAGGCATCCCCCACGGAAACCCGGTTGGCATGGTTGTAGCAAAATGTGCACTGGCAGCAGGCACAGTTGAGGAAACAATCTCAGAGATGATTGTCCTCTGGGGAGGAGTTGAAGTCGTTGGAGAAGACTGGCTCTGGGCAGCCAGGAATGATTCCATCAAAGCACTCAGTCTGGCGACTTCCTCTTTGAGTTCACGGTTCTCTTGCTCTAGATGATCCATAAGTCTTGCAGAGTTGGCTCTGGTGTAGTACCGGTGAGTCAGCTTGTCTTCAAAATAAATGAAGAGCACAGAGTTAGACCACAGGACCAGAAGCTGGAACAACATCAGCTTATGCATATGATGCATGAAATGTTTGTGCATATGATTTGTTTTTATTTCAAAGGAACTTTAGGGTTTTATTTGCAAATTTTGGAAATATTAAGCATTTTATCGCATATGGAAATATCTCATCAAATAATATCAGGGAAAAAAAGTACAGCATTGTCAATCATATACAAGAGAAAAGGAAAATAATCATCCTATGGATCCCTAGAAGCTCGAGACACAGGAAGATAAGCTGCACGAAGCCTCTTCACCTCTCTCTCGTAAGCTGCCTCCATATCTGCCTTCTCTTTGGCGAGTCGATCATACCTCCTTTTCCAAAACTTGGAAGACTGAGGAAATAGAGAAGTCCATGCATCATCAGGGTCATTAATGATTTGATGCTCGAAGAACTCAATCAAAGCATCTTTCTCCTTAATCTGCTGAAGCAACTCTTCCCTTTCACGGATCCAGGCACGTGATAGGTCTTCGTCTCTCAACTCCTCTACTCCTTGGTTAGGGATGGTTGAAGGCCCAGCCATAACCAAAGGTGTAGGTCTCGGATAATCGTAAGGCGTGAGATACTCATATGCTCTCTTCCTTACCCAAGCAGTATAAGGTTCCATAGCAATGCAATTCTTAGGACCCTACTCCTTCCTTCCTTTCTTATGAACCTTGCGCCAAGCGTGAACCATTTTGCCCTTCAGGCCTTGGGGATCTTTACCCTCCTGAAAGAACACACCTTCTAACAGAATGCTATTAGGTTTATCCTTTAGGGGGAACCCAAGCTGACGACGTGCCAAAACAGGGTTGTAGTTAATCCCACCACATGTACTAAGAAGAGGCACATTGGAGAATTCACCACAAGAGTCAATAATCTGCACACCATCATATACACGGTTATACCAAGAGATATCATCATTAGTGAGAGACATAAGTCTCGTGGACCACCGTAGACATCCCTTGTTCTCCTTGAAGGCGACTGTCTGAGGTAAGTGAGAAATAAACCACTTATACAACAGAGGCAAACAGCATACAATGGCACCACCACCCTTTGCATTCCTCATATGCAAAGAGAAATAAGTATCACCCAACAGAGTCGGAACGGGATTAAGAGCAGAGAAGATCCTAATAGCGTTCATATCCACAAATTTGTCGATGTTGGGGAACAATACCAATCCATAGATGAGAAGTACGAATATGGCCTCAAAGGCATCCTCACTCATGGCCTTCCCATAAACAGTAGCTTGAGCAATGAGGAACTCAGAAGGGAGACCCTGAATTCCACCTTTGGTAGTCATATGAGCACCAACCAGAGTTTCATCTATGTGCAACATGTCATCTATCTCTTGAGAAGTAGGAATACTCTCCAAGCCACTGAACGGCAACTGATCAAGAATAGGTATACCCACAAGATATAAGCATACTCCTCAAGGGTAGGCAAAAGCTGGAAGTCCGGAAACGAGAAGCAACGGTACAGAGGATCATAAAACTGCACCAACACGTTCATCAACCCTTCATCCACCTAAGTAGTCAGAAGAGGAAGAAGCTTCCCAAAATGAGCTTTGAAACCCAAGGGATCTAGTACATAGGATGTCAGATTCCTTAACTCTTTCAGATCTGGCTGTCTGAAGCTGTACTTCTTTGTATTCCTTCTTTGTCTTTCCATGTCTGAAAATTTTGCAAATAAACCCCTTAAGTTCCTTGAAAATTTTCTTTTATCTGATGATATGGATGCAGATGGATGCATGAATGCATGAATGCAACAATCACACTCAAGGATCAAGCAAAGCACACCAAATAAAGGTCATGGGATGGATCATATTATCCTTAATATCAATCATCCATTTTGGTGGATTATGGTTTACACCTTATCAACACCCAAGTTCCATTGATATTAAGGATACATGAACGGATCGACCATGAATCAAGGGTTTGTTACTAGGGTTTAAACTTTCCGAACATGTTCTACAAGAGGTTCCCATAGTCATCATCCCATCTTTCGAATATTATCGGAGAAACGACTACTCGTATTCCAAAAATATTCTCAAGAGAGACTCTTATGAGTGTAGTATCGCGTAACAATCGTATCAAATCTTACATTTGAACGACTTCCGCACTACATCCTAAAAATAGGCCAAGATGGGCTTGGTAAACTAAGGTCCTTGGCTTTTAAGGTCTATATTGGAAAGAGTAATGTCTAACCACAACTTACTTGTGTGACATTATTGATCCCAACATGACCTCCACCAAGTGAATGGACTCGCAAGTCAACTTGCTAAGGAATAACTCCACACAAGTCGACAAGACTATGCCATTCTCCTATCCTAAGTGCACTCGAGTTCGGGTATAGAACTCATCTCACAAAGATCACCAAGCATATGAGCAATTGATATATCAAGCAATTCAAACGTTACAAACAATACAGTAATCCCAAATTGCACAAAAATATGTCATAAACAACATAATACAACAAGTGTGAAAATTTGGCAAAACCCACTAGGGAGAGTTAGTATCCCCAGCAGAGTCGCCATTTTTCTGTAGCGGTGTATTCGTTACCATTGGAGATATTGACTAAATCCAAGGTAAATCATACAAAGTCGAGTCGCCACCGCACTTCTATTTATCCAAAGGAATGGTTAGAAAGCGAACAATAACCTAAAAAGTTTTACAAACAAAACTAGTAAAAGAAACAGAGATCTGGGTAAGGGGGTTGGTTATGTAATGGGAAGGTGTTAGGCACCCAAAACATCCTAGGTACTCCTAGGGAGCCCTTTCACGCTTGTTGCAAAGGTTATTGTTTTGTGAAATTATTTTGTGCAAACATGATTGAAGAGATGAGAAAAGAATATACAAGTTTATTTACATTTTGTGTTTGGATGGATAAACCCATTGCCTACGTACCCTCTTATAAAAAGATTAGGATCAAAACCTCGTAGTTCGGGTAAAAAATTTCAAAACAAATGAGTGAATTGATTGGTCCAAAAGCCTTAAGGTCTTTTGTTATCAAAGGGAGAAAACTCAACCTGAAAAAAAAACCACAAGTCCACCTGTCGCATTACGCGAAAAAACCGGCGAGAAAACGAAACAACAGAGCCGCCACCGTGCGTTATTTATCCCAAAAGAGGGAAAGGAAACGCTCGAAGTAAACCTGGAAAAGACATGGTCTCGCGACCAGAGAAAGATGGGATCGGGAGTCGGTTATGCGAAGGGAAGGTATTAGCACCCCTACGCATCCGTCGTACTCGACGGGATCCACGCACAAAAGAATAGAAGAAAGGTTGCTAGAAACTGCTCAAAACTACACAAGGCTGGAAGGAAACACAGAACGACAAAAGAAACGAGACTCAGCAGGATATCGTGTCCTGGGCCTACGTAGTCTGTCAGGCACAGACATCAGAGTCGACGTAGTTCGGGACAGGGGAAACGTGCTCGCTAGGATGTCGCATCCTATGCATACGTATCTTCTCTAACCAGAGGAAGAATCAGAGCACTCGTAGCTCGGCTAACGCACGCCAAACAAAACACAAACAGGAAACCGACTGCCAATCGCTGGACTTATGTCAGACTGCACACAAGCAGGCAAACATGGAAACCGAATGCCAATCGCTGGACTTACAACAGACTCCGAACCAACAGACACACACCCACACAGGAAACCAACTGCCAATCGCTGGACTTATGTCAGACTCCACACAAACAAACGCACACAGGAAACCGACTGCCAATCGCTGGACTTACATCAGACTCCAACTAGAAAAGGATAACAAACACACACAAAAGAAAAGAAGGTGCCCGGAGAGATCAGCTCAATCTCCTGCCTACGTACCTCATCTGTCATGAGGATTAGGGCGACGTAGTTCCCCTAAACAGGGAAAGAACTTCTAACCTAACCAGAGACAAAGGGAGATAACAAGCTACTAGGGAGACTACGACTCGAGCCTAGAAGTTGTCATGCATACAATCCCTATGTTGAGGTTTCTATCCTAACTTGCACAGGAAGCAAGCTAGCCTAAACAACACAACCAAGTGTAGCACCTCAAATTTGAACCTCCCATTTGTATATACATTTCAGTTTTAGGTCATTAACATCACATTAACATTGCATTGTCATTGCATAGTCCATTACATCTCATCAGGCAAGACTGGTCAGGAGGTTCAACTATGCAAGGCAACAAGAGCATTTTCCATGAGATCAAAGCCCTAGGGTTGTTCCATTGAGCTTACGTGACCCAAGGATCATTTTGAAGTAGCTTGGCCAAGTGTTGAAGGCTCAGAACTCATCAGTGCATGTGCAATTCATCTGAGGCCCATAAAAGTCAACAGAAGTCAACTGCAAAGTCAACTATTGATTTGGAGGTGGGAAGTGGTTAGAGATGCCTCATTCATGTTCAAACAAGTCTCATTTGGCATTTCAAACATCAACATTGGATAATTTGAAGTCAGGTCAAGACTTTCGCAAAATAGCAGGTGACCTGTAATTTGAACTTTCCAAAAATGGAAAGGTTTTAGACCAACTTCAACTCAAGATTACATCATCAAGAAAGCTTCAAATGAAATTTTGCCCAACATGAAAGTTGAAGATCTTTCTCTCCCATTTCCAAAAAGTCCATGATCATGAATTTCTCATGTGTGGTTGAGGAGATATGATCCAATCATGGCAAAGTGTGTTTGAAAATTCAAATGGGCATAACTTTTGAACCAAAGCTCCAAAATGAGTGGTTCTTTTTGCATTTTGTTCATCATGACCTCTAGTTTCCAAAACATTCATTACATGGCTTGAATTCCACTTGCATAATCATGTGTTCATCCATGAATATTTTTGAAGAAAATTCCATAAAATCATTTTGGTTGATCATGAGCATACAAAACCAATCCCAAAGCTTGCATGGACTTATTTTAAGGGATTTTGGGCCTTATTCTGGTACTGTTCACGCATGCATGGGGTGCATGAGGTGAAAATGTCATTTTGTGCATACACCTTACAATTGATTAATCTTAATTGCATTTGGCTTAAACAGGTTCTAAACATGATTAGCATGGCATATATATTGTTAATCCTAACTGTATTGGTCATTAGCATTCATTTCAGATCTAGATCCAAAAAATCATCCAAACTTTTCTCTCAAAATATTTTTCAAATTCTTCACACAAGAGCATTTCCTGTTGATTGATTCATGCTCATGAGGTGTTTTTGAGGAGATTTGGACGTGGAATCAAAGCAAATCGTGCCATATTGAACCAGATTCAAAGCTTGAAGCATCAATGGAGTTTGCAAATTGAGCTAAATTCGTGCATGCTGGAGCATCCAATTCATCATCAATCACTTCAATAGGCATTGTGGAGGAGATTTGAGTTGTAGCTGAGCTTGGAAGCACACGATTCCAATTTCTGTTCTTCAAGAGGTCAGGATTCGACCTCTCTAATTTTGAAATTCATTAGGATATTTGTGTAGATCATGGTTTGGTGATGATTCTGATACAAAGATTGATTGAAATAGTGAAATATTCGTAAAGTTATGCATGTTTGAAAGTTTGATGTTCAATCTTATTTCCTTCGATTCTACTTGTGTGTGATGATTCATGTTTAATTGTTGTTTGATCCTTGATCTCCTTCGAAAGATCTACATATTGATATAATTAGTTTGGATTTCTGGAGATTTTATTGGAAAAGTTGTATGAACGCGTGCACTGTTCATCTTCTTCATGAGGAAGAAGATGAAGATCATCTTAGGCAACGATTTTCATGAATAGCAACGGTTTCTGGTTCAGATGCCACGCTGTGCTAGGGCTTCATTCCAATTGGTACACGCACGCGTCCAGTAGGCATTTTGGTTGGTCTATATTGTTTGACCGAGCGCTGACTAGTGACTGGGCGTCCCAGTCATTAATGAAACGCTGCGTTTCATAATGAAGCGCGCGCCAAGTTCAAATGTGGCAATGGTTCGAGTCCGAGCGAGTGTAGTTTTTCAAATGCCATGCATTTTTACACTTTCCCTCCACATTATTCCATGCTAGCTCCATTTTGATTTTTAATTTTTCCATCAACTTCGTAAAATCACTATAAATTGAAAAATGCACCAATTTGATCCCAATTTTTTGCTATATGCTCCTCATGTTGTCTAGTTTTTTATGAGTATAAATTTGCAAGTTGTGCCTGGCTGAAAAATTGATTTGCCCTAGGATGATTGAGTACATATGCATATTTGACCTTGCCTTCCTTATCTCATTGTGAAATGCTTGTTTCTTATCCAATGACTGTGAAATTTTGCATGCTAATTCTAGACACATTGCTAGACATTTTGGCGTTGGTTTGATATTTTTCCCATGCTCCATTTCGGTTTTATGCTCATGCTAACTTGGTGTGACAATTTGTGTCACACATTTGGTTGTCTGTTTTGTACAATGTGATTGCCATGCCTAATGATGTCCAATGCTTCTGATTTTTTGTGTGATCTATGTTATGGATGTCTAGATTGCTCATGATTTTTTCCAGATTTTTTGGAATCATTTCTGTTTTGATTGAGATTTTTCATTCATGTTGACCATTTGGATGCTTTGAAATCACCTTTGACTTCACTTGATCATGAAATGCATTTGTTTAATGATTTTGATGTGAGCCTTTTTAGGATATGTCAACATGTGTTTGAAGTTGCTTCATGTCAAGTTTGAAGTTCTGTTTTGACTTTTTGACCCTCTTTTGACCCTAGGCTTTGACCTAGTGGTTTGGACTTACCATTTGGATTGTGATTTCAGGTTCAAATGCAGATTGCCATGATTGGAGTGGTTCATTCATTTGAGCTTGATTATTGGTTGTTGTTGGCTAACCTTTATGTGTTTTGTAGGCTTTGAGGACAATTCATTTGTGTTTGCCTAATGCCTTGCTCATTGTTGCTTGATTGGATTTGTCTGTCTGTGTGATGTTAACTGTTGATTGTTTGTCTGTACAGTTGAACTGATTGGTTTAGATTTTTTCACAGGTACCTAAGTTACTTTAGGTTCATTTGAACTTGCTTTGCTAGCTTGTGGTTTGCTTACCACTGAGGTATAATTCTTCTGACTTCATGTAGTATGGAAGACTTGTCCTGTTATGTGGGCAGGCACCTGTCTGAAGTCCTCCTTAAGAGGCAATGCTTGTGTTTGTTTAATGTTGTGCCCGGTACATTCAAAGACCTCCTAAGTGAAGAGGCATTGGCAGATTCAAGGGATGTGCAATCCATCCCCTGCTATTCAGTTGAGTCATTCATCCTGCTCACACCATTGTGTTGATGCACTTTGAATATGAACCCAAGATCCTGTTGAGTCAATCATCTGTGGAGAAGAGTTCCTACATTCTGAACTCCCACACCTTCTATTTGAGTCAAGCTCTCCCAGGCCAGGGATAAGAGCTGTGAGGTCTTACCCTCACTTCCCATTTCATCTGCTTCACCCTAACTCTCAATGTTAGGGTTAAGAGCTAACCACACCCTTTTCCAGTTGGCTTGTTTGTCGAGGTTGATTTGACCCCTTGACTAAAGCCTAGCCTTGTATGAGCCCAATTGTGTGCATATAGTGTGTGTGCTTGCTTTTTTGTGCTTGCTGGTGTTTGACTGTGCTGTTTAGGATAGCTTGCTTCCTGTGCAAGTTAGGATAGAAACCTCAACATAGGGATCGTATGCATGACAACTTCTAGGCTCGAGTCGTAGTCTCCCTAGTAGTTTGTGTCTCCCTTTGTTTCTGGTTAGGTTAGAAGTTCTTTCCCTGTTAAGGGGAACTACGTCGCCCTGATCCTCATACCAGATGAGGTACGTAGGCAGGAGATTGAGCTGATCTCTCTGGGCACTTTCTTTTCCTTTTGTGTGTGTTTGTTATTCCCTTTCTGGTTGGAGTCCGATGTAAGTCCAGCGATTGGCATTCGGTTTCCAGTTTCTTTGTTTGGAGTCTGACATAAGTCCAGCGATTGGCGGTTGGTTTCCTGTGTGTGTTTGTTGGTTCGGAGTGTGATGTAAGTCCAGCGACTGACATTCAGTTTCCATGTTTGCCTGTTTGTGTGGAGTCTGACGTAAGTCCAGCGATTGGCAGTCGGTTTCCTGTTTGTGTTTGTGTTTTGTTTGGCGTGCGTTAGCCGAGCTACGAGTGCTCTGATTCTTTCTCTGGTTAGAGAAGATACGTATGCATAGGATGCGATATCCTAGCGAGCATGTTTCCCCTGTCCCGAACTACGTCGACTCTGATGTCTGTGTCTGACAGACTACGTAGGCCCAGGATGCGATATCCCGCCGAGTCTCGTTTCTTTTGTCGTTCTGTGTTTCCTTCAAGCCTTGTGTAGTTTTGAGCAGTTTCTAGCAACCTTTCTTCTATTCTTTTGTGCGTGGATCCCGTCGAGTACGACGGATGCGTAGGGGTGCTAATACCTTCCCTTCGCATAACCGACTCCCGATCCCATATTTCTCTTGTCGCGAGACCATGTCTTTTCCAGGTTTACTTCGAGCGTTTCCTTTCCCTCCTTTGGGATAAATAACGCACGGTGGCGGCTTTGTTGTTTCTTTTCCCGCCGGTTTTTCGCGTAATGCGACAGCTAGCGACTCTGCTGGGGAATCTAGAGAAGTTGACCTCTTGCTGGTCCATCTTCCCTAAGCGAGTCACTCCTAGCGTTCTTTAGGATAGGGTTTGCTTGCTTTACTGTTTCATTTATTGCATTCATTTATTTATGTTTGCATTTATGTTTGCATTTATGTTTGCATTCATCATATTTTCATCTGTGCTGGCTGTGTGTTTGTCTCTCTGTGGGGTGGGAGTTACAAGAGGTAAAAAGCCCAATACCCAGGCTATGAGTGAACTCTAGGACACCTAGGAATAGAGTGATTCTTGGGAAGCGGGTGGTATTGCACCACTTAGCGGAACATGATATCACAAGCAGTTCAGACCCTGATGGGGTATTATCGGTGCATACATCGGGTGTGCACATGATGATATTCTATGAAAGGGTTGTTTATCTTGCGTTTCTCTTGACCTTACCCTGGCCTAGATTACACCCGTGAGTGGGGAGGGAATGATCATTATTACAGGTACCGTTGGTGACTTGTTGGTGACTTGTTGGTGACTCTTGGTTCCTGTTGGTGACTTGGTTCTACAGAATGGGTCTCAAATGACTTTGGGTTTCAGATGACTTTGTGGTTCCGAATTCAAGCCGAAGCTTTGAACTTGTGCTCCGAGATGCACAGCCAGCCAGTCGTGTTTGCATCATTTGCATCATAGCATATTTATTTTCAAAAAAAATAATGCAATAAAAAAAAGAGATCAAAAAAGAGAAAAAGAAAAAAAAGCTAATCTCCTCATGCATATCATTTCTCAGGTTCATTCAGGAGTCTATTCACTGTGAGAGATGGCATCCGTTCCAGAGTTGAAGAGGAAGACGTGCACCTACAGTTTTCACCGTGAGCCATTGACGTCTTTGATAGAGTTGAGCAACTTTGTGATCGGCGGTAATCAGAAGGTGTTTGTCGATCAGTATGGGGATTTGTTGACACTATTGAAGATGGTGGTAGATTCAGTGCCTTTGCAGACTCTTCTACAGTTCTATGACCCAGAGCTCCGTTGTTTCACCTTCTAGGACTATCAGTTAGCGCCCACTCTTGAAGAGTACTCCATTCTGATGAATGTCCCGATCAGGTATCAGGTGCCTTTCTTGGATGTTCCAAAGGAGGTTGATTTCAGAGTTGTTGCCAGAGCTCTTTATTTAAGTATCAAGGAAGTGAGTGACAATTGGAAGTCGAGTGGTGATGTGGTGGGGTTGCCTTTGAAGTTCCTGGTGAGGATAGCTAAAGAGGAAGCAAAGAAGGGAAATTGGGAAGCTTTTCATACCCAGTTAGCTATCATGATCTATGCGATTGTGTTGTTCCCGAGTATGCCTAACTTTGTGGACTTTGCTGTTGTCATTATTTTCCTTGGAGGAAACTCGGTTCCTACTTTGTTAGATGACACTTACTATGCTATACACAACAACCATGGTAAGGGTGGAGCTATCAGATGCTGTCTCTCATTGTTGCTCAAATGGTTCCTGTCTCTCATGCCAGTCAGTGGACCTTTTGTGGACGCTCAGAGCACTCGTAAGTGGACTCAGAGGATTATGTCTCTTACCTCCTATGATATCAGATGGCAATCTTACCGGATGGATGTGCGCAATGTCATTATGAGTTATGGAGAGTTTCGTAATGTGCCGCTTGTAGGGACTAAGGGTTGCATCAATTACAACCCGGTTCTTTCTCTTAACCAGTTGGTGTTTGTGATGAATGGAAGACCACTAGATGTTGAGATAGCTGAGAGTGTGTATTTTGAGAAGCGAAGTGACCCTGCTAGATTGGAGCAAGTAGGAAGAGCTTGGAAGACCATTGGTGTCAAGGATGGAGCTGTTTTGGGGAAGAAGTTTGTTGTTGCTATGCCTGATTACATTGATTGGGTCAAGAATAGAGTTGAGACTTTGTTGTTGCCCTATGATAGGATGGAGTCATTGCAAGAGCAACCACCTTTGATCCTTGCTGAGAGTGTGCCTGCTGAGCAGTACAAGCAAGCCTTGATGGAGAATCGTCGGTTGAAGGAGAAGGAACAAGATATCCAGATGGAGCTTTACAAGGCCAAAGCTGATAAGTTGAATTTGGCTCATCAACTCAAAGGCATGCAGGGTGAATATGCTAGTAGATTGAAGAGCAAGAAGAGATCCTATGAGGAGATGGAGATCTTGTTGAATGAAGAACACCGGGAGTGCTTGAGGTTGCAGAGAGCTGAAGCTAGTTACCAGAAGAAGATAAGGGACTTGGAAAAGCAGCTTAAAGACAAAGACATCCAATTGAAGAAGGAGGTGGACTTGAGATACGCATCAGAGAGCCAGCTTGGAGGAGAAGTTATGGAGCTCAGAAGACAACTGAAGGAGAAGATCACCCCTCTGCCAGAATGTTCAGAATGTGACCTGTTGATAGACCAGTGTCAGTACTTGAAGACGCTCATTCCTGGAGGACATCTTTCCTAGTTTGTAGCTTTGATGTTTATGTTGAGAATCACCTCCAGGCTTGTTGGATGGGATTCATTGTTGTATCTTTGTCTGAATATTGTCGTATGACTCTTGTTGCTCACATCTATAGATGAGATTGTTGATGTTTCACCTTGTGCTCATTATCTTGTGTATGTTGGTTCTGTGTTGTTCTTGCTGCAGGTTGCCATTTCTTGAAAGATGAATTAGGCATTTGAATGCCTGAGAAATGAGCATATCATGTGCATCATACGCATCATAAGCATCATACACATATCATTTTGCATTACAGGTGTTCTTGATCGAGACTTCTCATTCTAGTTCCTGTTTCAGGCAGGATTGCTGATCAACGTCCGCACTGCTACGCTACCCGGTTGAATCAACAGAGGAATATGGACCAAGTGCAAGCTGAGTTGGCTGAGATGAGGGCTAACATGGCCCAATTCATGACCATGATGCAAGGGGTCGTTCAAGGGCAAGAGGAGCTGCGTGCCTTAGCCCAGAGACAGGAAGCTGTGCTCCCACCTCCTAGTCGGGCTTCGCCAGTGGGTGTTCTTGTGAATGATAATGTTGTTGCTGCTCCCGTCAATGATTATGCTATGGGTGATGAGTTGAGGGGTATTCGAATTAATGGACAGCCTCTTGCTGCAGAGACTGTTAATGCCAGAGCAACCCGTGCTCCCGTTCGACATCCTGCTCCGCTGGTTGACAGGCAGGAAGACATGTTCACCTTGCTCAGTGAAGATGATGAGGTTGTAAGAGTTGAGGAGAGGGATCGGAAGGTGGATGCCCTAGCTAAAAAGATTAGAGCCATGGAGTGTCAGAACTCTTTGGGGTTTGATGTTACGAATATGGGCCTAGTGGATGGGTTGAGAATTCCCTACAAGTTCAAAGCGCCTTCCTTTGACAAATACAACGGTACTTCTTGTCCTCGCACCCATGTGAAGGCCTACTACAGGAAAATCTCTGCCTATACGGACGATGAGAAGATGTGGATGTACTTTTTACAGGATAGCTTGTCTGGAGCTTCCTTGGATTGGTATATGGAGCTGAAAAGAGAATCTATCAGAAGTTGGAAAGATCTGGGGGAAGCCTTTTTGAGGCAGTACAAGCATAATATGGACATGGCTCCGAGCCGAACTCAGTTGCAGAGCCTATGTCAGAAATCAGGCGAAAGTTTCAAGGAGTACGCCCAGAGATGGCGAGAATTGGCTGCAAGGGTGCAACCTCCGATGCTGGAAAGGGAGTTGACCGATATGTTCATCGGGACCTTGCAGGGTGTGTTTATGGACCGGATGGGGAGTTGCCCTTTCGGTAGTTTCTCTGATGTGGTGATATGTGGGGAGAGGACAGAGAGTCTCATCAAAGCTGGGAAGATTCAGGATGCTGGTTCTTCATCTTCGAAGAAGCCATTTGCTGGGGCACCCCGAAGGAGGGAGGGTGAAACTAATGCCGTGTACAATAGAAGAAATGGGAACAGAGGGCAATACCGCCAAGTTGCTGCAGTAACTATCCCAGCGCCTCAACCGCGACAACAGCAACAACAAAGAGTTCAACAACAACAACAACAGCAACGTCCGTATCAGCCGAGACAAAGGATGCCGGATCGTCGCTTCGACCCGTTACCTATGACCTACGCTGAATTGCTGCCCGAATTGCTTAGATTGGGGTTTGTTGAGTTACGCACTATGGCTCCGTTGACAAAGATACTGCCTGGGTATGATGCCAACGTTCGTTGTGATTTCCACTCTGGTGCACCGGGGCACCATATTGAGAATTGCCGGGCTTTTCATCATAAGGTCCAGGACTTAATTGACGCCAAAACAATCAATTTTGCTCTTGTGCCTAATGTTGTGAATAACCCTATGCCTTAGCACGGTGCACATAGGGTGAATAATGTGGAAGATGGGGAAGCTGTGGATTTGTTGGTCAGTGTTGATGAGATTCAGACTCCGTTGTTTGTTGTGAAGGATCGTCTGTTGAATGGGGGAGTGTTTCCGGGCTGTGATCAGGGCTGTTTAGACTGTGCAGATTCAGAGGATGGTTGTGATAAGTTGAGGGCTGGTATCCATAATCTGATTGTTGAGGGTTTTCTGCAGTTTAGTCGGGCTGTTAAAGATCGTGGGGTGGTGTCAACTGTCACCATTTACTTCAAACCGTCCGAGGGACGTGGCCAGAGAATTGTTAGTGCACCTACAACCGTTGGTACTCCTGTTACCATTTCTGCTCCGATAACTGTCAGTGCTCCCACTACTGTTGCTGTGTCTGGTAGAAGGGTTGTTGAAAACAGTAAGGTTGTGCCGTGGAAGTATGATAATGCCTACCGCAGCAACAGAAGGGCTGAAAGTCAGATCAGGCCAGTTAATCAAGCTCCTATGACTATTGGTTTGGCAAGTAGAGTTCCTGCAACTGTGAGTCCAGTGGTGGACAATGTAGGGGGGCCAGGAGGGTTTACAAGAAGCGGTCGTCTGTTTGCACCGCAGCCGTTGAGGGATAACAATGCGGAGGCTCTCTCCAAAGCAAAGGGTAAACAGGCTGTGGTTGAGGAAGAACCTATTCAGAAGGAGGCGCCTGAGGGGTCGTTCGAGAAAGACGTGGAGGAGTTTATGAAGATTATTAAGAAGAGTGACTACAAGATTGTAGATCAGCTGAATCAAACTTCGTCCAAAATCTTTATTCTGTCCTTGCTATTGTGCTCTAAGGCACACCGTAATGCCTTGCTGAGGATGTTGAATATGGCTTACGTGCCTCAGGAGATTTCTGTCAACCAGTTGGAGGGTGTTATTGCCAACGTCAGTACGAGGCATGGTTTGGGGTTTACAGACTTGGATCTGACGCCTGAAGGTCGTAACCATAACAAGGCCCTGCATATCACTATGGAGTGAAAAGGCGCAATATTGTCTCATGTGTTGGTAGATACTGGTTCGTCTTTGAACGTGTTGCCTAAGAAGATCCTAAGCAAGATAGATGTTGAAGGGGTTGTCCTCACTCCAAGCGATCTTATTGTTCATGCATTTGACGGATCCAAACGGTCTGTTTTTGGTGAAGTCACATTGCCTGTGAAGATTGGCCCGGAGGTGTTCAGCATTGTTTTCTATGTGATGGATATTCAACCAGCATATATTTGCTTATTGGGGCGTCCCTGGATACATGGGGCAGGAGCAGTTTCGTCAACTCTCCATCAGAAGCTGAAGTATGTGTGGAACGATCAGATTGTCACTGTTTGCGGTGAGGAGGACATTCTGGTGAGTCATTTATCCTCTTTCAAGTATGTAGAGGTGGATGGAGAGATCCATGAAACTCTATGTCGGGCGTTTGAGACTGTTGCTCTGGAGAGGGTGGCTTTTGCTGAGTAGAAGAAGCCAGGTGCCTCAATTGCATCATACAAGCAGGCCATGGAGGTTGTCAACTCGGGCAATGCAGAAGGCTGGGACAAGATGGTTGACCTGCCCGCCAAAGAAGACAAGTTCGGTATTGGTTATCAACCTCTGCAGGCAGAGCAGGGTGAGCAGAAAGGGCCGAGTACCTTTACCAGCGCTGGGCTGATGAATCATGGTGACGTCTTTGCAGTCGGTGGTGAAGACTGTGACAGTGATTGTGATTTGAACAACTGGGTTCGCCCGTGTGCCCCAGGGGAGTCGATCAACAATTGGACGGCTGAGGAAGTGGTCCAAGTTACTCTTCAAACAGAGTAATTTTCTTTTGTTTTTCATTTTGCACAAAACCCTACGTTCTGCCCAAGGCGTAGTGGTTCATTGTAGGGCCTCATCATGTTTTTCAATGATGTCATCAATAAAGGACGTTTTGCAAATAATTTTGTGATCCCTGTCTTTCTGTTTTATTTTCCATTTTTTTCAAAACAATAAAAATGGCAATGTTTTTGTTTTTGTGACTTTCTTGAACTCTTTTTTTCTAAAATAAAGCATTAAACATGCAGAAGTGATCTTACGGACTCCACTATGAACAGTTTTGTTATGGCTCAGTATGATTTCAATAATCCCATCTACCAAGCTGAAGAGGAGAGTGAGGAAGACTGTGAACTCCCTCAAGAACTGGTCAGGTTATTGAAGCAGGAGGAAAGGGTCATCCAACCTCATCAGGAGGAGTTGGAGATTATTAATCTTGGTACTGATGACGCCAGAAGAGAGATCAGAATCGGGGCTGCTTTGAAAGAAGATGTCAAGAGAAGGTTGATTGAGATGCTGAGAGAATATATGGAGATATTCGCCCGGTCGTATCAAGATATGCCTGGGTTGGATACGGATATTGTGGTGCATAGACTACCTCTCAGAGAAGATTGTCCTTCAGTCAAGCAGAAGCTTCGCAGATCTAGTCCTGATATGGCTGTTAAGATCAAGGAAGAGGTTCAGAAGCAGTTGGATGCGGGTTTTCTGTCAGTGACTACTTATCCCCCGTGGGTGGCCAACATCGTTCCCGTGCCTAAGAAGGATGGTAAAGTCAGAATGTGTGTCGATTACCGGGATCTAAACAGAGCAAGTCCGAAAGATGATTTCCCATTACCTCACATTGATGTATTGGTTGATAACACTGCTCAATCCTCGGTTTTCTCTTTCATGGACGGTTTCTCTGGCTATAATCAGATCAAGATGGCGCCAGAAGTCATGGAAAAGACGATATTCATTACACCTTAGGGCACGTTCTGCTATAAGGTGATGTCATTTGGGCTGAAGAACGCCGGTGCTACCTACCAGAGAGCTATGACGACTCTCTTTCATGACATGATGCACAAAGAGATTTAGGTGTACGTGGATGATATGATTGCGAAGTCGCAAACAGAAGAGGAGCACCTGGTCAACTTGCAGAAATTGTTTGACAGGCTGAGAAAGTTCAAATTGAGGCTGAATCCAAACAAGTGTACGTTTGGAGTGAGATCCGGGAAGCTGTTGGGTTTCATTGTCAGTGAGAAAGGGATTGAGGTTGATCCAGCAAAAGTAAAAGCTATTCAAGAAATGCTTGAACCGAAAACTGAAAAGCAGGTTCGTGGGTTTTTAGGGAGATTGAACTACATTGCAAGGTTTGTATCTCACCTAACTGCCACGTGTGAACTGATATTCAAATTGCTAAGGAAGAATCAAGCAATCAGGTGGAATGATGACTGTCAGAAAGCTTTTGACAAAATAAAGGAGTATTTGCAGAAACCTCTAATCCTTATACCTCCAGTTCCTGGGAGGCCTCTGATAATGTACCTGTCAGTGACTGAGAACTCGATGGGGTGTGTATTGGGACAGCATGACGAGTCTGGTCGAAAAGAGCATGCCATATACTACCTTAGCAAAAAGTTTACCGACTGTGAAATAAAGTATTCGCAGCTCGAGAAAACTTGCTGTGCTTTGGCCTGGGCTGCTCGCCGACTGAGGCAGTATATGTTGAACCATACTACCTTATTGATTTCTAAGATGGATCCAGTGAAGTACATCTTTGAGAAGCCGGCTCTCACCGGACGTGTTGCTCGTTGGCAGATGATTCTAACAGAATATGATATCCAGTACACGTCACAGAAGGCCATCAAAGGTAGTATTCTGTCAGACTACCTTGCCGAGCAACCGATTGAGGATTATCAGCCGATGATGTTTGAATTCCCTGATGAAGATATCATGTATCTGAAGATGAAAGATTGTGAAGAGCCTCTTGTCGAGGAAGGACCGGATCCTGATGACAAGTGGACATTGATGTTTGATGGGGCTGTGAATATGAATGGAAACGGTGTTGGGGCAGTGCTTATCAATCCTAAAGGTGCTCATATACCTTTTTCTGCCAGACTGACTTTTGACGTAACCAACAACGAGGCTGAGTATGAAGCTTGCATCATGGGGATAGAAGAAGCCATCGATCTAAGGATCAAAACTCTTGACATTTATGGAGATTCCGCTCTAGTGATTAACCAGGTCAATGGAGATTGGAATACCAATCAGCCGCATTTGATTCCTTACAGAGACTACACCAGAAGGATACTGACATTCTTCAAGAAGGTGAAGTTGTATCATGTCCCCCGGGATGAGAATCAGATGGCTGATGCCTTGGCTACTTTGTCGTCTATGATCAAAGTTCATTGGTGGAATCATGTGCCACATGTTGCCGTGAATCGACTCGAGAGGCCTGCGTATGTGTTTGCAGCCGAGTCTGTGGTTGATGAGAAGCCGTGGTACTTTGACATCAAGAACTTCCTCAAGAGCCTGGAGTATCCTGAAGGTGCGTCTAAGAATGAAAAGAAAACCCTGAGAAGGCTAGCTGGAAGCTTTTATTTGAATCAGGATGACGTGTTGTACAAGAGGAACTTTGACATGGTTCTGCTCAGATGTGTGGATAGACACGAAGCAGACATGTTGATGCAAGAAGTGCATGAAGGATCGTTTGGTACCCATGCTGGTGGTTATGCAATGTCGAAGAAATTGTTGAGAGCCGGTTATTACTGGATGACTATGGAATCCGATTGTTTCAAGTACGCTCGGAAATGCCATAAATGTCAGATCTACGCTGATAAGGTGCATGTACCACCAAGCCCTCTGAATGTCATGAATTTGCCTTGGCCATTCGCGATGTGGGGCATTGATATGATTGGGAAGATTGAGCCTACTGCTTCTAATGGACATCGCTTCATCCTGGTTGCGATTGATTAGTTCACCAAATGGGTGGAAGCAGCTTCCTATGCTAGTGTTACCAAGCAAGTGGTTGCCCGGTTTATTAAGAAGGAAATCATCTGTCGTTATGGGGTTCCTGAGAGAATCATCACTGACAATGGTTCGAATCTCAATAACAAGATGATGAAAGAGCTTTGTAAAGATTTCAAGATTGAACATCACAATTCTTCTCCTTACAGACCAAAGATGAATGGTGCTGTAGAGGCGGCAAACAAGAATATTAAGAAGATTGTGCAGAAGATGGTCGTGACGTACAAAGATTGGCATGAGATGCTGCCTTTCGCTTTGCATGGGTACCGTACTTCAGTACGTACGTCGACCGGGGCAACCCCTTACTCCCTTATGTATGGTATGGAAGCAGTCCTACCTGTTGAGGTGGAGATTCCTTCTCTGAGAGTCCTGTTGGATGTCAAGCTGGACGAAGCTGAGTGGATTCGAACAAGGTTTAATGAGTTGAGCCTTATCGAAGAGAGACGGTTAGCGGATGTGTGCCATGGGCAGTTGTATCAGAGAAGGATGAAGAGAGCCTTTGATCAGAAAGTGCGTCCTCGAAGCTATCAGCCAGGGGATTTAGTCTTGAAGAGGATCCTTCCTCCTGGTACGGATAACAGGGGAAAATGGACTCCTAATTACGAAGGTCCATATGTTGTTAAGAAGGTTTTCTCCGATGGAGCCTTGATGCTTACAACTATGGATGGTGAAGATTTTCCGTCCCCTGTTAACTCAGATGTAGTCAAAAAATACTTCGCATAAATTGACCCGCTGGACAAAAAGAATAAAAAAGTCCAGGCAAAAAAGGGCATCCCGGCGGAAAAAAAAAAGGTTCGGGCAAAAGTTAGGGATAAAAAATGAAAAGAATATGTACACCCGGTAAGTCGAAAACCCGCAAGGGCGGCTTAGGCAAAAATGGGTATCCCGGTGGATTGAAAACCCGAAAGGGCGATCCAGCCAAAAGAGGGATAAAGCAAAGACTACAGTCTGAGTTATCTGTACTTCATCGCGCTTCAGTGTCTACCATCTCGAAGGATGTGATTGGTCCAGTCATTCTTCTCAGAAAGCAAGGAATTTGGGGGGAAATTGATGATCTGTGAGTCATAACAGAAGTGGGAAATAGTGGATGTCGTGTTCACATTGCCATTAGGATAGATTTTTCCTTTTGTGCGCAATTACCTTTTCCTAGGAATTGCTTCCCGATGTATTCGCCTTTTCAGGCCCATTTTCAATCAATAAAAGTCGTTATTCAGATAAATTGCTCTCTTGTTTTTATTTTTACTGTTTTGTTTGCAAAAACGTCCGAATTTTTGATAAACATTGCATATAAAAACATGAAGGCTAGACAGTAACGTGCAGAAAGATAAAACATTTGAAAATCATTTTGAATGTTGAGTACACTTGAGTGTATCTTGTCCATGCAATCCCCTGGGGCATGTATGTCTTGTTGGTTGCAGGTTATCGACTTTGATTCCTGGCTGAAGCAGGTAGGCCACGGTTTGACCAGGATGTTGTCAGCACTATCCAGTAGTGTGAGAGGGTGGGGATCTTCCCCAGCAGATGAAGCAAGTTCAGGACTTGTCTACCCAGCATAGTCAAGATCAGGAATTCCTCAGCAGGATTGACGATGTTTACCCAGCAGGCTTGGAAGTGGCTGTTTCCCCAAGCAAGTCTAAAAGCTATTATAACTGTTCTTCCCCAGCAGTTGGGTAGCAGGCCTGAAAGTGGGTTTATCCCCAGCTAGTCTGAAGATTGTTAATCCCCACCGAGTCTAAAGGATGTTGTATCCCCAGCGGAGGTGTCAGTGGAGTAGTTTATTCCCCAGCAGTCGGGTATGAAGTACTGTAATCCACAGCAGGGTTATGCCTTTCCTCATCAGGGTTGTGATGTTTTTCCCTAGCAGATCTCCCCAGTAGAGGTTTGTGTTGATGGTTTTCCCCAGCGAGTTCCCCGAGTGGATCAGGTCCGGTGAAAGTTATCCCCAGTAGAGTTTATCCTACCTGTGGATTGGCAGCTATCCTCAGCAGAGGTGAGCATTGGTTGTTTCCCCTGGCGGAGTCCCCAAGTGGATTGGATCCGGTGAAGGTTGTCCCCGGTGGGATCTATTCTTTCTCCAGCAGCAATGCTATTCCCCAGCATGTTTGAGAAGTTGGTGCTATTCCCCCGCAGGGCACTCCCGGCAGTGCGTCTCCCTGCAGAGTTGGAGAATCTCTTCAGATTTGTGTGCTCAGCAGAGCAATCCGTTGGCTCCCCAGCAGAAGTTTTCATTATTTTGCATCTTGCATGTAGTAATCATTGCATCCTCAAAACGCATAGCATTTTCATTCAATATGGAGCATTACGCCATAGAAAAATTCAAACATATGCATTCATGTGTTAAACCTAATCAGACCGTATCCCCGGCAGAGGCGGATTATTGTTCAACATCTGTACGGCACATTTGCTACAGTTGCTCCTAACAGTGTTCGGGATTGATAATTCCCCAGAGAGGTTTATTTCCTCACCCGCAGTGAAAGGAAAGGTTGATTCTCCCCAATGAGATCCCCAGCAAGTGTTTAGCCTTGCCTTGACGTATGTAGATGTCATCCCTGTGATACCGGTAAGTGTCATGTCTGCACCCGTGTGTGTTCTTTCTTTGGTGTCGGTAAACACCATTGTTTCGGTGTCGGTAAACATCGAGTCTTTCTCCTAGTCATCGGTAAATGTCTGGTCGTCATTGTTTCGGTGTCGGTAAACACCATTGTTTCGGTGTCGGTAAACATCGAGTCCCACTCCAGTCATCGATAAATATCTGGTTATCCCTTTTTGATGTCGGTAAACATCATCTTTCGATGTTTGTAACATCTATCTTTTTCCATTCATCCGTTGATGTCTGGTCACCTCTCCGTTGGTTTCAATAAACGTTGAGTTTTTCCCATTCGTCCGTTGACGTATGGTTGTATCTCTTTCCCCAGGTCGTCTGTTGATGTCTGGTCACCTCTCCGTTGGTGTCGATAAACGTTGAGTTTTTCCTAGTCGTCCGTCGACGTCTGGTTGCATATCTTATTTCCCCAGTCATCGGTAAATGTCTGGTCGTCTTTTTTTGGATGTCGGTAAACATCATCTTTCGATGTCAGTAAACATTGAGTCTCATCCCAGTCATCGGTAAATGTCTGGTCCTGTATCTTTTCTTCGATAAAAATCAAAGATCCCCAGTAGAGTCATCGGTAAACCTCTTGCCTGGTTCCAGTTGTAAATATCTTTGTCCTCCCCAGTTGGAGATGCCATCGGTAAATGGCCTCGTCTTGCTTCGATATCGGTAAATATCGAATGCCCAGTTTAGCAGCCATCGGTAAATGGCCTCGCTTTCTTCGATATCGGTAAATATCGAATCCCCAGTTGGAGCAGCCATCGGTAAATGGTCTGGCTGAAGTTGATATCGGTAAATATCAAGTTGTTTTGAAGCCACCATCGGTAAATGGTCTTGCTTCCATTTAATATCGAATTCCCAGTTGAAGCCACCATCGGTAAATGGTCTTGCTTCCTTTGAAAGTTGTTCCCCAGCAGCCATCGGTAAATGGTCTTGCTGAAGTTGATATCGATAAATATCAAATATCCAGTTCCCAGCTAAGTAACCATCGGTAAATGGTTTTGCTTTCCTGAAGTAGTTATTGTGCAGCCGCCATCGGTAAATGGCCTGGCTTTGCTTTGCATCATCTCCCGCGAAGTGCAAATTTCTACGGTTCTTTGGTATTCAATCCCTGTTTACCTTGAAGGTCTGACAGTCGTTGCTCTCATCCGTTCAAGTTCCCAGTTGATTGAATAGGGGAAGCTGTAGCACCTCAAATTTGCACCTCCCATTTGTATATACATTTCATTTTTAGGTCATTAACATCACATTAACATTGGATTGTCATTGCATAGTCCATTACATCTCATCAGGCAAGACTGGTCAGGAGGTTCAACTATGCAAGGCAACAAGAGCATTTTCCATGAGATCAAAGCCCTAGGGTTATTCCATTGAGCTTACATGACCCAAGGATCATTTTGAAGTAGCTTGGCCAAGTGTTGAAGGCTCAGAACTCATCAGTGCATGTGCAATTCATCTGAGGCCCATAAAAGTCAACAGAAGTCAACTGCAAAGTCAACTATGGATTTGGAGGTGGGAAGTGGTTAGAGATGCCTCATTCATGTTCAAACAAGTCTCATTTGGCATTTCAAACATCAACATTGGAGAATTTGAAGTCAGGTCAAGACTTTCCCAAAATAGCAGGTGACCTCTAATTTGAACTTTCCAAAAATGGAAAGGTTTTAAACCAACTTCAACTCAAGATTACATCATCAAGAAAGCTTCAACTGAAATTTTGTCCAACATGAAAGTTGAAGATCTTTCTCTCCCATTTCCAAAAAGTCCATGATCATGAATTTCTCATGTGTGGTTGAGGAGATATGATCCAATCATGGCAAAGTGTGTTTGAAAATTCAAATGGGCATAACTTTTGAACCAAAGCTCCAAAATGAGTGGTTCTTTTTGCATTTTGTTCATCATGACCTCTAGTTTCCAAAACATTCATTACATGGCTTGAATTCCACTTGCATAATCATGTGTTCATCCATGAAGATTTTTGAAGAAAATTCCATAAAATCATTTTGGTTGATCATGAGCATACAAAACCAATCCTAAAGCTTGCATGGACTTATTTTAAGGGATTTTGGGCCTTATTCTGGTACTGTTCACGCATGCATGGGGTGCATGAGGTGAAAATGTCATTTTGTGCATACACCTTACAATTGATTAATCTTAATTGCATTTGGCTTAAACATGTTCTAAACATGATTAGCATGGCATATATATTGTTAATCCTAACTGTATTGGTCATTAGCATTCATTTCAGATCTAGATCCAAAAAATCATCCAAACTTTTCTCTCAAAATATTTTTCAAATTCTTCACACAAGAGCATTTCCTGTTGATTGATTCATGCTCATGAGGTGTTTTTGAGGAGATTTGGACGTGGAATCAAAGCAAATCGTGCCATATTGAACCAGATTCAAAGCTTGAAGCATCAATGGAGTTTGCAAATTGAGCTAAATTCGTGCATGCTGGAGCATCCAATTCATCATCAATCACTTCAATAGGAATTGTGGAGGAGATTTGAGCTGTAGCTGAGCTTGGAAGCACACGATTCCAATTTCTGTTCTTCAAGAGGTCAGGATTCGACCTCTCTAATTTTGAAATTCATTAGGATATTTGTGTAGATCATGGTTTGGTGATGATTCTGATACAAAGATTGATTGAAATAGTGCAATATTCGCAAAGTTATGCATGTTTGAAAGTTTGATGTTCAATCTTATTTCCTTCGATTCTACTTGCGTGTGATGATTCATGTTTAATTGTTGTTTCATCCTTGATCTCCTTCGAAAGATCTACATATTGATATAATTAGTTTGGATTTCTGGAGATTTTGTTGGAAAAGTTGTATGAACGCGTGCACTGTTCATCTTCTTCATGAGGAAGAAGATGAAGATCATCTTAGGCAACGGTTTTCATGAATAGCAACGGTTTCTGGTTCAAGTGCCACGCTGTGCTAGGGCTTCGTTCCAATTGGTACACGCACGCGTCCAGTAGGCATTTTGGTTGGTCTATATTGTTTGACCGAGCGCTGACTGGTGACTGGGCGTCCCAGTCATTAATGAAACGCTGCGTTTCATAATGAAGCGCGCGCCAAGTTCAAATGTGAAAATGGTTCGAGTCCGAGCGAGTGTAGTTTTTCAAATGCCATGCATTTTTACACTTTCCCTCCACATTATTCCATGCTAGCTCCATTTTGATTTTTAATTTTTCCATCAACTTCCAAAAATCACTATAAATTGAAAAATGCACCAATTTGATCCCAATTTTTTGCTATATGCTCCTCATGTTGTCTAGTTTTTTATGAGCATAAATTTGCAAGTTGTGTCTGGCTGAAAAATTGATTTGCCCTAGGATGATTGAGTACATATGCATATTTGACCTTGCCTTGCTTATCTCATTGTGAAATGCTTGTTTCTTATCCAATGACTGTGAAATTTTGCATGCTAATTCTAGACACATTGCTGGACATTTTGGCTTTGGTTTGATATTTTTCCCATGCTCCATTTCTGTTTTATGCTCATGCTAACTTGGTGTGACAATTTGTGTCACACATTTGGTTGTCTGTTTTGTACAATGTGATTGCCATGCCTAATGATGTCCAATGCTTCTGATTTTTTGTGTGATCTATGTTATGGATGTCTAGATTGCTCATGATTTTTTCCAGATTTTTTGGAATCATTTCTGTTTTGATTGAGATTTTTCATTCATGTTGACCATTTGGATGCTTTGATATCACCTTTGACTTCACTTGATCATGAAATGCATTTGTTTAATGATTTTGATGTGAGCCTTTTTAGGATATGTCAACATGTGTTTGAAGTTGCTTCATGTCAAGTTTGAAGTTCTGTTTTGACTTTTTGACCCTCTTTTGACCCTAGGCTTTGACCTAGTGGTTTGGACTTACCATTTGGATTGTGATTTCAGATTCAAATGCGCATTGCCATGATTGGAGTTGTTCATTCATTTGAGCTTGATTATTGGTTGTTGTTGGCTAACCTTTGTGTGTTTTGTACGCTTTAAGGACAATTCATTTGTGTTTGCCTAATGCCTTGCTCATTGTTGCTTGATTGGATTTGTCTGTCTGTGTGATGTTAACTGTTGATTGTTTGTCTGTACAGTTGAACTGATTGGTTTAGATTTTTTCACAGGTACCTAAGTTGCTTTAAGTTCATTTGAACTTGCTTTGCTAGCTTGTGGTTTGCTTACCACTGAGGTATAATTCTTCTGACTTCATGTAGTCTGGAAGACCTGTCCTGTTATGTGGGCAGGAACCTGTCTGAAGTCCTCCTTAAGAGGCAATGCTTGTGTTTGTTTAATGTTGTGCCCAGTACATTCAAAGACCTCCTAAGTGAAGAGGCATTGGCAGATACAAGGGATGTGCAATCCATCCCCTGCTATTCAGTTGAGTCATTCATCCTGCTCACACCATTGTGTTGATGCACTTTGAATATAAACCCAAGATCCTGTTGAGTCAGTCATCTGTGGAGAAGAGTTCCTACATTCTGAACTCCCACACCTTCTATTTGAGTCAAGCTCTCCCAGGCCAGGGATAAGAGCTGTGAGGTCTTACCCTCACTTCCCATTTCATCTGCTTCACCCTAACTCTCAATGTTAGGGTTAAGAGCTAACCACACCCTTTTCCAGTTGGCTTGTTTGTCGAGGTTGATTTGACCCCTTGACTAAAGCCTAGCTTTGTATGAGCCCAATTGTGTACATATAGTGTGTGTGCCTTCTTTTTTGTGCTTGCTGGTGTTTGACTGTGCTGTTTAGGATAGCTTGCTTCCTGTGCAAGTTAGGATAGAAACCTCAACATAGGGATCGTATGCATGACAACTTCTAGGCTCGAGTCGTAGTCTCCCTAGTAGTTTGTGTCTCCCTTTGTTTCTGGTTAGGTTAGAAGTTCTTTCCCTGTTAAGGGGAACTACGTCGCCCTGATCCTCATACCAGATGAGGTACGTAGGCAGGAGATTGAGCTGATCTCTCTGGGCACTTTCTTTTCCTTTTGTGTGTGTTTGTTATTCCCTTTCTGGTTGGAGTCCGATGTAAGTCCAGCGATTGGCATTCGGTTTCCAGTTTCTTTGTTTGGAGTCTGACATAAGTCCAGCGATTGGCAGTTGGTTTCGTGTGTGTGTTTATTGGTTCGGAGTCTGATGTAAGTCCAGCGATTGGCATTCGGTTTCCATGTTTGCCTGTTTGTGTGGAGTCTGACGTAAGTCCAGTGATTGGCAGTCGGTTTCCTGTTTGTGTTTGTGTTTTGTTTGGCGTGCGTTAGCCGAGCTACGAGTGCTCTGATTCTTTCTCTGGTTAGAGAAGATACGTATGCATAGGATGCGATATCCTAGCGAGCACGTTTCCCCTGTCCCGAACTACGTCGACTCTGATGTCTGTGTCTGACAGACTATGTAGGCCCAAGATGCGATATCCCGCCAAGTTCCGCTTCTTTTGTCTTTCTGTGTTTGTTTCCAGCCTTGTGCAGTTTGTGAGCAGTCTTTAGCAACCTTTCTTCTATTCTTTTGTGCGTGGATCCCGTCGAGTACGACGGATGCGTAGGGGTGCTAATACCTTCCCTTCCCATAACCGACTCCCGATCCCATCTTTCTCTGGTCGCGAGACCATGCCTTTTCCAGGTTTACTTCGAGCGTTTCCTTTCCCTCCTTTGGGATAAATAACGCACGGTGGCGGCTCTGTTGTTTCTTTTCCCGCCGGTTTTTCGCGTAATGCGACACCAAGCAAATACAAGCACAATAAAGCAAGCACACACACTATATGCATACAATGGGCTCATACAAGGCTAGGCTTTAGTCAAGGGGTCATGTCAACCTCGACAAACAAGCCAACTGGAATGGGGTGTGGTTAGCTCTTAACCCTAACATTGAGAGTTAGGGTGAAGCAGATGAAATGGGAATGAGGGGTGTGCCTCATAGCTCTTATCCCTGGCCTGGGAGAGCTTGACTCAAAATAGAAAGGTGTGGGAGTTCAGAATCTAGGAACTCTTCTCCACAGATGACTGACACAACAAGATCTTGGGTTTGTATTCAAAGTGCATCAACACAATAGTGTGAGCAGGATGAATGACTCAACTGAATAGCAGGGGATGGATTGCACATCCCTTGTATCTGCCAATGCCTCTTCACTTAGGAGGTCTTTGAATGTACAGGGTACAACATTAAACAAACACAAGCATTGCCTCTTAAGGAGGGCTTCAGACAGGTGCCTGCCCACATAACAGGACAGGTCTTCCAGACTACATGAAGTCAAGAGATTATACCTCAATGGTATGCAAACCACAAGTAGCAAAGCGAGTTCAAGTGAACTTAAAGCAACTTAGGTACCTGTGAAAGATCTAAACCAATCAGTTCAACTGTACAACCAAACAATCAATAGTTAATATCAAATAGACAGACAAATCCAATCAGTCAACAATGGTGCAAGGCATTAGGCAAACACAAATGAATTGTCCTCAAAGCCTACAAAATAAGCAAATGTTAGCTAACATCAACCAATAATCAAGCTCAAATGAAGGATCATCATCACTCATGGAGATGTATACTTGAACCTGAAATCACAACTCAAATGATAAGTCCAAACCACTAGGTCAAAGCCTAGGGTCAAAAGAGGATCAAAAATCCAAAATAGAAGCTCAAACTTAACACAAAGCATGTTTAATCTCTCAAGAATAAGTCCTAAAAAGATCCAAATCATAATCAATAGGCAAGTCCATGTATCAAGCATGTGAAGACAAAGACCAATTCAAGGCATCCAAATGATCAACATGAATGAAAATTCTCAATCAAAACATAAACGTTGAGTTTTTCCTAGCCGTCCGTCGACGTCTGGTTGCATATCTTGTTTCCCCAGTCATCGGTAAATGTCTGGTCGTCTTTTTTTGGATGTCGGTAAACATCATCTTTTGATGTCAGTAAACATTGAGTCTCATCCCAGTCATCGGTAAATGTCTGGTCCTGTATCTTTTCTTCGATAAAAATCAAAGATCCCCAGTAGAGTCATCGGTAAACCTCTTGCCTGGTTCCAGTTGTAAATATCTTTGTCCTCCCCAGTTGGAGATGCCATCGGTAAATGGCCTCGTCTTGCTTCGATATCGGTAAATATCGAATGCCCAGTTTAGCAGCCATCGGTAAATGGCCTCGCTTTCTTCGATATCGGTAAATATCGAATCCCCAGTTGGAGCAGCCATCGGTAAATGGTCTGGCTGAAGTTGATATCGGTAAATATCAAGTTGTTTTGAAGCCACCATCGGTAAATGGTCTTGCTTCCTTTTAATATCGAATTCCCAGTTGAAGCCACCATCGGTAAATGGTCTTGCTTCCTTTGAAAGTTGTTCCCCAGCAGCCATCGGTAAATGGTCTTGCTGAAGTTGATATCGATAAATATCAAATATCCAGTTCCCAGCTAAGTAACCATCGGTAAATGGTTTTGCTTTCCTGAAGTAGTTATTGTGCAGCCGCCATCGGTAAATGGCCTGGCTTTGCTTTGCATCATCTCCCGCGAAGTGCAAATTTCTACGGTTCTTTGGTATTCAATCCCTGTTTACCTTGAAGGTCTGACAATCGTTGCTCTCATCCGTTCAAGTTCCCAGTTGATTGAATAGGGGAAGCTGTAGCACCTCAAATTTGCACCTCCCATTTGTATATACATTTCATTTTTAGGTCATTAACATCACATTAACATTGGATTGTCATTGCATAGTCCATTACATCTCATCAGGCAAGACTGGTCAGGAGGTTCAACTATGCAAGGCAACAAGAGCATTTTCCATGAGATCAAAGCCCTAGGGTTATTCCATTGAGCTTACATGACCCAAGGATCATTTTGAAGTAGCTTGGCCAAGTGTTGAAGGCTCAGAACTCATCAGTGCATGTGCAATTCATCTGAGGCCCATAAAAGTCAACAGAAGTCAACTGCAAAGTCAACTATGGATTTGGAGGTGGGAAGTGGTTAGAGATGCCTCATTCATGTTCAAACAAGTCTCATTTGGCATTTCAAACATCAACATTGGAGAATTTGAAGTCAGGTCAAGACTTTCCCAAAATAGCAGGTGACCTCTAATTTGAACTTTCCAAAAATGGAAAGGTTTTAAACCAACTTCAACTCAAGATTACATCATCAAGAAAGCTTCAACTGAAATTTTGTCCAACATGAAAGTTGAAGATCTTTCTCTCCCATTTCCAAAAAGTCCATGATCATGAATTTCTCATGTGTGGTTGAGGAGATATGATCCAATCATGGCAAAGTGTGTTTGAAAATTCAAATGGGCATAACTTTTGAACCAAAGCTCCAAAATGAGTGGTTCTTTTTGCATTTTGTTCATCATGACCTCTAGTTTCCAAAACATTCATTACATGGCTTGAATTCCACTTGCATAATCATGTGTTCATCCATGATGATTTTTGAAGAAAATTCCATAAAATCATTTTGGTTGATCATGAGCATACAAAACCAATCCTAAAGCTTGCATGGACTTATTTTAAGGGATTTTGGGCCTTATTCTGGTACTGTTCACGCATGCATGGGGTGCATGAGGTGAAAATGTCATTTTGTGCATACACCTTACAATTGATTAATCTTAATTGCATTTGGCTTAAACATGTTCTAAACATGATTAGCATGGCATATATATTGTTAATCCTAACTGTATTGGTCATTAGCATTCATTTCAGATCTAGATCCAAAAAATCATCCAAACTTTTCTCTCAAAATATTTTTCAAATTCTTCACACAAGAGCATTTCCTGTTGATTGATTCATGCTCATGAGGTGTTTTTGAGGAGATTTGGACGTGGAATCAAAGCAAATCGTGCCATATTGAACCAGATTCAAAGCTTGAAGCATCAATGGAGTTTGCAAATTGAGCTAAATTCGTGCATGCTGGAGCATCCAATTCATCATCAATCACTTCAATAGGCATTGTGGAGGAGATTTGAGCTGTAGCTGAGCTTGGAAGCACACGATTCCAATTTCTGTTCTTCAAGAGGTCAGGATTCGACCTCTCTAATTTTGAAATTCATTAGGATATTTGTGTAGATCATGGTTTGGTGATGATTCTGATACAAAGATTGATTGAAATAGTGCAATATTCGCAAAGTTATGCATGTTTGAAAGTTTGATGTTCAATCTTATTTCCTTCGATTCTACTTGCGTGTGATGATTCATGTTTAATTGTTGTTTCATCCTTGATCTCCTTCGAAAGATCTACATATTGATATAATTAGTTTGGATTTCTGGAGATTTTGTTGGAAAAGTTGTATGAACGCGTGCACTGTTCATCTTCTTCATGAGGAAGAAGATGAAGATCATCTTAGGCAACGGTTTTCATGAATAGCAACGGTTTCTGGTTCAAGTGCCACGCTGTGCTAGGGCTTCGTTCCAATTGGTACACGCACACGTCCAGTAGGCATTTTGGTTGGTCTATATTGTTTGACCGAGCGCTGACTGGTGACTGGGCGTCCCAGTCATTAATGAAACGCTGCGTTTCATAATGAAGCGCGCGCCAAGTTCAAATGTGAAAATGGTTCGAGTCCGAGCGAGTGTAGTTTTTCAAATGCCATGCATTTTTACACTTTCCCTCCACATTATTCCATGCTAGCTCCATTTTGATTTTTAATTTTTCCATCAACTTCCAAAAATCACTATAAATTGAAAAATGCACCAATTTGATCCCAATTTTTTGCTATATGCTCCTCATGTTGTCTAGTTTTTTATGAGCATAAATTTGCAAGTTGTGTCTGGCTGAAAAATTGATTTGCCCTAGGATGATTGAGTACATATGCATATTTGACCTTGCCTTGCTTATCTCATTGTGAAATGCTTGTTTCTTATCCAATGACTGTGAAATTTTGCATGCTAATTCTAGACACATTGCTGGACATTTTGGCTTTGGTTTGATATTTTTCCCATGCTCCATTTCTGTTTTATGCTCATGCTAACTTGGTGTGACAATTTGTGTCACACATTTGGTTGTCTGTTTTGTACAATGTGATTGCCATGCCTAATGATGTCCAATGCTTCTGATTTTTTGTGTGATCTATGTTATGGATGTCTAGATTGCTCATGATTTTTTCCAGATTTTTTGGAATCATTTCTGTTTTGATTGAGATTTTTCATTCATGTTGACCATTTGGATGCTTTGATATCACCTTTGACTTCACTTGATCATGAAATGCATTTGTTTAATGATTTTGATGTGAGCCTTTTTAGGATATGTCAACATGTGTTTGAAGTTGCTTCATGTCAAGTTTGAAGTTCTGTTTTGACTTTTTGACCCTCTTTTGACCCTAGGCTTTGACCTAGTGGTTTGGACTTACCATTTGGATTGTGATTTCAGGTTCAAATGCGCATTGCCATGATTGGAGTTGTTCATTCATTTGAGCTTGATTATTGGTTGTTGTTGGCTAACCTTTGTGTGTTTTGTACGCTTTAAGGACAATTCATTTGTGTTTGCCTAATGCCTTGCTCATTGTTGCTTGATTGGATTTGTCTGTCTGTGTGATGTTAACTGTTGATTGTTTGTCTGTACAGTTGAACTGATTGGTTTAGATTTTTTCACAGGTACCTAAGTTGCTTTAAGTTCATTTGAACTTGCTTTGCTAGCTTATGGTTTGCTTACCACTGAGGTATAATTCTTCTGACTTCATGTAGTCTGGAAGACCTGTCCTGTTATGTGGGCAGGAACCTGTCTGAAGTCCTCCTTAAGAGGCAATGCTTGTGTTTGTTTAATGTTGTGCCCAGTACATTCAAAGACCTCCTAAGTGAAGAGGCATTGGCAGATACAAGGGATGTGCAATCCATCCCCTGCTATTCAGTTGAGTCATTCATCCTGCTCACACCATTGTGTTGATGCACTTTGAATATAAACCCAAGATCCTGTTGAGTCAGTCATCTGTGGAGAAGAGTTCCTACATTCTGAACTCCCACACCTTCTATTTGAGTCAAGCTCTCCCAGGCCAGGGATAAGAGCTGTGAGGTCTTACCCTCACTTCCCATTTCATCTGCTTCACCCTAACTCTCAATGTTAGGGTTAAGAGCTAACCACACCCTTTTCCAGTTGGCTTGTTTGTCGAGGTTGATTTGACCCCTTGACTAAAGCCTAGCTTTGTATGAGCCCAATTGTGTACATATAGTGTGTGTGCCTTCTTTTTTGTGCTTGCTGGTGTTTGACTGTGCTGTTTAGGATAGCTTGCTTCCTGTGCAAGTTAGGATAGAAACCTCAACATAGGGATCGTATGCATGACAACTTCTAGGCTCGAGTCGTAGTCTCCCTAGTAGTTTGTGTCTCCCTTTGTTTCTGGTTAGGTTAGAAGTTCTTTCCCTGTTAAGGGGAACTACGTCGCCCTGATCCTCATACCAGATGAGGTACGTAGGCAGGAGATTGAGCTGATCTCTCTAGGCACTTTCTTTTCCTTTTGTGTGTGTTTGTTATTCCCTTTCTGGTTGGAGTCCGATGTAAGTCCAGCGATTGGCATTCGGTTTCCAGTTTCTTTGTTTGGAGTCTGACATAAGTCCAGCGATTGGCAGTTGGTTTCCTGTGTGTGTTTATTGGTTCGGAGTCTGATGTAAGTCCAGCGATTGGCATTCGGTTTCCATGTTTGCCTGTTTGTGTGGAGTCTGACGTAAGTCCAGTGATTGGCAGTCGGTTTCCTGTTTGTGTTTGTGTTTTGTTTGGCGTGCGTTAGCCGAGCTACGAGTGCTCTGATTCTTTCTCTGGTTAGAGAAGATACGTATGCATAGGATGCGATATCCTAGCGAGCACGTTTCCCCTGTCCCGAACTACGTCGACTCTGATGTCTGTGTCTGACAGACTATGTAGGCCCAAGATGCGATATCCCGCCAAGTTCCGCTTCTTTTGTCTTTCTGTGTTTGTTTCCAGCCTTGTGCAGTTTGTGAGCAGTCTTTAGCAACCTTTCTTCTATTCTTTTGTGCGTGGATCCCGTCGAGTACGACGGATGCGTAGGGGTGCTAATACCTTCCCTTCCCATAACCGACTCCCGATCCCATCTTTCTCTGGTCGCGAGACCATGCCTTTTCCAGGTTTACTTCGAGCGTTTCCTTTCCCTCCTTTGGGATAAATAACGCACGGTGGCGGCTCTGTTGTTTCTTTTCCCGCCGGTTTTTCGCGTAATGCGACACCAAGCAAATACAAGCACAATAAAGCAAGCACACACACTATATGCATACAATGGGCTCATACAAGGCTAGGCTTTAGTCAAGGGGTCATGTCAACCTCGACAAACAAGCCAACTGGAATGGGGTGTGGTTAGCTCTTAACCCTAACATTGAGAGTTAGGGTGAAGCAGATGAAATGGGAATGAGGGGTGTGCCTCATAGCTCTTATCCCTGGCCTGGGAGAGCTTGACTCAAAATAGAAAGGTGTGGGAGTTCAGAATCTAGGAACTCTTCTCCACAGATGACTGACACAACAAGATCTTGGGTTTGTATTCAAAGTGCATCAACACAATAGTGTGAGCAGGATGAATGACTCAACTGAATAGCAGGGGATGGATTGCACATCCCTTGTATCTGCCAATGCCTCTTCACTTAGGAGGTCTTTGAATGTACAGGGTACAACATTAAACAAACACAAGCATTGCCTCTTAAGGAGGGCTTCAGACAGGTGCCTGCCCACATAACAGGACAGGTCTTCCAGACTACATGAAGTCAAGAGATTATACCTCAATGGTATGCAAACCACAAGTAGCAAAGCGAGTTCAAGTGAACTTAAAGCAACTTAGGTACCTGTGAAAGATCTAAACCAATCAGTTCAACTGTACAACCAAACAATCAATAGTTAATATCAAATAGACAGACAAATCCAATCAGTCAACAATGGTGCAAGGCATTAGGCAAACAAAAATGAATTGTCCTCAAAGCCTACAAAATAAGCAAATGTTAGCTAACATCAACCAATAATCAAGCTCAAATGAAGGATCATCATCACTCATGGAGATGTATACTTGAACCTGAAATCACAACTCAAATGATAAGTCCAAACCACTAGGTCAAAGCCTAGGGTCAAAAGAGGATCAAAAATCCAAAATAGAAGCTCAAACTTAACACAAAGCATGTTTAATCTCTCAAGAATAAGTCCTAAAAAGATCCAAATCATAATCAATAGGCAAGTCCATGTATCAAGCATGTGAAGACAAAGACCAATTCAAGGCATCCAAATGATCAACATGAATGAAAATTCTCAATCAAAACATAAACGTTGAGTTTTTCCTAGCCGTCCGTCGACGTCTGGTTGCATATCTTGTTTCCCCAATCATCGGTAAATGTCTGGTCGTCTTTTTTTGGATGTCGGTAAACATCATCTTTCGATGTCAGTAAACATTGAGTCTCATCCCAGTCATCGGTAAATGTCTGGTCCTGTATCTTTTCTTCGATAAAAATCAAAGATCCCCAGTAGAGTCATCGGTAAACCTCTTGCCTGGTTCCAGTTGTAAATATCTTTGTCCTCCCCAGTTGGAGATGCCATCGGTAAATGGCCTCGTCTTGCTTCGATATCGGTAAATATCGAATGCCCAGTTTAGCAGCCATCGGTAAATGGCCTCGCTTTCTTCGATATCGGTAAATATCGAATCCCCAGTTGGAGCAGCCATCGGTAAATGGTCTGGCTGAAGTTGATATCGGTAAATATCAAGTTGTTTTGAAGCCACCATCGGTAAATGGTCTTGCTTCCATTTAATATCGAATTCCCAGTTGAAGCCACCATCGGTAAATGGTCTTGCTTCCTTTGAAAGTTGTTCCCCAGCAGCCATCGGTAAATGGTCTTGCTGAAGTTGATATCGATAAATATCAAATATCCAGTTCCCAGCTAAGTAACCATCGGTAAATGGTTTTGCTTTCCTGAAGTAGTTATTGTGCAGCCGCCATCGGTAAATGGCCTGGCTTTGCTTTGCATCATCTCCCGCGAAGTGCAAATTTCTACGGTTCTTTGGTATTCAATCCCTGTTTACCTTGAAGGTCTGACAGTCGTTGCTCTCATCCGTTCAAGTTCCCAGTTGATTGAATAGGGGAAGCTGTAGCACCTCAAATTTGCACCTCCCATTTGTATATACATTTCATTTTTAGGTCATTAACATCACATTAACATTGGATTGTCATTGCATAGTCCATTACATCTCATCAGGCAAGACTGGTCAGGAGGTTCAACTATGCAAGGCAACAAGAGCATTTTCCATGAGATCAAAGCCCTAGGGTTATTCCATTGAGCTTACATGACCCAAGGATCATTTTGAAGTAGCTTGGCCAAGTGTTGAAGGCTCAGAACTCATCAGTGCATGTGCAATTCATCTGAGGCCCATAAAAGTCAACAGAAGTCAACTGCAAAGTCAACTATGGATTTGGAGGTGGGAAGTGGTTAGAGATGCCTCATTCATGTTCAAACAAGTCTCATTTGGCATTTCAAACATCAACATTGGAGAATTTGAAGTCAGGTCAAGACTTTCCCAAAATAGCAGGTGACCTCTAATTTGAACTTTCCAAAAATGGAAAGGTTTTAAACCAACTTCAACTCAAGATTACATCATCAAGAAAGCTTCAACTGAAATTTTGTCCAACATGAAAGTTGAAGATCTTTCTCTCCCATTTCCAAAAAGTCCATGATCATGAATTTCTCATGTGTGGTTGAGGAGATATGATCCAATCATGGCAAAGTGTGTTTGAAAATTCAAATGGGCATAACTTTTGAACCAAAGCTCCAAAATGAGTGGTTCTTTTTGCATTTTGTTCATCATGACCTCTAGTTTCCAAAACATTCATTACATGGCTTGAATTCCACTTGCATAATCATGTGTTCATCCATGAAGATTTTTGAAGAAAATTCCATAAAATCATTTTGGTTGATCATGAGCATACAAAACCAATCCTAAAGCTTGCATGGACTTATTTTAAGGGATTTTGGGCCTTATTCTGGTACTGTTCACGCATGCATGGGGTGCATGAGGTGAAAATGTCATTTTGTGCATACACCTTACAATTGATTAATCTTAATTGCATTTGGCTTAAACATGTTCTAAACATGATTAGCATGGCATATATATTGTTAATCCTAACTGTATTGGTCATTAGCATTCATTTCAGATCTAGATCCAAAAAATCATCCAAACTTTTCTCTCAAAATATTTTTCAAATTCTTCACACAAGAGCATTTCCTGTTGATTGATTCATGCTCATGAGGTGTTTTTGAGGAGATTTGGACGTGGAATCAAAGCAAATCGTGCCATATTGAACCAGATTCAAAGCTTGAAGCATCAATGGAGTTTGCAAATTGAGCTAAATTCGTGCATGCTGGAGCATCCAATTCATCATCAATCACTTCAATAGGCATTGTGGAGGAGATTTGAGCTGTAGCTGAGCTTGGAAGCACACGATTCCAATTTCTGTTCTTCAAGAGGTCAGGATTCGACCTCTCTAATTTTGAAATTCATTAGGATATTTGTGTAGATCATGGTTTGGTGATGATTCTGATACAAAGATTGATTGAAATAGTGCAATATTCGCAAAGTTATGCATGTTTGAAAGTTTGATGTTCAATCTTATTTCCTTCGATTCTACTTGTGTGTGATGATTCATGTTTAATTGTTGTTTCATCCTTGATCTCCTTCGAAAGATCTACATATTGATATAATTAGTTTGGATTTCTGGAGATTTTGTTGGAAAAGTTGTATGAACGCGTGCACTGTTCATCTTCTTCATGAGGAAGAAGATGAAGATCATCTTAGGCAACGGTTTTCATGAATAGCAACGGTTTCTGGTTCAAGTGCCACGCTGTGCTAGGGCTTCGTTCCAATTGGTACACGCACGCGTCCAGTAGGCATTTTGGTTGGTCTATATTGTTTGACCGAGCGCTGACTGGTGACTGGGCGTCCCAGTCATTAATGAAACGCTGCGTTTCATAATGAAGCGCGCGCCAAGTTCAAATGTGAAAATGGTTCGAGTCCGAGCGAGTGTAGTTTTTCAAATGCCATGCATTTTTACACTTTCCCTCCACATTATTCCATGCTAGCTCCATTTTGATTTTTAATTTTTCCATCAACTTCCAAAAATCACTATAAATTGAAAAATGCACCAATTTGATCCCAATTTTTTGCTATATGCTCCTCATGTTGTCTAGTTTTTTATGAGTATAAATTTGCAAGTTGTGTCTGGCTGAAAAATTGATTTGCCCTAGGATGATTGAGTACATATGCATATTTGACCTTGCCTTGCTTATCTCATTGTGAAATGCTTGTTTCTTATCTAATGACTGTGAAATTTTGCATGCTAATTCTAGACACATTGCTGGACATTTTGGCTTTGGTTTGATATTTTTCCCATGCTCCATTTCTGTTTTATGCTCATGCTAACTTGGTGTGACAATTTGTGTCACACATTTGGTTGTCTGTTTTGTACAATGTGATTGCCATGCCTAATGATGTCCAATGCTTCTGATTTTTTGTGTGATCTATGTTATGGATGTCTAGATTGCTCATGATTTTTTCCAGATTTTTTGGAATCATTTCTGTTTTGATTGAGATTTTTCATTCATGTTGACCATTTGGATGCTTTGATATCACCTTTGACTTCACTTGATCATGAAATGCATTTGTTTAATGATTTTGATGTGAGCCTTTTTAGGATATGTCAACATGTGTTTGAAGTTGCTTCATGTCAAGTTTGAAGTTCTGTTTTGACTTTTTGACCCTCTTTTGACCCTAGGCTTTGACCTAGTGGTTTGGACTTACCATTTGGATTGTGATTTCAGGTTCAAATGCGCATTGCCATGATTGGAGTTGTTCATTCATTTGAGCTTGATTATTGGTTGTTGTTGGCTAACCTTTGTGTGTTTTGTATGCTTTAAGGACAATTCATTTGTGTTTTCCTAATGCCTTGCTCATTGTTGCTTGATTGGATTTGTCTGTCTGTGTGATGTTAACTGTTGATTGTTTGTCTGTACAGTTGAACTGATTGGTTTAGATTTTTTCACAGGTACCTAAGTTGCTTTAAGTTCATTTGAACTTGCTTTGCTAGCTTGTGGTTTGCTTACCACTGAGGTATAATTCTTCTGACTTCATGTAGTCTGGAAGACCTGTCCTGTTATGTGGGCAGGAACCTGTCTGAAGTCCTCCTTAAGAGGCAATGCTTGTGTTTGTTTAATGTTGTGCCCAGTACATTCAAAGACCTCCTAAGTGAAGAGGCATTGGCAGATACAAGGGATGTGCAATCCATCCCCTGCTATTCAGTTGAGTCATTCATCCTGCTCACACCATTGTGTTGATGCACTTTGAATATAAACCCAAGATCCTGTTGAGTCAGTCATCTGTGGAGAAGAGTTCCTACATTCTGAACTCCCACACCTTCTATTTGAGTCAAGCTCTCCCAGGCCAGGGATAAGAGCTGTGAGGTCTTACCCTCACTTCCCATTTCATATGCTTCACCCTAACTCTCAATGTTAGGGTTAAGAGCTAACCACACCCTTTTCCAGTTGGCTTGTTTGTCGAGGTTGATTTGACCCCTTGACTAAAGCCTAGCTTTGTATGAGCCCAATTGTGTGCATATAGTGTGTGTGCCTTCTTTTTTGTGCTTGCTGGTGTTTGACTGTGATGTTTAGGATAGCTTGCTTCCTGTGCAAGTTAGGATAGAAACCTCAACATAGGGATCGTATGCATGACAACTTCTAGGCTCGAGTCGTAGTCTCCCTAGTAGTTTGTGTCTCCCTTTGTTTCTGGTTAGGTTAGAAGTTCTTTCCCTGTTAAGGGGAACTACGTCGCCCTGATCCTCATACCAGATGAGGTACGTAGGCAGGAGATTGAGCTGATCTCTCTGGGCACTTTCTTTTCCTTTTGTATGTGTTTGTTATTCCCTTTCTGGTTGGAGTCCGATGTAAGTCCAGCGATTGGCATTCGGTTTCCAGTTTCTTTGTTTGGAGTCTGACATAAGTCCAGCGATTGGCAGTTGGTTTCCTGTGTGTGTTTATTGGTTCGGAGTCTGATGTAAGTCCAGCGATTGGCATTCGGTTTCCATGTTTGCCTGTTTGTGTGGAGTCTGACGTAAGTCCAGTGATTGGCAGTCGGTTTCCTGTTTGTGTTTGTGTTTTGTTTGGCGTGCGTTAGCCGAGCTACGAGTGCTCTGATTCTTTCTCTGGTTAGAGAAGATACGTATGCATAGGATGCAATATCCTAGCGAGCACGTTTCCCCTGTCCCGAACTACGTCGACTCTGATGTCTGTGTCTGACAGACTATGTAGGCCCAAGATGCGATATCCCGCAAAGTTCCGCTTCTTTTGTCTTTCTGTGTTTGTTTCCAGCCTTGTGCAGTTTGTGAGCAGTCTTTAGCAACCTTTCTTCTATTCTTTTGTGCGTGGATCCCGTCGAGTACGACAGATGCGTAGGGGTGCTAATACCTTCCCTTCCCATAACCGACTCCCGATCCCATCTTTCTCTGGTCGCGAGACCATGCCTTTTCCAGGTTTACTTCGAGCGTTTCCTTTCCCTCCTTTGGGATAAATAACGCACGGTGGCGGCTCTGTTGTTTCTTTTCCCGCCGGTTTTTTGCGTAATGCGACACCAAGCAAATACAAGCACAATAAAGCAAGCACACACACTATATGCATACAATGGGCTCATACAAGGCTAGGCTTTAGTCAAGGGGTCATGTCAACCTCGACAAACAAGCCAACTGGAATGGGGTGTGGTTAGCTCTTAACCCTAACATTGAGAGTTAGGGTGAAGCAGATGAAATGGGAATGAGGGGTGTGCCTCATAGCTCTTATCCCTGGCCTGGGAGAGCTTGACTCAAAATAGAAAGGTGTGGGAGTTCAGAATGTAGGAACTCTTCTCCACAGATGACTGACACAACAAGATCTTGGGTTTGTATTCAAAGTGCATCAACACAATGGTGTGAGCAGGATGAATGACTCAACTGAATAGCAGGGGATGGATTGCACATCCCTTGTATCTGCCAATGCCTCTTCACTTAGGAGGTCTTTGAATGTACAGGGTACAACATTAAACAAACACAAGCATTGCCTCTTAAGGAGGGCTTCAGACAGGTGCCTGCCCACATAACAGGACAGGTCTTCCAGACTACATGAAGTCAAGAGATTATACCTCAATGGTATGCAAACCACAAGTAGCAAAGCAAGTTCAAGTGAACTTAAAGCAACTTAGGTACCTGTGAAAGATCTAAACCAATCAGTTCAACTGTACAACCAAACAATCAATAGTTAATATCAAATAGACAGACAAATCCAATCAGTCAACAATGGTGCAAGGCATTAGGCAAACACAAATGAATTGTCCTCAAAGCCTACAAAATAAGCAAATGTTAGCTAACATCAACCAATAATCAAGCTCAAATGAAGGATCATCATCACTCATGGAGATGTATACTTGAACCTGAAATCACAACTCAAATGATAAGTCCAAACCACTAGGTCAAAGCCTAGGGTCAAAAGAGGATCAAAAATCCAAAATAGAAGCTCAAACTTAACACAAAGCATGTTTAATCTCTCAAGAATAAGTCCTAAAAAGATCCAAATCATAATCAATAGGCAAGTCCATGTATCAAGCATGTGAAGACAAAGACCAATTCAAGGCATCCAAATGATCAACATGAATGAAAATTCTCAATCAAAACATAAACGTTGAGTTTTTCCTAGTCGTCCGTCGACGTCTGGTTGCATATCTTGTTTCCCCAGTCATCGGTAAATGTCTGGTCGTCTTTTTTTGGATGTCGGTAAACATCATCTTTCGATGTCAGTAAACATTGAGTCTCATCCCAGTCATCGGTAAATGTCTGGTCCTGTATCTTTTCTTCGATAAAAATCAAAGATCCCCAGTAGAGTCATCGGTAAACCTCTTGCCTGGTTCCAGTTGTAAATATCTTTGTCCTCCCCAGTTGGAGATGCCATCGGTAAATGGCCTCGTCTTGCTTCGATATCGGTAAATATCGAATGCCCAGTTTAGCAGCCATCGGTAAATGGCCTCGCTTTCTTCGATATCGGTAAATATCGAATCCCCAGTTGGAGCAGCCATCGGTAAATGGTCTGGCTGAAGTTGATATCGGTAAATATCAAGTTGTTTTGAAGCCACCATCGGTAAATGGTCTTGCTTCCTTTTAATATCGAATTCCCAGTTGAAGCCACCATCGGTAAATGGTCTTGCTTCCTTTGAAAGTTGTTCCCCAGCAGCCATCGGTAAATGGTCTTGCTGAAGTTGATATCGATAAATATCAAATATCCAGTTCCCAGCTAAGTAACCATCGGTAAATGGTTTTGCTTTCCTGAAGTAGTTATTGTGCAGCCGCCATCGGTAAATGGCCTGGCTTTGCTTTGCATCATCTCCCGCGAAGTGCAAATTTCTACGGTTCTTTGGTATTCAATCCCTGTTTACCTTGAAGGTCTGACAGTCGTTGCTCTCATCCGTTCAAGTTCCCAGTTGATTGAATAGGGGAAGCTGTAGCACCTCAAATTTGCACCTCCCATTTGTATATACATTTCATTTTTAGGTCATTAACATCACATTAACATTGGATTGTCATTGCATAGTCCATTACATCTCATCAGGCAAGACTGGTCAGGAGGTTCAACTATGCAAGGCAACAAGAGCATTTTCCATGAGATCAAAGCCCTAGGGTTATTCCATTGAGCTTACATAACCCAAGGATCATTTTGAAGTAGCTTGGCCAAGTGTTGAAGGCTCAGAACTCATCAGTGCATGTGCAATTCATCTGAGGCCCATAAAAGTCAACAGAAGTCAACTGCAAAGTCAACTATGGATTTGGAGGTGGGAAGTGGTTAGAGATGCCTCATTCATGTTCAAACAAGTCTCATTTGGCATTTCAAACATCAACATTGGAGAATTTGAAGTCAGGTCAAGACTTTCCCAAAATAGCAGGTGACCTCTAATTTGAACTTTCCAAAAATGGAAAGGTTTTAAACCAACTTCAACTCAAGATTACATCATCAAGAAAGCTTCAACTGAAATTTTGTCCAACATGAAAGTTGAAGATCTTTCTCTCCCATTTCCAAAAAGTCCATGATCATGAATTTCTCATGTGTGGTTGAGGAGATATGATCCAATCATGGCAAAGTGTGTTTGAAAATTCAAATGGGCATAACTTTTGAACCAAAGCTCCAAAATGAGTGGTTCTTTTTGCATTTTGTTCATCATGACCTCTAGTTTCCAAAACATTCATTACATGGCTTGAATTCCACTTGCATAATCATGTGTTCATCCATGAAGATTTTTGAAGAAAATTCCATAAAATCATTTTGGTTGATCATGAGCATACAAAACCAATCCTAAAGCTTGCATGGACTTATTTTAAGGGATTTTGGGCCTTATTCTGGTACTGTTCACGCATGCATGGGGTGCATGAGGTGAAAATGTCATTTTGTGCATACACCTTACAATTGATTAATCTTAATTGCATTTGGCTTAAACATGTTCTAAACATGATTAGCATGGCATATATATTGTTAATCCTAACTGTATTGGTCATTAGCATTCATTTCAGATCTAGATCCAAAAAATCATCCAAACTTTTCTCTCAAAATATTTTTCAAATTCTTCACACAAGAGCATTTCCTGTTGATTGATTCATGCTCATGAGGTGTTTTTGAGGAGATTTGGACGTGTAATCAAAGAAAATCGTGCCATATTGAACCAGATTCAAAGCTTGAAGCATCAATGGAGTTTGCAAATTGAGCTAAATTCGTGCATGCTGGAGCATCCAATTCATCATCAATCACTTCAATAGGCATTGTGGAGGAGATTTGAGCTGTAGCTGAGCTTGGAAGCACACGATTCCAATTTCTGTTCTTCAAGAGGTCAGGATTCGACCTCTCTAATTTTGAAATTCATTAGGATATTTGTGTAGATCATGGTTTGGTGATGATTCTGATACAAAGATTGATTGAAATAGTGCAATATTCGCAAAGTTATGCATGTTTGAAAGTTTGATGTTCAATCTTATTTCCTTCGATTCTACTTGTGTGTGATGATTCATGTTTAATTGTTGTTTCATCCTTGATCTCCTTCGAAAGATCTACATATTGATATAATTAGTTTGGATTTCTGGAGATTTTGTTGGAAAAGTTGTATGAACGCGTGCACTGTTCATCTTCTTCATGAGGAAGAAGATGAAGATCATCTTAGGCAACGGTTTTCATGAATAGCAACGGTTTCTGGTTCAAGTGCCACGCTGTGCTAGGGCTTCGTTCCAATTGGTACACGCACGCGTCCAGTAGGCATTTTGGTTGGTCTATATTGTTTGACCGAGCGCTGACTGGTGACTGGGCGTCCCAGTCATTAATGAAACGCTGCGTTTCATAATGAAGCGCGCGCCAAGTTCAAATGTGAAAATGGTTCGAGTCCGAGCGAGTGTAGTTTTTCAAATGCCATGCATTTTTACACTTTCCCTCCACATTATTCCATGCTAGCTCCATTTTGATTTTTAATTTTTCCATCAACTTCCAAAAATCACTATAAATTGAAAAATGCACCAATTTGATCCCAATTTTTTGCTATATGCTCCTCATGTTGTCTAGTTTTTTATGAGTATAAATTTGCAAGTTGTGTCTGGCTGAAAAATTGATTTGCCCTAGGATGATTGAGTACATATGCATATTTGACCTTGCCTTGCTTATCTCATTGTGAAATGCTTGTTTCTTATCCAATGACTGTGAAATTTTGCATGCTAATTCTAGACACATTGCTGGACATTTTGGCTTTGGTTTGATATTTTTCCCATGCTCCATTTCTGTTTTATGCTCATGCTAACTTGGTGTGACAATTTGTGTCACACATTTGGTTGTCTGTTTTGTACAATGTGATTGCCATGCCTAATGATGTCCAATGCTTCTGATTTTTTGTGTGATCTATGTTATGGATGTCTAGATTGCTCATGATTTTTTCCAGATTTTTTGGAATCATTTCTGTTTTGATTGAGATTTTTCATTCATGTTGACCATTTGGATGCTTTGATATCACCTTTGACTTCACTTGATCATGAAATGCATTTGTTTAATGATTTTGATGTGAGCCTTTTTAGGATATGTCAACATGTGTTTGAAGTTGCTTCATGTCAAGTTTGAAGTTCTGTTTTGACTTTTTGACCCTCTTTTGACCCTAGGCTTTGACCTAGTGGTTTGGACTTACCATTTGGATTGTGATTTCAGGTTCAAATGCGCATTGCCATGATTGGAGTTGTTCATTCATTTGAGCTTGATTATTGGTTGTTGTTGGCTAACCTTTGTGTGTTTTGTACGCTTTAAGGACAATTCATTTGTGTTTGCCTAATGCCTTGCTCATTGTTGCTTGATTGGATTTGTCTGTCTGTGTGATGTTAACTGTTGATTGTTTGTCTGTACAGTTGATATGATTGGTTTAGATTTTTTCACAGGTACCTAAGTTGCTTTAAGTTCATTTGAACTTGCTTTGCTAGCTTGTGGTTTGCTTACCACTGAGGTATAATTCTTCTGACTTCATGTAGTCTGGAAGACCTGTCCTGTTATGTGGGCAGGAACCTGTCTGAAGTCCTCCTTAAGAGGCAATGCTTGTGTTTGTTTAATGTTGTGCCCAGTACATTCAAAGACCTCCTAAGTGAAGAGGCATTGGCAGATACAAGGGATGTGCAATCCATCCCCTGCTATTCAGTTGAGTCATTCATCCTGCTCACACCATTGTGTTGATGCACTTTGAATATAAACCCAAGATCCTGTTGAGTCAGTCATCTGTGGAGAAGAGTTCCTACATTCTGAACTCCCACACCTTCTATTTGAGTCAAGCTCTCCCAGGCCAGGGATAAGAGCTGTGAGGTCTTACCCTCACTTCCCATTTCATCTGCTTCACCCTAACTCTCAATGTTAGGGTTAAGAGCTAACCACACCCTTTTCCAGTTGGCTTGTTTGTCGAGGTTGATTTGACCCCTTGACTAAAGCCTAGCTTTGTATGAGCCCAATTGTGTGCATATAGTGTGTGTGCCTTCTTTTTTGTGCTTGCTGGTGTTTGACTGTGCTGTTTAGGATAGCTTGCTTCCTGTGCAAGTTAGGATAGAAACCTCAACATAGGGATCGTATGCATGACAACTTCTAGGCTCGAGTCGTAGTCTCCCTAGTAGTTTGTGTCTCCCTTTGTTTCTGGTTAGGTTAGAAGTTCTTTCCCTGTTAAGGGGAACTACGTCGCCCTGATCCTCATACCAGATGAGGTACGTAGGCAGGAGATTGAGCTGATCTCTCTGGGCACTTTCTTTTCCTTTTGTGTGTGTTTGTTATTCCCTTTCTGGTTGGAGTCCGATGTAAGTCCAGCGATTGGCATTCGGTTTCCAGTTTCTTTGTTTGGAGTATGACATAAGTCCAGCGATTGGCAGTTGGTTTCCTGTGTGTGTTTATTGGTTCGGAGTCTGATGTAAGTCCAGCGATTGGCATTCGGTTTCCATGTTTGCCTGTTTGTGTGGAGTCTGACGTAAGTCCAGTGATTGGCAGTCGGTTTCCTGTTTGTGTTTGTGTTTTGTTTGGCGTGCGTTAGCCGAGCTACGAGTGCTCTGATTCTTTCTCTGGTTAGAGAAGATACGTATGCATAGGATGCGATATCCTAGCGAGCACGTTTCCCCTGTCCCGAACTACGTCGACTCTGATGTCTGTGTCTGACAGACTATGTAGGCCCAAGATGCGATATCCCGCCAAGTTCCGCTTCTTTTGTCTTTCTGTGTTTGTTTCCAGCCTTGTGCAGTTTGTGAGCAGTCTTTAGCAACCTTTCTTCTATTCTTTTGTGCGTGGATCCCGTCGAGTACGACGGATGCGTAGGGGTGCTAATACCTTCCCTTCCCATAACCGACTCCCGATCCCATCTTTCTCTGGTCGCGAGACCATGCCTTTTCCAGGTTTACTTCGAGCGTTTCCTTTCCCTCCTTTGGGATAAATAATGCACGGTGGCGGCTCTGTTGTTTCTTTTCCCGCCGGTTTTTCGCGTAATGCGACACCAAGCAAATACAAGCACAATAAAGCAAGCACACACACTATATGCATACAATGGGCTCATACAAGGCTAGGCTTTAGTCAAGGGGTCATGTCAACCTCGACAAACAAGCCAACTGGAATGGGGTGTGGTTAGCTCTTAACCCTAACATTGAGAGTTAGGGTGAAGCAGATGAAATGGGAATGAGGGGTGTGCCTCATAGCTCTTATCCCTGGCCTGGGAGAGCTTGACTCAAAATAGAAAGGTGTGGGAGTTCAGAATGTAGGAACTCTTCTCCACAGATGACTGACACAACAAGATCTTGGGTTTGTATTCAAAGTGCATCAACACAATGGTGTGAGCAGGATGAATGACTCAACTGAATAGCAGGGGATGGATTGCACATCCCTTGTATCTGCCAATGCCTCTTCACTTAGGAGGTCTTTGAATGTACAGGGTACAACATTAAACAAACACAAGCATTGCCTCTTAAGGAGGGCTTCAGACAGGTGCCTGCCCACATAACAGGACAGGTCTTCCAGACTACATGAAGTCAAGAGATTATACCTCAATGGTATGCAAACCACAAGTAGCAAAGCAAGTTCAAGTGAACTTAAAGCAACTTAGGTACCTGTGAAAGATCTAAACCAATCAGTTCAACTGTACAACCAAACAATCAATAGTTAATATCAAATAGACAGACAAATCCAATCAGTCAACAATGGTGCAAGGCATTAGGCAAACACAAATGAATTGTCCTCAAAGCCTACAAAATAAGCAAATGTTAGCTAACATCAACCAATAATCAAGCTCAAATGAAGGATCATCATCACTCATGGAGATGTATACTTGAACCTGAAATCACAACTCAAATGATAAGTCCAAACCACTAGGTCAAAGCCTAGGGTCAAAAGAGGATCAAAAATCCAAAATAGAAGCTCAAACTTAACACAAAGCATGTTTAATCTCTCAAGAATAAGTCCTAAAAAGATCCAAATCATAATCAATAGGCAAGTCCATGTATCAAGCATGTGAAGACAAAGACCAATTCAAGGCATCCAAATGATCAACATGAATGAAAATTCTCAATCAAAACATAAACGTTGAGTTTTTCCTAGTCGTCCGTCGACGTCTGGTTGCATATCTTGTTTCCCCAGTCATCGGTAAATGTCTGGTCGTCTTTTTTTGGATGTCGGTAAACATCATCTTTCGATGTCAGTAAACATTGAGTCTCATCCCAGTCATCGGTAAATGTCTGGTCCTGTATCTTTTCTTCGATAAAAATCAAAGATCCCCAGTGTCGCATCGCGCGAAAAACCGGCGGGAAAACAAGACACAACAGAGCCGCCACCGTGCGTTATTTATCCCAAAGGAGGGAAAGGAAACGCTCAGAGTAAACCTAGGAAAAGACGTGGTCTCGCGACCAAAGAAAATGGGTTCGGGAGTCGGTTATGCGAAGGGAAGGTATTAGCACCCCTACGCATCCGTAGTACTCTACGGGATCCACGCACAAAAGGAAGGAATATTGGTTGCTAAACACTGCTCAAATACTCACACACACTGGCTGAAAAGAGACGAAAGAACTGACTGAAACTGACTCGGCAGGATATCGTATCCTGGGCCTACTTAGTCTATCAGGCATAGACATCAGAGTCGAAGTAGTTCGGACTGGGGAAACGACACATGCTCGCTAGGATATCGCGTCCTATGCATACGTATCTTCTCGGACGAGAGAAGAATCAGAGCATTCGTAGCTCGGCTGACACGCACACAAACAAACACAGGCAAAGGCAAACGTGGAGCCTGAATGCCAATCACTGGGCTTACATCATCATCCGAACCTAAACACACACAAGAAGGCAAACGTGGAGCCTGAATGCCAATCACTGGGCTTACATCAGCATCCGAACCTAAACACACACAAGGGTGGTCAAGACACAAAGGTGGAAAAAGAAAAAGGGCGACAAATTGCTAAGGAGTCAGGCACTCGAGCCTAGCAACTGTCAAACAACACACGCAAAAAAGAAAAAGGGCGCCCGGAGAGATCAGCTCAATCTCCTGCCTACATACTTCATCTGGTGTGAAGATCAGGGCGATGTAGTTCCCCTACGCAGGGATAAAGGACTAGCCTAACCAGATAACAGAGGGAGACACAACTAGGGAGACTAAGACTCAAGCCTAGATGTTATCATGCAAATCATCCCTAAGTTAAGGTTTCTAGCTAAATGGCACAAGGGCCAACCTATCCTAAGCATGGCTCACACAGGAAGCAAGCCACACACACTTAACTTGCACAGGAAGCAAACCAAGCAAAACCTAACTTGCACAGGAAGCAAGTCTAAACTAATCCTAACTTGCACAGGAAGCAAGTCAAACAATCCTATCTTGCACAGGAAGCAAGTCAAACAATCCTATCTTGCACAGGAAGCAAGTCAAACAATCCTACAAGCACAGATAGCACACGCTATACACAAACAAGTGGCTCAAACAAGGGTTAGGTTTTAGTCAAGGGGTCATATCAACCTCGACGAACAAACCTCTGGAACTGGGTGAATGTGCTCTTAACCTTGCCATTGAGGGGCTAAGGTGAAGCAGATGAAAGGTGATGAGGGGTGTGCCTCATTGCTTCTATCCCTGGCCAGGGAGAGCATTTGACAAGAATGTGTGGGTCCAGAAAGTGGGAACCCTTCTACACATTTGAAACTGACTCAACTGTGCAATTGCACAAGATCTTGGGTTTGTATCTGTAATGCATCAACACAGTGGTGTGCGCAAAGCAGATGACACACTGAATAGTGGGGGATAGATTGCATATCCCTACCTTCCACCAATTGCCTCTTCACTTAGGAGGACTTTGACTCTATGCAAGGACAAAATTAAACATCCACAAACATTGCCTCTTAAGGAGGACTTCAGACAGTTGCCTGGCCAAGTAACAGGCCAGGTCTTCCAGACTACATGAAGACAAAGAGACATACCTCAATGCAAATTGCTTATACAAGCAAAGCAAAGCAAAAAGTTCACAATGAACTAAGCAACTAAAGCACCTGAAACAGTCAAGTAGATGTTAGTATGCAACTTCAAACAAAACAAACAGAAACAGACACCAATAGTCAATTAGGGGGCACATGGATGTGCAAGGCACAAGGCTTAAGGCATGTGAGCCAAGCCACCTACAAAACACACAAGTTAGCCAATGATAATCAAGCAAGCTCAATCAAAAAGAATTGGTCTCAATGGCCATTTGATGGTCAACCTGAAAACATGAGCTCAAAGTGAGTAACAGGACCACTAGGGCAAGCCTAAGGTCAAAAGAGGATGAAAAAGTCAAAACAGCAAAGGGCAAGCATCCAAAATCATGTTCAAACATTTAAGAAACAAACCCAATTGGTTTCACATCCATATCAATCATCATCATCATTTCATGAACAAGTTAGGTCAAAAACATGGTAAATAGAAGCTCATAGAAGTCAACAGCAAGACTTGCATCAAAACCAATCTCAAACATTTCCAAAAATCACTAAATAAATCATGATCAATCATAACCCACAGCATGGTAAGCATGTCAAATTTCATCTCATTTGGACAAGTGGAAGGCAGTCAATGAAAATCTTAAAGTCAAAGCCATTTTGAACATGCTCAAAGAAGTCAACCAAACATGCATCAACTTAGAAAATTCATAAATCAGTGATAGCATATGATAAATGAATGGGACTAAAACCATGGCAAAGATGAGGATGTCTAGTTATCTCATGTAAAATTTCATGTCCATCTAATAAAGTATGAGAATTTCACAAATGAAATGGGAACATGTGTCACACAAAGTCAACATTTGTCTAGGCAGGGGAGGAAAATCTCAAACAAATGGAAAATAGTTCAATTAAATCCAATAAAATTCACAAGTCAACTAGACATACAAGAGTAAGCTCATGCAAAAAATCAAGTCATTTGGAGGTCAAGAAGCATGGTAACAAAAATCATGAAGTTGGACATCAATGGTGTGACACAAATTGTCACACCCTAATTCAAAAAATCATATCTCACAAACCACAAATGATAAATTCACAAACTCTACACCAAAATCACCATGAGTGTGTCTAGTTTAAGCACAAAAAATTTGGGAGCCATTGGATACATTCTCATCATTTCACAATTGATTTGGCAAAGTGTACAAAATTTGGTCACATGTCACAAACCCTAAGGCCATTTAAAAACCACTCATCCAAAAATTCTGGAAAAATAATGATAAAAAAGTAGAGATCATGATGAACACAACACAAAAAATCCCATCCAATTTGGACCAAAAATGAGCAAGTTATGAATTTTGGAAGATTGGTGGAAAAAATGATGAAATTAAATGAATTAATATTGAGGAAATGGCATTTTGGTAATTTGGAGGCTCATTAAACGAAACACGGTCGTTTTGGGCTACAGAATAGAATGTTTCTATTGGCTGGCCTATGGAACAGTAGCACACAACGTAGCAAACAGATTCTGGGCATGGCATTATGGATCTAGGGTTTCAAACTATGAACCTCATGAGCATTCATCCTCTTCCAATCGAATTTTCCACAAAAAAAATTCAGAAATACAAATTGAGCACCCAGACACAATCATCATGGCAATGCAAACAAGGATCCATCAATGATTCTCATTGAAACATCATACACCACACGAATTAAGCACAAGAAAATCTGAATACCAACTTTGCTCATGAACACATATTCTCAGAAATGAATAAATAGCACATCAATGGAAGCATTAAAGCATAGTGAAGACAAATCTATCATCAAATTTTCATGGAAACATGTTGTGGAGGGAGAATCGATCAAAACAAACACATGGATACAAAACTTCATTTTCAGATTTCTCTTATCATAATTAATCATTTTCAATGGTTCAAGTTGCATTGGCTTCAGCATAACAGGATCTTCATTAAACGTGGCATAGTTTAGCAAAAGAGTAAATCGAAAAACTGACCAAAATGATGAGCAGTGAAGATTCAGCACCTTTTTGCTTGTGAGTGCTTGAGACAGATGAAGCTTATGCTTCCTTGAGTTGGATGGTGAGGTTCTGTTCCATGGATGCAATTGATGCCGCTGCTAGTTTCATTCTTGACAGAAAATATGATGGAAAAAGTCTGTTGTTGTTGTTTGGAGTTCTTGACAGTTTTTTTGATAAATGCCAAGCAAGGTTTTTCTAGCATGAATGAATGTGTTTAGTTCTGTTGCATTGGTTTGTGTTTGTCGGTTATGTGTTTGATGACTATCTCAGGCCAGGCCAGGTCAGGTTCATTGTGTGTTTGGACATCTTTTGGACAGAAAATGCAAGTGAGGTTTTGAGTGAAAAATCAGAGGGCAAGTCTGGCCTGCTGTTGGTTTCATGGCAGGGTTACAAGGCAAGGCTTGGTTTTGGTGCTTTTGCTATGTGATGTTTGAAACCATTGTGTTTTGGACAGAAAAATAGCCAAGTGAGCAAGGGCTTTGGTTGGAAAATAAGTGAAGGTTGTTTGTGGTATGCTGCTTGTTGGTTGCAGATTTTTTTAATGAATGCAAGGCAAGGCAAGGTTGGGTTTGGAGCTTTTGTTTTGGACAGAAGATGTGGGATGCAAAATAGCAGGGTTAGTGCAGTTGGAGTGAAGTCTTTTGTTTTTCATGGTTTTGGTTCTTGGGAATTCTTCTTGACAGCAAAACAGAAATGCATAGCAAGGCTTAGTTTTTTGTGTCTTTTGACAGAGAAATAGCCAAGTGAGGGCCAGGTCAATCCAGGATTTGTTGCTGCAGTGTTATGACAGGTTTTTTAAGAGAAAAAATGCCAAGGGTTTTGTGGTAATGAGTGTAAGGTGGTTGCATTGGCAAGGCAGGTTTTTTTCTGAATTGCAAAGCAAATAGCAAGGGTGAGGTTTTGAGAATGCTGTATGCAGTGTGGTTAGAGGGTTTGGTTCTTTTGTTTGGGCAGAAAATAGCAAAGTGAGGGCAAGGTCCTTTTTTAGTTTGAGTGAAGTTCTATGGTTCTTTTTCTGTTGGGTGTTGTGACAGCATTCTTTGAAATGCAAGAGCCAATTACCAGGTCAAGTTTGAGAGAGTGTATGCTGTTGGCAGTTTTTTTTCTCATGACAGGAACATGGTGTTTTTTTCATTTGCTGCTCTATGTTTCTCTGTGGTTTGGCCAGGTTTTTGACAGAAAAAATGTGCCAAAGGGTAAGAGCTTGGTTGGCCTCAAGAGTGAAGGTGATTGTGGTAAGGCCAAATGCAGTTCAAAATGGCAGCAGGAACATGTACAAGGTATGGTTGGTTTGTCCTTTTTCTGCTTTCCCTTGACAGTCCTTTTTTCTTGAAGAATGGCCAAAAGGTGAAACTCTATTGATGAGTGAAAGGAATGGTTAGCCTACTGTGCTGCTACTGTCCTCCATCTGCAGAAAATATGATGAGGAGGTATGTTGTTATGGTCATGGTACAAATATGGTTGTGGAAGCATGGTGAACACATGTACTTTTGCCCAATTTTTAGCAACTAAGCATGGCCTTCTATTGTTGTTGGTTTAGGCTGCAAGATGAGGCTCCAATGACAGAAAAAATGCTGCATAATTGCTGTCCTTTTGAGGTGCAAGGCAAGGCATGGTGGAAGCATGGACAAGTATGGTGAAATTGTACCTTTCTTACAATTCAAGAAACCAAACAATGGCCTCATGTACTGCATATTTTGACTTTGCAAACACATTCTAAATGAAATTTATGAGCTGTTCCAATTGGCCAAATGTTGAAAAAATGTTTAAATCAAAAAGTCAACTCTTGGTCAAACTTACATTTAAATGAGAAATGTCAAAATATGCCATTTTGATTGGTGAAGTTTTGGCTCATGAAATTTATATTTTTGGAAAGAGGGGATCAAATGTGACTTGTAGGAAAAAACCCCACCAAAATTGGCCAAACGGTTTGAGAGATATGGCCCTTTGAAGTTCAAGATTTTCTGAAATCGATTCGATCATAACTTGCCAACCACACATGGGAATTGAGAGTTCTAGGACTTTTTGGAAATGGGAGAACAAGATCTTCAACTTTCATGTTGGGCAAAAATTCATTTGAGGCTTGTATCATGATGTAAGTTTGAGGATCAAGACTTTCCATTTATGGCAGGTTTCAGTTACAGGCCCAGTTTCTATTTTGGGAAATTTCTGATCTGGCTTCAAATTCTTCCATGATGGTGTTTGGCATGATGTATGATGACTATTTGGACATGAATGAACTCTCACAAACCAATTCCAATCATCAAATCACTGATTAAATGGACAGTTGACCAACAGTTGACTTTTAGGGTTTCTGACTGATTGTGCATTGACTGATGAATTCCAAACCCTAATTCCTTGAGAACATGACTTCAAATGATGTCCCAAGTTGTATGAACTCTTGATTATTGATCATGGTGCCCAAATTCCACAAGAATGACCACCATCCACTGCTTTGACTGACAGTTGACTTTCTTTGACTTTTGACTGTCTGTGTATGAACTGCTGACCTCTGAGCCTTCAACCCTTGACTTGAACACTTCAAATAGACCTCCAAGCCATGTGAACTTGTTGGACAAACCCCAAGGCCTTGATTCAATGAGAAATTCCTTTGCTTGCTTGGTTGACTGATCAGGAGATTAGTTTGACCTAATTCTTGATTGCTTGCTCTTGAGGCAACTGAGGGACAATGCAAATGCTATGCAATGGATCATGATATGTTATGACCTAACATGAAAATGTATGCATAATGATAGGTGCAAATTTGAGGTGCTACAGCTGCCCCTATTCAATCAGCTGGGAACCCGAATGGATGAGAGCAACGGCTGTCAGACTTTCAGGGTAAACAGGGATTGAATACCAAGAACCGAAGAATTTGCACAATAGGGATCCACCAATGGAAACGTCCACTGGGATTTGATATTTATTGCTGGGTATATATATTTTTTGTTTTCAAAGGGTACGGCCACATCCAGACATCGCAACGACGATGAATGGGGACAACAATCACAACTAGATGCCAACGGACAACTAGGAAAAACTCGACGTTTACCGGGACCAACGGAGAGGTAACCAGGCGCTATTGAATAACTGGGAGGGATACAACCATACGTCAACGGACGAAATGGGAAAAACTCAACGTTTACCAAGACCAACGGAGAGGTAACCAACTGGGGACGACCAGGAAGAAACTCGACGTTTACCAAGACCAACGGAGAGGTAAGCCAAGCATCAACGGATGAATGGGAAGACTCGACCAGACGTCAACGGACGAAAGGGAGAAGCTCGACGTTTATCGACACCAACGGAGAAGGAGAATCAACTGGGGACGACCAGGAAAACTCGACCAGACGTCAACGGACGAAAGGGAGACTCGACCAGACATTAATGAATGACTGGGAAGGGGTATACAATCAGACGTCAACGGACGAATGAGAAAAACTCGACGTTTATCGAAACCAACGGAGAGGTAAATCCACTTGGGGAAGGGTACAACTAGACGTCATAGGACGAATAGGAAAAACTCGACGTTTACCAAGACCAACGGAGAGGTAAATCCACGTGGGGACAGGTACAACTAGACGCCATAGGACGAATAGGAAAAATTCGACGTTTACCAAGACCAACGGAGAGGTAAATCCACGTGGGGACAGGTACAACTAGACGCCATAGGACGAATAGGAAAAACTCGACGTTTATCGACACCAACGGAGAGGAGGAAACTCTACTGGGGAGAGTGAACACAACCAAATCATCAACGGATGATTGGAAAAAACTCGACGTTTATCGACACCAACGGAGAGGAGGATACTTCACTTGGGAAGGAGGACACAACCAAATCATCAACGGATGATCGGGAAAAACTCGACGTTTATCGACACCAACGGAGAGGAGAAATCTTCACTTGGGAAGGAGGACACAACCAAATCATCAACGGATGATCGGGAAAAACTCGACGTTTATCGACACCAACGGAGAGGAGAAATCTTCACTTGGGAAGGAGGACACAACCAAATCATCAACGGATGATCGGGAAAAACTCGACGTTTATCGACACCAACGGAGAGGAGAATACTTCTTCGGTCTGAATACCGGAAAATTGGCCTTGTGCCATGAGTACATCGACCTGATCGTCGGAAACTCCTTCGGTCTGAATACCGGAAAATTGGCCTTGTGCCATGAGTACATCGACCTGATCGTCGGAAACTCCTTCGGTCTGAATACCGGAAAATTGGCCTTGTGCCATGAGTACATCGACCTGATCGTCGGAAACTCCTTCGGTCTGAATACCGGAAAATTGGCCTTGTGCCATGAGTACATCGACCTGATCGTCGGAAACTCCTTCGGTCTGAATACCGGAAAATTGGCCTTGTGCCATGAGTACATCGACCTGATCGTCGGAAACTCCTTCGGTCTGAATACCGGAAAATTGGCCTTGTGCCATGAGTACATCGACCTGATCGTCGGAAACTCCTTCGGTCTGAAAACCGGAAAATTGGCCTTGTGCCATGAGTACATCGACCTGATCGTCGGAAACTCCTTCGGTCTGAATACCGGAAAATTGTAAGTACATATTATCTATAGCCGTCAAAACGTAGATAATACACTCGCATGGAAGATTATCCATAACCGGGTTGTAGGTTGTTAAATGAATAATCGACCAAAAAGAAAGGCATCTGGGTACCAGACTAGGTATGCAAAAGATGACCAATCAACAGGGGATAAAGCTGCTAACTCGGAGCAAGTATCCAAAAGGAAGGGGAAGACCCAATGGGGACAATACTGCTTGATCAAAGCAAGTATCCAAAGGGGACAAGACCATTAATACCACAAAGAGGGGATTACATCTACCGGTTTGTAGGCAGAAAACCACGGAAAAGTAACTAGTCATCAATAGGATGAGCACAAACGGTCAACTCCAACAAGGGGATGAAAGTGGGATTTTACAACTACCAGCTAGTAGGTAGAAAACCACAAAGATAGGACTTACAACTACCGGTTTGGTGGTAGAAGCCAAACAAATTCCGCCGAGGATAAGATGAATGAGTGTCGGTTAGTGAGCGACTATTCATTTATGCCCCAGGGAAGTACAGGAGACAGCCAACAGGAAGCCAATTTAGGATCGATCCAAAAAGACTGAATCAAGACTCATCCTAATGAGGAAAGAACTCAATAGGGAAAACCCATCCCAATGTGTGTTGGAAGGGAACGGAAGCAACCGTCATCCACGAGGACGTATCTCAGTGGGGAAATGGCAGGAAAAGATTGACACTTTCTGCTTAAGGGGTAGACTCTACATGGAGAGATCAGACACACCCATATCTGCTTAAGGAAAAAGACCCAAGCTGGCAAGACACTAACAATTGGGAGTAACACTGATGGGGATACCCACTCGACCGAGGAATCACTTGTTCGGAAAACACCAACCTCTCGACCATGTTGGCGACCCAATTCTGAAGCCGATCCAATGGCGCGATGCTAAACTCTTTCCAACAAACCAATCTCGGCTGGTCACCACGGCCTAGGGCTAGTGGATATGCTTGCAATGTTGATGCATGAGTTTTTTCTTGCTTTACACAATGCCCCATGATTATGGAAATGCTATGCACTAATGATGCGATATGCTATGCTTATCTAAATGATGAATGCATAAACACACGTCTCCTTCAGAGACAACACCGGGGAACTCCAGGAACTGTGCTGGGGATCCTATAACCATGTCGACTTCCATCCTGCTGGGGAAAGACAAACCTTGCTGGGGAAAAACCATCAACACAACCTCTGCTGGGAAGACAGCTTCAGACTTGGAAAACAGTCACAACTCCGCTGGGGATACAGATATCAGTCTACTACAGAAACCCGTCCAATCCACTGGTAGGATGAACTCTGCTGGAGAAATAAGTACTACTCCACTAGGGACGACCCAACCAATCCATATGTAGGAGAATCACTGTTGGTGATGCATTTCATGAGACCCGCTCCACTCGGGGAACTTGCTGAGGAAAAACCAACACCATTCTGCTGAGGAGAACGATCCTGCTTGGAATAAGCACTCGCGGCCATACTGGAGATAATAGCATCACGAAACCAATTGTTGGGGAACACACCAACAGTCTACAGATAAACTCCACTGGGGTGCTCCCGAGGGAAATAACTGACAGGTGCTCAGCGGGGATTCTCAACTGGGGGGATCTGCAAGCACATGCCTGCTGGGGAGAAGCAATCCTCGGATCTGCTGGGGAAAGAAGGTACTGTCTACAGGCATCTCTGCAGGGGAAATAACTCTGATAGCTTCAATACTGACTTGGGCTGGGGACGTGATAACCTTCAGGCTTGCTGAGGAGACAACGATCTCGAATCTGCCAGGGAGATCACACTCTCAATCCTCTGGGGAGATACAGCTTGTTTGACCGGGATATCGGTCGACTCGTCGAACACTGGTATCCATCATCCACCCATAGTGTTAACTTTCCACTTTTAAGAACTCCCAGACTCTTCTGGACTTTTCTGCTCCATCATCTTGTATTCCCAACTCGTCCGTACTTCACGGAGGTCGAACTCTTGGGATTCATACATACTTTCCAATCATCAGACTTTGAAGAGTCTTCTTGATTAACTTTCCAGAACCGTCGTCGTAATCCTTCACTGTCTTTTCACCGTTCAACTATCCCTTGCCCCTGGTTGGACTCTGAGGGGATCTCTTGTCATAAAGGCTTCACATCACCACCGACAAGTGAATGAATATATCCAACAGTACTTGCACAAGAGATCGTTAGATAAAAACGTGCCCCAGGTATGCCCCATGATAGGGCTCAAACAGCACTCTACTGGGGATGCCCCACAATAGAGCTAATAGGAACTTGGAGGGAGAAATGTTGCACTACTGGGGACATGAAGATGAACATCTCCAAATAACACTGCGTCGGGCAACTTCACTGAGGAGAGACCATACGAGGTTCTGTAGGACAAAGATACAGTCACGCTCGAGATACGAACAATTGTCTTACCTGTTGGTGATCATACCACCCCCGGGAGAGCACTGCGGATCTCCTAAGTATCCTTCCATCATTGTGAAGGTTCACTTTGTTTAAGAACAATTTTGAAAAATTTGTTTATTTTGAAAACAATGATACTTTATCAATTAAAACATGCAAAACGTTTGTTGAGTTGAAACAAATAAGAGTGCAAATAATTGGATAAAAGCTCAAATAGATGTGATGGAATGGTAGTCTGCAAAGGGCGAGACTCCATAGATCTGTACAAATTTGAAATCGGTGATATATATTGGAGAGGGCTACATTGAACATAATGACCTTTCCTCTACCATTCTGAATTTTCGATGTATTCAAAGTTTCAGTCGACGACGAATCGAGAATCCCTGACGGATGACAGATATAGAGCATAGTCTTGTCGATGCAGTTACTTGCCAAATCCCTAATTTTTGCCTAGATTGCCCCAGTGTGAGGTGCTCAATCTAGCGGGATGCACATTCTTTTTTCAATGTCTCTAACTTTTGCCTGGATCGCCCTTTCGGGTTTTCAATCCACCGAGACGCTCCTTTTTGCCTAAGTCGCCCTTTGGGGTGTTCAACTTAGCGAGCTTTTACTTTTCTCTTTTGTTTTAGGCGAAGTATTTCTTGACTGCACCAGGATTCACAGGACGAGTGAACTTCTTCATCCATTGTAGTAAGTGTCAGAACACTGCCTGAAGAGGCTCTCTTGACAACATATGGACATTCATAGCTTGGGGGGTTCACCTGCCCCTGGAATCGGGCACAAAAGACAAGACTTTCTTGAGCACAGGGTCCCTCGGAACACACGAGGCTTGATCTTCTTGTCGAATGCTTTCTTCACTCTCTGCTGATATGACTTGACCATGACACATGGCAGTTGGTCTCTTCTTTTCGATCGAATTCAGCATCGGTCAACTTGGGACTTTGAGGGTGCTGTTTTTCTTGTTTCTTTCTTTCTTTTTTCTTTCTTTTGATTTGGATTTCTTTTGATTTCTTTTTTTTTTTTGATTTTGCACCCTCCTCTTTCTCTTTTTTCTCTTTTTTTTTTGATAATGCCCCAGTTGGCTGTTCTGCTGATTCTCGAGATGCAGCTGAGTGATCTTCTTTTCTTGCTCAAGAAGTCGGGAAATCTCGTCAGGAATCCCTTCAACATCATCTTCGTCCACTGCGAATACAGGGAATTCAAAATTGGGAGATGACGTCCGATCATTATGTTCAACGGGTTTGAGAAACAACCTGCGTAATGATTTAGAGATGAAAAGCTCTTTGAAAATCAAACAAGACAATCGTTATGCAGATGAAAAGATTGCTTTTATTCTTGTTTTTTAGGGTTTTTTTGTGATCACCAATTTCATGCAAAAAAGCAAAAAGGGAAAACAAATGGAAAACAAATGTTTTAACATGAATTAATTGAATGAAAATATCATTGCACAAAATGTTGCCAACAATGTCATCACTTCTCCTTTTGGCATGGGAGAAGGGTTTTTAAACAAAGTGATTGTTACTCTGACTTATGAACAACTGTAGGAAAGCCCACAGTGACCCAATTGTGATAGATCCCACCGGGGATGACAACTGTCAGTATCTCTTGCATTAGCAGCTTCTGTTTCTGAACAATCCTTCTGAAGAAAAAGTCGGCGCCAGCCCAGGACTTGTTATCTTCAAGCTTGATTAACACGGGGACCCAAGTCTTCAAAGTTCAGGATACCTGACTTCACGAGGTCTTGAACCTTCATCTTCAGCTGAAAGCAACTATCCACATCATGACCAAGAGCACCCGAATGATACACACAATGCTGTTCAGGCCTATACCACCACCGAGGGTTGTCGGGTTTAGCCGGCGGGTCTCTGGGAGTAATCAGGTTCCGCTCTAACAGAGAGGGATACAATTCGGCGTAGGACATGGGGATTGGATCAAAAATGATCTTCTTCCTCTCATTACTTGTACCAGCTTGATTATCAATGGGAGGCTGGTAAGCCTGCTGCTGAGGACGATGTTGTGGATGCTGATATTGCTGAGTTGATCTTCTCTGCTGTTGTTGAGGTTGAGTTGCTGGAATAGTCACACCAACAGCCTGACGATACTGTCCTCTGTTCACACTCCTCCGTCGGTGCACAACATTTGTTTCAATCTCTCCCCTTTTGGGTGCCCCAGAGTATAGCTTCTTAGAACTGGAAGAACTTTGAAGAGCCAGGATGGCGAACCGGAGCGCGGGTTGCTCTGACATTAACAGTCTCTGCAGCAAGAGGCTGTTCACTGATTCTGATCCCCTTCAATTCATCTCCCACGACATGATCATTGACGAGAATAGTGACAGCAGCATTCTCATGAACGGGTACACCCACTGGTGAAGCACGGTGGACTGGTGGAATCATGGCTTCCAGTCTCTGGGCTAAGGCACGCAGCTCCTCTTGCCCCTGAACAACTCCTTGCATCGTTGTCATGAACTGGGCCATGTTTGCCCTCATCTCGGCCAATTCTGCTTGAACCTGATCCATACTCCTTTGTTGATTGAGTCTGGTTGAGTAACGATGCGGTCGGCGGTCAGCAATCCTCTCTCAGTCAAGAACCGAAGTGAGAAGTCTCTCCAAACATGTCTGTAATGCAAGGATGCTATGTGCATGATATGCATGATATGGGTACTATCTTGTCATGAATGATCCTGATAAAGGATATGCATATGCAAGTTAACTTTTTTTTTCATGCATTACTATTTTTTGGAAAATAAACATGCTATGATGCAAATGATGCAACATGACTGGTCAGGCTGTGCATCTCAAGGCACAGGGTCAAAGCTTCGGCTTGAATTCTGAACCACAACTCGTCTGAAACCCAAAGTCATCTGAGGAACTGGCATCTGAACCCATTCTGAAGAACTGAGTCACCATCTGAGCGAGTACCCTCAAATTCAGCCCAGGGATCCGAAATAAACGGAACCCTCTGATCAAAACCAGGGTCAAACCTCCGGCGTCCAGAAATATAACTCGTAGTCACCATCAGTACCAGGAGTCACCGACTGTACCTGTTAAAATGATCAATCCCGCCCCGCTCACGGGTGTCATCTAGGCCAGGGTAAGGTCGAGAGAAACGCAGCATAAACAACCCTTTCAAGAATATCATCCTGTGCACACCCGATGTATGCACCGATAATACCCCATCAGAGTCTGAACTGCTCGTGATATCACTGTTCCGCTAAGTGGCGTACACCACCCGCTTCCCATGAATCACTCTATTCCTAGGTTTCCTAGATATCACTCATGGCCTGGGTATTGGGCCTTTTACCTCATAGAACTCCCACCCCAACAGAGAGAAACAGACAACCAGCCAGGTGAACAGATGAATATGAATGCAAACATAATTACAAACATAAATGCAAACAATAGACAATGAATGCAAACAGTAAATAATGGATGCAATAAATAAGCACAGCACAAAGCAACCAAAACCCTAACCTAGAGAGCGCTAGGAGAGACTCGCTCAGGGAAGATGGACCAGCATAGGTCAACTTCTCTATCTCCCCAGCAGAGTCGCCAGCTGTCGCATCGCGCGAAAAACCGGCGGGAAAACAAGACACAACAGAGCCGCCACCGTGCGTTATTTATCCCAAAGGAGGGAAAGGAAACGCTCAGAGTAAACCTAGGAAAAGACGTGGTCTCGCGACCAAAGAAAATGGGTTCGGGAGTCGGTTATGCGAAGGGAAGGTATTAGCACCCCTACGCATCCGTAGTACTCTACGGGATCCACGCACAAAAGGAAGGAATATTGGTTGCTAAACACTGCTCAAATACTCACACACACTGGCTGAAAAGAGACGAAAGAACTGACTGAAACTGACTCGGCAGGATATCGTATCCTGGGCCTACTTAGTCTATCAGGCATAGACATCAGAGTCGAAGTAGTTCGGACTGGGGAAACGACACATGCTCGCTAGGATATCGCGTCCTATGCATACGTATCTTCTCGGACGAGAGAAGAATCAGAGCATTCGTAGCTCGGCTGACACGCACACAAACAAACACAGGAAAAGGCAAACGTGGAGCCTGAATGCCAATCACTGGGCTTACATCATCATCCGAACCTAAACACACACAAGAAGGCAAACGTGGAGCCTGAATGCCAATCACTGGGCTTACATCAGCATCCGAACCTAAACACACACAAGGGTGGTCAAGACACAAAGGTGGAAAAAGAAAAAGGGCGACAAATTGCTAAGGAGTCAGGCACTCGAGCCTAGCAACTGTCAAACAACACACGCAAAAAAGAAAAAGGGCGCCCGGAGAGATCAGCTCAATCTCCTGCCTACATACTTCATCTGGTGTGAAGATCAGGGCGATGTAGTTCCCCTACGCAGGGATAAAGGACTAGCCTAACCAGATAACAGAGGGAGACACAACTAGGGAGACTAAGACTCAAGCCTAGATGTTATCATGCAAATCATCCCTAAGTTAAGGTTTCTAGCTAAATGGCACAAGGGCCAACCTATCCTAAGCATGGCTCACACAGGAAGCAAGCCACACACACTTAACTTGCACAGGAAGCAAACCAAGCAAAACCTAACTTGCACAGGAAGCAAGTCTAAACTAATCCTAACTTGCACAGGAAGCAAGTCAAACAATCCTATCTTGCACAGGAAGCAAGTCAAACAATCCTATCTTGCACAGGAAGCAAGTCAAACAATCCTACAAGCACAGATAGCACACGCTATACACAAACAAGTGGCTCAAACAAGGGTTAGGTTTTAGTCAAGGGGTCATATCAACCTCGACGAACAAACCTCTGGAACTGGGTGAATGTGCTCTTAACCTTGCCATTGAGGGGCTAAGGTGAAGCAGATGAAAGGTGATGAGGGGTGTGCCTCATTGCTTCTATCCCTGGCCAGGGAGAGCATTTGACAAGAATGTGTGGGTCCAGAAAGTGGGAACCCTTCTACACATTTGAAACTGACTCAACTGTGCAATTGCACAAGATCTTGGGTTTGTATCTGTAATGCATCAACACAGTGGTGTGCGCAAAGCAGATGACACACTGAATAGTGGGGGATAGATTGCATATCCCTACCTTCCACCAATTGCCTCTTCACTTAGGAGGACTTTGACTCTATGCAAGGACAAAATTAAACATCCACAAACATTGCCTCTTAAGGAGGACTTCAGACAGTTGCCTGGCCAAGTAACAGGCCAGGTCTTCCAGACTACATGAAGACAAAGAGACATACCTCAATGCAAATTGCTTATACAAGCAAAGCAAAGCAAAAAGTTCACAATGAACTAAGCAACTAAAGCACCTGAAACAGTCAAGTAGATGTTAGTATGCAACTTCAAACAAAACAAACAGAAACAGACACCAATAGTCAATTAGGGGGCACATGGATGTGCAAGGCACAAGGCTTAAGGCATGTGAGCCAAGCCACCTACAAAACACACAAGTTAGCCAATTATAATCAAGCAAGCTCAATCAAAAAGAATTGGTCTCAATGGCCATTTGATGGTCAACCTGAAAACATGAGCTCAAAGTGAGTAACAGGACCACTAGGGCAAGCCTAAGGTCAAAAGAGGATGAAAAAGTCAAAACAGCAAAGGGCAAGCATCCAAAATCATGTTCAAACATTTAAGAAACAAACCCAATTGGTTTCACATCCATATCAATCATCATCATCATTTCATGAACAAGTTAGGTCAAAAACATGGTAAACAGAAGCTCATAGAAGTCAACAGCAAGACTTGCATCAAAACCAATCTCAAACATTTCCAAAAATCACTAAATAAATCATGATCAATCATAACCCACAGCATGGTAAGCATGTCAAATTTCATCTCATTTGGACAAGTGGAAGGCAGTCAATGAAAATCTTAAAGTCAAAGCCATTTTGAACATGCTCAAAGAAGTCAACCAAACATGCATCAACTTAGAAAATTCATAAATCAGTGATAGCATATGATAAATGAATGGGACTAAAACCATGGCAAAGATGAGGATGTCTAGTTATCTCATGTAAAATTTCATGTCCATCTAATAAAGTATGAGAATTTCACAAATGAAATGGGAACATGTGTCACACAAAGTCAACATTTGTCTAGGCAGGGGAGGAAAATCTCAAACAAATGGAAAATAGTTCAATTAAATCCAAGAAAATTCACAAGTCAACTAGACATACAAGAGTAAGCTCATGCAAAAAATCAAGTCATTTGGAGGTCAAGAAGCATGGTAACAAAAATCATGAAGTTGGACATCAATGGTGTGACACAAATTGTCACACCCTAATTCAAAAAATCATATCTCACAAACCACAAATGATAAATTCACAAACTCTACACCAAAATCACCATGAGTGTGTCTAGTTTAAGCACAAAAAATTTGGGAGCCATTGGATACATTCTCATCATTTCACAATTGATTTGGCAAAGTGTACAAAATTTGGTCACATGTCACAAACCCTAAGGCCATTTAAAAACCACTCATCCAAAAATTCTGGAAAAATAATGATAAAAAAGTAGAGATCATGATGAACACAACACAAAAAATCCCATCCAATTTGGACCAAAAATGAGCAAGTTATGAATTTTGGAAGATTGGTGGAAAAAATGATGAAATTAAATGAATTAATATTGAGGAAATGGCATTTTGGTAATTTGGAGGCTCATTAAACGAAACACGGTCGTTTTGGGCTACAGAATAGAATGTTTCTATTGGCTGGCCTATGGAACAGTAGCACACAACGTAGCAAACAGATTCTGGGCATGGCATTATGGATCTAGGGTTTCAAACTATGAACCTCATGAGCATTCATCCTCTTCCAATCGAATTTTCCACAAAAAAAAATTCAGAAATACAAATTGAGCACCCAGACACAATCATCATGGCAATGCAAACAAGGATCCATCAATGATTCTCATTGAAACATCATACACCACACGAATTAAGCACAAGAAAATCTGAATACCAACTTTGCTCATGAACACATATTCTCAGAAATGAATAAATAGCACATCAATGGAAGCATTAAAGCATAGTGAAGACAAATCTATCATCAAATTTTCATGGAAACATGTTGTGGAGGGAGAATCGATCAAAACAAACACATGGATACAAAACTTCATTTTCAGATTTCTCTTATCATAATTAATCATTTTCAATGGTTCAAGTTGCATTGGCTTCAGCATAACAGGATCTTCATTAAACGTGGCATAGTTTAGCAAAAGAGTAAATCGAAAAACTGACCAAAATGATGAGCAGTGAAGATTCAGCACCTTTTTGCTTGTGAGTGCTTGAGACAGATGAAGCTTATGCTTCCTTGAGTTGGATGGTGAGGTTCTGTTCCATGGATGCAATTGATGCCGCTGCTAGTTTCATTCTTGACAGAAAATATGATGGAAAAAGTCTGTTGTTGTTGTTTGGAGTTCTTGACAGTTTTTTTGATAAATGCCAAGCAAGGTTTTTCTAGCATGAATGAATGTGTTTAGTTCTGTTGCATTGGTTTGTGTTTGTCGGTTATGTGTTTGATGACTATCTCAGGCCAGGCCAGGTCAGGTTCATTGTGTGTTTGGACATCTTTTGGACAGAAAATGCAAGTGAGGTTTTGAGTGAAAAATCAGAGGGCAAGTCTGGCCTGCTGTTGGTTTCATGGCAGGGTTACAAGGCAAGGCTTGGTTTTGGTGCTTTTGCTATGTGATGTTTGAAACCATTGTGTTTTGGACAGAAAAATAGCCAAGTGAGCAAGGGCTTTGGTTGGAAAATAAGTGAAGGTTGTTTGTGGTATGCTGCTTGTTGGTTGCAGATTTTTTTAATGAATGCAAGGCAAGGCAAGGTTGGGTTTGGAGCTTTTGTTTTGGACAGAAGATGTGGGATGCAAAATAGCAGGGTTAGTGCAGTTGGAGTGAAGTCTTTTGTTTTTCATGGTTTTGGTTCTTGGGAATTCTTCTTGACAGCAAAACAGAAATGCATAGCAAGGCTTAGTTTTTTGTGTCTTTTGACAGAGAAATAGCCAAGTGAGGGCCAGGTCAATCCAGGATTTGTTGCTGCAGTGTTATGACAGGTTTTTTAAGAGAAAAAATGCCAAGGGTTTTGTGGTAATGAGTGTAAGGTGGTTGCATTGGCAAGGCAGGTTTTTTTCTGAATTGCAAAGCAAATAGCAAGGGTGAGGTTTTGAGAATGCTGTATGCAGTGTGGTTAGAGGGTTTGGTTCTTTTGTTTGGGCAGAAAATAGCAAAGTGAGGGCAAGGTCCTTTTTTAGTTTGAGTGAAGTTCTATGGTTCTTTTTCTGTTGGGTGTTGTGACAGCATTCTTTGAAATGCAAGAGCCAATTACCAGGTCAAGTTTGAGAGAGTGTATGCTGTTGGCAGTTTTTTTTCTCATGACAGGAACATGGTGTTTTTTTCATTTGCTGCTCTATGTTTCTCTGTGGTTTGGCCAGGTTTTTGACAGAAAAAATGTGCCAAAGGGTAAGAGCTTGGTTGGCCTCAAGAGTGAAGGTGATTGTGGTAAGGCCAAATGCAGTTCAAAATGGCAGCAGGAACATGTACAAGGTATGGTTGGTTTGTCCTTTTTCTGCTTTCCCTTGACAGTCCTTTTTTCTTGAAGAATGGCCAAAAGGTGAAACTCTATTGATGAGTGAAAGGAATGGTTAGCCTACTGTGCTGCTACTGTCCTCCATCTGCAGAAAATATGATGAGGAGGTATGTTGTTATGGTCATGGTACAAATATGGTTGTGGAAGCATGGTGAACACATGTACTTTTGCCCAATTTTTAGCAACTAAGCATGGCCTTCTATTGTTGTTGGTTTAGGCTGCAAGATGAGGCTCCAATGACAGAAAAAATGCTGCATAATTGCTGTCCTTTTGAGGTGCAAGGCAAGGCATGGTGGAAGCATGGACAAGTATGGTGAAATTGTACCTTTCTTACAATTCAAGAAACCAAACAATGGCCTCATGTACTGCATATTTTGACTTTGCAAACACATTCTAAATGAAATTTATGAGCTGTTCCAATTGGCCAAATGTTGAAAAAATGTTTAAATCAAAAAGTCAACTCTTGGTCAAACTTACATTTAAATGAGAAATGTCAAAATATGCCATTTTGATTGGTGAAGTTTTGGCTCATGAAATTTATAGTTTTGGAAAGAGGGGATCAAATGTGACTTGTAGGAAAAAACCCCACCAAAATTGGCCAAACGGTTTGAGAGATATGGCCCTTTGAAGTTCAAGATTTTCTGAAATCGATTCGATCATAACTTGCCAACCACACATGGGAATTGAGAGTTCTAGGACTTTTTGGAAATGGGAGAACAAGATCTTCAACTTTCATGTTGGGCAAAAATTCATTTGAGGCTTGTATCATGATGTAAGTTTGAGGATCAAGACTTTCCATTTATGGCAGGTTTCAGTTACAGGCCCAGTTTCTATTTTGGGAAATTTCTGATCTGGCTTCAAATTCTTCCATGATGGTGTTTGGCATGATGTATGATGACTATTTGGACATGAATGAACTCTCACAAACCAATTCCAATCATCAAATCACTGATTAAATGGACAGTTGACCAACAGTTGACTTTTAGGGTTTCTGACTGATTGTGCATTGACTGATGAATTCCAAACCCTAATTCCTTGAGAACTTGACTTCAAATGATGTCCCAAGTTGTATGAACTCTTGATTATTGATCATGGTGCCCAAATTCCACAAGAATGACCACCATCCACTGCTTTGACTGACAGTTGACTTTCTTTGACTTTTGACTGTCTGTGTATGAACTGCTGACCTCTGAGCCTTCAACCCTTGACTTGAACACTTCAAATAGACCTCCAAGCCATGTGAACTTGTTGGACAAACCCCAAGGCCTTGATTCAATGAGAAATTCCTTTGCTTGCTTGGTTGACTGATCAGGAGATTAGTTTGACCTAATTCTTGATTGCTTGCTCTTGAGGCAACTGAGGGACAATGCAAATGCTATGCAATGGATCATGATATGTTATGACCTAACATGAAAATGTATGCATAATGATAGGTGCAAATTTGAGGTGCTACACCCAGTAGAGTCATCGGTAAACCTCTTGCCTGGTTCCAGTTGTAAATATCTTTGTCCTCCCCAGTTGGAGATGCCATCGGTAAATGGCCTCGTCTTGCTTCGATATCGGTAAATATCGAATGCCCAGTTTAGCAGCCATCGGTAAATGGCCTCGCTTTCTTCGATATCGGTAAATATCGAATCCCCAGTTGGAGCAGCCATCGGTAAATGGTCTGGCTGAAGTTGATATCGGTAAATATCAAGTTGTTTTGAAGCCACCATCGGTAAATGGTCTTGCTTCCTTTTAATATCGAATTCCCAGTTGAAGCCACCATCGGTAAATGGTCTTGCTTCCTTTGAAAGTTGTTCCCTAGCAGCCATCGGTAAATGGTCTTGCTGAAGTTGATATCGATAAATATCAAATATCCAGTTCCCAGCTAAGTAACCATCGGTAAATGGTTTTGCTTTCCTGAAGTAGTTATTGTGCAGCCGCCATCGGTAAATGGCCTGGCTTTGCTTTGCATCATCTCCCGCGAAGTGCAAATTTCTACGGTTCTTTGGTATTCAATCCCTGTTTACCTTGAAGGTCTGACAGTCGTTGCTCTCATCCGTTCAAGTTCCCAGTTGATTGAATAGGGGAAGCTGTAGCACCTCAAATTTGCACCTCCCATTTGTATATACATTTCATTTTTTTTAGGTCATTAGCATTGCATAACATGATACATTGCATCAGTCAAGCCTGGTCAGGAGATTCAACTGTGCAAGGCAACAAGAGCATTTTCCATGAGATCAAAGCCCTAGGGTGGTTCAAAAGCCCTAGGGTGCAACCCATGATGAACAAAATTCAAAAAGAACCACTCATTTTGGAGCTTTGGTTCAAAAGTTATGCCCATTTGAATTTTCAAGTACACTTTGCCATGATTGGATCATATCTCCTCAACCACACATCATAAATCCATGATCTTGGACTTTTTGGAAATGGGAGAGAAAGCTCTTCAACTTCCATGTTGGACAAAATTTAATTTGAAGCTTCCTTGATGATGTAAACTTGAGTTGAAGTTGGTCTAAAACCTTTCCATTTTTGGAAAGTTCAAATTATAGGTCACTTGCTATTTTGGGAAAGTCTTGACCTGACTTCAAATTCTTCAATGTTGATGTTTGAAATGCCAAATGAGACTTGTTTGAACATGAATGAAGCATCTCTAACCACTTCCCACCTCCAAATCCACAGTTGACTTTGCAGTTGACTTTTGTTGACTTCTGTGGGCCTCAGATGAATTGCACATGCACTGATGAGTTCTGAGCCTTCAACACTTGGCCAAGCTACTTCAAAATGATCCTTGGGTCATGTAAGCTCAATGGAACCACCCTAGGGCTTTGATCTCATGGAAAATGCTCTTGTTGCCTTGCACAGTTGAATCTCCTGACCAGGCTTGACTGATGCAATGTATCATGTTATGCAATGCTAATGACCTAAAAAAATGAAATGAAGGTACAAATGGGAGGTGCAAATTTGAGGTGCTACAGCTGCCCCTATTCAATCAACTGGGAACCTGAACGGATGAGAGCAACGGCTGTCAGACCTTCAGGGTAAACAGGGATTGAATACCAAAGAACCGTAGAAATTTGCACTCTGCGGGATATGATACAAAGAAAAGCCAAGCCATTTACCGATGGCGGCTGCACAATAACTTCAGGAAAGCAAAACCATTTACCGATGATTACTTAGCTGGGAACTGGATATTTGATATTTATCGATATCAACTTCAGCAAGACCATTTACCGATGGCTGCTGGGAAACAACTTTCAAAGGAAGCAAGACCATTTACCGATGGTGGCTTCAACTGGGAATTTGATATTAAAAGGAAGCAAGACCACTTACCGTTGGTGGCTTCAAAACAACTTGATATTTAGCGATATCAACTTCAGCAAGACCATTTACCGATGGCTGCTCCGACTGGGGATTCGATATTTACTGATATCGAAGAAAGCGAGGCCATTTACCGATGGCGGCTAAACTGGGCATTCGATATTTACCGATATCGAAGCAAGACGAGGCCATTTACCGATGGCATCTCCAACTGGGGAAGAAGAAAATATTTGCAACTGGAACCAGACAAGACGTTTACCGACGACTCTACTGGGAATCTTTGATTTTTATCAAAGGAAGGACACACAACCAGACATTTACCGATGACTGAAAAAAACTCGATGTTTACCGACATCGAAAGATGATGTTTACCGTCATCAAAAAGGGATAAACAGACATTTACCGATGACTGGGAAACAAGATATACAACCACATGTCAACGGACAACTGGGAAAAACTCGACGTTTATCGACACCAACGGAGAGGTGACCAGACATCAACGGACGACCTGGGGAAAAGGATACAATTAGACGTCAACGAACGAATAGGCCAAACTCAACGTTTATCGACACCAACGGAGAGGTGACCAGACATCAACGGATGAATGGGAAAGGACGAGATGTTACAAACATCGGAAGATGATGTTTACCGACATCAAAAGGGACGATCAGACATTTACCGATGACTGGAGAAAGACTCGATGTTTACCGACACCGAAACAATGGTGTTTACCGACACCAAGGAAAGAACGCACACAGGTGCAGACATGACACTTACCGGTATCACAGGGATGACATCTTCAATATGTCAAGGCAAGGCTAAACACTTGTTGGGGGTCTCACTGGGGAGAATCAAACTTTCCTTTCACTTGCGGGTGAGGAAATAAACCTCTGTAGGGAATTATCAACCTTGAATGTTGTAAGGAGCAACTATAGCACACGTGCCGTACAGATATTGAACAACGATCCGCCTCTGTCGGGGATACGGTCTGATTAGGTTTAACACGTGAATGCATATGTTTGAATTTTTCTATGGCGTAATGCTCCATATTGAATGGAAATGCTACGCGTTTTGAGGATGCAATGTTTACTACATGCAAGATACAAAATGTAATGAAGACTCCTGCTGGGGAGCAAACGGATTGCTCTGCTGAGCACACAAATCTGAATAGATTCCCCAACTCTGCGGGGAGACGCACTGCTGGGAGTTCTCTGCGGGGGAATAGCACCAACTTCTCGAACGTGCCGGGGAATAACATTGCTGCTGGAGAAAGAATATATCCCACCGGGGACAACCTTCACCGGATCCAATCCACTTGGGGACTCCGCCAGGAGAAACAACCAATGCTCACCTCTGCTGAGGATAGCTGTCAATCCACAGGTAGGATAAACTCTACTGGGGATAACTTTCACCGGACCTGATCCACTTGGGGACTCCTGCTGGGGAAAACCATCAACATAAACCTCTGCTGCGGAGATCTGCTAAGGGAAATCATTCACAACCCTGATGGGAAACGGCATACACGACCCTGCTGAGGATTACAATACTTCATACCCGACTGCTGAGGAATGAACTACTCCCTGACACCTCCGCTGGGGATACGACATCCTTCAAACTCGGTGGGGATTCTTGATCTTCAAACTAGTTGGGGATAAACCCACTTTCCGGCCTGCTACCCAACTGTTGGGGAAGAATAGTTCTAAAAGCTTTCAGACTTGCTTGGGGAAACAGACACTTCCAAGCCTGCTGGGTAAACATCCTCAATCCTGCTGAGGAATTCCTGATCTTGACTATGCTGGGTGGACAAGTCCTGAACCTGCTTCAATTGCTGGGGAATATCCCCATCCTCTCACACTATTGGACAGTGCTGACAGCATCCCTGAACAAACTGTGGCTTATCTGCTTCAGCTTGGAACCAAAGATGATAACCTGCAACCAATAAGACATACATGCCCTAGGGGATTGCATGGACAAGATACACTCAAGTGTACTCAACATTCAAAATGATTTTCAAATGTTTTATCTTTCTGCACGTTATTGTCTAGCCTTCATGTTTTTATATGCAATGTTTATCAAAAATTCAGACGTTTTTGCAAACAAAACAGTAAAAATAAAAACAAGAGAGCAATTTATCTGAATAACAACTTTTTATTGATTGAAAAAATGGGCCTGAAAAGGCGAATACATTGGGAAGCAATTCCTAGGAAGAGGTAATTGCGCACAAAAGGAAAAATCTACTATCCTAATGGCAATGTGAACACGGCATCCACTACTTCCCAATTCTGTTATGACTCACAGATCCTCAAATTTCTCCCAGTTCCTTGCTTTCTGAGAAGAATGACTGGACCGATCACATCTTTCGAGATGGTAGACACTGAAGCGCGATGAAGTACAGATAACTCAGACTGTAGTCTTCGCTTTAATCCCTCTTTTGGCTGGATCGCCCTTTCGGGTTTTCAATCCACCAGGATACCCATTTTTTGCCTAAGCCGCCCTTGCGGGTTTTCGACTTACCGGGTGTATATATTCTTTTCATTTTTTATCCCTAACTTTTGCCCGAACCTTTTCCCTTTTTTTTTTGGTTCGCCGGGATGCCCTTTTTTGCCTGGACTCTTTTATTCTTTTTGTCCAGCGGGTCAATTTATGCGAAGTATTTTTTGACTACATCTGAGTTAACAGGGGACGGAAAATCTTCACCATCCATAGTTGTAAGCATCAAGGCTCCACCAGAGAAAACCTTCTTAACAACATATGGACCTTCATAATTTGGAGTCCACTTGCCCCTGTTATCTGTACCGGGAGGAAGGATCCTCTTCAAAACTAGATCACCAGTCTGATAGCTTCGAGGACGCACTTTCTGATCAAAGGCTCTCTTCATCCTTCTCTGATACAACTGCCCATGGCACACAGTTGCTAGCCGTTTAGCTTCGATAAGGCTCAACTCGTTAAACCTCGTTCGAATCCACTCAGCTTCGTCAAGCTTGACATCCAACAGGACTCTCAGAGAAGGAATCTCCACTTCAACAGGTAGGACTGCTTCCATACCGTACACAAGGGAGAACGGGGTTGCCCCGGTCGATGTACGTACTGAGGTACGGTACCCATGCAAAGCGAAAGGCAGCATCTCCTGCCAATCCTTGTACGTCACGACCATCTTCTGCACAATCTTCTTGATATTCTTGTTTTCCGCCTCTACAGCACCATTCATCTTTGGTCTGTAAGGAGAAGAATTGTGATGTTCAATCTTGAAATATTTACAAAGCTCCTTCATCATCTTGTTATTGAGATTCGAACCATTGTCAGTGATGATTCTCTCAGGAACCCCATAACGACAGATGATTTCCTTCTTGATGAACCGGGCAACGACTTGCTTGGTAACATTGGCATAGGAAGCTGCTTCCACCCATTTGGTGAAGTAATCAATCGCAACCAGGATGAAGCGATGTCCATTAGAAGCAGTAGGCTCAATCTTCCCAATCATATCAATGCCCCACATGGCGAACGGCCAAGGCGAATTCATGACATTCAGAGGGCTTGGTGGTATATGCACCTTATCAGCGTAGATCTGGCATTTATGGCACTTCCGAGCGTACTTGAAACAATCGGATTCCATAGTCATCCAGTAATAACCGACTCTCAACAATTTCTTCGACATTGCATGACCACCAGCATGGGTACCAAAAGGTCCTTCATGCACTTCTTGCATCAACATGTCTGCATCGTGTCTATCCACGCATCTGAGCAGAACCATGTCAAAGTTCCTCTTGTACAACACATCATCCTGATTCAAATAAAAGCTTCCAGCTAGCCTTCTCAGGGTTTTCTTGTCATTCTTTGACGCACCTTCAGGATACTCCTGGCTCTTGAGGAAGTTCTTGATATCATAGTACCACGGTTTCTCATCCACAACAGACTCGGCTGCAAACACATACGCAGGCCTCTCGAGTCGATTCACCGCAACATGTGGCACATGATTCCACCAATGAACTTTGATCATAGAAGACAAAGTAGCCAAGGCGTCAGCCATCTGATTCTCATCCCGGGGAACATGATACAACTTCACCTTCTTGAAGAACGTTAGGATTCTTCTGGTGTAGTCTCGATAAGGAATCAGATGCGGCTGATTGGTATTCCAATCTCCATTGACATGGTTAATCACTAGAGCGGAATCTCCATAAATGTCCAGAGTTTTGATCCTTAGATCAATGGCTTCTTCAATACCCATGATACAAGCGTCACACTCAGCCTCGTTGTTGGTTACATCAAAAGTCAGGCTGGCAGAAAAAGGTATATGAGCACCTTTAGGATTAATAAGCACTGCCCCAACACCGTTGCCATTCACATTCACAGCCCCATCAAACATCAATGTCCACTTGTCATCAGGATCCGGTCCTTCCTCGACAAGAGGCTCTTCACAATCTTTCATCTTCAGATACATGATGTCTTCATCAGGGAATTCAAACATCATTGGCTGATAATCATCGATCGGTTGCTCGGCAAGATAGTCTGACAGAATACTACCTTTGATGGCCTTCTGCGACGTGTACTGGATATCATACTCAGTTAAGATCATCTGCCAACGAGCAACACGTCCGGTGAGAGCCGACTTCTCAAAGATGTACTTCACTGGATCCATCTTAGAAATCAATAAGGTAGTATGGTTCAACATATACTGCCTCAGTCGGCGAGCAGCTCAGGCCAAAGCACAACAAGTTTTCTCGAGCTGCGAATATTTGATTTCACAGTTGGTAAACTTTTTGCTTAGGTAGTATATGGCATGCTCTTTTCGACCAGACTCGTCATGTTGTCCCAGTACACACCCCATCGAATTCTCAGTCACTGACAGGTACATTATCAGAGGTCTCCCAGGAACTGGAGGTATAAGGATTGGAGGTTTCTGCAAATACTCTTTTATCTTGTCAAAAGCTTTCTGACAGTCATCATTCCACCCGATTGCTTGATTCTTCCTTAGCAATTTGAATATCGGTTCACACGTGGCAGTTAGGTGAGATACAAACCTTGCAATGTAGTTCAATCTCCCTAAAAACCCACGAACCTGCTTTTCTGTTTTTGGTTCAGGCATCTCTTGAATAGCTTTGACTTTTGCTGGATCAACCTCAATCCCTTTCTCACTGACAATGAAACCTAACAGCTTACCGAATCTCACCCCAAACGTACACTTGTTCGGATTCAGCCTCAGTTTGAATTTTCTCAGTCTGTCAAACAACTTCTTCAAGTTTACCAGGTGCTCCTCTTCTGTCTGCGACTTCGCAATCATATCATCCACGTACACTTCAATCTCTTTGTGCATCATGTCATGAAAGAGAGTCGTCATAGCCCTCTGATAAGTAGCACCGACATTCTTCAGCCCAAATGGCATCACCTTATAGCAGAACGTGCCCCAAGGTGTAATGAATATCGTCTTTTCCATGTCCTCTGGCACCATCTTGATCTGATTATAACGAGAGAAACCATCCATGAAAGGGAAAACCGAGGATTGAGCCGTATTATCAACCAATACATCAATGTGAGGTAATGGGAAGTCATCTTTCGGACTCGCTCTATTTAAATCCCGGTAATCGACACACATCCTGACTTTGCCATCCTACTTCGGCACGGGAACGATGTTGGCCACCCAAGGGTGATAAGTAGTAACTGACAGAAAACCCGCATCCAACTGCTTCTGAACCTCTTCCTTGATCTTGACAGCCATATCAGGACTGGTTCTGCGAAGATTCTGCTTGACTGAAGGACAATCTTCTCTGAGAGGTAGCCTATGCACCACAATATCTGTATCCAACCCAGGCATATCTTGATACGACCAGGCGAATATCTCCACATATTCTCTCAGCATCTCAATTAACCTTCTCTTAACATCTTCTTTCAACGCAACCCCGATCTTGATCTCTTTTCTGGCGTCCTCAGTACCAAGATTAATGATTTCCAACTCCTCCTGATGAGGTTGGATGACCCTTTCCTCCTGCTTCAATAATCTGACCAGTTCTTTAGGGAGTTCACAGTCTTCCTCACTCTCCTCTTCAGCTTGATAGATGGGATTATTGAAATCATACTGAGCCATAACAGAACTGTTCATAGTGGAATCCGTAAGATCAATTTTGCATGTTTAATGCTTTATTTTAGAAAAAAGAGTTCAAGAAAGTCACAAAAAACAAAAACATTTCCATTTTTATTGTTTTGAAAAATGAAAATAAAAACAGAAAGACAGGGATCACAAAATTGTTTGCAAAACGTCCTTTATTAATGATATCATTGAAAAACATGATGAGGCCCTACAATGAACCACTACGCCTTGGGCAGAACGTAGGGTTTTGTGCAAAATGAAAAACAAAAGAAAATTACTCTGTTTGAAGAGTAACTTGGACCACTTCTTCTACTGTCCAGTTGTTGATTGACTCCCCTGGTGCACACGGGCGAACCCATTCGTTCAAATCACAATCACTGTCACAGTCTTCACCACCAGCTGCAAAGACGTCACCATGATTCATCAGCCCAGCGCTGGTAAAGGTACTCGGCCCTTTCTGCTCAATCTGCTCTGATTGCAGAGGTTGATAACCAATACCGAACTTGTCTTCTTTGACGGGAAGGTCAACCATCTTGCCCCAGCCTTCTGCATTGCCCGAGTTGACAACCTCCATAGCCTGTTTGTAGGACGCAATTGAGGCACTTGGCTTCTTCTACTCAGCAAAAGCCACCCTCTCAAGAGCAATGGTCTCAAATGCCTGGCATAGAGTTTCATGGATCTCGCCATCCACCTCCACATACTTGAAAGAGGATAAATGACTCACCAGAATGTCCTCCTCACCGCACACAGTCACAATCTGACCGTTCCAGACATACTTCAGCTTCTGATGGAGAGTCGACGAAACTGCCCCAGCCCCATGTATCCAGGGACGCCCCAATAAGCAACTATATGCTGGCTGAATATCCATCACATAGAAGACAATACTGAACACCTCCGGGCCAATCTTCACAGGCAATGTGACTTCACCAAAAACAGACCGTTTGGATCCATCAAATGCACGAACAATGAGATCACTGGGAGTGAGGACAACCCCTTCAACATCAATCTTACTCAGAATCTTCTTGGGCAACACATTCAACGACGAGCCAGTATCTACCAACACGTGTGACAATACTGCGCCTTTGCACTCCATAGTGATATGCAGGGCCTTGTTATGGTTGCGACCTTCAGGTGTCAGATCCAAGTCTGTGAACCCCAAATCGTGCCTCGTACTGACATTGGCAATCACACCCTCCAATTGGTTGACAGAGATCTCCTGAGGCACGTAGCCAGATTCAACATCTTCAGCAAGGCATTACGGTGTGCCTCAGAGCACAATAGCAATGAGAGTATAGAAATCTTGGATGGAGTTTGATTCAGCTGATCTACAATCTTGTAGTCACTCTTCTTAATGATCTTCATAAACTCCTCCACGTCTTTCTCAAACGAGCCCTCAGGCGCCTCCTTCTGAATAGGTTCTTCCTCAACCACAGCCTGCTTACCTTTCGCTTTGGCAAGAGCCTCAGCATTGTTGTCTCTCAACGGCTGCGGTGCGAACAGACGACCACTCCTTGTGAAACCTCCTGGTCCCCCTACATTGTCCACAGCCAGACACACAGTCACAGGAGTTCTACTCGATACACCAATAGTCACGGGAGACTGATTAACTGGCCGGATTTGACTTTCTGATCTTCTGTTGTTGCGGTAGGTATTATCATATTTCCACGGCACAGCCCTACTGTTCTCAACAGCCCTTCTACCGGAAACAGCAATAGTAGTGGGAGCACTGGCAGTTACTGGAGCAGAAATGGTAACAGGAGTACCAACGGTTGTGGGTGCACTAACAATTCTCTGGCCACGTCCCTCAGACGGTTTGAAATAAATGGTGACAGTTGACACCATCCCACGATCTTTCACGGCCCGACTAAACTGCAGACAACCCTCGTCAATCAGACCCTAGATACCCGTCCTCAACTGCATACAACCATTCTCTGAATTAGTACAGTCTGAACAACCCTCATCACAGCCCGGGTACACTCCCCCATTCAGCAGACGCCCTTTTACAACCAACAGCGAGGTCTGAACATCATCAACATTGACTACCAAGTCTTCAGCTTCCCCATCTTCCACATTATTCACCCTGTGCGCACCATGTTGAGGCATAGGGTTGTTCACAACATTAGGCACAGGCGCAAAATTGATTGTTTTGGCGTCAATTAAGTCCTGGACCTTATGATGAAAAGCCCGACAGTTCTCAATATGGTGCCCCGGTGCACCGGAGTGGAAGTCACAACGAACATTGGCATCATACCCAGGTGGTATCTTTGTCAACGGAGCCATCGTACGCAATTCAACAAACCCCAATCTGAGCAATTCGGGCAGCAACTCAGTGTATGTCATAGGTAACGGGTCGAAGCGACGATCCGGCATTCTCTGTCTCGGCTGATACGGACGTTGTTGTTGTTGTTGTTGTTGTGGTTGTGGTTGTTGTACTCTCTGTTGTTGCTGTTGTCGTGGTTGAGGTGCTGGGATAGTTACAGCAGCAACCTGGCGGTATTGCCCTCTGTTCATATTTCTTCTATGTTGCACAGCATTAGTCTCACCCTCTCTCCTGCGAGGTGCCCCAGCAAATGGCTTCTTTGAAGATGAGGAACCAACATCCTGAATCTTCCCAACTTTGATAAGGCTCTCGGTCCTCTCCCCACAGATCATATATCAGAGAAACTACCGAATGGGCAACTCCCTATCCAGTCCATAAACACTCCTTGTAAGGTTCCGATAAACATATCGGTCAACTCCCTTTCCAGCATAGGAGGTTGCACCCTTGCAGCTAATTCCCGCCATCTCTGGGCGTACTCTTTGAAACTTTCTCCTGATTTCTGACACAAGCTCTGTAACTGAGTTCGGCTCGGCGCCATGTCCATATTATGCTTGTATTGCCTCAAAAAGGCTTCACCCAGATCTCTCCAACTTCGAATGGATTCTCTTTTCAGCTCCATGTACCAATCCAAGGAAGCTCCAGACAAGCTATCCTGGAAGAAATACATCCACATCTTTTCGTCATCTGTATAGGCAGAGATCTTCCTGTAATAAGCCTGCACATGGGTGCGAGGACAAGAAGTACCGTTGTATTTGTCAAAAGATGGCGCCTTGAACTTGTAGGGAATTCTCAACCCATCCACTAGGCCCATATTCGTAACATCAAACCCCAAAGAGTTCTAACACTCCATGGCTCTGATCTTTTCAGCTAGGGCATCCACCTTCTGATCCCTCTCTTCAACTCTTACAACCTCATCATCTTCACTGAGCAAGGTGAACATGTCTTCCTGCCTGTCAACCAGCGGAGCAGGATGTCGAACGGGAGCACGGGTGGCTCTGGCATTAACAGTCTCTGCAGCAAGAGGCTGTCCATTAATTCTGATTCCCCTCAAATCATCACCCACAGCGTAATCATTGACGGGAGCAGCAGCAGCAACAATATCATTCACAAGAACACCCACTGGCGAAGCACGACTAGGAGGTGGGAGCACAGCTTCCTGTCTCTGGGCTAAGGCGCGCAGCTCCTCTTGCCCTTGAACGACCCCCTGCATCATGGTCATGAATTGGGCCATGTTAGCCCTCATCTCAGCCAACTCAGCTTGCACTTGGTCCATGTTCCTCTGTTGATTCAACCGGGTTGCGTAGCGGTGCGGACGTTGATCAGCAATCCTGCCTAAAACAGGAACCAAAGTGAGAAGTCTCGATCAAGAACACCTGTAATGCAAAATGATATGTGTATGATGCTAATGATGCGTATGATGCACATGATATGTTCATTTCTCAGGCATTCGAGAGCCTAATTCATCTTTCAAGAAATGGCAACCTGCAACAATGAGCAACACAGAAGCAAACTACACAAGATAATGAGCACAAGGTGAAACACCCACAATCTCATCTATAGACATGAGCAAAAAGGGTCATACAACAATATTCAGACAAAGATCCACATGATCAGAGTACAACAATGAATCCCATCCAACAAGCCTGGAGGTGATTCTCAACATAAACAACAGATACAAGCTAGGAAAGATGTCTTCCCGGAATGAGCGTCTTCAGGTACTGGCACTGGTCTATCAACAGGTCACATTCTGAACACTCTGGCAGAGGAGTGAGCTTCTCCTTCAGTTGTCTTCTGAGCTCCACAACTTCTCCTCCAAGTTGGCTCTCTGATGCATGTCTCAAGTCCACCTCCTTCTTCAACTGGATGTCTTTGTCCTTAAGCTAATTTTCCAGGTCTCTTATCTTCTTCTGGTAATTGGCCTCAGCTCTCTGCAACCTCAAACTCTCTCGGTGTTCTTCATTCAGCAATGTCTCTAACTCCTCATAAGACCTCTTCTTGCCCTTCAATCTACTAGCATCCTCACCCTGCATGCCTTTGAGTTGATGACCCAAGTTCAACTTGTCAGCTTTGGCTTTGTAAAGCTCCATCTGGGTATCTTGTTCCTTTTCTTTCAACCGACGATTCTCCATCAAGGCTTGCTTGTACTGCTCAGCAGGCACATTCTCAGCAAGGATCAAAGGTGGTTGCTCTTGCAAAGACTCCATCCTATCATAGGGTAACAACAAAGTCTCAACTCTATTCTTGACCCAATCAATGTAGTCAGGCATAGCAATGGCAAACTTCTTCTCTAACACAACTCCATCCTTGACACCAATGGTCTTCCAAGCTCTTCCTACTTGCTCCAATCTAGCAGGGTCATTCCGCTTCTCAAAATACACACTTTCAGTTATCTCAGCATCTAGTGGTCTTCCATTCATCACAAACCCCAACTGGCGAAGAGAAAGTACCGGGTTGTAATTGATGCAACCCTTAGTCCCTATGAGTGGCACATTACGAAACTCTCCACAACTCATGATGACGTTACGCACATCCATCCGGTAAGATTGCCACCTGATATCATAAGATGTAAGAGACATAATCCTCTGAGTCCACTTATGAGTGCTCTGAGTATCCACAAAAGGTCCACTGGTTGGCAACAAGGACAAGAACCATTTGAGCAATAAAGGGAGACAGCATCTGATAGCTCCACCCTTACCATGCCTGCTGTGTATAGCATAGTAAGTGTCAGCTAACAAAGTAGGAACTTGGTTTCCTCCAAGGAAAATAGTGACAGCAGCAAGATCCACAAAATTAGGCATACTTGGAAACAGCACCACTCCATAGATCATAGTAGCCAACTGAGCATGAAAAGCTTCCCAATTTCCCTTCTTTGCTTCTTCTTTAGCCATCCTCACCAGATACTTCAAAGGCAAACCCACAACATCACCACTGGATGTCCAATTGTCACTCACTTCCTTGATACTCAAATAAAGAGCTCTGGCAACAACCCTGAAATCAACCTCCTTTGGCACATCCAAGAAAGGCACCTGAAATATGATCGGGACATTCATCAGGATGGAGTACTCTTCAAGAGTGGGCGCTAACTGATAATCCTGGAAAGTGAAACAACGGAGCTCTGGGTCATAGAACTGTAGAAGAGTCTGCAACGGTACTGGATCTACCACCATCCTCAACAGTGTCAACAAATCCCCATACTGATCAACAAACACCTTCTGATTACCGCCGGTCACAAGATTGCTCAACTCTAACAAAGATCTCAAGGGCTCACGGTGAAAACTGTAGGTGCACGTCTTCCTCTTCAATTCTGGAACGGCTGCCATCTCTCACAGTGAATAGACTCCTGAATGAACCTGAGAAATGATATGCATGAGGAGATCAGTTTTTTTCTTTTCTCTTTCATTTTTTTTTATTTCCTTTTTTTTTATTGCATTATTTTTTTTTAAAAATAAATATGCTATGATGCAAATGATGCAAACACGACTGGTTCGCTGTGTATCACGGAGCACAGGATCAAAGCTTCGGCCTTAATTCAGAACCACAAAGTCATCTGAGACCCAAAGTCATCTGGAACCCATATATCTCTGAACCAAGTCACCAACAGGAGCCAAGAGTCACCAACAAATCAAGAGTCACCAACTGTACCTGTAATGATTCATTCCCTCCCCACTCACGGGTGTCATCTAGGCTAGGGTAAGGTTAAGAGAAACGCAGGATAAACAACCCTTTCAAGAATATCATCATGTACACACCCGATGTATGCACCGATAATACCCCATCAGAGTCTGAACTGCTCGTGATATCATGTTCCGCTAAGTGGCGCAATACCACCCACTTCCCATGAATCACTCTATTCCTAGGTATCCTAGAGTTCACTCATAGTCTGGGTATTGGGCCTTTTACCTCTTGTAACTCCCACCCCACAGAGAGATAAACACACAGCCAGCACAGATGAAAGTATGATGAATGCAAACATAAATGCAAACATAAATGCAAACATAAATAAATGAATGCAATAAATGAAACAGCAAAAGCAACCAAACCCTATTCTAAAGAGCGCTAGGAGTGACTCGCTTAGGGAAGATGGACCAGCAAGAGGTCAACTTCTCTAGTGTCCCCAGCAGAGTCGCCAGCTATCGCATTACGTGAAAAAACCGGCGGGAAAATGAAACAACAGAGCCGCCACTGTGCGTTATTTATCCCAAAAGAGGGAAAGGAAACGCTCGAAGTAAACTTGGAAAAGACATGGTCTCGCGACCAGAGAAAGATGGGATCGGGAGTCGGTTATGCGAAGGGAAGGTATTAGCACCCCTACGCATCCGTCGTACTCGACGGGATCCACGCACAAAAGAATATAAGAAAGGTTGCTAGAAACTGCTCAAAACTACACAAGGCTGGAAGGAAACACAAAACGACAAAAGAAACGAGACTCGGCAGGATATCGCGTCCTGGGCCTACATAGTCTGTCAGGCACAGACATCAGAGTCGACGTAGTTCGGGACAGGCGAAACGTGCTCGCTAGGATGTCGCATCCTATGCATACGTATCTTCTCTAACCAGAGGAAGAATCGGAGCACTCGTAGCTCGGCTAACGCACGCCAAACAAAACACAAGAAATAACATATGATCCTTATCCAAGAAATAACATCATCTCTTTGAAAACCCAAGAAAACCCCAATTGAAGCACAAACCCTCAGATGGCTAGTGATCAATTCAATAAGACCCTCAGGCTTGAACCACACAACCTCTCCACCTTCTGAGAAAGACTTTTAGAGGATGACTTACTTGTTCTCACATGATATGCAATATGCAAATGCCTAATGTCCCAAAACATGAAATGTAATATGCTAAACTAGTCCCAAGAAGAGGAGGGCAAATTTTGAGGTGTTACAGGTTGCAATCCACTAGACAAGAATGTCACACAAATTTCAAAGTGGATGCATTGCTTTTAATCAAAAATTAAGTTTGAAAGGCACAAGGGCCTGGAAAATGGTTTGAATGAGTTAGTTCTTTTTGGTTTTTGAAAATTTTAAGTCAAGTATAGTTAAGTTTATTTACAAGTTTGATTTAAGAAAAGAAGTTTTAAAATGCAATGGTATAAGGCCAGAGTTTCTAGTTTGCAAAGTGGTCAAAGTTTAACAAAAAGCTAGTATAAGCAAAGAAGACTTTGTTTAAAATGGGGGAAAGATTTTGAAATTAAAGAGATGGGGAGGAGATGAATAGACTAATCGTAAGCATAAATTTAAAAGTTTAGAGTTGAAAAGATTTGACCAATGGGATGCAATCCAATAGACAAGAATGTCATATAGAAACCCCAAATTCCCTTGGATATTTGAATCAAGCAACAAACAATGCACAATATTAACTTGAAGAGCAAGGCATCAAATAAAGATAGACACATCCAAACTTTAACCACTCCATGATCTTCTTAAAATTTCCCCATGTAGCAGATGAATTCCACAAGTCACAGGTTCAAAATAACAGCTTCACAATGATCATGTTGCAGATGAACTCAGATGGATCTTCAATGATGTATTAGATGAAGTTTCAAATTGCAAGCACTTGATTACATGAAAGTTGGCCTTGGCCAAGTCCTTTTGCATATGTATGTGGGCTAGATTTTAAGTCCAATTGCCCAAGATCAAACCAACAGTCCACATAATAGTTTTTTAGGGTTTTTGTTTCTTATTATGTACATTAATGGTCAAAGACCACACAAACAAACAAAATATACACAAACAAGATATATCATACAATATGGTCCAAGTGGACAAAGTGAAAAGGCATTAATATAAACAATTAGAGTGGTATGAATAATGGTAAATGAATAGAGCTTTAAAATTAAAGTGCATTAAAAGTAAATGGCTTGAAATTAAATGTTAGTTGTTAATGAATTAGAAGGTATTATTGTTTTTGCTTTTGCTTTTCATTTGAAGTCATTCTTTGGAGAACACTCAACCCACTTATCACAAGCATGGATCCTTGAACCAAGACATCTTCCAAAGGAAGGAAAAAAGGCCAAGTTTCCACACAATACCATGAAAGAGGGGAGACTTACAATCTCACTAACTAGAATGCTATGCCTTTTTGTGTCAAAAATTTAGCGTTATGTTAAGCAATCGTAATTTGACTTATGTAGAAGTCACAACTATTTGAGGTCGGGCAATAGAATTTTGGTGTTAATGCATGTTAGATACATAGTATAATGGACTATGATCATGAAACATACCACACACAAAAAGAATATGCAAAAGAGGTGGCCTAATCTCATCCATACTTATCTTGATTTTTCAATCAACTAGCCTTAGGACCTTGAGATATCATAGGCCAAATGAAATAGATGCATAAAGAAGGGGAATTAGATGAAGAGGGAGGGGAATAAATCAAAACTCAAATTGGTCAAAGGAGGACTTTTACCAAATAAAGATCATTCATTCATTTTGGGAGATGGAAAGTAAATTCCATCAATCCCCTAAATACAATGATTTTAACCTAGCAAAGTCAAATCAACTTTGACCAAGGCCCAACAACACAAGTCAAACTTATACGAATCACCAATATAGCTCAACACAATTATTTGGCATTTATTCAATTTAAAAATACTAAAAATAATGCATTAAATTAAATATGGTTTGTGAAATTCCTAAAATCTCATCAAAACACCAAAGAAATGGCCATGAGATTTATCATAGGTCAAACAAGGTCAAAGGACCTTGGAGAAAAATTTTCAGAATTTTTGGAAACTTAAAAGTAGTTTTAAACAATTAAAAATATTCACAAAATCAGTTAAATCATGAAAAATATTAATAATGATCCAAAAAATAATTTTAACTCAAAATATGAAAGAAGAATTTATTTAATTTTTTTTGGTGAAACTCTCATATTTTTTGGATCAATATTAAAATTAATATGAATTAATGAAAATCAAATGAAATAAAATAAAAATCAAAAAATCAAAAAAACGTGGACCACTTGATCTCCCTCATTTATTGAGGTGGCAAATCAATTGGACATGAGTGAGCATTCCACCATACACCCGGACAACTGTTCTACACGCGTGATAGTTACTTTGGGCGCTCAAGATTAAAACATTTCAAATGAGATCAATGGCTCAGAACCTATCCAGCACACCACCGGCGTTGGACCTCCGGTCACCTTCTCAGGCGAGGTCCACCGGACTGGTTCACTCATCACCATCACCAAAATGAAAAAAGAGGACATGATCTGGAAAAAAAATTACGTAGAGCACGAATCTGACCTCAATTTCAACTAATTCCAAATATATAGAAAGATATGAGGAGTTGAATTTTGAGGTGTGTGATGAGTCGCCAATTCTCCTTGTTTTCTGACACTCATTTGACACCTTTGTAAGGAATCGGTAACACATTAGTCACTTATTTTATTGTTTTGTTGCGTTATCTATATGTTTGATATTGTTGTCTCTATTTATGGAGCACATATTATATGCATCATCATACTCCATTTTATGTCCTTTTGTGGTAGTTGTTTTGAATTCAGGTATAAGCAAGTGCACCGGAGGGATAGACAGGCAAAACAGGCATTCCAGACCCGACATAAGAAGAAAAATGGACCTACAGTAGCCCTGACACGGCCACCCATGTTGGCCAACACGGGCCGTGTCAGGAGAGAAGGTTGGGAAATGGAAAAACAAGGAGCTGACACGGCCGCCCGTGTCAGCCTCCCTGAAGGGCGTGTCACAACATAATTGTGCCTAGAGGCCAACACGGCCAGGCGTGTTGCCTGACACGGCCAGTGTTGGCTTGGGCACTTGAATTTCCATATTTTTGTTGTTTTTGGCATGACTTATCCCGGAGGGCATTTTGGACTTTTGCGCAAGGAAACTTGTCATCAGGAACTATTTATAGTGGATTTGAATTGGAGAAAAGGGACTTTTTTTTACACGATAGAGAATTGGAAACGATCAAGATTGAAGAAGTGACAAGAAGCGAAGAACGGGGATCCTTCAAGAGTGGACGCGATTGAAGATCAACGGAATTCCAACCTTTTTGTAATGTCTCAATTTTACTTTGTATCTGATTTGAATAATATGATAGGCTAAACCCCCCAATGCCAGGGGGTGTCTCTGAATTGATCATGTAATGACTCTGATGTTTGATTTCCCTTAATATATGTTATTTTATTTCAATTTTACTGTATGATTTGCGTAATGCTTTCTTTTTGGAAAAAATTAAGATTGATGCATGGTTAACGATTAGCAGGACTGCAATGGTTAAGGTTTTCATACAGTGAAACCATAGTAGATATCACCTAGGACTAGGGATACCCTATGGTCACCGGATTAATCTTGTTAATTTAAAATGCTTGGTTTCATCATAATCACCTAAGGACTTAGAGGTTAGATTGAATACCCCTCCGAGGACTTAGGGGGAAATAATCTTAAGATCCGGTAATTGAAATAAAATTCAGTATTAAGGAGATATACACTCAAAGGGTCATTACAAGAGATGTTTACACACCTTCCTTGGCATATCATATTAACTTGTGAAAATATTTATTTGTTATATTTTTCCTTACAGTGAATTCTTCAAAACCATAAATATAGCTTTTGTTCAATTGAGTGACTTTTTACGTTTATTTTGCTACGCAATCCTCGAGATCGATCTTTGGGAAACTTCCCTCTTATTACTACATCGGCGAAAATGGTACACTTGCTATTTTTCCAATCAAGTTTTTGACACTGTTGCCGGGGAATGCCAAATATAAATTTAAAAATTATCTCAATTGAAATTTTGTTGCTCTGCAACTAAAATTTATTTACCGTACTTTGAGTGTTTTAGTTCGATTATATCAACTAATCTGTGCCTGATATTTGTATGTGAGGTAAGGCCTCAGCTAATTTTCCTTTTGACGCAAAAATCGAGAGAACCTTGAGGGCAAGACTCCGACAAGCTCGATTAACCATATTGGAATCAGACGAAGAGCAACTTCCCATCCATTCAAGCACATATTCAGGTTCCGATAGAAAGATCGAAACTATGGATGATGTTCCACCGCCAGCCGGAAGACTGTTGGGAGACTACGGAGGGGCTAATGCTCAAACCGGCAGATTAACTATTGTCAACCAACCAGTGAATGTGGCTAATTTTCAGCTGCACCCGAGTACCATTAATCAGCTTGAAAGGAAGCATTTTTTTGGAAAAGTGAATGAAGATGCAAACAAGCATTTATAGAGGTTTCTGACCATGAGCAACACTCTAAAAATTGATGGTCACACTGAAGAAGCCAAGAAGTTAAGAATGTTCCCGTTTACCTTAGCGGAAGAAGCGGAAGAATGATTTTATTCTTTACCTTCTGGTAGCATCACAACTTGAGAAGAAAAGGAAAAGGCATTCCTGAATGAGTATTTTCCAGCGTCAGTATTTCTGCGGCAGAGGTATGAAATTCTGAATTTTAAGCAGAAGGATGAGGAAACTTTGGGAGATGCCTATAAGAGATTCAAGAGAGTCCTGGTAGCCTACCCAACTCATAATATGGATGCTACCAAACAGATGTAGATGTTTGTTAATGGTCTAAAAATAAAGACCAAACCGCTAATTGATACCGCAGCTGGTGGTTCCACAAATTTTTCAACAGCCACCGGTATCAAGAAGATCATTGAAGCTATTGCTGCTAATGAGCACATGGAGTTGTATGATAGGTGTCAAAGCAAACCAGAAGGGGTGATAGATTTAAAGCTGGAATCTAATAAAATCTGTATTAAAGACACTATAGCTGCTGAAGTTGATAAGAAACTGAAGGCAATGAATATAGGCACCCACCCGGTAGCACGGATCCAATCGGTCCCTACTGTATGCTGTGAGATTTGCAGTGGTCCTCACCAAACATGTTACTGTTTTGCAACTCCTCAACAGGTGGAAGAAATCAAATTCTTGAAGCAAAATAATCCTTACTCCAACACATACAACCCGGGATGGAAAAATCATCCCAATTTCTTATGGAAAGATAAAAAAGGAACCGCCCCTCAACATGGTCAATACCAAACTCAATATCAACAACAACAGGAACAACAAGCCCCTAAGAAAGCTAATTAGGAAATTGCTATTGAGAGAATGGTTGCCCACAATGTCCAATTTCAAGAAGAAACCTGGAACAATAAAAAAAATACCGCGACATCTATAAAGAATCTTGAAGTCCAAATGGGGAAAATCGCTAAGCAACTAGCTTCAAGTTCTCAGGCACAAGGTGCTCTACCTAGTGCAACCATGACAAATCCTAGAGAGCATAATAATGTGAGTGTTGTGACAACCCGAAGGGGTAAATCTGAGAAAGGTGTTGAGGAAGTTGATGAAGAGAGAGACCAATTGATCGAAGTGGACCTTGAGATCAAAGAAAATGAAGTGGTTAGAGAAGAAGTAGCAGCACTGAAACCAGTGGTGAAAGAAACAGGCATTGAGCCCAAACCGGTTGTTAAGCTCCCATTCCCCACTCGGAACAAGAAAAAAGGGCAACATGAGAATTTTTTTGAAAAGTTCTTAGAGTTGTTCAAGAAGCTTGAGATTAATATTCCGTTGCTGGAGATTAATATGCAAAGTTCATAAAGGATATCATTTCTAAGAAGCGTACCGTCGACACTAACCCAATTATCCTCACGGAAACTTGTAGTGCTATTTTGCAGGGTATGAAGATTCCAAAAAAGAAGGATCGCGGAGCTGTCACTATCCCATGCACTATTGGAGATAGGTCGTTCAACAAAGCTCTGATTGATCTGGGAGCTAGTGTGAGCCTCATGTCGTTATCTATCTATAAAAAGCTTGGTATAGGGGTTGTGCAAGATACCAGAATGACACTCCAATTTACCGATCATTCGGTCAAGAAATCGTATGGCATTGTTGAAGACGTTCTGGTAAAAATTGATAAGTTTGTTTTTTTGATGGATTTTGTAATTCTCGAAATGCCAGAAGATGAAGAGATCCCTCTCATTCTGGGGAGACCCTTTCTGGAGACGGGACGGTGCTTGATAAACATAGAATAAGGAACAATGACATTGAAAGTTTATGATGAAGAATTAAAAATCGATGTTCGAAACACCATGAGGTACAAGGATGATATTTGTACAAGTCACACTATAGAGGTTTTGGATCAAGTGACGACATTTGATAACCTTCTGCCTACACCCCAGTCACCTTTGGAGAGAGTGTTGAGTTTGTCCATTTTCGAGTCGGATAAAAAGGTATATAACGGGGACTCTGAAGTGCTTGCCTTGTTGGACGCGCAAACCCCGTGGAAAGGATCTAGACCACGCCGGTGGGAGATTTACACATACCTCCCGCTAGTGAGAAGAATGAAGAACTTAAGAAGGAAACAGAGTTGAAACAACTTCCTGACAACCTCAAATATGTCTTTCTCGAACCTGAAGGGAAATGTCCTGCTATCATAAACTCGAGCCTTCAGGACATCCAAGAAGAAAAACTTATCCAAGTCTTGAAAAAGTACAAAAATGCTATTGGATGGAAAATCGAAGATTTGAAGGGTATTAGCCCTACTGTTTGCATGCATAAAATATTAATGGAAGACGACCACAAGCCAGTAGTCCAACCGCAGAGGAGACTCAACCCAGAAATGAAGGAAGTGGTTCGGAAAGAGGTAGTTAAGTTGTTGGATGCAGGTCTTATATATCCCATTTCGGATAGTCCGTGGGTGAGTCCAGTGCACGTTTTCCCAAAAAAAGGGGGCACAACCGTGATAAAGAATGAAAAAAATGGATTTCCTTCCTGGCTTGGTAGCCCCCAGACGTAGGTGTATTTGCACCAAACTGGGTTAACAATTACTTGTGTCACTTGTTCAATTGTTTTTCTATTTTTATCCTGTTTATATTTCACTTGTTGTTCAGATATTAGTGTCGTGACATTACCTTCGACATCTCATATCTGATACCAGAATTTCAATTGTCATTGCCCCAGATTGGTCTCTACCATTCGAGATCATGTGTGATGCTAGCGATATTACTGTAGGGGCGGTTTTAGGACAACAAAGAGAGAAGTTGTTACATGTCATCTACTATGCGAGCCATGTGTTGAACCCAGCACAGATGAACTACGCATCCACAGAAAAAGAGTTGTTAGTCGTGGTTTACGCGTTTGATAAGTTCAGGCAGTATCTGTTGGGATCAAAGGTTATAGTGTATACGGATCATGCCACTTTGAAATATTTGTTTGCCAAGCAAGACTCTAAGCCGAGACTCCTCAAGTGGATCTTACTGCTACAAGAATTTGATATTGAGATCCGAGACAAAAGAGGGTGTGAAAACACAGTGGCAGATCATTTATCCCGCATGTCACCTATTGAAGAAACAGAAGAAAAAAGACCGATAAAGGATGAGTTCGCTGATGAACACATACTTGTTGTTATCGGTATCCCGTGGTTCACGGACTACGCGAATTATTTTGTGGGGGGTGTAATCCCCTACGATTTTGATTCTAACAAGAAGAAAAAGTTTGTTCATGAATGCAGGTTTTACTTATGGGATGACCCATTCCTTTACAAAAGAGAAGTGGATGGGCTGATCAGAATATCTGTCCCGGAGGAGGAGCAAAGGGATGTTCTTAGAGCTTATCATGATTCGGAATACGGAGGATATTTCAGTGGAGACCGAACAACAGCCAAAGTTCTTCAATCAGGTCTATATTGGCCTACTCTATTCAAAGATGCCCAGGATATTGTCAAAGGATGCGATAGATGTCAAAGAACAGGGAATATCTCAAAGAGAAATCAAATGCCACAAAATGCTATGCTGGAGGTTGAATTGTTTGATGTCTGGGGAATAGACTTTATGGGGCCATTCCCGCCATCCTGTGGAAAAAATTATATCTTGGTAGCAGTTGACTATGTATCCAAGTGGGTAGAAGCTGTAGCATTACCTTCCAATGATGCTAAAGTGGTGGTGACATTTTTGAAAAACAATATCTTTTCGAGATTTGGAGTGCCAAGAGCACTTATCAGTGATGAAGGTACCCATTTTTTGAATAAATTGATGGAAAACCTGCTGAAGAAGTATAATATTAAACACAAGATCACCACTCCGTATCACCCTCAAACGAGTGGCCACGTCGAAGTATCCAACAGGAAAATTAAGCAAATATTGGAAAAGACTTTGTGCGCATCTAGGAAGGATTGGGCAATAAAGTTAGAAGATGCACTATGGGCATACATAACAACCTTCAAAACACCCATAGGGATGTCCCCGTATCAGTTGGTTTATGGTAAAGCTTGTCACTTGCCATTAGAGTTGGAACACAAAGCATTTTGGGCATCCAAATTCTTGAACTATGACCTGGCCAAAGCAGGCGAGTCCCGTATCCTTCAGCTCCATTAGTTAGAGGAATTTCGTAATGAAGCGTATGAAAATGCTAAGATGTACAAAGAACGGACAAAGAAATGGCACGATTAGAAGCTGTAGAGAAAAGAGTTTGTCGAGGGAAAGTTAGTGCTCTTGTTCAACTCCAGATTAAAGCTTTTTCCAGGAAAATTGAAATCTAGGTGGTCTGGCCCGTTTTTGGTGCATAAAGTGTTTCCCCATGGAGAAATCGAACTGAAAAATCCAAATAATGGGGACACTTTCAAAGTAAATGGACAACGATTGAAGCACTACTATCAGAGCCATGCGATGTTAAACGCAGCGCTTCGTGGGAGGCAACCCATGCGGTTTATCTAACTATTTTCTTGTTTGGTTTGTCTACAAGTTCACTCACAGGTTCGCGGTTGCATCGCACATTCAGAAGAGAAAGGTTAATTTAGATGGTCGAACACCGGAAGAACAGGGAAAAAAGCTGAAAACGAAAAAAAGTCGGAAAATTTTAAAAAAACAGGGCCCTGACACGGGCGCCCGTGTCAGCTGACACGGACCGCGTCAGGTGTAATACCCCAAAATTTACCCTTCATTTTCCCTGGAAGCATGGGATTATGTTTTACACTTCATTAGCATCATATTAGGTCATACTCATTGCATACTGCATTAGTGACATGGAGATCAGGTTTTGATCGATCACTCCTTAACAGAAGGAGCCCACACAAAGCAAGATTGAGAATAGGACTTCATTTTCTAAGTATACAAGTCTCAAGGGTCTCAGGGGGGTCCAAGTATCTTATTATGGTCCTCAGTTCATCAGTGAAGGATTCAAAGCTATCAGAGTGTTCATCTGGATTTAATCAGAAATTAGGGTTTCATGGCTACCTACAACAGGCAATGTTTGGTTGGAAGTAGAGGATCTCATCCATGTCATGATTAGAGAGGCATCTTGGCCTAGGAAGATTCACAATTATCTCAAAAAGATCCATTGGCAATCAGTGCAATCAGATCCTGATCATTTTGCCCTAAAACTAGGGTTTGGTATAAAATCAGTTTATTTCTGATTCTTTGGGTGAAACTCTTTTCCATGGCCCTCCATATGTCCACAAGGGCCTACATACAAAAAATCAGCTCTTTATTTGAGCTAGAAGTGCTTCAATTGATCAATGGAATCGGGAATCACACAGTTTGGGAAAAGTCAACTGTGGGGCCAGAAAAGTCAACTCCTGACATTTTGAGAGTGGAATCTCAAAATCCATGCCTAGGGGATCCTACATGTGAAATCTGATCAAGGTTGGATCATGTATTCATCATTTAACCAGGAATTGGAAAAGTTACTTAATTTGGAAATGGTTGACTTTCCATTTAGGGCAAGTTTTCATGATCGTTGCACTCACTTTAAGCCCATTTTGAATCAAGATAAAAGCTCCATTTAAACATTTCTCCAACATGAAAGTTATTCCTCTTGTTCCAAGATTTCTAGAGATATAAAGTTTGCTCCATTTGGATTAGAATTGAGAAAGTTATGCTTAGTCAAAGTGAGACATTTTTTTAGGACACTTAGAAAATTTTCTAAGTCCAAAATCTTCAAAATTTGTCAAGACTTCTTGGCCAGTTTTCTTGCACTTCAAGGCATTATTTGAAAATAATTTCTGCACAACAATTGTACCTTACCATGTCCTCTTTCACATCCTTTTAGAATCATCTCATTTGGATCCATGGTTTGAGAGATACATTCATTTAAAGTGGGCACCATGACTTGATTTTCTAGGCAGATTTTGGGCCTGGCTGGCCCAATCAGATTTTCTAAGCATGCTGCACAAACCAGTCATGTTTTTTAACTCTTTTGGCCATGCATTGGACATCCATTCACTTATGTTTGGTCCAAAATAATAACATTTTACACCTCACTTCACACTTTTATTCTTATGGATAAATCACTTACTAAAAAGCCCATGAGAACACCTAATCCACCCTATTTAAGAAGCTGAAACCCTAACCCTAAAGGGGCATTGGAATTTCGTGGCAAGGAGGCAAAGCTTCATCACATATCAGATTCCATTCCACTTCTATTTTCCATTAGGTAATCATCTCTTCCATGGCCATGTTTTGATATATCTACGCTTGCTTACCATGTTCATCACCATTAATCCTTCCATTTTCATATTTCTTCTTCTTATTTAAAATATTTTCTTCGTCCATAAAATTACCCAAAAATATTTTTCACTTTTCTTAACGTTTTATTTAATTTTATATAATTTTTATTTTTGTATTTTTTTAATATTAATATTTTATTTTAATTATTTATTCTAAATGGTCCATTTTAACACACTTTTTTTATTGATTTTATTTTTATGATTTAAAATTATTGTTAGCATTTGATTTTTGGGATGAAGGTTAACCATTGTCTTATGGTCAACCTGACCTTTTCTTGGAATTTTATTTCACATTTTCAATTTATTTTGGATTTATTTTTGACCTAGTTTGGTTGGTGGACTTTTAATTTGACTTCTGTTTTATTTTAATTAATTCATGTACCAATTTTCTTATTTTTAAAATATTTTTGGGAGATGATGATATCCTGAATCCATCTTATTTAGTTTAATTTTTTATAATTTTCTTGATTAATTTACTATTTATTCTTGATTTATTTCTAACCTAGTCTCATTAATTGACTTTTGGTTTGACCTCTGTTTTATTTTAATTAATTTATGTACCAATTTTCGTTATTTTTAAAATATTTTTGGGGGATGATGATGTCCTGACCCCACCTTATTTAGTTTAATTTTTCATAATTTTCTTGATTAATTTACTATTTATTCCTGATTTATTTCTAACCTAGTCTTATTAATTGACTTTTGGTTTGACCTATGTTTTGTTTTAATTATTTCACGTGCCAATTTTCATTATTTTTAAAATCTTTTTGGAGGATGATGATGTCCTGACCCCACCTTATTTATTTTAATTTTTCATAATTTTCTTTATTAATTTGCTATTTATTTGTTATTTTTTAAGTTGACTTGAATTTTCAGTTGACTTCTTTATGATCGATGTTTGACTTAGGGATTGCTTATGGCAATTGAAGAGATCTTTTGATCCTCCCTCATTCATCTTATATGCCATGTATTAGAGGCCTTTTACCTTGATTTTATTTGGTCCTTACCTCATGCCCTGATTAAATTATTCAGTGGACCCTTCGTGTGCATATTTTCATCTGTTCGATTCATCTGTTATCTTTTATACTTGTTTCTCTCATTCATGCTTTCTATTGCTTGATTATTTAACATGTTCATACTCCCATGAATTGTTTAAATTCTCCATTATTTGATTCTTTGGTTTGATTATATATTGTTTATTTATCTGATCTGATTGATAACTGTTGCCTACTTGTATGATGTATGAGGCATATATTCTTATTGTTTGTTTGCCATGAACAATCCCCATTCATAACAAATGTACCCCTCTCCCATAAAGTGTATAATATTTATTTCTTTAGTCACCTGTTAATACAAGAATTAAAACGAAGATCCGATAACCATTTCAAAATAAGATCAAAAGCTCGATCCAACGTCGAGTAATCATTTTCAAAACTTAACAGAACTAGCACACATTCATCCATCCTCTTGTAAGCCGATTGCCTCAGGCGTCTCCATCTACCTGTAAGTCGATTGCCTCCGGCATCGCCATCTACCCTTATCCGTAACTCCTCTCCGCGCTCCATCCGTCGACTCTTGTTCCGTTTAGGTAGCACCCATTAGGTAGAACCCTTTGTATGATAACATAGGTAGAATTCCCTTATTCTTTGCATGCTAACCTTAGGTAAATGTTTCCCTTTGTAAATCCTAACACATAGGTCCATATTGCATGACAACTCTAGAGCAGAGCTTCCCCACTTTTAGACCTTCCGTGCGTCTCCGATCTTGTGGCATGTTAGTCCGTTCTATTGCAAAGAGGTAACTGCCTAAGACTCGATTCAACGAGCTGCGACACCTACTGCTAGGACGTTGAACACACTGCCCACCCTCCTTTGACACAGCTGGTGTCCTCTTTTGTAAGTCCATGTTCAGATGGCAATCCTTAACCCCTAGTTAGCCGAACTATGTTTTGCTCTGATTCTTATTCAAAATGAGATACGTAGGCATAAGACGCGACGTCTTACCGAGCACACTTCTCTTTAACCCATAGGTAGCCGAGCTACGAAGACTCTGATTCTCATACTCAGATGAGATACGTAGGCAGTGGATGCGACATCCTTGCGAGTCATTTTCTTTTAACCTTCCTTTTAGTAAATAGTACTTTAGATATACCTACACCCTTTAGACTAGAACAACACTTATGAAAAGGGCTCCCTAGGAGTACCTAGGATGTTTTGGGTGCTTAAAACCTTCCCATTGCATAACCAACCCCCTTACCCAGATCTCTGAAATTTTTACTAGTTTTTTATTCGATAAAACTTTTAGGTTTTTGTTTGCTTTCTAACCATTCCTTTGGATAAATAGAAGTGCGGTGGCGACTCGACTTGTATGGTTTACCTTGGATTTAGTCAATATCTCTAATGGTAACGAATACCCCGCTACAGAAGGCCATTGCAAAAACTATGAACTATAAACCATTTTTCCACCCCCATGGTGTGGAAAAAGTATCATCATTTCCTTGAATTGCTGCTAAGCTTTGACAAACAATTCCTCATCAGTTTGCTTAAAGTAGGTTATTTAGTTCCTTAATTGTTTTTGTTTTACTTAGAGAAATGGAATTTAATGGTGGGAACTGCAACCTTTCTCTAGCTCTTTCCTATAACAAAAATGGAAAAATTATTTGCCGAGTTGTGATTGGGTCTACCCCATTCATTTTGAGAGTATCATAAAATAAAATAAAAATAAACATATGTGAATTCGGTTATACAAGGCACAACAAATAGGGTTTTAACTCTAAGTTGTTAGCCACTATAACATGACAAACTATGCTCAAATGAGATTCATCATTCATGTGAATACCATAATCCTTCAGGGGGTAATTCGGCACAAGTGCAACCATTGCTTTAGGTATTTGTTGTAATCAATGTCTTTTGTAGAAATAACATTCAATTTCGTTAATCAGTTTAGTGATATTCGCTAAACCTTGGGTTCTTCGCATACAAACTGTCACACCCCAAAGTTTACCCCTAGATTTCATAATCATTTTCATCCTAGACATCATTCATGCATAGCTAACCTCAAGATCAAGATATGCCTGGTTTGTTTCATATGTGAATTAGGGTTTCCCTTAAAGAGCCCATAAGATTGATCAGTCAAAGTTTTGGATTGATCATCAATAAATCAAGTTCTCATACACTCAATAGATCTCTCTCCATCAACAAATAAGGGTATTGTGTCTTAATCACAAGTGCATCAAGCTTCACTTTCATCTGGTTCACTAATTAGGGTTTCTCAGCAACATTCAATTTCATCTGATAATTTTGATCAATACATGATCTCAAGCCTTGAGACATGACTCAACACACTAAAGAACATCTTAGGGCCCATTCATGATGTTCAATTGGCTCAAGATTTTGAATTCATTAAAGATCAAGAAATTCAAATTCATCTGATACACAACCAATGCACTACAAAGTCAAACCTTTGACTTTTGAGATTTATGATCAAATATGAACTTCTCAAGTTAAATTTCATGAGTATATGTTTAATTGATGAATTTGATCAAGAAAAATCAAGAAAAATGAGGTTACTTGCAAAAAGGGCAATCTTGAAAACATTGAAAATTTCACTAAGTATCCAAATTTCATGTTCAAGTGCACTACTTTCTCATGCCATAACTTCCAATCTGAGCATCCATTTTCTTTGATCCAAAGCATAAATCAAATCTCTTGTTCCATACTTCAACTTTGTCATAGAGGATTGATTCCCTAAAAATGCAAAGATTTTGAGTTCTGAGGACATAAAGTTGGTGTCTCAAGTTGAAACACTTAGAAAATTTTCAAGTCAGCTTTGATCCCTAAAAAGTGATAAATTTTACAGCCAGTTTTCATCATGATCCACTTTGATTCAGAAAAACCTCAAAACATGAAAGTTGTAAAGCATGTCTGGGAAGTTGGAGTTCCAAACTTGAATTTTAAGTCATGTTCATGATGAATTTTTGGAGAAAAACCATTTCAAATGTGAAAATCTCTTGATTACAGGTCCTCTTATGTATAAATCTATCCATAATCATATGTTTATATGAATCCTAAGTGCATTACACAAGGAGTTGAGGTTTTGTCCATTGCATTATACCATTTATGGGTGAATTTGCAAAAGGTCACATTACTACTTTGATAAAGCAAGCTTTATGTCAACAACTCACTCTTTCACCCTTGAAACTTGTCCCTAAAGATCACAAACAATCTTAAGAGATCAGAAGCAACCTTGTAAAGGCTAGGGAAATATGAAAAACTCCTTGAAACTCAACAATTCATGCAAACTTCTCATTCATTCTCAACCAAAATTATAACTTCAAAACTTTTGTTTCTAACCAGTTCCAATCCTCACTCTTTTCATATAAATAGAGGGATCTCTTAAGCCTCAAAACACACAATAATAACCCCTTAACACTTCATCAAACTCCCATTCCATTAGAATTTGCAAAAACACACTATTTTTGCAAGTTCTCTAACCAAACTTATTCCCCACGTGTATCTTCCCAAACAAACACCATAAATCATCTCTAAACACCATTTAGAGCTTGTTTAATCAATTGAACAAGTTCTGTATCCTCTATTTTATCATTCACTATTTCACTTATTCACTTTGCAAGAACATTTGTGTGAGATAATACAAGTTATTTCTGGCCATTCTCATTGTTCAAACACTATCCTCAAGGATCAAAACGGCTGGTAGAATCTCTCTCTTATCTCTGTAGTAGCTAAGAAGAAGCATTGGACTTTCTCCAATAGGTAAGTGAACTTACACTTGAAAATTCTTGTACATGCATCATTATTGAATATTTATTGAAGTAAAAATATAGTACATAGTGTGTTTGTTGTGTGTTTGCTACTGTATGCATTATACCATGTTCGTGCATTGAGATTTTATTGTTTGGAAATTAAAAGTGCAGTTCTGGTTTTTGCCTTGGCACGCTTTGTACATTGAGTTTTAGGATTAGATAATGATACCATTATATTCCTTGTGAAAAATATAGCAATTTAGGTTCTTACGGTTTTTAATTTCATGGAAAATTGAGAGAGTTATGGTTGTCGAAAGTTTGAAGAAAAAAAATAGAAATAAACACGCAAGAACACGAGGAAGAAGATGATGAGTTGGTGCCATTTTTCAATTTCTCGAACCTTTTTATTATGTATATTAGTGTTTGCATTTTATTTTTTGGATGTATCACCTCCCTAACAGTTAGAGTGTATGTATTAAGGCTTTGTGTGTGCAAGAGGTCTGGTTTTCGAATCCTGCTTGTTCCATACCCATTTTTATTCATTGTTTTTTTTGCCTATTTATTTTTGTTATTTTTCATAACTTCAAAGGCTCATAACTTGATGATCCCTAAGCCTTTTTTATCCATTATTTTTGCTATGTGTTAATAGTTTTGTATATTTTATGATGGTAAAAATAAATTCCATAATTGATTTATTTTTCAAATACTTATACTTATCTAAAGTTAGTACCTTTTTAGGATTGTTTTAGGGTTTCAAATGACCTTCTTTGGTTGATACTTTAATTTTTCTTGATCCCCATGACTTGTATGAATGTTGTGCATCATATATGAACTTTTTTTGATGTTTTTAATATGTTCCTCTTGGTTTTAACCTAATTTTGATTTACTTTAATGTATGTTTACATGCTTATGTGTTTTGAACTTTTGTTATTATGCCATGAACTTTTGTGTGCTTATTTTGCCATTGATCCATGATTCACATGTCATTATCTCATGTCTTGTTGAACCTTTGTATGCATGTGTTCCCTTGTGTTTGTATTTGTATATATGTTTACGAATGCTTTAAACTTGTAATAACATGTCTTTGTATGACTTGTATGTTTACATGTTCAAACTTTTTGTGTGATGTTGAACCTTTGATTGTGATCATGTTGAACCTTAACATGCATGTCTTGAATACCTTAACTTGTTTTCATGATTAAGTTGATGTTATGTCTTACTTCATGCATATACATGTTCATTCATACTTATTATGACATCCTTATACATGTTCATGAATTGTTATGTCATTCATCTTTATTTCTTCATGATGATATATCCATGTCATTCATATTCATGTTAACTTTATACATCTTTGATTGATGCTGTTGTACCTTTGTTCATGTTCACATGTTGTACATATGTGTATACATACCATGCTTGATATTATTAGGGTCATACTTCCATATCTTTGTTTATGTCATGTATGAACATCTTCTTTACCATTTGTTTATCTTTGTTGATGTCATGCTTGAACATCTTCTTTATCATGTGCTTATATTTGTTGATGTCATGTATGAACATATTCTTAATTTGATTATCTTTGTGGATGTCATGTTTGAACATCTTCTTCATCCTTGTTTTTCCTTATTGATGTCATGCTTGAACATCTTCTTTACCATTTGTTTATATTTGTTGATGTCATGCTTGAACATCTTTATCATGTGCTTATGTTTGTTGGTGTCATGCTTGAACATCTTCTTCATTTTGATTATCTTTTGTTTATCTTTTTTCTCAAATCCAAGGGAAAGACCTCTTTATTGACTTAATGTCATAGGTAGTTTAGCAATCCCTAGTTCCCTTTGACCTTGTTAGAGTCATTCTCACTTTCAACTTAGATTTAAGTAAGAGTTTGTAACTCTTGTAAGTATGTTTGTTATGAACACTTACTTCCCCCTTTGTAACCTTGATCACTACCGAGTGTTCTTTCACCATAAGTTAGGTGAACTACGGTTGCTCTGATTCCATCCTTATAAGGATACGTAGGCACATGACCACGAAGTTTTGGAGAGAAAACTTAATAAAACCTTTAGGTCCTTCCCGATAAAACATTTCCAAATAATAGAAAACAAATAATAACATAACACAAATACTTTCAAAAGGTTCTTGTAGGATACTATAGATACTGAGGATGCTAATACCTTCCCTTAGTATAACCAACCCCCGAACTTTAGATCTCTTTGCATTGTTTTTACATTGCACAATTAGGGTTTTATTCGATCTTTTCCCCTTCCTTTAAATAAATTAAAGTTCGGTGGTGAACATTTAATGTTTTGTGATTCAAGTTAATACAATAGCTTGATATCCGATTCTCACCGCGACACAAACGAAAACGAACAATTTTTTTAGAAAAATGTAAAATCAGAAAAACAAATGTCTTAGTCTAGACGACAAAATAATAGAACAACACTGAAATTGGTCCCCAAAAAAGGCGCAAAAAACTTGACACTCCTTAAGTGTACAACAATATAAAAGTAATAAAAGAGTTATTATTTCTCAGAGACCAATTTGAGTATATATTTCTACTTTTCTATGTTTATCTAAGACGGTCGATTTTGATGGTTGTTTTTGCGAAAAATAAAAGCTTGGTTTTAGTAATAAATATAAAGAAGGATCTAAGATAATGATATTTGTATGATACATACTCATACAAGTTCAACAAATTTAATAACGATAAGCTTATTTTTAGAAAATAATAGAAATTAGTAATAATACCAACTTTTGTCAGCACATTAATGTGTTCTAAACTAACAAGTTACCTACTCCCGCAATGTATCTCGTTCATTTAGAAACCTTTGGAAGTAAAGCTATTAAAATAATATATTACTTCTTAGTTGACTCTAAAACACTTTCGTCGCCACAGATTCAACTATTCAAATTTCTAAGTCAGGTATCAATTATACTCTTTCAGTGTATAATTGATGCATAAATGTTCCTACATTTGTAGCAAAAATATTCTTTAAAAGTAGAAAGACTGAAACAAATAAAAACATTTCTCGTTATTAATCATTTCTCAAATAACTTGCACGAGGTCTGTCAATTAGACAATCCTAATGTCCCAAATCCTAAAAAGGTTTATTCAGACATGCTTACGATTAACTTAAATAAAACAGCAGACAATACAAGTATATTCATATTAGTGAAACTGAAGTTAAAACCTGAAATGCAGTGTAATTTGATACAAGAGTTTTCTCAAAGGAGACTTTAACAAAATTACAACAGGAACACTTGCAGAATGTAAAAAAGCAAAAAAAAATTACAAGGTTGGAAAATATGCTAATATGTAGAAAAATGACTTGTGTTTTTCTCATTGTTACACATGTGCTTATATATGCCTAAAATCCATTAAGAATGTCCTAAATTCGTGTAATAAGCCTTTGATGCATAAATGAAACAACTTAAACAATCAGAAATTGAAAAGCTATCAAAAACCTTTGCTGACAAATAGAACTTGAGACAACCTCTGGTGTGCTATAGGCAGACTGTGACTCCCTCGATTCTCTTGTACTGAGGCTAAAAATAGGAAGGAAGGGGGGGGGGGGCTCCACCATGACCAATAATGTCTGCTACAGCCAGACGGTATTGGGCTCTAATTGTTGTACCAGAGATCCATTTCTCGTGTAGTCTTCTTCTAATCTTCCCCGGTTCAACTACTTAAATTTTGAAAATAAAACTCACTAAAAACATATTCAAGAATGCTATTGATCAATAACTTCTTAAGGGAGGTCGTGGTGAAGCAAAAAAATTCATTCAAGTATAACAAGGGACATTTAACATACTAGAAAGAAGTTAGGAGATTAGAAAACACAACCCAACTAATTTTTAATATCATCCAAATCTGCAGCCAAAACCAAGGACCGCATGTCCATATATCCCTCCCTCATCATATATGTCTTAGATTTACGATCATGGAAATAGGCTTGATTAAATGAACTAACATAATGTTGCATAATAGCTAAGCTTTCTCTTTCCACTTGAGAAATATATGTCAGCTTAAAGAAATGTTTTGCCTTTCCTCGTCCATAAATTTCCCGACTCTAATATCGAACAAATTATATACTAATTAGTGTCGGCCTAGACGACTATGATTGAAATCAAGGGACAAGGACCCTCAGAAACCTTAATAAGACCCTTAAATAAAAGACTACAAATATTAAATCAAAGTACACACTATCGAAAAACTAAAAACAACTTGGACGTCTGAGTGTTTTGCATGTATCACCTCCACCATTCCTTCAAACCAAAAAGAAACTCTCAAGGACGAAGCATCATCAAACATTATCATCTTATTAATTTTCAACTGAATTGTTTCAGTTTTATAATAATTATTTTTTTAAATGAAAAAATTAATATTTTATATATGAAAAATAATTCAATAATAGTCATACACAAATTATACCTATTAAATCTACTATCAATATTTTTGAATATTTCTTAACATGAATAGAAAGTGGTTTTTTTTAAAATAACCATTTTTTTAAAAAAAAATCGAAAATAATAAATAATTCAAAAAAAGTACCAAAATACTTTTAGAAGAGGAAGAGCCAGATGAATTGGCGCATCCCCTAAGCAACCAAAGGAGGCGCCAATAGCACTGACACGTGCATTGGGCTCCTCATGAGGAGGCGCCAATGTTATTGGCGCATGCATTGGCCCTCATGAGGAGGCACCAATGCCCCTGGCGCCTTAGTGTTAGCTTAAGTGCAGGCGCCAATGCCTCTGACACCTGCATGTGATGTCATGTTGGGCGTCAGCCCTCTTGGCGCATGCATTTTATGTCCACTCTGTATAAATTCCACGCTTTGGATGCACTATTTTTCACACAAAATCATCTCCTACTACCATATTTTCTCTAATTCAACCCCACTCACCTTCAAGATTTTGTGTTTTAATAATGTCTGCATACATTCAGAAACGAAATGTTGATTTAATATTTTCCGCCGTTGCGGCTTTGGTACAGATTCGACTTTGGAACACAGATACGTTTGAACGTCTTAATCGGACGTTGTACAGTTGGTTAGAGGGAGAAATTGGAGAGGGTGAAAAGATTAGAAGAATACAATGGCTTGTGTCCATGTTCAACCAAAACAGAGAAGTGCGCGAATGGATGGATATTAAGACCGACCAAGACGCTCGTAGGATGATGCATTACATGTTCAAAATTGTTTTGATGGTTGTAATTGCATAGTTCTTGTATTCTAGTTGTTTTAATTTTTTGTGTTACTGTTTATGTAATGGTACTTTCATCACAAATGTCTAATATGAAATAGAATTAGTTTTTCATATATTGCAATAGAGGTACATGTGAATTTATCTGGCTGTGCTCGTTCCAACACTATGACAGTTATTACGATTGTGACTTGGCTGACGGCATAAACTACATAGTCTAACCATTTTGTTCATCGTATCCATTTCGGTTCGAATCCGGGTGCTGTTTAGACGACCCTTTTTTCTTCCTTCGCATAACTTCCTTGTGCCAAAAGATGTCCCCTTGATATTCTGGCCAATAATCCTCTTTTGCCACTACGAAAAAAATAATTTTATAAACATTTAAAAGGCTGGCGACTTTGTAAACTTCAGATAGCAAGTAGGATGGATCCCTTCGAACCTTTGAGCATGCCGCAATGACATGGGAGCAGGGCGTATGAAAGGCTTGAAACTTTCCACAGTCGCACCAACCTCTATCTAGTTCGACTATGTACTGTCCCATCGGTATGTCTTCACTGTGATCCATGGACTCGACAACACTATACCAACCTTTAGTGCGGTCAAAGACCGTAACCACGTGTGTGTTTGCTTTGGCAGCTTCATATCTAATGAATTTCATTGAAGCATCACTGAACAACTGTCCATATTGAAACACTGAACTCCATTTTGAGTGCCTGGTTTCAAACATCGGCCCTAATTTGAAATATGTTGCCTGCACCAAAGCGGTTATAGGTAGGTTACGGATGCCTTTGAAGACAGAGTTCATTGATTCCCCAAGATTTGTTGTCATGTGTCCCTAACGTTGACTGTTGTCGTATGCCCTAGTCCATTTCTCCAATGGAATACTATCGATCCACCGCACTGCATCTTTGTTTGACAATCTTATTTCTTCACGGTATTGCTTGAAAGAAGGTTCTGATAATGCGTAACTTGCATTGACAACCTTTTTCCGCAACGTCTTATCTATGATTTCCCGCATGAAATTTTGAGCAATATGTCTAATACATAACACATGCGTCGAAGGAGGATTTTGCCAGCCATTATCAATGTTATTATATGCATTGATGATTGAAGAGTGTTTGTCGGAGATCAAACATAAGTTAGGCTGAGGTGCAACGTGCAATCGAAGATTTCTTAGGAAAAAACTCCATCCCTCAGCAGTCTCCCCTTCAACTAGGGCAAAGGCGATTGGAAAAATGTTGTTGTTCCCATCTTGTGCCACTGCCATCAGTAACGTTCCTTTGTATTTCCCGTACAACCATGTACCATCAATTAGATAATTGGTTTACAGAAAGAAAAACCTATGATGCATGGTTGATACGCACATAAGAGACGGTGAAATATTCCATTTCCAACAGCACACGTCCCGTCTGGTGTATACGCGGGCAATGTTTCCATCTTGACAATAGTCCCGGGAACATATTGTTTTAGAGCCAACAGGTATTTTGGAAGTTGTTTGTGAGACTCCTCCCAATTTCCAAACACTTTTTCAACAACCTTTGTCATAGCTATTCATGCCTTCCTATATGATGGAGTGTACTCGCACTCTTCCCTAATATGCGAGATTATTGTACTCACCTTAAACGACGGATTATCGCCAACGACAGACAATATTTCATCGCATATTAGCTGAGAGCTTAATTTACGATGATCCTGCATTGGGTTTGTCAACATGCATGTGTGATTTGGACCCATTGATCCAATCTCCCAAGACTCGCTCCTCTTCCGGTACGAAGCTAACAACCAAAAAAGGCAGTGCTCATTCGAACAATAAATTTTATACCTCAATGCGTTAGTTCTGTCAAATCTGAAATCAGCTGATAGTTGCATGTGGAATTTCTTAATGGCTTTTACACATTCCTCTTTTGTGTGAAATGTGTCTCCTTGTTTCAAAGATCCTTGCATTTGCACATAAGGATTGTACCATATATCTGATGAAGGTTCATCGGAACCCAAATTCAACTTTGTCATGTGTTGGGGTGGACAGTATACATGACTTGCTGGTATTGGCTCCTCTTCCTCATCAGCGTTCACCATTGAATTAACCATGATCTCAACTTCTTCTTCTTCGTCATCTGGAACATTCACCTCAGCTTGTTCGTCATCAGTCTCACAAAACACTTGTGACTGATCAATGAACTGAGACACTTATTGTTGATGTGGTAATATATACAACTCTATATCGTTGTAACCGGATTGTTCGTGACTGACAAACATATGTTGAACATCGTCATCATCTCGAATCTTCTTCTGATAAAACTTCACCTGGTTTTCTACAAACCAGACCGGATTTTTATAGATGATTTGGCTCACATTACTGCACTGCAATTTCTTTTTTATTCTTTGTTTCAGATGTGAAAAATTTGATCGTCGATTTATTATAAACCGAGTTACCTCTGTGTTTCGAAAACAAAAACCGAACAACTGATGATCAAATATTTCACCTTCGATATGGGCATCGATCATGTAATGTTGTGTGAAAGATATTTTTTAAAAATCTAACTTTCTTTTCTTTACTGAAATTGAATGTATTTCTAAGTTGTTCATCTGCACAGTCTAAATAGCGTAAACATTGAAAGCATTGATCACTTGGTTCGTCTGTACAGACTTGACCATGCATGCAGTGAAAAGAATCCACATACAGTGACAAGAATGACAAGAACACACAGGCGTCCAGGGAACCTCTGAAGCAAGGAATCTCTGAGCCCTAATATTCCTAACAGGCGCTCATTCCCTATGCACGATAAAGCAACATGGGCGCCAAGAGGAAGGACGCCCCTTCAATCCAATTACACTAAGGCGCCAAGAGAAAGGGCGTCTCTTCCATTCACTTACACTTAGGCGCCAAAAAAGTGTCCAAGTATGTATGGACTACGTGTTGAGAACATTTCATTTAATAAATACATTTATTTAGGAAAATATAAATGCATCCAACAAAATAATTGATACTAGTATCTGTTTTGTTAGAAAATAAAAATATTCATTTAATAAAAAGAATTATTCTCAACTAGAAGTGGCAAGAAAATCAAAGGAAAGAAAGAAAAGTAGTTTGAGAGGACCAATACAAAAGAAACACGTGTTGAACAAGAAACCAATGAGGAGAAAGGTCGTACTCATGGTCCTATTTTTCTTCTTTCTTGGTAACCTCATGGTCGTATTTAAATTAATTATTAAAAACAAAAAAGAGTTGCCGAGAGATTCGGATCTCTTGTGATTGGTTGTTTTCTTGACCTCACCTTATATTAGGACCCACTTTTATGTGGCCTTGTTTTGTCCAAATAATTTTCTTTAAAAGGTATCAACTATGGGACCCTAAAGAAACGAGAAAACCGACATATATATATTTTTTATTTTTAATTAAAATATATACTATCTTATTTTTATTATTAAAAAAAATTATTTATTAAATAATATATATATATATATATATATATATATATATATATATATATATATATATATATAATGAATATAAGAAACACAATAAGTTTTAATGTTCATATTGTTATCATTTATAAAGTTGATTCTCTTACTTTAAAATTTCATAATTTTAATTTCTTCTTTATATTTTTATACTGGAAAATGATTATGTGACTTGTTTTAGAAGACATGATCTATAGTCCGATTATATAAAACTATTTGTATGGACATGTTATTAATTCAATTAAAAAAATAATTATAAAAAATTAAAATACTTATGACATTTCTTGCGATTTCTGGAATATTCGTCATTCTATATTATTAAATTGTATATCCTATTATTCATGTGGAGTATTTTGGTGCGCTAAAATCATTTTTTTTGAAGGTCGTCAACTTGAGACAAGTGCTACGTTAGCTACGATATTCTCACAATTTCAAGTTGTTCGACAAGGTTTTAGTCAAATTACTTTAGATCATTCTCCTCATGCTCCTAGAAGCATGATGATTTTGAGATTGGTTGTTAATATAGATGGCATTGCTATTATAAATCCAAGAAAAACAGGCTTTGGCGGCTTGGTCATAAATCGTGAAGGCTCCTTTTAGTTTGCTTTCTATGGTAGTGTGGTGATATCTAATATTCTACATGTTGAGATAAAAGTCCTTCCCATTTGCATTGAGCTTTGTTGGCATGAAGGTTATAAAAATCTTTTATGCTTTTTAGACTCCTTTCTTGATTTTCAAATGGTGACTACTACCGATGTTGATAAATTTCACAATTATATTAATCTTATGATGACTAGAGAAAGATTGACATGTTAGTCGGTGTCATACTATGAGGGAAATCAATATGTCGATATTCTAAGTCAAAGTGGGAGCTAATAGCCTAGATCATTTTGTCATTGTCCATGAACCTCTCTCTTATGTTTCTTCGACCATTTTATCAGATGCTCTAAGTGTGTCCTTTATAAGGAACTAGTCTAATTTTTTTTTCTTTTTCTTTTTCTAACCAAAGAAGGGGGAACTTACTAAGTTCCACTTTAAGAATACATCCAATGCCCTTGTGTGATTAAACATAGGTAATTAGATGTTATAACAAGTAATATGATGAGACTTGCCCCAAACAAGAATATTATGGATTTCCGAAAACCCTAGAATTTGATTATAAGAAGAGTAAAACATTGTAATCAATGTACACACTAGCTAAAAACCCAAAAACATTACCCGTTGTCTTATAGTGACTTGGACATCATAGTGTTTATAGGTAATACCCCCCATTTCTCTCAACTCTGTGGAAAACTTTGAGATGATTGCCATCTTATTAAAGTTAAACATATCATCAAGAAATTTTTTTCCACGTCAGATCAATTGTGTCGCCTTAGTTGTATATGACATTATCTTTTCCTCATTTTCATAACTAAATTGCACATTCTAGTAGCACACACATCCTAGAAATTAAAGGGGATAAAATCCCAATAAAGTCATAAAATAACCCAACTCTAATTAATGCTTAAGATCTTTGTTCCCTATCTAGATGGGTGTTAAATTGGTTGGATGATATATCCACCATGTCTTATGCAGGCAGACAACTATTCACCCGTGTGGAAGATCTACCAATAAAACATTTTTTATCAGCAAAATAAATGACCATCCCCAATATGTTTTCATAGACAATCGTGAATCACCTCTCGACGAGATTTTTTGTTTCCTCTCGCAAATGAACCCACTCCTCAGAAGCACTCATACAAGCAAGAGACTTCATTCTTCATTTTACAAAGAACAATTAGTCAATGGTGTCTCGAAACACCAAATACCCATTCTCAACTGAGGTGTATCGCAGAATTGGGTTTACACCCAATTATACAACCATACTACGAGGAAAGTCTTCAAGAGTTAGAATGGGAGATCACAAGACCCTTAGGATATGTCAAGCTCTTCGTGGCCCTTGGGACGAGCGAAAAAATGAGAATAATTAGGGTAAATCTATTGATCATTGAATTTGATTATGCTTACAACTGCATCCTCAGAAGGTCGACATTGGAAACCCTATGCTTTATCTCTTTGTCTTCTCACTTAAATATAAATTCCACATTCTAGAAGACCAAATTGTGGTGGTAGAAACTGATTCATTATCATTTTAGGCTTGATTCCTAGCCCTTTTCACAAAGAAAACAAGCATATATAAACTTCATTTCCTTGATGAATAAGTTGAAGAAGCGCTAGAGCTAGATTTCCGGCTAGAAGACCCATTACATAATGAATACATGGTAAATGGTTAAGTTATACTAATAAAAACATAGAGAGAGTGGAGATATATGGACTAATGGGGGACTTACCACAATATTCATAGGAGGACATCCTTCAAATGATATCTAGATTGGGGAAGATTTACCCAAACCCACGCGGAATGAATTAGCATAATGCTTACAAAGAAACCACATTATATTCACTCGATCACCAAAGGAGATACCAGGCCTCAACCTTGAAGTAGCATGCCACACCTTGGTCCTTAAAGACGATGTTCCATATGTGGCGCAACACAAAAGGAAAAAACCACTAGAAAAGGTCAAAAGAGACTAAGAAGATTGTTGAAGATCTCCTTAAAGTCGGATTCATAATCGAGGCAAACTGCATGACATGGGTTTCCCACGTAATATTGGTATGAAAAAGCCAACAAGAAATGGTGTATGTGTGTTGATTATTCATACTTAAATAGAGCATGCCCGAAGAGCTCATATCCATTATCGAACATTGATAAATTCATTGATGGCTTATACGGATTCAATCTTATCTGCATTATGGATGTCTACTTTGGGTATAACTAGATAATGATGGACCACCGTGACCTCAACAATACTACCTTTATGGTGGACGAAATAACTTCTTTATAAAGGCATTCCATTAGTCCTTAAAAATGTAGGAGCAACATATCAAATAATGATGAAAAAAGTCTTAATCTGAGATGTGTTAGAGGCTTACATGGATAACCTGATTGTCAAATCTAAATAACAAATGGAGCATACAACCCACCTAAAATCCATATTTAGGGAGGTTAGAAAGTACGCACGAGGATACACCTAGATAAATTCACCTTCGGAGTAAGATCCATAACTTTTGTGTGGGTGTGGGGAGGTGGATGGGTGGGTGGGTGGGTGTGTGTGTGTGGGGGAGGGGGGGGGGGGGGTATTACCTTACAAAGAGAGGCATATAGGTAAATTCAAAAAAATTCCAAGTCGTGGCCATAAGCAATTAAAGATGCAAACCAAAATATTAGAGTTTGATAAGACTTGACTATCTTATGATGGAAACTGTAGCATCTCAAATTTGCACCTCCCATTTGTATATACATTTCATTTTTAGGTCATCAAGATTGCATTAGCATTGCATAGTCCATTACATGTCATCAGGCAAGACTGGTCAGGAGATCCAACTGTGCAAGGCAACAAGAGCATTTCCCATGAGATCAAAGCCCTAGGGTTATTCCAATGAGTTCATATGACCCAAGGATCACTTTGAAGTAGCTTGGTCAAGTGTTGAAGGCTCAGAACTCATCAATGCATGTGCAAGTCATCTGAGGCCCATAGAAGTCAACTGCAAAGTCAACTGTGGATTTGAAGGTGGGAAGTGGTTAGAGATGCTTCATTCATGTTCAAACAAGTCTCATTTGACATTTCAAACATCAACATTGAAGAATTTGAACTCAGGTCAAGATTTTCCAAAAATAGCAAGTGACCTATAATTTGAACTTTCCAAAAATGGAAACGTTTTGGACCAACTTCAACTCAACTTTACATCATCAAGAAAGCTTCAAATGAAATTTTGTCCAACATTAAAGTTGAAGATCTTTCTCTCCCATTTCCAAAAAGTCCAAGATCATGAATTTCTAATCTGTGGTTGAGGAGATATGGTCCAATCATGGCAAAGTGTGTTTTAAAATTCAAATGGGCATAACTTTTGAACCAAAGCTCCAAAATGAGTGGTTCTTTTTGCATTTTGTTCATCATAACATGCCCTTTCCAAATGTACCATTACATGACATGAATTTCATTTGCATGATCCTTGGCTTACTCATGAAGTTTTGTGAAGGAAAGTTCATAAAATTATTTTGGATAATCATGGGCATACAAAACCATTTCTAAAGCTTGCATGGACATTGATTAAGTGGATTTGGGCCAAGATTAAGCATTGTTCACGTGGCTTTTCATGCATGGAGGTGGAAATACCATTTTGCACATACACCTTATAACTTGCTAATCTTGATTAGCTTTAGCTTAAACAGGTTTTAAACATGTTTAGCATGGCATATATAAGGTAAAACACAACTGTTTTCATCAGGAACCACACTTTTCAGATCTAGATTCAAGAATCACCAAATTTTTTCTCTCAAAATATTTTTCAAATTCTTCACACAAGAGCATTGCCTATTGATTGATTCATCCTCTTGAAGCATTTTTGAGAAGATTTGAACGTGGAATTGGATCAAACCATGCCATATTTGCTCATACTCAAAGCTTGAAGCATCCATGGAGTTTGCAAATTGAGCTGGTTTCACGTGCAATTGAGCTTCAATCTCACCAGCATTCATCTCCACAAGCATCATAGAGGAACTTTGAGCCATTACAAGCCTTGTATCACGCGATTCCAGGTTCTGTTCATCAAGAAGGTCAGTTTTTTCAAGTTCAATTATTTTGCAATTCATTAGGATATTCATGTAGATCGTTGATTGGTGAGCATGCTGATATGAAATTTGAGTGAATTGGTGCACTATACACAAAGTTATGCTTGATTGAAAGTTTGATGCAAATTTTTCTTTCCTTCGATTTGGATGATATGTGATGTTTTAGTGCAAAATGATAGTTGATCTTGCATGTACATGAGCCAAGGAATCGATTGGTATAGGTTTTGTTAATTTCTGGAATGTTTTGAGATTTTCTGGAATTTTGTTCATCGTGTTCATGAGGAAGAGGATAAAGTTCATGCTGTTTCCAGAATTGCTATGACTTCGCTAGGAATTAGCTACGAAATCTTCATAGGATTAGCTACGATTTCTGGAATTTCTGGGCGCTAGGGTTAAGCCAATACGCCGCCGTTTTGTTGAGCGCCAAATTCAATTTGAACTCACACCGAGTTCGATTCCTGGCGAAGGAGTTTTTCAAAATGCCTTGCTATTTTTCATGTTTCCCTCCTATTTTCATACCATTTGTCCATTTTGATTTTCAAATTCTTTCCAAACTTCCAAAAATCATTATAAATTGAAAAATGCATCAATTTGACTCCAATTTTTTGCACAATGCTCCTTATCCTGTCTACTTTTTTATGAGCATAAAATTGCAAGTTGTGCTTGGCTGGAAAAATAATTTGTGCTAGGATGTTTGAATACATATGCTTGTGTTACCTTGCCTTGCTTACCTTATCTTAAAATGCTCAAAAATGATCCAATGAATCTGAAATTTTGCATGCTATTTCTAGACACATTGCTGGACATGTTGGCTTTGGTTTGATATTTTTCCCATGATCCATTTCTGTTTTATGCTTGAGTTAACTTGGTGTGGCAATTTGTGTCACACCTTTGATTGCTTGAATTGTGCAATGTGATTTCCATGCCAAATGATGTCCAATGCTTCTGATTTTTTGTATGTTGATCATGTTAGATGTCTTGAATATGCATGAATTTTTTCAGATTTTTTTGAATCATTTCTGTTTTGATTGAGATTTTTCATTCATGAAGACCACATATGAATTTTGAAATTGCCTTTGACTTCACTTGATCATGAAATGTATTTGGTTAATGATTTTGATATGAGCCTTTTTAGGATATGTCAATATGTGTTTGAAGTTGCTTCATGTCAAGTTTGAGCTTCTGTTTTGACTTTTTGATCCTCTTTTGACCCTAGGCTTTGACCTAGTGGTTTGGACTTATCATTTGAGTTGTGATTTCAGGTTCAGATGCACATTGCCATGATTGGAGAGGTTCATTCATTTGAGCTTGATTATTGGTTGTTGTTGGCTAACCTTTGTGTGTTTTGTAGGCTTTGAGGATAATTCATTTGTGTTATGCTAATGCCTTGCACCATTGTTGCCTGCTGTTTTGTCTGCCTGTGTGATTAACTGTTGATTGTTTGTATGTACAGTTTAACTGATTGGTTTAGATTTTTTCACAGGCACCTAAGTGGCTTTGAGTTCATTTTGAACTTGCTTTGCTAGCTTGTGGTTTGCTTACCACTAAGGTATAATTCTTCTGACTTCATGTAGTCTGGAAGACCTGTCCTGTTATGTGGGCAGGCACCTGTCTGAAGACCTCCTTAAGAGGAAATGCTTGTGATTGTTTATCTTTGTACCTTGTACATTCAAAGACCTCCTAAGTGAAGAGGCATTGGCAGATACAAGGGATGTGCAATCCATCCCCTGCTATTCAGTGTGTCATTCACCTTGCTCACACACCATGTGTTGATGCATTGTGAATAAGAACCCAAGATCATGTTGTGTCAGTCATTTGTGGAGAAGAGTTCCTACATTCTGAACTCCCACACCTTCTATTTGAGTCAAGATCTCCCAGGCCAGGGATAAGAGCTGTGAGGTCTTATCCTCACTTCCCATTTCATCTGCTTCACCCTAACTCTCAATGTTAGGGTTAAGAGCTAACCATGTAACACCCCGATAAAATATGATAATTATTTAATTTAAGTTTAATAGTATATTATGATGATAATACGAATGAGAGGGTATTATTTTTCAAAATAAAAGATAAACCATTCATATATATTATTATTAGTATATTTATTAATTTAATTAAATAATTGGAATATTATTGGATTATTATTATTGGAACGATTGTTGGAATCAGTAAAGAGTCCCATTTAGTAAAAAGGGTTTTTCACGTGAAAACAGAGAAGCGACTGAAAAGTGGAAAAAGGGCAAAAAGGAAGAGCAAGAGAAAAATGGTTGAAGAAGGGAAAAGCTTGAAGTTAAAGGATTTGCCGGATTAACTCAGGTAAGAGGGGTTTATCGTCGTTTAATGGGTATTATGGGTTAACATGTAATAGGTAGTAATAAGCCATTGAATTGCCTCTAATCAGGATGATGAATGCTGAAAATTGTGAACTTATGGATGAATGAGATATGGGTTATAATTGAAGAAAATTTGTTGGAATTAGATGTAATAAGGTTAGAAATTGTGAAATTGAATCGGTATGATCTGTGTTAGATAATATGAACGAATGCTGTGCAAAAATTGGACTGTGGGAGGTTGGATCTGAGAAATCTCGTAGCGGAGAAAAACCCATAGCAGATCTGGAATTTTGGTTCTGGTCATACGCGTATGACACTAGGCCATACGCGTATGAGATGGCCTGGAGGGGAGGAGAATGGTGCTGATACGCGCCATACGCGTGTACTTACGCGTAGCCTGTGAGTGGTACGCGTATGGGGTGAGGCCATACGCGTATGAATGAAGAAGATGATGGTTCTAACGTAGTTTTGTCTCTGTTGGTACGCGTATGGGAGAAGTGGTACGCGTATCATACGCGTATGAGACAGGCCATACGCGTATGGGCTTGGCTAGGAAGTGTGCCATACGCGTATGGACAGAAGTTGGATTTTTCTGAGCTGTTGTTGTGCAGTTTTGGTCGTTTCAGCTGAGTGATGTAATTTAGCTGATGTATGATATAGTAGGGATCATTTCCCGTGGTTTTGAGCAGTATAGGTATTAGTAGAGTGTGTTAATACTGTGATTTATTATTTGGCATGACATGATATGATTCTGTGATAAATATGCTGATGATGTATGATGGTATGCATAATGCTGTGAATGTATCTATTATGTATGCAATTGTGGATGGACTGTTTATGGCTTAGAGTGTGAGCATATGTCCATTGTGGATTGTTGTTGATGTTTGCATGCTATGTGATTTAGCGTGCATAACATGGCCTTTATGGTGGTAGCTAATTCCCATGGTGAGGAATTAGTGAGTTGTTTATGGCTTAGAGTGTGAGCATATGTCCATGGTGGATTGTTGTTGATGTTTGCATGCTAGGTGATTTAGCGTGCATAGCATGGCCTTTATGGTGGTAGCTAATTCCCATGGTGAGGAATTAGTGAGTGAGTCACTAGGTCTCAAATGAGTGGGACTAGTGAGCTTGATAGCCGTATCTGGGTTTGATCGGTGAGGTTGAACTATGTGTTCACGAATAGTCGGTACCGCATGCATGGAGTCTCATTTCATAATGTATGTATGGCGTATAATATGAATGGATGTATTCCAATATTATACGTGTGTTTGGTGTTTGTGTTGAGTATGATTATGAGTTGATGTTGTCGTTGCTGAATGTGTGATATGATTAGGGTGATGAAATGTGTTAATTTACGTAGCATTACATGATATTTTATAATGCTTATTATATCGATTGAGGAACTCACCCTTACAACTATGTTTCAGGTAACGAGCGGTGATTGAGTAGAAGCTAGTGCTTGGAGTCTAGTGTAGTTCCTTAGTGAGTCATGCTCTGGTATATGTTGTAACACCCCGATAAAATATGATAATTATTTAATTTAAGTTTAATAATATATTATGATGATAATATGAATGAAAGGGTATTATTTTTCAAAATAAAAGATAAATCCTTCATATATATTATTATTAGTATATTTATTAATTTAATTAAATAATTGGAATATTATTGGATTATTATTATTGGAATAATAAAGTTGGAATTGGAACTTTGGAATCAGTAAAAAGAGTCCCATTTGGTAAAAAGGGTTTTTCGCGTGAAAACAGAGAAGCGACTGAAAAGTGGAAAAAGGGCAAAAAGGAAGAGCAAGAGAGAAAGGGTTGAAGAAGGGAAAAGCTTGAAGTTAAAGGATTTGCCGGATTAACTCAGGTAAGGGGGGTTTATCATCGTTTAATGGGTATTATGGGTTAACATGTAATGGGTAGTAATAAGCCATTGGATTGACCCTAATTAGGATGATGCATGCTGCAATTTGTGAACTTATGGACGAATGAAATATGGGTTTATAATTGAAGAAAATTCGCAGGAATTAGATGTAATAAGGTTAGAAATTTGTGAAATTGAATGGTTATGATCTGTGTTAGATAATATGAACGATTGCTGTGTAAAAATTGGACTGTGGGAGGTTGGATTTGAGAGATCTCGTAGCAGAGAAAAACCCATAGCAGATCTGAAATTTTGGTTCTGGTCATACGCGTATGACACTAGGCCATACGCGTATGAGATGGCCTGGAGGGGAGGAGTATGGTGCTAATACGCGCCATACGCGTGTTCTTACGCGTAGCCTGTGAGTGGTACGCGTATGGGGTGAGGCCATACGCGTATGAGTGAAGAAGATGATGATTCTAACGTAGTTTTGCCTCTGTTGGTACGCGTATGGGAGAAGAGGTACGCGTATCATACGCGTATGAGACAGGCAATACGCGTATGGGCTTGGCTAGGAAATGTGCCATACGCGTATGGGCATGAGGCATACGCGTATGGGCAGAAGTGTGATTTCTTCTGAGCTGTTGTTGTGCAGTTTTGGTCGTTTCAGCTGAGTGATGTGATTTAGCTGATGTATGATATAGTAGGGATTATTTCCCGTTGTTTTGAGCAGTATAGGTATTAGTAGAGTGTGCTAATACTGTGATTTATTATTTGGCATGACATGATATGATTCTGTGATAAATATGCTGATGATGTTTGATGGTATGCATAATGCTGTGAATATATCTATTATGTATGCAATCGTGGATGAACTGTTATGGCCTTTATGGTGGTAGCTAATTCCCATGCTGAGGAATTAGTGAGTTGTTTATAGCTTAGAGTGTGAGCATATGTCCATTGTGGATTGTTGTTGATGTTTGCATGCTAGGTGATTTAGCGTGCATAGCATAGCCTTTATGGTGGTAGCTAATTCCCATGGTGAGGAATTAGTGAGTGAGTCACGAGGTCTCAAATGAGTGGGACTAGTGAGCTTGGTAGCCGTATCTGGGTTTGATCGGTGAGGTTGAACTATGTGTTCACGAATAGTCGGTACCGCATGCATGGAGTCTCATTTCATAATGTATGTATGGCGTATAATATGAATGGATGTATTCCAATATTATACGTGTGTTTTGTGTTTGTGTTGAGTATGACTATGAGTTGATGTTGCCGTTGCCGAATGTGTGATATGATTAGGGTGATGAATGTGTTAATTTACTTAACATTACATGATATTTTATAATGCTTATTATATCGATTGAGGAACTCACCCTTACAACTATGTTTCAGGTAACGAGCAGTGATTGAGTAGAAGCTAGTGCTTGGAGTCTAGTGTAGTTCCTTAGTGGGTCATGCTCTGGTATATGTAACATCGGGACGGGATGTTTTACTTTGTTTTATTGTTGGTTGTTGAACAATTTTACATGTAGTATGTTACATGGTTGCATGTTGTTAGATTTTTATCCGCTGCGAATTGTGCAATGTTTTATTTTGATTAATAAATGAGCATGACAAGTTATTTTGAGGATTGGTGTGAAGTGTCAAGTGTGACACCCTGAAATTGCATATCTACTCTGATTTATATTTTGTTGTTTTAATTAATTATTGGGGTATTTTAGAAGGGTGTTACATTAGTGGTATCAGAGCATAGTCGGTCGAGTCGAGTCGTAATTATTCTGTTTCCCTGTATGTGATAGGTGTTGTGTAACCCTATCCGTACTTATTGTTTTAGCTTGTTGGGTTTTCAGAATAGAGATGGCTGGAAGAGGTAGAGACGATGCTGCGATTGCTGAGGCTCTGGGTATGCTAGCTGGAGTACTTGGAGGGAATCCGAATGTTGCGGGATTGGGAGCTGCTCGTCAACTGAGTGAATTCCAGAAGAACAATCCTCCAATGTTCAAGGGAGCATACGATCCAGATGGTGCTCAGAAGTGGTTGAAGGAGATCGAGAGGATCTTCCGAGTGACTGAGTGTGCCGATAACCAGAAGGTCAGGTTCGGTACGCATATGCTGTCAGAGGAAGCAGATGATTGGTGGGTTGCTACCCGCACTGAGTTGGAAGCTGCTGGGAATGCTGAGATCACTTGGGCGGTGTTCAGAGAGAGATTCCTGAGGAAGTACTTTCCAGAGGATGTCAGAGGAAAGAAAGAGATAGAGTTCTTAGAATTGAAGCAGGGCAACCGGTCTGTTACTGAGTATGCTGCTAAGTTCACAGAGCTGTCAAAGTATTACACTCCCTATGATGAGGCTACTGGGGAATTTTCAAAGTGTGTGAAGTTTGAGAACGGGTTACGTCCCGAGATCAAGCAGGCTATTGGGTATCAGCGGATTAGAGTGTTTTCTGACTTGGTTGACTGTTGCAGGATTTTTGAACAGGATACCAAGGCCAGAGCGGAAAGCTATCAGTAGAGGGTTGATAGGAAAGGCAAGAATCAGAATGATCGTGGGAAACCGTATGCAGCTGGCAAGGGTTTCCAGAGACAGAGTGGGATGAAGAGACCTAGTGGGGGAGACTCCAGTGCCCCTGCTAAGTGTTACAGATGTGGTCAGGCTGGACATCGTATCCATGAGTGTACCCGTACTGAGAAGAAGTGTTACAAGTGTGGCAGAGGTGGTCACTTGGCTGCAGAGTGCCGGGTGAAGACTATGACTTGTTTCAACTGTGGAGAGGTGGGTCATGTCAGTCCACAGTGTCCTAAGCCGAAGAAAGAGAACCAGTCGGGAGGCAAGGTCTTTGCTTTATCGTGTTCTGAGACTTCTGCAGATGATCGTTTGATCCGAGGTACGTGTTATATTAATGGCTTTCCTCTTGTAGCTATTATTGACACAGGTGCAACTCATTCCTTTATATCTTTGGATTGTGCTGTGAAACTTAAATTAGAGATATCTGAGATGCAAGGGGGTATGGTGATTGATACTCCTGCGAAGGGTTCAGTGACTACTACTTCAGTTTGTTTAAATTGCCCTTTGAGTATTTTTGGTAGAGACTTTGGGATGGACCTCGTGTGTCTTCCACTAGTGCAGATTGATGTTATCCTGGGTATGAACTGGTTGGTGTTTAACCGAGTTTATATCAACTGTTTTGATAAGACTGTGATCTTTCCTGAGATTGAGGAAGGAAAGAGTTTGTTTCTATCAGCAAGGCAGGTGAATGAGGCAGTAGCAGATGGGGCAGAGTTGTTTATGCTGTTAGCGACTTTGGAGGCTAAAGATAAACTGGTGATTTGCGATCTAGCCGTAGTGTGTGATTTTCCTGACGTGTTTCCTGAAGAAGTGAATGAATTACCGCCAGAGCGTGAAGTTGAGTTCTCGATTAATTTGGTACCTAGTACTAGGCCGATATCGATGGCTCCGTACCGTATGTCTGCTGTTGAGTTAACTGAATTGAAGAGTCAGCTGGAAGACCTGTTGGATAAGAAATTTATTCGTCCGAGTGTGTCACCGTGGGGCGCACCAGTGTTATTGGTTAAGAAGAAAGAAGGTACTATGAGGTTGTGTGTAGACTACAGGCAACTGAATAAAGTGACGATCAAGAATCGGTATCCTTTGCCGAGGATTGATGATTTGATGGATCAGTTGGTTGGTGCGAGTGTGTTCAGCAAAATAGATTTGAGATCGGGGTATCATCAGATACGTGTGAAGACTGAGGATATTCAGAAGACTGCTTTCAGAACAAGGTATGGACATTATGAGTATTCTGTAATGCCTTTTGGTGTGACTAATGCGCCTGGGGTATTTATGGAGTATATGAATAGGATTTTCCATCCGTACCTAGACAAGTTTGTTGTGGTGTTTATTGACGATATTTTGGTGTATTCGAAATCTGAAGAAGAGCATGCTGAACATTTGAGAGTGGTTTTAGGAGTTCTACGAGAAAAGAAGTTATTTGCTAAACTGTCCAAGTGTGAATTTTGGTTAGAAGAGGTTAGTTTTCTTGGTCATGTGGTTTCAAGAGGTGGTGTTGCTGTTGATCCTTCTAAGATAGAAGCGGTATCTAAGTGGGAAGCTCCGAAGTCAGTTTTTGAGATAAGGAGTTTTCTTGGACTTGCAGGTTATTATAGGAAATTCATTGAGGGATTTTCTAAGTTGGCGTTACCGTTGACGATGTTGACTAGAAAGGGGCAAGCGTTTGTTTGGGACTCAAAATGTGAAGAAGGTTTCCAAGAGTTAAAGAGAAGGTTAACTACTGCTCCTATTCTGGTATTACCAAGTCCGTCGGAACCATTTGAGGTTTACTGTGATGCTTCATTGTTGGGTTTGGGTGGTGTTTTGATGCAGAATAAGCAGGTTGTAGCTTATGCTTCGAGACAACTGAAGGTTCATGAGAGGAACTATCCGACACACGATTTAGAGTTGGCAGCTGTGGTATTTGTTCTGAAGTTATGGAGACATTACTTGTACGGGTCAAGATTTGAGGTTTTCAGTGACCATAAAAGTTTAAAGTATTTGTTTGATCAGAAAGAGCTGAATATGAGACAGAGGAGATGGTTAGAGTTTCTGAAGGACTATGACTTTGGTTTGAATTACCATCCGGGTAAAGCAAACGTAGTGGCTGATGCATTAAGTCGGAAATCATTGCATATGTCTATGTTAATGGTTAAGGAATTGGATTTAATTGAGCAGTTTAGAGACTTGAGTTTGGTGTGTGAGAGTACTCACAATAGTGTTAAATTGGGAATGTTGAAGTTAACGAGTGGTATTCTGGATGAGATTAGAGAGGGTCAGAAATCCGATGTGCTTTTGGTTGATAAGTTGACTCTAGTGAATCAAGGTCAAGGTGGTGAATTCAGAGTTGATGAGAATGGTGTTTTGAAATTTGGTAATCGGGTGTGTATTCCGGATGTTACCGAACTTAAGAAGAGTATTCTTGAGGAAGGACATCGTAGTGGCCTGAGTATTCATCCTGGGGCTACGAAGATGTATCATGATTTGAAACAGTTATTTTGGTGGCCGGGAATGAAAATAGAAATTGCGAGTTTTGTTTATTCCTGTTTGACTTGTCAGAAGTCAAAGATTGAGCATCAGAAGCCGTCTGGGCTAATGCAACCGTTGGCTATTCCAGAGTGGAAGTGGGATAGTATTAGTATGGATTTTGTTTCTGGTTTACCGAGGACAATTAAGAATTTTGAAGCTATTTGGGTGATTGTTGACAGATTGACAAAATCGGCTCATTTCATTCCGATCAGAATGGATTATCCGTTAGAAAGATTAGCTGAGTTGTATATTGAGAAAATTGTAAGTTTGCATGGTATTCCGTCGAGTATTGTTTCGGACAGAGATCCTAGATTTACATCGAAGTTCTGGGAAGGTTTGCAGAGGGCTTTGGGAACTAAGCTGAGATTGAGTTCTGCATATCATCCGCAGACCGATGGTCAGACTGAGAGGACGATTTAGTCACTGGAGGATCTTTTGAGGGCTTGTGTTTTGGAAAAGGGAGGTGCTTGGGATTGTTATTTACCTTTGATTGAGTTTACCTACAACAATAGTTTTCATTCGAGCATTGGTATGGCACCGTTTGAAGCTTTGTATGGTAGGAGATGTCGGACACCTTTATGTTGGTATGAGTCCGGTGAGAGTGCGGTGGTTGGACCGGAGATTGTTCAACAAACTACGGAAAAGATTAAGATGATTCAGGAGAAGATGAGGATTGCTCAGAGTCGTCAGAAGAGTTATCACGACAAGAGGAGGAAGTCACTTGAGTTTCAAGAGGGAGATCATGTGTTTCTTCCTGTTACTCCGATAACTGGGGTTGGACGAGCGTTGAAGTCGAAGAAGTTGACACCTCGATTTATTGGTCCTTATCAGATTTTGGAGAGGATAGGGGAGGTAGCCTATCGTATCGCTTTACCGCCGTCACTTGCGAATTTGCATGAGGTTTTTCATGTGTCTCAGTTGAGGAGGTACATTCCTGATCCGTCGCATGTGGTCCAAGTAGATGATGTACAGGTGAGAGATAACTTGACTGTTGAAACATCACCTATGAGGATCGAGGATCGAGAGTTGAAGCAGTTGCGGGGTAAAGAGATTGCTTTGGTAAAGGTAGCTTGGGGAGGACCAGCAGGTGGCAATGTGACTTGGGAACTTGAGAGTCAGATGAAGGAGTCTTATCCGGAGTTATTCGCTTGAGGTATGTTTTCGAGGACGAAAACTCTTTTAGTGGGGGAGAGTTGTAACACCCCGATAAAATATGATAATTATTTAATTTAAGTTTAATAATATATTATGATGATAATATGAATGAAAGGGTATTATTTTTCAAAATAAAAGATAAACCCTTCATATATATTATTATTAGTATATTTATTAATTTAATTAAATAATTGGAATATTATTGGATTATTATTATTGGAATAATAAAGTTGGAATTGGAACTTTGGAATCAGTAAAAAGAGTCCCATTTGGTAAAAAGGGTTTTTCGCGTGAAAACAGAGAAGCGACTGAAAAGTGGAAAAAGGGCAAAAAGGAAGAGCAAGAGAGAAAGGGTTGAAGAAGGGAAAAGCTTGAAGTTAAAGGATTTGCCGGATTAACTCAGGTAAGGGGGTTTATCATCGTTTAATGGGTATTATGGGTTAACATGTAATGGGTAGTAATAAGCCATTGGATTGACCCTAATTAGGATGATGCATGCTGCAATTTGTAAACTTATGGACGAATGAAATATGGGTTTATAATTGAAGAAAATTCGCAGGAATTAGATGTAATAAGGTTAGAAATTTGTGAAATTGAATGGTTATGATCTGTGTTAGATAATATGAACGATTGCTGTGTAAAAATTGGACTGTGGGAGGTTGGATTTGAGAGATCTCGTAGCAGAGAAAAACCCATAGCAGATCTGAAATTTTGGTTCTGGTCATACGCGTATGACACTAGGCCATACGCGTATGAGATGGCCTGGAGGGGAGGAGTATAGTGCTGATACGCGCCATACGCGTGTTCTTACGCGTAGCCTGTGAGTGGTACGCGTATGGGGTGAGGCCATACGCGTATGAGTGAAGAAGATGATGATTCTAACGTAGTTTTGCCTCTGTTGGTACGCGTATGGGAGAAGAGGTACGCGTATCATACGCGTATGAGACAGGCAATACGCGTATGGGCTTGGCTAGGAAATGTGCCATACGCGTATGGGCATGAGGCATACGCGTATGGGCAGAAGTGTCATTTCTTCTGAGCTGTTGTTGTGCAGTTTTGGTCGTTTCAGCTGAGTGATGTGATTTAGCTGATGTATGATATAGTAGGGATTATTTCCCGTTGTTTTGAGCAGTATAGGTATTAGTAGAGTGTGCTAATACTGTGATTTATTATTTGGCATGACATGATATGATTCTGTGATAAATATGCTGATGATGTTTGATGGTATGCATAATGCTGTGAATATATCTATTATGTATGCAATCGTGGATGAACTGTTATGGCCTTTATGGTGGTAGCTAATTCCCATGCTGAGGAATTAGTGAGTTGTTTATAGCTTAGAGTGTGAGCATATGTCCATTGTGGATTGTTGTTGATGTTTGCATGCTAGGTGATTTAGCGTGCATAGCATAGCCTTTATGGTGGTAGCTAATTCCCATGGTGAGGAATTAGTGAGTGAGTCACGAGGTCTCAAATGAGTGGGACTAGTGAGCTTGGTAGCCGTATCTGGGTTTGATCGGTGAGGTTGAACTATGTGTTCACGAATAGTCGGTACCGCATGCATGGAGTCTCATTTCATAATGTATGTATGGTGTATAATATGAATGGATGTATTCCAATATTATACGTGTGTTTTGTGTTTGTGTTGAGTATGACTATGAGTTGATGTTGCCGTTGCCGAATGTGTGATATGATTAGGGTGATGAATGTGTTAATTTACTTAACATTACATGATATTTTATAATGCTTATTATATCGATTGAGGAACTCACCCTTACAACTATGTTTCAGGTAACGAGCAGTGATTGAGTAGAAGCTAGTGCTTGGAGTCTAGTGTAGTTCCTTAGTGGGTCATGCTCTGGTATATGTAACATCGGGACGGGATGTTTTACTTTGTTTTATTGTTGGTTGTTGAACAATTTTACATGTAGTATGTTACATGGTTGCATGTTGTTAGATTTTTATCCGCTGCGAATTGTGCAATGTTTTATTTTGATTAATAAATGAGCATGACAAGTTATTTTGAGGATTGGTGTGAAGTGTCAAGTGTGACACCCTGAAATTGCATATCTACTCTGATTTATATTTTGTTGTTTTAATTAATTATTGGGGTATTTTAGAAGGGTGTTACATATGTAACATCGGGACGGGATGTTTTACTTTGTTTTCATTGTTGGTTGTTGAACAATTTTACATGTAATGTGTTACATGGTTCGAATGTTGTTAGATTTCTATCCGCTGCGAATTGTGCAATATTTTATTTTGATTAATAAATGAGCATGACAAGTTATTTTGATGATTGGTGTGAAGTGTCAAGTGTGGCACCCTGAAATTGCATATCTACTCTGATTTATATTTTGTTGTTTTAATTAATTATTGGGGTATTTTAGAAGGGTGTTACAAACCACACCATTGTCCAGTTGGCTTGTTTGTCGAGGTTGACCCCTTGACTAAAGCCTAGCCTTGTGTGAGCCACTTGTTTGTATATAGTGTGTGTGCTTGCTTGTGTTTGCTATTGTGCTGTTTAGGCTAGCTTGCTTCCTGTGCAAGTTAGGATAGAAACCTCAACATAGGGATCGTATACATGACAACTTCTAGGCTCGAGTCGTAGTCTCCCTAGTAGTTTGTGTCTCCCTTTGTCTCTGGTTAGGTTAGAAGTTCTTTCCCTGTTAAGGGGAACTACGTCGCCCTGATCCTCATACCAGATGAGGTACGTAGGCAGGAGATTGAGCTGATCTCTCCGGGCACTTTCTTTTCCTTTTATGTGTGTTTCTTTGTTCGGAGTCTGACGTAAGTCCAGCGATTGGCAGTTGGTTTCCTGTGTGGGTGTGTGCCTGTTGGTTCGGAGTCTGATGTAAGTCCAGCGATTGGCATTCGGTTTCCAGGTTTGCCTGTTTGTGTGGAGTCTGACATAAGCCCAGCGATTGATAGTCGGTTTCCTGTTTGTGTTTTGTTTGGCGTGCGTTAGCCGAGCTACGAGTGCTCTGATTCTTCCTCTGGTTAGAGAAGATACGTATGCATAGGATGCGACATCCTAGCGAGCACGTTTCCCCTGTCCCGAACTACGTCGACTCTGATGTCTATGTCTGACAGACTAGGTAGGCCCAGGATGCGATATCCTGCCGAGTTACCTTCTTCCGTCTTTTATATGTGTTTGTTTCCAGTGTGTGTGCAGTTTGTGAGCAGTCTTTGAGCAACCTTATCCTTTATTTTGAGCGTGGATCCCGTCGAGTACGACGGATGCGTAGGGGTGCTAATACCTTCCCTTCGCATAACCGACTCCCGATCCCATCCATCTCTGGTCGCGAGACCATGTCTTTTCCAGGTTTACTTCGAGCGTTTCCTTTCCCTCTTTTGGGATAAATAACGCACGGTGGCGGCTCTGTTGTTTCTTTTTCCCGCCGGTTTTTCGCGTAATGCGACAGAAACCATATGGAATATGACTCAAGCCTCATCTCAAGTAAACTCAAGCAAGTGCCTACAAGAAAGGAAACATCTTAAAAGTCTTGAAGTACACGAAAGTCCTACCTAGATTAGTCTGAGTGAATACTTTGTAAAATATAAGGGTGTTCTCGTAAAAGCGCATAGCTAAATCGTACATACACACAAATACTTTTTAAACTGATTTTTCTCAAGAAAATATTTTCAAAAATGTCTCGAGGTCATGCCAGATAAGTTGGAAGTTGTCTGAATAGCTCTGAGTAAATTTGTGTCTTTGCCAATTGATTGAGACATTGAACCAATCAACTGTTCAGTTCAAAAATGCATTCCAAGCAATTAGGACATCATCTTAATGAGGTGCTGATAAGCGCCACAAGTTACTATATTTTTGCATGAAAACTTAGCACTTATTGGCTTTGGCTAACGTTTTCTATCATTAAATTCCCCTAGCATTATGTAGAATATCATTGTAATACATTCAATTGTGGTGTCATATGATGTGTTTGTTATTTTGAAGAAATCCTCACAATTCACTAAAGAAGAATACATAAAACAAAAAAGAGGAACTTGAGTTATCTCACCAGGCGAGCAAGGGGCGAGAGCAAGGCGATTTCGCCCAGCGAGCCAGAGGCGAGGCCTCGGTGAGAAGATTCTAGTGAGAAAATGCTTCATGGTCGCCCAACAAGAAACATGAGACATAACTCAAAGAAATTCCAGAAAGAAAATGTCTCATGATCGTCCATCGAGCAGCAAGCAAAAATCTCGCATGGTGAGCCTCTTTGTCTCCGGGGCGAGGCAAGGCGGTTTGAAAGGCGGTTTGAATGAAACAACTGGAAAAAACTTAAGGGTGAAGAAAAGAGAGCTCGCCCAGCGAGACAACAGCTCACCAGGCGAAAACAACAGGACACAAAATGTATGAATAGGGACAAAAATAAAAACTTGGGGATAGTTGGTTATTTGAGAATCAATTATAGGCAGTAGAATAAAAGTAAGACAAAGTGATTGAAGGATAAGCGTTGGATACGCATCAAGAGTCGGGAAATCGGCGTTGATGCTCATTCATCTTAATTCCTCCAATTTATATCAAGCTATCGTGATGGTTGCTAGCTAATTCTTCTCTTATATTGATATTGAATGTAATCCTTTGAATCATATGTTTAGTTGTTGATCATAATATTATATAATTCAGTCATTTATAATTATCAAATATTATCTTTGTTATACCGATTAACTTTATAGGAATTATTATTGAAAAATATTCACTACGCCAAAAACTGGAATAGACAGCGCACCTTAGAGGGCGCTTTATTACAAAAGCGCACTCTAAAGTGAAGCGAAAAAATAAGGAGCGAACAACTGGAATAGACAACGCACTTTAGAGCACGCTTTTGTAATAAAGCGCCCTCTAAGGTGAAGCGAAAAAATAAGGAGGAGATAGAGGGACAACAATACAGGGCGCTTTTTAGAAAGCGCCCTCTAAGGTTACCCTTAGAGGGCGCTTTTAGAAAAGCGCTCTATAAGTCCATGTGCATTTCCAGTTTATAAAGCGCTTTTGGAAAGCCTTAGAGAGCGCTTTCATAAGCGCCCTCTTAGGCCCCCTTTAGAGGGCGCTTTTTTTCCACAAGCGCCCTCTAAGGTCCCCTTTAGTAAACATTAAAATTATAACATACTGCGCGTTTTGTTATTTCACTCTCTGTTATTTTCGTTCTTTTTCACGTTAGGGTTCTCACTGCTACGACTTTCGCTACTTCTAAGGCGTTCTCCTTCCACCTCTGTTAGATCTACGACGTTTCCTCCTTCTATTAATTCGTTGTTAGCTGTTCGATTTTGACACCATAGGTATTTTTCTAATCTTCATATTACTTGGTTTCTCTTCTGACGTTCGCTATTGTTCATTTTTGGTTTCATTTTTCTTGGTTCATACATTTATTGAGTATTCTCAACAATAATTATTGTGTTGCAATGCTAGCAATGGAGACTAGGCATTATGGGTTAAATTTCACCAACTGTTCCATTTGTTTCTCGATGTAGAAAAAGGAGGCAGCAATATCTAAAACACCTTCTACCAATCAAAGGTACACTATGCAGCTTATGAGTGTATTTATTCTAGCATACATAGCGTAGCTAGTAACTTAAGAAGTTTAGGTATGGATGTTATTTGATAGAGTAAATTAGAGTCGACTATTCTTCTGTTAGCTTTCAGTTAGACCATTATACAATTCTACATATATATTTTCTAGTCAATGTTTATCTTTTGTAAAAACTATATGATGATATATAACTATGCTACAAATTAGTGCATACCACTAATGCTTAATGCATGGTTCATACATTCTCATGCTATTGAAGTCAGAGATATCTGAAAATGTTGAGAAACTAACTCAATAAACCAAAATTGTTTTGGTTTTGGGTTGTTGTTGGAGACATGAATGCCCTGCACAGAGACTAACTCAATAAAGCGAAATTGTTTTGTCTCATCCCATTTTTGGTTTCTCTTCTGAAATTGTTTTTTGTTTATTCTAATTAGTAATGGATAATACATGGATGTCTTCCAATCGATTGTCGAGAGAGTACGAGAATGGGGTATCAGAATTCGTTAAGTTTGTCGTTGCGCACGCCGAAGACCCCAGTAGAATGATATGTCCTTGCTTGGGTTGTTGTTATGGGAAACGGGTTGGTTCAGTTGACATCGCATCTAATGAGGCATGGAATTGATCGAAGTTATACATGTTGGAATTTGCATGGTGAGAAAAGTAACGAGAATGTTAAACCGGGGGATAGTACGACCTATGCCTCAAACTATAGTGGCGCAGATACATACGATTGTGATCGAGTTGAAGAGATTGCAGAAGCACTTGAAGGAGATCTTAAGGATTGTCCCGAAATGTTTGAGAGGTTGGTAAGTGATGCAGAGAAACCTTTGTATGATGGTTGCACTAAATTCACAAGATTGTCTGCGGTATTAAAGTTGTACAACTTAAAGGCGGGCAATGGATGGTCGGATAAAAGTTTCACAGAGTTATTAGCCCTTTTGAAAGATATGCTTCCTGAGGATAATGTTCTTCCCAATCGAACATATGAGACCAAAAAGATGTTGTGCTCTATTGGCATGAGCTATGATAAGATACATGCATGTCCAAACGATTGCGTTTTGTTTCGAAATGAGTATGCATCGTTAAATGAGTGTCCTAAATGCGGTGTCTCGCGATATAAGAACAAGTTGTCTCCAGCAAAAGTCTTGTGGTATTTTCCTATTATTCCGAGATTTAGACGCATGTTTCGTAGTGAAACCGATTCAAGACACTTGACCTGGCATGCAGATGAAAGAATTATAGATGGAAAGTATCGACATCCGGCAGATTCACCACAGTGGTTGAAAATTGATAATGATTATCCTGAATTTGGAGAAGAATCAAGAAACCTTCGCTTGGCATTATCTACTGATGGAATGAACCCACACGGTATCCAGAGTATCTCACACAGTACATGGCCTGTGATTATTATGATTTATAACCTACCTCCATGGCTATGTATGAAGCGTAAGTACATGATGTTGTCTATGTTGATTTCTGGACCTAAACAACCAGGGAATGACATAGACGTGTACTTGAAGCCCTTAATCGAAGATTTAAAGATTTTGTGGGAGACCGGTGTGGAGGTTTATGATGGATATAGGAAAGAAAGTTTCAACTTGAGGGCGATGTTGTTTGGTACAATTAATGATTTTCCAGCATACGGAAATCTATCAGGGTATAGCATAAAAGGTCAATGTGCGTGTCCTATTTGTGAAGATAAAACAGATTGGAAGCGCTTGGAGTTTGGTCAGAAGAATGTCTTTCTCGGTCATCGGAGATTCTTAAATTCAAATCATCACTACCGTGGATGGAGAAAGGCATTCAATGGAGAGACAGAACAAGGCAGAGCTCCACCTATATTGACGGGTGATCAAATTTTTGAAAAGGTGAAAGATTTGGATACTCAGTTTGGCAAGCCTTTTGCCCACACACTTGTCAAAAGTGGGTGGAAGAAGATGTCAGTTTTTTTTGAATTGCCATATTGGAAGTCCTTGTATGTGAGACATTTTCTTGATGTTATGCATATTGAAAAAAATGTATTTGAAAGTGTTATTGGCACGTTACTCAATATACAAGAAAAGTCTAAGGATGGCCTTAAGGCAAGAAAGGACTTGATAGCGATAGGAATAAGAACTGAATTAGGACCCTTGAAGAAAGGAAAACGAACATATCTACCGCCTGCTGCTTATACTCTATCTAGAAAGGAGAAAAAAACATTGTGTAAGTTTCTAAGTGAAGTTAAAGTTCCAGAAGGGTACTCTTCAGATATTAGAAGACTTGTGTCTATGAAAGACCTCAAGTTAAAGAGTTTAAAGACCCATGATTGCCATGTTATAATGGAACATTTTCTCCCAATAGGTATACGTTCTACTCTTCCAGAAAAAGTAAGAAGCTCTATAACTAAGTTGTGTTCTTTCTTCAAGTCAATTTGCAGTAAGGTGATCGATCCTGCGATCTTACCAATGTTGCAAAAAGAAATCGTTATTACTTTGTGTGAGCTTGAAATGTTTTTTCCTCCATCATTTTTTGACATAATGGTACATCTAGTTGTTCATCTTGTGAAAGAGACACAATTGTGTGGACCAGCTTATATGAGATGGATGTACCCTGTTGAACGTTATATGAAAATATTAAAAGGGTACGTGAAGAACCGAAGTCGACCAGAAGGTTGTATGGTTGAAAGATACATTGTTGAAGAAGCGATTGAGTTTTGTACTGAATATTTGTCTAATGTTCAGTCAATCGGACTCCCCAAGTCTCAGCTTGTCGAAAAGAAAGAAGGAAAAAATCTAATTGGAAATAAAATCGTGGCAGTATCAAGGGTCGAACGGGATCAAGTGCATTTGTATGTTCTGCACAATGAGAATGAGGTTGAGCCGTATGTTGAAATTCACAAGGATGTTCTCCGAGGTTTAAATCCCAATAGAAATGAAAATTGGATAGTACGAGAGCACAATCGATGTTTTATACCTTGGTTTAAGGATCATATTTATTCAAAGTATTATTCAGATCCCGCTTCAATAACAGAAAGGTTAAGATGCTTAGCATATGGTCCAAGTTTCCATGTTTTTTCTTATAGCGCATACGCGATTAATGGATACACATTTTATACCAAAGAACAAGATGATAAAAGTACTATGCAGAATAGTGGTGTCACCGTGGTAGCTGAAGCAATGCACATATCAAGTGTGAAGGACTTAAACCCCAAATTTGCAAATCTGTCGTATTTTGGTGTTATGGAGCGCATTTGGGTGTTTGATTATGAGAAGTTTCAGATTCCTATATTTGGTTGCAAGTGGGTTGAAAATAATAACGACATTCGAATGGATAAGTCAGGATTTTTGCAAGTGGATCTTAATAGGGTGGGATACAAATATGAGTCTTTTATTCTAGCCTCTCAAGCTAGACAAGTGTTCTATGTCAATGATCCGAAAAGTACGAAATGGTCTATAGTTCTTTTTTCCAACAAAGTAATTGATGAAAACACTGGAGATCAAGGTGATATTGATGTTGAGATTGAATCGTTTACCAGAAATGATCAAGATGAGAATATTATATCAAATGATTCATATATAAGAAATGATCATAATGAGGGTATTTGGATCAATCCAACCGTCCGTGTTGTTAAGAGACATGTAGAACATATTCTAAAAGAAAAGAAAGAGAACTTAGTGAAAAAGGTACAGGTCAAATGATTTTAATTGTTTTCTTTATTACAGGTAAAATGGCTTTTACTACAGCAAATCGAGTCAGTTGCATAAAAAAAAAAGGTATAAACACAATTATATGATATTTATGCATAGAAAATGTTAATTCTTGATCTTATACTTCACCTAACTAATTTTATGATATTTTAGGTTCATGCTATTGATATTGAACAAAAAGAGGTTGTTGCTAAGAAGACTGCGGCTAGCAAAAAAAACATACATCTCAGAGATGCTTTTGCTACTTAGTTTTATTTCTTTTTAAGTTATGAATTGGTTGTATATTTAGAATGTTTAGAAGTTAAACGATTATATATCAGTGGATTGTTGTATATGTATGGATTGTTGTATATAAGGCTTGTTGAATGCAATGTGTGAAAAAGGGCTTCAAATTATACAATTTTAGGTGTACTGCTTCAATATACAGGTTGTCTAAAATAAATAAAAAAATATAGCGCTTTTTAAAAGAAAAATTTAAATAACCACCCACTTTAGAGGGCGCTTTCCAAAATAAGCGGCCTCTAAACCCTTTAAATTTCCACTTTAGAGGGCGCTTTCCAGTAAAAGCGCCCTCTAAACCCTTAAAAGTTTCCACTTTAGAGGGCGCTTTCCAGTAAAGCGCTCTCTAAACCCTTAAAAGTTTCCACTTTAGAGGGCGCTTTCTTTAAAAAGCGCCCTTTAAAGTGACCCTTAAAGGGCTTAAAGAGCCACTTTAGAGAGCGCTTTCACCAGGAAAAAAAGCGCTGTCTTTACCTATGCCAGCGCCAGATTAGAGGGCGCTTTAAAGCGCTGTTATAGGCCAAAAAAAGCGCCCTCTTTTCCCTTATTTGGCGTAGTGATTGTTCCAATCTCGATCTAAGATAATATCTTGTTAAACTCTGATTGCTAGGCATATGGTTAGAGTATAATATTCACATAAAGTATCAAGGTTTCACACTATTAGATTGTTTAATAGATTGAGAAATCATCGATTAAACAATACGGTAGAAGTCTCGACATATTTTAGACATAAAATCTGTTGTGAGCGACACGTGATGATATGAATAAACACTAAGATTATATTTTAAAGTGATCAATGAATTCATACGTATTCGAGAGATGAAACTCAATCCCAGCACGTTTTATCATTTGTGAAATTCAGTTTATCATTTACCATTTCTTAAATCCTTTTATCATTATATTTACATACCAAATATCTTTGCGAACCCGCTTAAATCATTAATTAACTGTTGAACATTTGTAGTATCACATCAGTCCCCATGGATACGATATCACATACTTACTTTTGATTACTGAACATTAAAATGGAGCCGTTGCCGATGACTGGCGTTTAGGTATTACAAGTATAACGACAATTTTTTCCGTTTTAAGTTTGTGCATTTTGTTAATATATATATATATATATATATATATATATATATATATATATATATATATATATATATATATATATATATATATATATATATATATATATATATATATATATATATATATATATATATATATATATATATATATATATATATATATATATTCTTTACTTGTCCTTCTACTCACGTTTGTTTGGTTAGGTTTGTGAACTTTGTTTATATGAGGTAGGACATCGGCCAAGAAGTTACTTTTTGATCCTGAGATCGAAAGAACAAGCCGGAGAAACAGGAGACAGAAAAAGAAACAAAAACAACTAGCCAAAGAAAGGAACAAAAAAAAAGAAACTTCTACTTCAACTTCAACAACATAGAAAATGGATGAAGGACCAGAAATCATTAAGAACGGTGGGGGACCTTTTCGCAATAGGCCAAAACTGTTAGCTCGACTCAACAACACTCCTAATAATCGACAAGCAGAGATGAAGACGGGACTTCTTGAGATCATTTATGCAAATCCATTTGTAGGGATGTACCATGAAGATCCTTACACTCATCTCACTAAGTTCTACAAACTTTCGGGTACATTGGGCGCACCTGAAGCTGAAGAAGAAGTGGTTTTCATGAGATTATTCCCATATTCCTTGATCGGTAAAGCAAATTAATGGTATCTGGACCAACCAACTCAGTCATGACCAACTGGAATGTCTTGGAAGAAAATTTTCTAAACCGATTCTTTCCACATAAGAGATTCATGGATGCAAAGATAACTATTGATGCATTCACACAGAGTTTAACATAAACACTCTGCGAAGCATGAGAGTGATACAAATCCATGTTGTGTAAGTGTTCAGATCACAACTTTGATGATCTCACACAGATTCACATCTTTCATAATAGACTTCAGCCGCAACCAAAGCTTCTGCTAGATGCAACTGCTGGTGGTTCCTTATTATCTAAAAGTGCAGAAGATACAGTCTCAATGATCACTAGGTTCAATATAACAAAGGTACAACATAAAGATAACCTGGAATTCTTGATCTAGGAGCAAATGACACAATCTTAGGGCAAAACAAGCTTCTCACCCGAACCGTCAAAGAACTAACCAGGCAATTGTCAAAGCTCCCATAACAACTTAAAGAGATGCATGGAACATCGAGTAAACCACAACAGATAGTTTTTTATGAACTTTGCACAAGTGATCACCCAACTAGTTTTTGACCTCTCATTAATGAATAAGTCAATTATTTAGGGAACCAACAACAAAGACAAACACCGCACCAAAGCAACCAAGGATATCCATACGGAAACAATACAAATTATAACCAACGTTGGAGGTGTTGTACCCTAAAAGTTTCCCTCCCCTTCTTACCTATTCATCCAATCACTTGATCAGGAGATCACTTGCATACATTCATAATTCATCCACATGCATCATTCATCATGGATTCAGAAGAAACTTGGGCTTATAAAGCTAGGGTTTATGTGGATATCAAAGCTCAAAGGCATGGTCTAATCATATCATATACATGGGGGATGTGAAATCCTAATGATGGTGGTGGAGGCTTGAATTCAACAAAGTTGTGACCAGACAACCCAGGGTCTTCAAAACCCTAATTTCTTAAGGCAGAATCTCTGGGAGATCCCTCAGGCCTTATTTTGGTCTCTAAAACCCTAATTAGGAGATGGTGAATCAGATGATCTTGCTGGCTTGATTGTGCATTCATGACCTCTCAATATTCACATACTGTCAATTTGCTTGACCTGACCTTTCTTGGAGCATTGGTCTTGGTCCAAAGTCAATGGTGTTATTCATTTGGTTGTGGACACATCTTTGATCCTAGTCATCTGAACAACCAAACCCCTTGTGCTATTGGTTCATGGATGTCATATCAAACCCTAACCTATTGGTCTCTTTTCATGGCCTTCTTCATGTACATTATTAGTCACGTTATTTTCTTTTCAAAAGTCAAACATTCAAGTCATGATTAAACCAATTGTAAAACCAATTTCAATCACTTTTCAAACCATTTCAATCCATTTCATGTCATTTTAAACCATTTCATATGATTCTACACAAGAAAAAACAAAATTTGACATTTTGACCAATTGTTGACTTTGGTCAACAGTTGACTTTTTGGTCAACTTTGACCAAAGTCAACCCAAAACCCTAATGCCTTAAATTTCACCATAATCATCAATCTGTTGTCCATTTACAAGAAAAATGCAAACAAAATTGAACTTTGACCTATTGTTGACTTTGGTCAACAATTGACTTTGGTCAACAGTTGACTTTGGTCAACAGTTGACTTTTTTGTCAACTTTGACCAAAGTCAACCTAAGTCCTTGGTCATCCCTAATCACTAAATGACTAGTCTTAACTCTCATTTCATTCTCCAAGTCCATGTTATTCTTGGTTTCACCATTTGAACTTGTTTTTTTCACTTTGATGCCAACATGTTTGGTCATGTCTTGAACACTTGAATTCTTACTTGGACCACTAACCTTCACCCTGCTGCACAGGGCTTGCATTCACCACAAACAAGACACCACAATCACATGATCATATGCTGCACTTACAGTAGTTAATTGGACAAGACAACTCATTTGGATTTGGCACTGAATTCACCTTGGCAAGCTTCCTGCAATTGTGGTCCTGCAGCAGCCATAACCCTGTCATCATCTTGTAGATTCATGCCAATCATGACCAAAACAGCAGACATACATCATAAAAACCTTGGTCCGGTACAACACCACATCATGACTACAATGATCCAAATGAGACCATATCAGAGCAGTGGATTTGCAAGATTGGACATCCATTGCATTGGCCTGCAAAATCAATACATTACCATAGGGTCTTGAACAAAAATAGGCCAAGGATGCATATGCTACTAACCTCATGGAATTTGGTTTTGACCAACTCAACTGGTATCAATCCTGCAGCAAACAACACAATAAGCATCACCAAAGTTCAAAAACCTTGAAACAATTTCCTAGTACAACAACCTGCAGCTCATGTGCATTCTAACCAACTCAACAATCTTATCATGACCTGCAGGGAACATTCAGAGTCAGTTACACTCTTGCCCTCATGCATAGTTGATTCTAAAAAGATCCCATATCCACTAACCCCCAACAAAACTGAAGGTTACAAGTGAAGTAAAACTTACCACAGAGTTCAATCCAAACACCACCTACAATGGCCAGTTGTGAGAATTCCCTTGGCACTCTCTGCTCCCATAATTTCCCTGCATCAATGATACCATAACAGCTTAACAAACAAGCAAAACACACAACACACAAACATTCACATGCCAGCCTCCAAAACCCAACCTCAAAACCTGCAATGCACACAGTCATTTGATCAAATCCTGCAAGAGGACATCAACACCAGTTGTATGGCCATTGGAAAGTTTGTTGCTATCCTGGTTCATCACCATCTAACCTGACCACAAATATCACCAAGGCAACACCAAAGTGGATTACTAGCATCTAAACATGGTTATGGGCAAGAAAAGCATGGCATCATGAACAACCCTGTTACATCCCATATATATCTGCACCAAAATATGTCCATTGCAGCTAGCCATATTGTGATAGCATCATAAGGGAAAAACAATGGCAATTCAACTAACACCACATAACATTCCCAAACTAAGCCTAAGCTAATTCTGCATCTAAGAGAAGGGATCAAAATTGTTAATCAAACCCCTGTAAGTTGGTTCCTTTTAGCTAACTGCTTTGGCTCTTCAGCATGAGAACATTGAGAATCCCAAGCTGTTAATCAACTTCAAGGAGAAAACTCAAAGAATCAACCTCTTGTAGAAGCTTCAAAAACTCCTCTTTTGAAGAATATGAATTTCATTTGAGAGCACCTTATGAAGAAGATGAATGTGAGGAAGTAGTTGTTTAAATTAAGCAATAAGTTAATCAAAGAAAATGATAAGATTAACAAAAGTAGTATAGATCTTAAAGATTATCTTGAATTTCTAGAAATGAGTAACAAAACACTTAAGCATGAAATATATAATATTAGAAACCTAGATAGAACACATGAGACTTGTGCCTTAATGAAAAAGGGAGTAAAATATTTGTATGAAACCCTAAGTAAATTTACTAAGAGGAAAGAAAACCTTGACCTAATTCTATCAAGTCAAATGCTTTCCTTGATTAAAACTGTATTAGGGTTTAAATCTGGTAGAACACATAGTAAAAGTTATAATAGTAAGAAATCACATCGACTTATGTATAAATGATCTCACTGTAATAGACTTGGCCACTTAGAGTCATTCTTCTTTGATAAATTGAGAAGGTCTAAAGGTAATAACCCTAGACCTCTTATAACTATTGAGATACCAGGGAGCAAGAAAATTTGGGGTCCAAAGGTGAAAACCTACTATGCTTTGCAGCTTTAATGAAGACCAAATGTGTATTAAATGAAGTTATGCAAAACAAAAGGTATAGTTTATAATATACAGTAGTGTCGGTTTAAATCGAAGCTTATGACCCAAGAATTATAAATGATGATGTATATCAATGATTGTGATCTAAGAAAATATTTGTTAAGGATAATCTCAACATCCATGGTCTATGATTATCAGTTGACCTCTTAGTAGGTTTGGAAGATAAGTTTGTAGTGGACATACTCACCTCATGATTAACCAACTCTCGATCCAGTGATTTTTTGAGAAGATGTATGAAACTGTGTTGTTGTTCCCTTGAAGGGGGAGCCTTTATGAGGTTACTTGATAATTAAGAAATCAGTGCAAGAAGAATGAGCAAGGAGGCAAAAAGTAGAAGAAAAAAGCTAAAATTCAATCCAAGGCCAAAAAAGTACCAATGTGGTTGAAAAGTAAGAAGAAAGTCGATTAGAAAATATGCACGCTTCAAATTTTAGATCAAATCAAAATTTATCATTGCCTCTAAGCTAATCAAATCTGGACATTAATGGAAAATGCGCAAGATATTTAAAAGTATCAAGATCTAATTGATTACAGCCTTAATCTAATTGATTAGATGGCCTATTTTGGAAATATTTGATTCTCATATTTTCTGGGCAGAGTCTTCATTGATTTTGTGATGTTTTTATATACTTGAGACTTCCAGAAGGTTTGCTTTATATGTAACTATACTCCCTTGTTTTTGCATCTCATACTTTTCCTTTTTCTGGTATTCTTGTATGAGTTTCAGTTTAAGATATAAGTATTATCACTCATGGCCTCAACAAAGAGCCTTCAAACTGGAAACTCCTTATCAAGAAGACTACTTACAGAAGGTACATCGTTGAGAAGTCAAGAAGGTATTGCAATTTCTAACCAAAAGCTAGTACGATCCGATGTGATAAAGGAAAATTTCCTCAACAAATTTAAGCCATACATTCATATTTGTCAAAGGTTATTAAGAGAAATCTTCACAAAGGTACTAGATATAATGATCACCAATCTTGTGAGGGAATTGTACTCCAACCTAACAATTAAAGGCTCATCTTTAAAGTCAATAATGAAGGGAATAGATATTGACATCCATAGAGAGACATTTGAGAGAAAAGTTTGAGTTATCCTTTTGTGGTATATCATATATCTAAGAAAGACCAATAAAGTTTAAGAAGTTTAAACTCTCTACCGCCATCATCTCCTTTGTTATAAGTTCCATATATCTTATTGCAAGGATATTGTAACACCCTAAATTTTCCTCGAGTAAATTTAAAACATTTATCAGAGTAAAACAAACTAGCATGCAATTTAGGATGCTACACTATAACATACACTTAATTTGCTCAGCTATAAAGACATGTAACACTTTGCATTTATAAAAATAGTAGTAATAATCACATGTATGAATGTTAACTTTTTATTAAATCGTAGCGGAACAACAATAACAAACAGTTAACTCAATATAACTAACATCGACATAACATGTCATATAAGAAATATTAAAAATAAAGAAAGACACAATGTTCCAATCCCCCAGTGTTACACATTAGAGTAGACGCCGACACAAAAGTAAAATGGAAGACTTCATCTTCCACTCACATCTGAACTCCTACTGCAAATTATCTGCATGTGTGGAGGCAACATTCAAACAAAACGGGTGACATATCATAATTATATAAAGGAAAGCATGATAATAAGTAAGCATCAGATTATTACATGCATATCACCCATTCCACAACACAATTCCACATAATCCACACAATGGCTATTAACACATAATATCAACATAACAATCATCCATCATAACAACAATATAATCAACCATCCAACATAATAATAACATAATCAACCATCCAACATAATAATAAATTTAACCAATGTACAATGCAATGAGACTCAACAACTCGACTCGATGCATGTGGTACCAATAAGTGAACACCCAGGCTCACCACTTCGATTCTCACCTCCTAGGATCAAAGTCATAAATTCGTTACCATCACCTCTGGTAACGTCTCACTGATTCCATCACCTCTGAAATCAGGTACCGACCCAATCCACACAATGGGATTTGAGGCTCAGTAATAACTGACCATCTATCCAACAACATGAATGCATGCAACATACAATACATGCCAAAATAACATCACGCACAAGGACCCACCTCCATAGTCAATGTACACTGCAAATACTTGCAATATGCATCAAATGCATGTTGTACAGCTCAACAACATCAACATATAACATAATAAGCAACAATAATGCATTTAAGATTATGTCACACAACCACATAAGTAGTACAATGCATTACAATACTATCACACACAAACTATTCATTTTAGGTACTTGAACCAATTTTAAATGAAAGTACACGCTCTCATCTTTTTGACGCTTTGAACTGCGTGTCAAACGGAGTTACGAAGCTCAAGTTACGTCATTTCCAATTTTCCAAATTTTTTAACGTAATAGTGGTAACGAGTTATACTCAAATCGGTAACCGGTTACGGGCTTCGAAAACAACCCAAAAACTTGTTTTTCGTCGTTGGAGGCCTTCCAGACCTTCAATTTCGATTCCATAAAAACCTCCGATCTCAGAACTCAACATACTATAATTATTCAATGATTAAAACAAAAAATTCATATTATATGACAAATTAACATAAAAAACCATTCATTCTCATCAATTCATATGTACCCCAAACCTCCCAACATCAACAATTGCAATAATTTTTCATTTCAACTCTGACCCGAAACCACATCAATTCATACAAGTTTTATATCACACAATCTGTAAGACCCCAATTTTGACCCTAAGATCCCTCATGCAATTTCATCATAAGCATTAGCATTGGGATCATACCTTGGCATCCTCCTTACCCCTCCTTCATTGGGTTTGTTTTGGGAGAGATCACCAAGCACCATGTGATTATATCATACTTGTATTTTATCATTTTTTTACTAACCAAAATATCGAAAATATGTCTTTGTATTTGCCTAACTTTTTTTGTAGGAAGGGCATGATCCCATTGATTCATCAAGTTCACATCTAGGGTTTGAGACCCTCATGAACAAAGAGCACAACCATGGATTGATTCAAGAATGGTTACAAGCATCATATATGAGTCCCAATGTTTTCTATATGTTATATTGATCAAGTTTTCTTCAAGAGTTTAAGGGTGATTTGCCTTGGAAACCCTAGTTTGACTGGGTATCTTAAGTAACTTCTCCAACAAGCTATCTCACCTATTGATCAAATTTCTCAAGGGGCACTTCAAAATTCATCATCTTATGCATATATGATCTACCATGAACCAAGAAAGTCAAGAGAATTGGAAGTTAGCAAGTTGGTTGATGGTGGTTGGCCAGATGAATTCATCTGATCAAAACTGGGTCTCCCTAGACCCTATATCCTACAATTTTCACCATATGAAAATGATTCCAAGAGCAAACGTACTCTAAATAACATTCCAAACAACTTTCATGTTGAAACCTAGAGCTAGTTTTGCTTGGAAAGTCATTTTCTATGTTGAAACATTATAGGTCATTGTGTCTAAACCCTAATTTGAAAGTCAACTTCCCAAGGCCATAACTTGCTCAATTTTTATGATATGAAAGGTTTCCAAGTTTCACAATCAAATTAAATATGTCTACTTCAACTTTGATTTTTGGAGTGGGAGCTAATTCAACTTTTTTGAGCATGTGATATGAAGTTATATTATAGGTCACTTTTGACCTATACCATTGATCAAGTGATTTTTCCAAACTTCAAAAATGCATAACTCTATCATTTCAAATCCAAATGACATTAAATTGGTTACCATTTTTAAGGTATATTAGATAGCTACAACTTTTTTAAAGACACTTTTCTTATTTGAAGCTCATATAAAAAGTTAAGCAAGGTGGAATATTGAGACATATGGCTTGACAATTAGAAAATTTTTTATATGTAAAAAATTTCCAAACTTCCACCTCAAATTTCTTCAAGTTACAAACTCCAAATGGAAAAGTGTTGAACATGAAAGTTATTCCTCTTAATCTCACCTTTCCAAAGAGATCAAATTCATCCATTTTGGACAAGGAATGCATAGGCTGCGCATGGCATGAACGTGGTGTCATCACTTGGCAAGAATCAAATTTCAAATCTTCATGCACACTTGCCTTGCAATCCAAGCTGAATTAGGATCATCTCACACTCATTTGTGGACTTATGGCAATGATTTTATGGGCCTATGCGCGCCCATGCACCCATGCATCATCAATGAGCAAATTTGGAAAGTGAATTCAAGTGTGCAAAAAGCAATGGATTCAGCTATAAATAGAGCCTCATATGCTCAACATTTCACACACATTGGCGCCAACTTTGATCCCCTACCTCTAACCCTCACATTGCAAAGGATAATCCTGAGAAATTCATTTGAATTTGAGGTCAAATTTCCATTGTTTTGAAATTCAAATCTCTAGGGATCCACAACCTTTTGAGTATTTAATCCTTCTTCTGCAAGCATTTGGAGTGAGATCAAGCATGAGCAAGAGTAACATCAGTTGAATCCACACCTCCATTGAAGGTATTTTCCAAAAAATTTGATCTCTTCGATTCTCTCAAATTCTTTGCTCAATTCTATTGATTCTTTGGTTGTCTGAAGTCCTACCAATGTAGGCAAGAAGATTGAGTTGCTTAGAGGCCAAATCGAAGCAACTCAGTTCATGTACCTCAAATTTCAACTCCATGTATCTCTCAATATACTTGGAGTTAGAGTGAATTGAGGCTAGATTCGAACTCAGTGCCATTTTTACTTTGAAATCATGTCCTTGTTTTTAATTTTGGTGATGGTTCAAGGTGGACCAGTCCGGTGAGGTCCACCGGAGAAGAAGACCGAAGCTACAGCTCCGGCCATGCGCTGGCATGTCTCCCAGCCACATGATCTTGTTATTTTGTTCTAATCTCACGCGTCCATTGTGATTACCAACTGTGTAGTGTGCTGACTTGAGTCCATCGTGGATAGCGCATTTCTGGCCACTTGATCTGCCACCTCAATTAATGAGGGAGATCAAGTGGTCCACGTTTTTTCTGATATTTTAATTTTCATTTTAATTACTTTATTTTCAATAATTCATATTAAATTTAATATTGATCCAAAAAATGTGGGACTTTCACCAAATTTTTTAAATATTTTCCTCTTTCATATTCTGAATTAAAATTATTTTTTGGATCATTATTAATATTTTTCATGAATTAATTGAGTTTTCATTTGTTTTTAATTATTTAAAAATATTTTTAAATGTCCAAAAATTATGAATTTTTTTCTCCAAGGTCCTTTGACGTTGTTTGACCTATGATAAATCTCATGACCATTTCTTTGGTGTTTTGATGAGATTTTAGGAATTGGACAAATCATATTTAATTTAAATGCACTATTTTAGTATTTTTTTAATTTGAATAAATGCCAAATAAATTTGTTGACCAATTGTGATGACTTGTTTATGTTTGACTCTTGTTGTTGGGCCTTGGTCAAGGTTGATTTGACTTTGTCAAATAAATATCATTGGATTTAGGGGATTGATGGAATGTACATTCCATCTCCCAAAATGAATGGATGATATTAATTTGGTAAAAGTCCTCCTTTGACCAATTTGTGATTTCGTCAATTCCCCTCCCTCTTCATCTCATTCCCCTTCTTTTTGCATTCATCTCATTTGGCCTATGATATCTCAAAGTCCTAATGCTACTTGATTGAAAAATTAACATGAGTATGGATGAGATTAGGCCACACCTTTTGCATATTCTTTTTGTGTGTGGTATGTTTCATGAGCATAGTTCATAATACTATGTCTCTAACATGCATTAACACCAAAATTCTATTGCCCGACCTCAAATAGTTGTGACTTCTATATAAGTCCAATTACGATTGCCTAACATAGCGCTAAATTTGTGACATAAAAGGCATAAGCATTCTAGTTAGTGAGATTGTAAGTCTCACCTCTTTCATGGTATTGTGTGGAAACTTGGCCTTTTTTCCTTCCTTTGGAAGATGTCTTGGTTCAAGGATCCATGCTTGTGATAAGTGGGTTGAGTGTTCTCCAAAGAATGACTTCAATTAAAAAGCAAAAGCAAAGCAATACTAACTTCAAACCTATTAACTACTAACTTTTAATTTCAAGCCTTTACTATTAATGCAATTTACTTTTTAGCACTTTATTTCATTTGCCATTGTTCATATCATTCTAATTCTTTATGGTAATGCAATTTTCACTTTGTCCACTTGGACCATATTGTGTGATATTTTGTTTGTGCATACTTTGTTTGTTTGTGTGGTCTTTGACCATTAATGTACATAATAACAACAAAAACCCTAAAAAACTTTTGAGTGGACTGTTGGTTTGATCTTGGACAAATGCACTTAGAATCTAGGCAACATTCATATGCTAAAGAACTTGGACAATGCCAACTTATTGAGAAACCAAGTGCTTGCAATTTGAAACTTCATCTGATACATCATTCAAGATCCTTTTGAGTTCATCTGCAACATGATCATTGTGAAGCTGTTATTTTGAACTTGTGACTTGTGGAATTCATCTGTTACATGGGCTATTTTGAAGAAGATTATGGAATGGATAAGCTTGGATGTGGCCATCTTTATTTGATGCCTTGCTCTTCAAGATAATATAAATGTGCATTTGTGTGTTGCTTGATTTTAAAAAGTCCAAGGGAATTCTGGGTTTCTATTGACATTCTTATCTATTGGATTGCTACCCATTTGGTCAGATCTTTTCAACTCTAAACTTTTAATTTTGTACATAGGGTAGTCTCTTCATCTTCTCCCCATTTCTTTAATTTCAAAATATCTCCCTCCATTTTTCAAAATCTTCTTTGTGTGATCTACTTTTGATCTAAAACTTTGACCACTTTTGCAAAAAATAGTAACTTTGGCCTTATGCCATTGCACTTTCAAACTTCTTTTCTTAAATCAAACTTTTAAATAAACTTAACTATACTTGACCTAAACTTTCAAAAATCTAAAAAGAACTAACTCATTCAAACCATTTTAGGCCCTTGTGCCTTTCAAACTTAAATTTTGTTAAAAGTAATGCATCCACTCTGAAATTTGTATTACGAACTACGAGGTTTTGATCTCTCATTTTTATGTTGGTACGTAGGCACAAGAACGGAGGTCTTGTCAAACACAAAATATAATTAATGAATTCTTTTCTCATTCCCCCATTCTATTTGTTTGTAAACATCACTTTATACCAATTACATATGCACACAAAAAGGGCTCCCTAGGAGTACCTAGGACACTTTGGGTGCTAACACCTTCTCTCTGTGTAACTAACCCCCTTACATGTAATCTCTGACCTTTTATTAGTTTTCATTTGAAAACTTCTTACTTTTTGGGTTTTGTTCGTACTTTTTCCCTTTCCCTTGGAAACAATAAAAGCGCGGTGGCGACTCTTGTTATTTGATCTCTAGCTTGTTAATAGCTGGATGATCATGAATTTACCATTACACAATCCAATTAAATTTCATGGGTTTAACAACAACATTTTCATCATTCAAATAATTCAATCAAATTTCATGAGTTTAATAGCAACATTTTTATCATTCCCACAATTCAATCAAATTTCATGGGTTTAACAACATTTTCATCATTCACACAATTTAATCAAATTTCATGGGTTTAACAACAATATTTTCATCATTCTCACAATTCAATAAAATTCCATGGGTTTAACAACATAATTTTCATGATTCACACAATTCAATCAAATTTCATGAGTTTAACAACAACGTTTTCATCATTCCCACAGTTCAATCAAATTTCATGAGTTTAACAGTAATATTTTCATCATTCCCATAATTCAATCAAATTTCATGGGTTTAACAATAATATTTTCATCATTCACACAAATCAATCAAATTTCATGGGTTTAACAATAACATTTTCATCATTCCCACAATTAAATCAAATTCCATGGGTTTAACAACAACATTTTCACCATTCACACAATTCAATCAATTTTATGGATTTAAGAACAATATTTTCATCATTCTCATAATTCAATCAAATTTCATGGGTTTAACCGCAACATTTTCATCATTTCCACAATTCAACATAGAGAAGAAAACACAAAACCTACATGGCATAATCTACCCATCATCATCCTGTTAACCCTTAGATAATTAGAACCCTATCCTTACCTTAGAGTTTTTAGAAATAGCTTCTTTAACCTTTAACAATGGTGAATCGCCCCTTGAGCCATATCCTCTTCTTCTCTCTTTCTCTGTTTCTCCTTTTTTCTCCCCAAATGTTAGAGTTTCTATCCCAATACCTTTTTTTTATATTTTTATTATAAATCATATTATTTTATTAACTTATTATATTATCACTATTTTCTTAATAATAATAATAATATTAATAGTAATAATAATAATAAAAATAATAATTCACTCAAATTAAATAAATAATAAATAATATGATTAATTAGTTTTACTCACTACACCACTATTTTTACACTTTTACTCACACACTCCCCAACACCTTAATTTCTAGGGAAACTACCCCACACAAGGGGTACACAAGACATTAAAACACCAATCAACACAACACAACCACAACTATCACATAATTAAATTACGGAAAATAATTTAAAAAAATCGGGGCAATCAAGTATCCCCCACTTAGAATATTTTCGTCCTTTAAAATTACCTGATGCGAACAACTCTGGACATGACTCCCGCATCCTGCTTTCTAACTCCCAAGTCATACTTCCCCCGACAATGCCTCCCCACACTACCTTAACAAGAGAAATCTCTTTGTCTCTCAACTGTTTCAGTTCTTGATCATCAATCCTTATTGGAAGAGCCTTAGTTGTAAGGTTATCCCTCACCTGAACATCATCCATCAGAATGACATGCGATGGATCCAGAACATACTTCCGAAGTTGTGAAAAATGGAACACATCATGTAGATTTGACAAATTCGGTGGCAATGTCACTCTGTCCAATTCGTCCGGATATTTGATACAGACCAATAAACCGATAAGTAAGCTTCCTCAACTTCAAAGCACGTCCTACACCGGTCACCAGAGTGACTCACAAGAATACATGGTCTCCCTCTTGAAACTCAAGATCCTTTCTCCTCTTATCATGGTATCTTTTCTGCCTACTCTGCGAAGCTTTCATCTTCTCCTAAAATAGCTTCACCTTCTCAATAGTCTGTTGGACAATCTCAAGTCCAAGTACTACACTCTCACCAGATTCATGCCAACACAAAAGTTTCCTGCACCTTCGGCCATACAAGGCTTCAAAATGTGTCATTCCAATACTAGAATGGAAATTGTTATTATACATGAACTCAATCAATGACAGATGACCATCCCACGCACCTCCTTTCTCGAGAACACAAGCTCTCAACAAGTCCTTTAATGACTGAATGGTCCTCTCTGTCTGACCATCAGTGTGCGGATGATAAGCTGAACTCAACTTCAGCTTCAAAACCAAAGCTTCCTGCAAATTCTCCCAAAATATGGAAGTGAACCTCAGATCTCTATCTGACACAACATTTAACGGAACTCCATGCAACTTCACAATTACACACATATATATATCTTCCAACTTCTGCATAAAAAACTGATGTTAGTCAGAATAAAATGAGCCGACTTTGATTGTCTATCAATAATTACCCAAATGGCATCGTGCGCTCTCAGAGTATTTGGTAACCCTGTCACAAAATCCATAGAAATGATAGCCTATTTCCATTATGGAATATCCAACAGTTGCATCAATCCTGCAGGTTTATGATGTTTAACCTTTGACTTTTAACAAGTCAAATAAGCATATTGAGCCACATATCGGTTCATTCCAGACTACCAAAATATCTTCTTCAAATCCTGATACATCTTAGTTGCTCCTGGATGAATACTCAAGCTACTTCGATTATTTTCTTCTAAAATTATCTATTTCAACTCAGCTTTGTTAGGAATACAAATTTTACCTCTGAACCTTAACACACCTTGTTCATCCATTTTGAAATCACTACCGTCAGTCTGATTATTTCCAACCATCAAGTCCACCAACTTCACATCCAACTTCTGACTCTCTTTAATGTTATTAAGCAAATCATTGTTGATCTTCAGCATACCAAACATCACACTCTGCGATGTCAGCTTACAAACCAAACTCATGTCTCTGAAGTGTTCAATAATTTCCAACTCTCTCACCATCATAGTAAACATATGCAAAGACTTTCGACTTAAAGCATCTGCCACGACATTAACCTTACCATGATGGTAACTTAAACCAAAATCATAATCCTTCAGAAGTTCAATCTATCTCACCTGCCTCATATTCAACTCTTCTTATCAAATACATATTTCAAACTCTTGTGATCACTGAACACTTCAAATTTGAAGCCAAACAGGTAATTCCTCCAAATCTTTAACATGAATATCATAACTTCCAACTTAAGATCATGAATAGGGTAATTAATTTCCTGAACTCTCAATTGTCTCGAAGCGTAATCCATAACCTGACAATCTGCATAAACACATCTCTCAGACCCATCTTTAAAGCATCACAATATACCATAAAGGACTCACTTGGATTAAGCAAAATCAAAATTGGAGCAGACGTCAAGTTCTTCTTGAGTTCTTCTAAACTCTCTTAACAATACACATCCTAAATATAGGCTTGACCCTTTCGATTCGACTGAGTTAATGATAATGCTAACTTTGAAAAACGTTCAATGAACTTCCTATAGTAACAAGCCAATCCGAGAAGGAAGATCACTGATATCTTCAGGAAACACTTCCAAAAATTCACACACCATAGGAAGATCACGAACTACTTCCTTTCCTTTGGATTCCAATAATGCTAACATCACAAACATTTGCGCCTTATCCTTCACGGACTCTCTCACTTGCTTAGCTGATACAAATGTCAACTCCTCACCTCCATCAAACTCAGATTCACACTCTGGAGGAAAGTCCCAGATATCTTCAGGAAAACATCAAGAATCACACACCACTAGCCTAACATTATCCGTCACACTGCTCTCTACTCTCTGAGAAGCAACATCAACAATAACAAATTGTTTTCCCTAAAGACATCCCAAATTGACCGACAGATAGGAATCTCAAATCCCTTGCATCTTCAGTGTTAAGAACAACACAACTTTGACATAGCCTGAGCTCTTACAATCAGTGGCATACTGTACCAACTCATCAAAACAATTGGTAAACACTTGATTTAAATCCAACCAATTCATTCAAAGAAAATACAAACCGTACACATCCTCATGGAACAAGTCGGGATACTTAAGACACCACTGGCTCATCTCTAGCCAAAACATCGCCTTCCCCCTCACAAGGAAGTGACCAATGAGAACACCTGGCCGTCTTCCCTCAAGGATCACGCCATTTTGCTAACTGACACCATCCTCGAATCCAACCTCTCTCCGGGTTCAAGAAAAGCACAACATTCTCAAAACAGTTGAACTAGCCAACACTGCACTCTTACATGCAACAACATGATATCCAAGCTTTATATAGTTGGAACATCCAAAATAAGCAAACGCTTCTCCCCCACTTGTTTCATTCCCAACCTGCAAATGGAAAACAAAACAAGCATCGACAGTGTTCTCACACACGTATCGCATACTAGGGAACAAACATAATTAAACAACCTGGCCAGACGGATCGACCTGCTCTAATACCACTATGTAACACCCTAAACTTTCCTCAAGTAAATTTAAAACATTTATCAGAGTAAAAAACAACAACATGCAATTTAGGATGCTACACTACAACATACAACCAACCTGCATAGTTATAAAGACATGTAACACTTTACATTTATAAAAATAGTAGTAATAACCACATGTCTGAATGTTAACTTTTATTAAATCACAACGGAATGAAAATAACAAACAGTTAACTCAACATAACCAACATCAACATAACATGTCATATAAGAAGTATTAAAACATAAAGAAAGACACAACGTTTCAATCCCCCAGTGTTACACATCAGAGAAGACACCAACACAAAAGTAAAACGGAAGACTTCATCTTCCACTCACATCTGAACTTCTATTGCGGATTATCTGCACGTTACCCGCGTGGAGGCAACATTCAAACATAAAGGGTGAGATATCATAATTATATAAAGGAAAACATGATAATAAGTAAACATCATATTATTACATGCACACCACTCATTCCACAACACAATTCCACATAATCCAGACAATGACTATTAACATATAATATCAACATAACAATCATCCATCATAACAATAATATAATCAACCATCCAACATAATAATAGCATAATCAACCATCCAACATAATAACAAATTCAACCAATGTACAATGCAATGAGACTCAACAACTCGATTCAATGCATGTGGTACCAATACGTGAACACCCAGGTTCACCACTTCGTTCCTCACCTCCTAGGATCAAAGTCATCAATTTGTTACCATCATCTTCGATAACGTCTCACTGATTCCATCACCTCTGAAATAAGCTATCGGCCCAATTCACACAATTGGATTTGAGGCTCACCAACAACTGACCATCTATCCAACAACATGAATGCATGCAACGTACAATACATGCAACCACAACATCATGCACAAGGACCCACCTCCGTAGTCAATGTACACCGCCAATACTGACCATCATGCATCAAACACGTGTTATACAACTCAACAACATCAACATACAACATAATAAGTAACAACAATGCATTTAAGGTTATGTTACACAGCTACATTAACAGTACAATGCATTCCAACACCATCACACAGAAAAGTATTCATTTTCATGTACTGAAACCAATTTTAAATGAAAATATACACTTTCAACTTTTTGACGCTTCGAATCGCGCGTCAAACGAAGTAATGGAGCTCGAATTACGCCATTTTTAATTTTCCAATTTTTTTCATGTAACAGTGGTAACCGGTTACGAACTTCGAAAGTAGCTCAGAAACATATTTTTCGCCGTTGGAGGCCTTCCGGACCTCCAATTTCAATTCCGTAAAAACCTACAATCTCAGAATTCGATATATTATAATTATTTAATGATTAAAACAACAAACTCACATTATATCATATATTAGCATAAAAAACCATTCATTCTCATCAATTCATATGTACCCCTAACCTCCAAACAACAACAATTCATCATTACAACTCTGACCGGAAACCGCATCAATTCACACAAATTTAACATCACATAATCAAATCAAATTTCATGGGTTTAACAATAATATTTTCACCATACACATGATTAACTCATATTTCATGGGTTTAACAACAACATTTTCATCATTCTCACAATTCAATCAAATTTCATGAGTTTAACAACAACATTTTCATCATTCACACAATTTAATCAAATTTTATGGGTTTAACAACAACATTTTCATCATTCCCACAAATTAATACAGTTTTATGGGTTTAACAAAAACATTTTCATCAGACACACAATTCAATCAAATTTCATGGGTTTAACAACAACATTTTCATCATTCCCACAATTCAATCAAATTTCATGGGTTTAACAACAACATTTTTATAATTCAGACAAATCAATCAAATTTCATGGGTTTAACAACAACATTTTCATCATTCCCACAATTCAATCAAATTTTATGGGTTTACCAAGAACATTTTCATCATTCACACAATTCAATCAAATTTCATGGGTTTAACAACAACGATTTCATCATTCCAACAATTCGATCAAATTTCATGGGTTTAATCGCAACATTTTCATCATTTCCACAATTCTAAATAGAAAAGAAAACAAAAAACCTACATGGCATAATCTACCCACCATCATCATGTTAACCCTTAGATAATCCGAACCACTCCCTTACCTTAGAGTTCCTGGCAATATCTTATTTAACCTTCAACAATGGTGAATCTCCCCTTGAGCCCTAACCTCTTCTCCTATTTCCCCCCCAAATGTTATGTACTGAGTTTCTATCCCAATATCCATTTTATATTTTTACTATAAATCCTATTATTTTATTAACTTATTATATTATCACTATTTTCTTAATAATAATAATAGTAATAATAATAATAATAATAATAATAATAATAATAATAATTATTATTATTATTATTATTATTATTATAATCCATTCAAATTAAATAATTAAATTAATATTCATATAATATTAATTAAATAAATAATAACTAATATGATTAATTAGTTTTACTCACCACACAACTCTCTCTACGCTTTTGCTTACGCACTCCCTAACATCTTAATTTCTAAGACAATTATCCCATATCAAGGGTACACAACACATCAATACACCAATTAACACAACACAATCACAACTATCACATAAAAATAGAAAGTAATTTAAATAAAATCGGGGCGTTACAGATACTCCTCCAAAGGCAGGATAACCTTGATGTCATCATTAAAAAGAAAGACGTAGTCCATCTGTGGTTGCTAACTCAACAGTTTCAAACTAATTGGGTTGAATGAATTTTCTTTCACATGATCCACTACGAGAAAACCCGGACAACATGAATTCCATACGAACCCATGATCACCAAACTTATAGTTGCTTTTGGAATTAACACTGTTAAAGAGAAAATACATGTAGTTTACACCAAGATCGACAACTCCTCACTTAAAAGAATAAGAGTTTGCATATTTCATGGACAAAGAAGGAACAATTCGATGGATAAAGACAAAGTCATCTCCCAACCAGCCATAGAAAATACAATTGTAAATAATCTCATGGAAATGTGCTAACAGAATACTTAAGCCATACATAATTTGGAAAAGGACGTGGCCATTATCAAAGGGAATACCTTAAGAATGGATGATACTTATGGATATAAGTAGTCTCACCAATGTGTGCTTTACTCTTTAAGTGTGTTTGATTTTCTTGCATTGTTTAAGTTCCTGCAATTTCCACATTTTTGTACTTTGAATTCCAGTATATTTGAATCAATAAAATAATGTTTTCCCTTTCTAGTAATATGTTTGACTATTTGAACAATGTGTTTCATATTTTAAATTATGCCTTTTATCCTTACCCATCTTTTTGATTATGACAAAGTGGGAGAAGTATACTTTCAAGAGGAGTAAAACATATTTTATACTAAGGTGAGGGGGAGTTTAACTACTCAAATTTTTATCTACGCGTGTTTCTTTTACCACCTCTGTGAGAGATGTGTTGTCATCATCAAAAAAGGGGAGACTGTAGAACTAGATGCTTACAATATAATCAGGAAGTGATCAAAGCTCGAAGATAAGCAAGATATGCTTAGCCATGATAATGTCATGCTTTTGATGATGGAAACACCTAAATCCATAAAAACTCTTGAAGTAGTTTTGATGACAAAAAACATGAAGAAAAGAAAGTAATAAAGTTTATTCAAGCGATAAAAGATGCACAAAGTAGTTGATCAATCTATTCCTCTTAATTAAGCTAAAGAGTTAGTATTTATGATCACTTGTGATATCTCTACCCTCTATTGATGATGAATAACTTGAAGATATCTCAATACTCGAGAAGATTTAAGTGAAGTGCTTATTTTATTAGTATATCCGCCATAAAGACTCGAAGCTTCAAAGCGAAAGAGAGGAAGTGTGGAAGCTCGCCTGGTCGTGTCTGAATGATCAGTCGTGAAAAACACAAGGGTGTTTTCGTAAGTAGCATGGCTAAAACAAACACAAACTTAAAATTATTTTTGAAGCTCTCGTTTTCAACTAAAAACACTAAAAATGTTTTTGGAACCTAGCCAAATGAATTGGAATTTGTCAAATAGATTATGACAAGTTTTTGAACTATCTAATTGATTAGAACAAACACCTAATCGATTAGATGAAGGCGAATAAAGTCCATAATTTATTATGATAATGTATTAATAAATGATAAGGAATGTCTATCAAAGCATACCAACTTAGCTAGCAATAATTGATTATTGTTTGTACCTAATTGATTAACTAATTTGTTAGGTCATTTATTTTGCCCATGGATTGTTTCCTAAATTGAACAATCTTGTGGCCTATAAATAATAGGGTTTCCCTTTCATTTATCATCATTCAGAAAAACTTGAATATCTAACTTTTTCTCTTTCTCTCGATCTCTATAAAAATATTTATCTTTTCTCTCACGTCTTTAGCCATAGTGCTTTGAGAATGTTCTTTAGTTTGGTGATGAATTTGTTCTAGGTGAAGGTCATTATTTTAAAAAAGAGTTATTTTTCCTCTTGATTGAATTATTCTTCCTTAGATATTGTTTGATTTTGTTTGGAGCTAAACTTATGTAAAAGCTCTTTGGGGGGATTAGTATTAGTCTCAGTTTGGTTCATGGGCATCTGTCATTGAAGAAAAGCTCTCCTTTTGGGTTCATAAAACCTAACCAGAGAAAAATCTTCACAATTGTTCTTGAGCTCTGCCTAGTTAAAAGCTCTATCGATTCATGATTAGTTTGACATAAAATCTCACTCTGTTTCTGAGTTCAGTCTATATAAAAGTTCAGTAGGTTCAAGATCAGCCCGGTAAAAATCTTGGTTCGATTTGTGGTTAGTCTGTATAAAACTTCGGTTCCGTTCAGAGGGTAGATAACTCAAAACTATAATTTAGTTCGAGATCAACCTGTACAAAATCGCAGTTTAGCTTAGAGACTAACCACTCAAGGCTCCGTTCATTTTTTGACATGAAGACTAACAAATGTGTTTTAGAAAATGTTTTCTTTGTCCTTATTTTCTACTGCTTATCCAAACATATTTTAGAAAATGTTTTTAATATATAATTTGGAAAATAATTTTGTTTTAAACTATCATTTTTCAAACCTTTACAATTCATCTTTCTCTTGTGAATGCAGTCACATGTTTAACATTTTAAACCAGAAAATTGATAGATCATATGCACCCTTAAACTGGAATATAATCCACATCTATATAAAAAAGATAAAATACCATGGAGAATCATAAGAGACAACAACAAATCTCTCATTAATAATTGACCTCCGAAGACCAATACCTTCAAGGTTCATCACATCATCAACAAGGTTCACCTTCTCTTCAGCAAATTCCTCTTACATAGATGTCTTCTGATTACTTCCTCACACCCCTCAACCAACTCTCTCTACATGAACTAGTGGTTCAATCGGAGAAAAAGATCTTTTTCTTTTTGTTTTCACTACATTTATAGACCTTCTTCAAGCTATCTTTATTTAATTACTCATAGCATCCCTCGCCCAATTCTTTCTCTAAAGCTTCGACCTTAGACAAGAGCATGTCCTCTCTCGTACGAAACTCTATCCTCCGTAAGCCTGAAACAGTTCAAAGTTACTACCCTAGCCAGATAGGGGGACACCTCAATAAAAGCTTTAAGATGGTCAAAAGGCCCCATCTCAGCCAGTGATTTGCGGTCCCCATCAATGATCAATCTAAACATTTCTTATAAAGATATTAATGGGAATAACCAAAACTTATGTCATACAATATCAAATAATTTTTCAAATTCTATAAAATTTTATATACCTGATAATATCTCTCATATCAACACTCAAAACGATTTATTACTTGATAATGGGCCCGTTTGTTTTGGCTTTTTTTAAAAGTGATTTTTATAGTGTTACATATTTTAGTGTAAAAAAAATTTACAAAGAAACTTTTTATAAAAGCTTCAAATGAAATTTTGGTTTGAATAGTTATTCTTAAAATGTTATTTTAGGTATTTCATCATTTTATCAAAACTTTTTTTGGATATCAAATTTTCAAAAAATCACTTAATTTTGAAGCTATTTCAAATAGCTTTTCATAAAAATCATTTTTAAGATACAACTTTTTGAAAAAATTATGATTTTGACAATGTTTTGATCTTCAATAATGTATATTTATGTTATAGAATGAACAATTCAATCTTTTAATTTATAAAAAACAAATTTAGAAAAACTTATAATATTTTGAAAAACATTTTTTTAGAATCCATTTTCAAAAATATAAAGAAAAAATCCATTTTTTTAAAGCTAAAACAAACTGGCCCTATATCTCTCGTATCAACATTTGATTTAGTTCATTATTTACAAATAACTATTGAAAGTAATAAAATAGATAAATAAATTAATCTACTAAGTTCTAGTATTTCAGACAATATTTAGACAATTTGTTTTTGTTATGTCTCATGGTTTAAGACTCTGTGCAACTTTTCGGTAAATTCTTTACTCTCAAGTCCTTCTCCATATGAATATAAAGAAATTTGAAAGATCATTGATAGTTCTATTAATTCACTCATTGTGGCACAACAGTATCCCCTATATATAAAAGTCAATATCATTTGTCTTGCACAACTGCAAATAGATTCTTATATATATATATATATATATATATATATATATATATATATATATATATATATATATATATATATATATATATATATATATATATATATATATATATATATATATATATATATATATATATATAATATAGTTTAAAATTTATACCCATATAATACAAACATGTACTAAGTATAACTAAAATGTTAGCAGGATGTCATGACATGTGAATATGGAGTATGTAGTACCTAATATTTACCACATCATCCATTTTTTTAAAGTACGTTTAATAAGCGACTCCAATTACAAGAGGAGGAGCGAGAGAATTGTGACAATTAGATTTTAAAAATATTTTAGAAAAATAATTCGGTTTAAATTGGTTGCTATCAAGAAGAGGATAGAAGACGAGATTAAGTATCAGAATAAATAAGAGACAAAAAATTAATAGATAGGGTTTAAAGAGATCACACAAACCGAATATCTTGGTTAGACCTTAAAACATACGAACTATTACAGTTCACATGTTTTTTTCTACTATCAACTACTTGAGCTTTTAAATAGGTTCAATCCAAATTTATTTCACCAATTTTTTTTCAAGTTTAACTTGCAACCTTCAAGTCTATTACAATAGCACAAGATGAATAAGCTCTTGAGTACACAAGTTTAGCACAGTAACATAAAAACACAACTCTCAGAAGAACTTTTTTCCTCTCTCAGCTCTAAAACAATTTCTAATAAATAAATTTTATAGTAAAATGAGAATGAGTGATATAGAAGGGTAGATAATTCACAAATTATTGACTTGGATGTGTGGGAAGCACTCCTTTATACAGGAAAAAAAACTATCTAAAAAATGAAAAAATACATGGATTAGACGTCGTCTAATCGATTATAAACGACAAACTAATCAATTAGACTTAGCCGGAAAGGGAAACCCCAATATGATACGTATCTTAATTGGTAAAAAGGGAATCCTAAACGAATTTGAACCGATCTAAATCCTTAATCGATTAGATGAAATTTCTAATTGATTAGATAGTGAATTTAGATTTTCTAATTGATCATAATCTCTTCTTAATGAGTTAAGCACTTTTAAGGGCTTATTTTTAGACGAATTTAGAAAAAGATTAAGAGCTTATCTAGCAAGTGTATTAAATCCCCGTCAAGTTAAGTCCCAACATGAATTGGTTTGATTCTTTTTAGCTCTTTGGTAGTTTATTTAGCAAGTGTATTAAATCTATGCCAACTCATAATATTTATAAGTTCTATTAAGTTCATCTCCACATGAATGACTTAATTGCAACATGACAATACTATTGTACTAAATTTATTAGATTGAGGGTTTTTCTTAGACTTTGGTTTAAAACAGATAAGAAAATAAATAGATTTTGAGAGATTAAAAATGATCAAATCTTTCTCGAATCCTTGAGAGTTCTATTAATTCACTCCTTTTGACTCACCGTATTTCCTATATATGAACGTCAATATCATTTGTCTTGCACAACTAAAATTTGATTCTTTTATATGTTGAATATAGTTTAAAATTTATACTCATATAGTACAAACATGTAGTAATTATAACTAAAATGTGATCAGGGTTCCATGACATGTGAATATGGATCATATAGTACCTAATATTTACCACATCATCCAATTTTTGTAGGTATGTTTAACAAACGTTTCCAACTAAGACGGGGAGGGGTGAATTGTGATATTTGGATTTCAAAAATATTTTAGAAAAACAATTGGTTTTAAGTTGATTGTTTTTAAGAAAAGGAGAGAAATTGAGATTAAACAGATGAATAGATAAGAGATCAAAATTAAGAGATAGGATTTTAAGAGATCACACCAACAAATCATCTTGGTTCTTCCTTAAAACATGAGACCTACTCCAATTCTCATGTTTTTCCACTTGAGATTTCCACTATCAACTACTTGAGATTTTATACAAATTAAACCCAACAATATTACACAATTCTTTTTACAGATTTAACTTGCAACCTTAAAGTCTATTACAACAACACAAATTTAGCGCAGTAACATAAAAACACAACTTTCAGATGAACATTTCCACTCTCCCAGCACTAAGGAATTTCTAATAAATAAAATTTATAATAGAATGAGAATAAGTGATATATAAGAGTAGATAATTCATAAAATTCTTGATTTGGAAGTGGGGAAAACATTCTTTTATAAAGGAAAAAAATCATCTAAAAATGAAATAATAAATGGGCTTGGACGTCGTCTAATCTGTTATAAACGACAAACTAATTAATTAGACTAAGTCGGAAAAGAAAACTCTAATCTGATGCATATTTTGATTGATAAAAAGGGGCTCCTAAATGAATTTGAGTCAAACTCAATCCTTAGTTGATTAGATCAAATCTCTAATTGATTAGATACTGAGTTTAGATTTCCTAATTGATCATAATTTCTTCTTAATCAATTAAGTATTTTCCATGATTAGTATTTAGACAAATTTAGAAAAAGACGAAGAGCTTAAAATTGTGTGTGTGTGTGTGTGTGTTTGTGCACGCGCGTATGTGTGTGTGTGTGCGTGTGTGAGTGAGCGTGAGTGCATGTGTGTGTGCGTGTGCGCGCCGCACACACGTGTGTGTATGCGAGTGTGTGTACGCGCATACGTGTGTACGCGCATGCGTGCATGTGTGTGTGTGTGCATCGCCTTAGTAATACAAGACTTACTCTTTCATATTTGACATTTAATTAGTCAAATACAAAATGAAAACACTAAGCACAAGATTAGACACGCTTTCACTTCTTCAAAGATTTTTTCTTTGATTGATTTGGTTCTTTTTAGCTCTTTGATGGTTTATTTAGAAAGTGTACTAAATCTTCATCAAATAATAATACTTATAATTTCATCTTCACGTAGATTTCTTAATTGGAACATGATAATACATTGTACTAAAATTATTAGATTGAGGCATTTTCTTAAGGATTTTGATTTAAAACAGATAAAAAAATAAATAAATGAAAATTATTAGAGATTAAAAACTATAACACTTTCTCGAATCCTTGAGTGTTCAATCAACTCACTCATTGTGGCACATTGTATCTCATTTATATGAAAGTCACTGTCATTTCTCTTGCACAATGCAAATTGATTCTTATATATGTTAAATATAGTTTAAATTTTATACCTATATAATACACACATGTAGTAATTATGACTATAATGTGAGATGGATGCCATGACATGTGAATGTGAAACATATAGTACCTAATGATTACCGGATCATTTAGTTTTTATAGGTATGTTTAACAAGAAACTCCAACCACAAGATGAGGAAGGGGTGAATTGTGATGTTTTATTTCAAATTTGTTTTAGAAAAATAATTTGTTTTAAGTTGGTTGCTTTTAAGAAGAGGGTAGAAGTAGAGATTAAGCAACATAATAGATAAGAGACAAAAAGTTAAGAGATAGAGTTTAAAGAGACCACACCAACAAATTATCTTGGTTCAGCCTTGAAACATGCAACCTATTCCAGTTTCTATATTTTTCCTCTTGAGATTTCCACTATCAACTAATTGAGTTTTTACATAGATTCAACCCAACAATATTACACATATTTTTTACAAGTTTAACTTGCAACCTTCATGTCTGTTACAATAACACAAGAGGAATAAACTCTTAAGTACACAAATTTAGCATAGTAATATGAAAATACAAATCTCAGTTTAACCTTTTAACTCTCTTAGGACTAAGGCGGTTTCTAGTAAATAGAATATATAACTGAACGAGAATGAGTGATATAGAAGAGTAGATAATTTATAAAATTCTTGACTTAAAAGTGAGGAAAATACTCATTTATATAAGAAAATTTTTATCTAAAAAATAATATTATACATGAGCTTAGACACCGTCTAATCATTATAAACGACAAATAATTAATTAGACTAAGCCTGAAAAGGAAACTCTAATATGATATATATCTTAATTTATAAAATAACATTATACATGAGCTTAGATTGGTTCTAAGCAGGGATAATTTTTCTTAAGAATATGAATAATTCTAAGTGTTCAAAATAAAATTAAATGGCTAATACGAAAGATAAATTAATGGTAGAAGAGGGTTTTTGATCAGTGGAATAATGTGAAGAGAGTGGTAACTTGTTTGCTCAAGGATTTAACTCGTAGCTATCTTTTTAGTTGAAGCTTCAAATGTCAACAATGGCAGAAATGGAGAGCACGATGTAAGAGGTTTCAAGGCAAAGTGATGATGCAGTTAGCTTCAGAGGATGCCGATGAAGCTTTCTGAGCAAAGATTTGAGGTTGAAAAAGCTTGAATCGAAGGAACCACAAACTGGTTTTGGAGTGATATCAGGTTCAAGTGAGACATGTTTTTTCTGGCTATTCTAGCTTGCAAATCAAGGCAAAATGATCCTCTATTTATAAGAAATGAAATGGGAAGCTCACGCATTCCAAACAGATCTGAATTTGTGTGAATTAGGGTTGACATTTTGGCAAATGGTGCTCGTGTGAAGTGAGACATGAAATGTGTGATTTGATGTGAAAATTGGTCGTTTTGTGTTGGGTTGCACACATTTTAGCATCAGAAATAAATTGTACACGTGCAAGTGGTCCCGAGATGAGAAATGGCATGTAATTGCAAAATTTGGGCATCGCGTAAAACAGAGTTCAACATGTCATGTTTGAAGCCAGGCCAAATGGAATTCACTCGTGTGTTTTGTGATTTTCTTTGTGTATTTTGTTCAATTCAATGCCATGAATTTAATGTAAAAGTAACCAACTCAAAATGAGGTCTGACGTGAAAATATAAAGTGTTGAAAGTTGGGGTTTTGACATGCCTTCTAGGTCAGGCATTTGGTCAAGCAGTCTTGGCACATTTTGGACATCTTGGGGCCTCAAGTTCATGACACCATAATTATTGATTCTCTCGTGCATTTTGAACCAAACTTGGGCCAAATGAACTTTGACCTAAGCTTAACAAAAGACAAAAGGAATGAGATCAAAAGGATACTTGAGTTGAAATGGCATGGCTGCCAAGTGGGGGTCATGACAAGGTTTTGACCCATTTTGACAACTTATCCCCTTCCAAAATTGAGGTCTTTAGGGGTTGAATTGATGCTTGAGCCTTGAAGCAAAGTTTTAGAGGAATATGATAGGAACATTTGGCTCAAATAAGCTTGTCAATTGGTTGAAAATTGAAGAAGTTATGGGGTTTGGACCAAAAGTGAGTCATACTTGCAAGTTAGGTCAACCAAACTTGTGTCAACTTGTGCCAACTTGATATTTTCTTGCATCCCGGGACAAAATGATGATGGATTGAACATCCTTTGAAGATAACTTTATTAAGGCTTGAATTATCTTGAGGATGACTTGATGATTGGATGAAATGACATGGAAATAAACACATGAACCATCCTTGAATCAAAGAACCACACTTGCATCTTTCTTGACCAAAATGAATCCTTATCCTGCCTTGAATTGAGACATGATTACCTACACGAACAAAAGAATAAACAGGCACCATCTCTTATTGATGCTTTGGTTAGTTGATAAGTAAATCAAAGTAAAAACTCTAATGTTAAGATTAAGCAAAGAATATGATCATGCTTGTGAATCCATAACCAAATGAAATGGTCATGTTAATGACAGTGTATGATGAATGATATGATTTCATGTATTTGAATAAAACAAAACAAGAAATAGAAAAAAAAAAGGATAAATTTTAGGATATGCGAGTCAATATGAATAATACTTCAAAAAAAAGATCTTAAACTAACAATCAAAGGATAGAATTTATGTATCCAAAAACACTTGGATTTCTTTCACTTAATCATAGATCATTGGCTCGATTAAACCCTATATCATCATAGTTCAGATTTTGTTAATATTATGAAAACAAAATAAAGAAGAGGCATACATTAATGGGTAATGGTAGATGTTACATAGTGAAGGAGCAGGTAGCGAAGTATGCGGAAAAACCGGACCACCATGACTGAAAACTAATCTATTTTCGGGTGAGGCCAACCACAGCCAGCTAATGAATAATAAAGGATAGTTTGTAGGTAGGTTTTTGTGGGATCCTCCATTGTTTCTTCCTTTTTGTTTTGTTGCTATTTACTTTTCACTCCTTACAAATTCATCATCCTACAAAAAATCCTTGGACACTTGTAAGAATATGTAGGGGCTACATTTTTCCTTTTAAATCTTTTTTCTCTGTTCAACATTTTCTATATGGTCTAAGCTAAAAACTGCATTCCACACAACTCAACTTATGGTCGTTTTCTATGTAGTCGCCACTATGTATGTGCATGCATGGATCCTGTCACTGTTCTTTATGTGTTGGTTACTAATGGTAGTAAATATTGTACTTGTTCTTTTCAGTTTGTTCAAAAGGATCTCATCAATTTCTACCTCATTCAAAAGTTAGGTTAGGTTGAAGATGGAACAGTTGTTGAGAGATTCCTTGAGGACCATTCCTCGTTAGTGATCTTACCACAAAGCTAACTGTGGGCCATGTGTCAATTACAACTTCTATGTTAGCTGCAACAACTGATTAATAATATTTAATATATATATTGGAATTAATTAAATAATTTGTGTTTATTAATATTTAACTTTTATGGTAACTTTGTTGCTTGTTTACATATATACACATTACCTACCTAGAAGGCTACAACTAGTGTTATCTTAAGTTAGGCTTTTGGAAAGACAATATCCTCTGTATAGCACTTTACAAGTTCTTATTAAGATTAGATAAGGACATGTTTTTTCAGGCTAAATTAAATGTATGCATCATTTAGAAAAATTTAGAAAGTTGGTTTTATTTGCAAAAGGGATATCAACATTTATATGTGGTATTATCAAGTTTTGTTAGGCATGTTATATTATTTTTTAAATTTTATTATAAATTTGATCACCTCTCATATTTTTTTTTCGGTTTAAAATTTATTGTGTCCATTTATTAAGTGTCATTTGATAAATTATTTTATAAGAAGCTTATTTCATAGAATTGTATAAATAAAAATATGAATTAAAAATGGACATCTAAAAATAAGAGATTAAAACTGTTTATTTAAATTTAATATATAGTTTAATTTTGTGAATGGAATAGAATAAGTCGATCGAGATTTTAATTAAACATATTATTTATATTTAAATTTTAAATTAATTTAAATATTGTATTAGCATTAACGAGACTCAGAGATATTAAAGAATTCATATTTTTTTTTAATTTTTTAATAAGAGTAAATTATTGAATAAAAAAAGAAAAACAAAAGTGATAGAAAATATAAAATCTAATTCATCAAATAATTAATTAACAAAAATGATAGTTGGACATGCTCAACCTATCCTTAAAAAAACTTTCAAAAGTACAAATAGAAAGTGAATATCGTTGAGTGTCATAACCAATAAAAAACCCTGTTAAGTTATCTGCACATGTATCTCACTGTTTGAAAATGTGAGATATCTTGAATATAAAAGAACGTATATTGTTAAAGTATTCTTCCATTAAATTAAAAGATGTCAAAGAATAATATTCATATTAGAAAAATACACGAATCGCTAATATAGAGTGAGTTTCAAGTCAATTTTTTCTCTAATTTATGATATTAGCATATTCAATAGCAAGCATTATTCCGTACAATTCAGCTTGAAGGGTGATGTAAACTTCAATCTTAGATGAGAAAACTCTCAAGAATGTTCCTAACTTATCCTTAAATATTTCATCAAAAGTTGATATTCCATGATTTCCTCTTGAAGTATAGATCTATATTGCACTTAATTCAATTATAACTAGGAAAACATCAATAAACTTGTATGATTTTAGGTGTGGGAGGAGGTTAACATTTGATGTTAAAGTATTTAATAATTGTAAACTTATGAATTTAAGAGTACATGTGACCCTTGAAAGCATTAAATAACCTATAGACCGATTGATTAACATAAATAATATCTCTATCAAAATCTATTTTACCATTTTAAAACCTGATATCATTTCTTGTTTGTCATAATTTCTAAAGAATTGTCATGATGAGAGTCATGTTTATATTCTAAAATTGAGAGTTTCAACTTTTACCAACAAGTTTGAATAAACTTTTGTAACTAGTTCTACCAATGTTCATATCAAACAATCGTTCTATCCAATATCAGCAAATAAGATGTACCTGCATCTAAGAAATAAATATTCTACAATTTCCACATCATGATTGCAGATTGAGTACCTCGAAATGATATGCATTCTCATTCGAATCATATCATCTTCTGTTGCAATAAAATCATGAATTAACCTCGAAGTCATTAATGACTTAGAAGATGTTATGTAGGGATGTCAAATAATTTTTTTTCAAGAAGGCTCAAGGAATGTTTAAAAGATAGATCACCATTTGTATATCAAGTTCAGATGAATATCAAATGACAAGTAAGTCTTCAAAATGTCTTCAACAATTTGAGGATGCAAAATGGATAAGTCATAAGGAATGTTCCCACTAATAGAAAAATTTAATTGATCGCATGATCATTTACTTATTTAGTTAATTGATATGAGGATGTGAAGTTAAGCTTCTCCAACTTTATGTTTTGAAGAAGACAAATTTTAAAGACCATGTGCATTAACAAAGGATGAGAAAAAACTTCATAGTCAAAGTTAAAGTATCAAGACTTGTATCTCAATCAACATCATAAAGATGGCTTTAAAACTTAAAGTTTTAATCACAAAATTTAAGGTACAAGTTGCAATTTCATTATATGGTATACCATAGTGCTCATAAATATTTACATTATTTCATCTTGATGCATTCATAACTTTTATCATCTTATGGAAATTTAACTAAACTAATTTTAAAGTATTTTTCAAAATTAAGTCAGGTGTAACCGGTTATACATTTTGGTTAACCGATTACACAAAAAAGAAATTAAATACTTTTGAAATTGGCATCAGGTGTAACTGGTTACGCCTTTTTGGTTAACCGGTTACACACACGAAAATTTCAATTTTTCTGAAAACACTTCAACTGTAACTGATTACGATTATGTGTTAACCAATTACCACTAAAGCAGTGGCACGTTTGGCATAAAGTCTGGTTCCAATAAATTCTATGTTTCATCTATCAATCAAGGCAATGATTCATGATATGATACTCATTCCTACAGGTTAGATGCATGTATAAATACCTAAAGTTTCAGATTTTGAAAACCCACCTCTTTCATTACAATTCAAACTCATTTTTTCTATATTTCAAAAATCAAGTCCCATATGTCAAAAGCTTTTGAGTGAAACTTTATGCATTCATTTTCATTGCATCAATAAAAAAAATTCATCATTTCAGAACTGAGCACTTGTGTAATATATTTGTGAACTGTATACTTGAAATGGAAGATCAATTCAAGAGATTGATATACATCATCCAACTTCAAACTTCTTATAGAACACTCAGATTTACCTTATTGTCTAGGACTGTTGGAAACAAGAGAGTGAAAAATGAAGGATTGTTCTCTTTTTCTACTTTATAAAATCATAAGGGAATGTTCCTTATTGATTAATTTAGTGACTTGTGTATAGAGGTCAGGATAGGCTTGTACAAGGTTCTAACACTTATTAAAATCTCTTACTGTGTAAGAGGATTGGAGTATCTCGTATTGTGAATGGAACTGAGATATATCGTCGGTGTTATTTACTTTTCTGCATTTACCGCTTTCTAAACATCCATAAACCAGAAAATTAAAGTAACATTTCATTAATACCAAAAATTGATCAAAGTATCTAATTTATCCTCCCCTTCTAAGGTGCACTATACACTTACAATTGGCATCAGAGAAAAATATAGGTAACATGTTCCTAAAGATTCAGTATGGCTTCCGCAAATCCTATTTTCAAAGACGGCGGCAGAAGAAATATATCCTATTTGTGACTACGGAATGAACCTTGAATGCATTCCATTTAAGTGTGATAATACAAGTGCCATAAGCATAACCAAAAATCCATTCATGCACTCAAGAACCAAACATATATACTTTCAACATCATTTCTTACGAGATCATGTGCTTAAAGGTGATGTTGAAGTGAATTTTCTAAATACGCATAACCAATTGGCAGATATTTTCATAAAACCGTTAGCAAAAGAATCGTTCTTCAAGATTTAAAGAGAATTGGGAATATTGGACGAGCATGATGTTTGATCATCACACAAAGTCATTCTATATTCATTGACAACATGCATGCTCTTCTAAAATTTGAATCAAGGTACATCTTTAAGTTACATTATAATTGTTAATTTTCAATTCAAATATGGATTAATACATCTTCTTTATTTCTCATGTTTAAGTGTGTATTATATGCTAAAATATATTCAAATACATAATTGATATGATAAATATGAGATTAGTATGTTTGTTACATGATGTTTTGCATTCTGTTTTAAAATATTTTTATGCATGTAACCCGTTATACAATTGTGTTATTCGGTTACCACTTCGAGTTTTTTGTTTTTTCTGTAAAATTTTGTAACATGCGTGGGTTGGTAACTAGTTACATGGTTTCTGTTAACTAGTTACACAGTTAAAATAATCACTTTTCATAATTTCTTTTAATGAATTTTAATATTCAGTCAACCTTCTTCCACCCACTTTCTCTTAGTAAAACCATATCCTTTAATACCCATTCATCTTCCAACAAGTTCCAACTATAATATTTACTTCTCCACTCATTCAATCCTTTTATAAAAAACCCACCCTCCTCACTCAAAACCGAAAACTCTCATAATCACTTAAAATATCCAAAAATCACTTCAACTCCCAACAACCCTATCCCCCCCCCCCCCCCCCCCCCCCCCCGTTTCAAGCTTCTCCTCCATGGATCCTTCAAGGAAAGATAGGGGAAAAGCTATAGAAGAACCATCTGAGTAACCACCCAAAATAACAGATCCTTTGAATCTTGGAAGATTGGTGCCAACCACCAAAGAAAAGAGGTTGCTGCAAGGGTTCTGAAACAGACCTCTCACTCCACCCAAGTATGGTAACTTATTACATTTTCCTCCTACAATATTTGATTTTCGTGCACTTTCTAATCATCAAGGTTTTGGAATAGTGATTGTTGACTCTGGACCCATTTATCCTGATATGGTAAAAACCTTTTATGCAAACCTTTCAATTTAATCTTGGATGTATCGTGTTCTCAACTGTCAATGGCAAAGAAATTTTGTTGACAGTGGAAGAGTTTGGGCAGTGCTTAGATGTCCCTTCTGAAGGTGAATGAATCCGTCAAGGATATAAGGTTGATTGGGATGGTTATGAGAAACACAAATATTATTTCAGCACCAACCGGTTGTTTGAACATGAGGTATACACCAAGAGAGCTAGGAATTTTGGATCCGCTCCAAATTGGCTTATCCTATACTCTTTCAAACTTATCTATGAGTGACTGTATGCTTCATTTTTTTATTGCTTACGTTCTATTTCCAAAGCACTCAAATCACTCTTAAATCAATGACACCGAAATGTAAATTATTTATGCTATCAAAAACAAGTTGAAAATCAACTGGGATTATGTTATTATGCACCCCATGCATCACCAAAAAGGCCTTAGTGATATTGATTTTGGAGTTTTGTGATATTGATTTAAGAGGAGATCCAAAGAAGAAGAAGACCCCAAAGGAATGTGAGATAATCATTGGTGCAACAAACAAAAATATGGGCATTTACAAAGACAAGGATGGTATCTACAAACATAGAGACACTGATCCTTCCTCCTCTTTTAATGCTCCTATTCCCGAGGGTGGCTACACCAACGAAGTGATCTATAATAAAACTTGTTCTCTTGAAACTCTTGTAGTAAACGGTTTTCGTTACCTCCATCTTGAACTAGTCGAGCTTAGAAACCAAAACTAAGATAAGAGTGAATAGGAAGTGGAAGATGAAAGTGACTAGATTCTTATTGTGTTTTCTTATGTTGTTTATGTCTTTCTTAATTATGTCTTAGTACTTTGTTAGTATCGTGATGTTTCCTTTTTGTTTAGTTATGTTTCGTACTATGTTTCTATGATGTACTTCTAAGACTATGTCTTTGTTATGTAATTTCAATGTCATGTTATGGTATGAAGTATGCATTTTTTGGTGATATCATTAGTTGTAAAGTTTCTATTTTTTATGCTTTTACATCAAATTTCATGTCTTTTCCTCATCCTTTTTGCTAATGACAAAGGGGGAGAAGATGTATGCATACATGTATGCTTGTCTCTAACATTTGCAACAACAACAAAGTCTTAAAGTTCTTATTAAAAGATCAAATGGGAGCATTTATCAATGTTAGGGGGAGCAAAGTTTATCAAAGTTTCAATGGTTGTCATCATAAAAAATGGGGAGATTGTGAATTCAAACTTTTCCAACTTGGTGTTTTGATGAAGACAAATTTTAAAGATCATGTGCATTAACAAAGGATGAGAAAAATCTTCATAATTAAACTTAAAGTATCAAGACTTGTATCTCAATCAACATCATCAAGATAGCTTTGAAACTTAAACCTTTGATCATAAAATTTAAGGTACAAGTTGGAATTCATCATATGTTATACCATAGTACTCATAAATATTATTATTTCATCTTGAAGCATTCATAATTTTTATCATCTTATGGAAATTTGACTAAACTAATTTTTAAAATATTTTTCAAAATTAAGTCAGGTGTGATCGGTTACACCTTTTGGTTAACCGGTTACACAAACAAAAATTCAAATATTTTTGAAATCAACATCAGGTGTAACTAGTTACACCTTTTTAATTAATCGGTTACACAGACGAAAATTTCAATTTTTCTGAAAACGCTTCAGCTGTAACCAATTATGATTATGTGTTAACTGGTTACCACTGAAGTAGTGACACTTTTTGGTATAAAATTTGATTATAACAAATTCTATGTTTCATCTATCAATCAAGGCAATGATTCATGATATCATACTCATTCCTACAGGTATGATGCATGTATAAATACCTAAGATTCAAAATTTGAAAATTCACCTCTTTCATTAAAACTCAAACTCATTTTTTTATGTTTCAAAAATCAAGTGCCTTGTGTCATAAGCTTTTGAGTGAAACTTTCTGCATTCCTTTTCATTGCATCAATAAAAAAAGTTCCATCACTTCAGTACTGAGCACTTGTGTAATATATTTAAGAATTGTATACTTGAAAGGGAAGATCAATTCAAGATATTGATATACATCATCTAACTTCAAACTTCTTATAGAAAACTCATATTTGTGTATACCTTGTTGTCTAAGACTGTTGGAAACAGAGAATTATTCTTTTTTTCTACTTTGTAAAATCATAAGGGAGTGTTCATTATTAATTAAGTTAGTGACTTATATATAGAGGCTAGGATAGGTTTGTGCAAGGTTCTAACACTTACTTTGGAGTACTTTTGGATTGTGAGTGGAACCAGGAGATATCGGCGGTGTTTTTTTTACTTTTATGCATTTACCGCTTTCTAAACACCAACAAACTAGAAAATTAAAGTAACACTTCATTAATACCAAAAATCAATCAAAGTACATAATTCAGGTATTTAGGTATTCTTTAATTATATTCTTTCAATATGTGATAAATCAACATGTTATTAGATCTTAAACTCGTATGCATGTTGATATATATACGAGTTTATATGAATAGTTTTATTGAACGTGCTTATATGAATCATCATTAAGTTAAGTTTATCATTGCCTAACTATTATTTGTTGGTCGAATTTTATCTTCAATTAAAATTTTGGGATTCTATTCTTGACATCCTATGGAAATTATGCAACGTATTCTCGAATATTTTAATTTCGTTTTTTTAAAAGGAAAACGAAAATGTAATATATAAAAAGGAAAGGAACAAATGCCAAAAATACAAAGAAGTTCCGGGTTAGAGGCACAAGGAATATCAAAACCCAGGAACTGAAACAAAAGAGCAGGAACAAAACAAAAACCAAAAACGCCAAACAAACTACGACCCCACCAGCTAAAAAAGAACAGCTACAAGGAGCAACAACAAAGCAGAAAAACCCAATAATAAATTGAGACTAGAATTAACCCAAAAAGGAACAACAGAAGAACCAACAAAGCCCAAAAAAAACCCAACAAGAACACTATTAATGGAGGTAAAAATCACTCACCGCCTATTGGTAAATGTTCTTCTATATGCATTTTATAATTCTTTTGTTTCTAATGTGTTTATTGATTATGTTGTTATTTGTTTGATGAGTGAAATTGATAATGTTGAGATGAAAATGCTACTTTTCGATGGAAAACATTTATGATGTTGTAGATTTTATAAATGTTTGTGGTGTTCTTGGTATTGATGGATTTGATGGTTGTTTCTACCGATAATATTAAGATGTTAACACATGTTGTTATAGTTGTGATTCGGTTCTTTGTTCACAAATGGATCTTTTTGAATAAGAATTCTAATATTGTAGTTTTAATTTTCAATATTGTTGAGGAGAATATAATTGGAATTTTTAGTCTTATTTCTCGTATAGTTAACAATTCAATAACATTGCTAAAAAAATTATAGACAAACGCGTTGTTTTCTCTACCAAAATCATCTTCAATATGCAAAAATTTTATTTAGGGAAGATAAATTCACGTCTACATCCTTATTGTCTCAAAAGCTATTAACTAGTTTCACTGTGTTCAGGGCCTGTCGCAAGGCCTAATAAATAAAGTTCAATAGCGAGATAAGTGATTGTCACAGAAAGAAGAATATGCAATCCTATTTTTTCCCTCCACATTATAGAATTTCTCTCACAAAAGCATTATGCTATATCTCCCAGAAATAATCAAACAGTTAGCCACATATTTCTCATATGGAGTTTCCAACCATCTATCCTATTTAAAGAGAAGGTATGCCACTCTCCAGGTACTATTCATTTCCATTCATATTCCATTTCTCACTATTTACTAATTAAAGTGTTGGAGTGGTAACATTACATGTCAACCCTCATTCTAGCGCATCAAAAATCCTAAACCACCAATGCTCGTTATGAATCCAACTTCTTCGACCTTCATACAGTTCTAGAGCATAAAGTTGGTGCCTTATATGGAAAGAAAAATTTAATTCCCACAATTTCAACGATTCATCACTTTTCGATTCAACTGAATTTGATCCATATCTCCTTTGAGCAAAGCACAAATCTCCATCTTTAGACCAGCTCCTCCAAGTTTGCAATCAAACTCTTTTAATCTAACACACCAGACAATGAGATATTCCAAATCCACTCGTTCTTCCGTTTAATGGAAAGAATCCGCAACCACCGACGCAGCCAGAATCCTCCATATCTTCCTCCTCGAGGGATGGGCGATCAAGTTTTGACGAGAACTCCCTTTGTTCCTCCACCTCTAACCATTTTCAACTTAGGGAAGATCCATGAGTTTCTCAACCTCCTTTGTTCATCACAATCACTCCATAATTACATTTAGGCAGGCCTTTCTTCAGGCCTACGTTGCCACCCACTGTAATCGAATGTGAAGCACTTCCTAGTTTATAGCTCTTGCATGCTAATCTTGGTTAGCAAGAAGCTAATGAGTTATTGAGCAGTATATACTAAATGGTTCAACAACAAAATTCCCATAGATTTTTAGAAACATTAACTCGAATCAAAAAGATCATGCATAATACCATTCCAAAGGAAAACATTATGCTGGAGACGGCCTCACAAAAAGCGTCGAGCCAAGAAAGGATCCAGGAGAAGTCCAAAAATCTCTTAGCCAGAGAAAACACATGCGTAAAACTACTTCCCCGGACCCTAAAGGATGAAGGGGAAACCACACTCCTCATGAAGTTTGTTGGTCAAAAAGAATAAAAAGGAATGAAAACTGAGCCCCCACTTATCCATAGAAGAAGAACCCTATGTTTGTAACTGTATTGGATGGAAAAATCCCCAAATATCTAGAGAAGCCTCCTAAGCTCCAGAATTAAAACAAAAATGGAGATCCAAACGAGTATGTCGAGCATGTAAAGGATTGATTAGACTACAACCACATCAATGTAGACATGAATTGAAAGCTCTTTGGACTAACCTTAACCGAGTCTACTCAAGCTTGGTACAAGTCACTTTCGAACATATGAATTTACTCCTAGAATAGGTTATGCGAGACTTTCACTGCTAGGAAAAGACAACTAACCACCATGGCCATCCTCGGCTGAGTCACACAGGGTAAGAAGGAAACCTTGTGCGCATACATTAACCGCTTTACCAAGGAGGTAGTGTCTGTGGGAGACTTGAATGAGAGCTTAATGTGTTTGATCTTCGAGAAATGTCTTAGACGAGATTGTGCTTTCTAGGAGAAATTAGGGCGAAAGGAATCCCTTTATCTTGAAGGACTTACTGAGTAGGGTGCAACCCTACATCAATTACGAAGAGAGTTATTGGCTGGTGGGAGCAACTGTGAACCTAGATACGTTGGCTCTATCCAAGCACCAGACAAGAATTTTAGAAGGTCGAAAGAGGAAAGCGAGTTCATGCCTCTTCCAAGTTTTGACTTATACACTCCCTTGTATAAAATAATTTAGATTTGTATAAAAATAACTTACAATAATTCTAAATTCTTGTTATAAATACTTCATGACATTTTCATTCATTTCACACAGATAGTTAATACAAAAGTTATTCAGAGCCTCAAAATATTTTGAATATAGGGGAAACTACACTAGGTTATCATTTTATATTAATATGGATAAATCTCTATTTAAAATTAATAACATTATAACCTCAGAATTTGAACGAAAAACTAAGATTAATAACGCACATTCTATAAGTTTTCAAAAACTTATTTGAATACAATATTGGTGGTAGTCTTCACTCCTTGATTTTCATTGTTATGATTTAATATCTTAAGCTCATTTTTTCATTTACTCTTTGATATTTACTCTTAGAAAAAATATAAATCCAACATAGTCCAATGATTGACTTTGAATTTTGTTAATTGTTATAACATAAGATATAATTATAGGAATTTGTCTTCTAGTTAGTTTGAAAATTCATAGAGACTTTATAGATGTAACATCCATTCTTGGAATATAAATGATATCTCCATTGTTCTTTTCTGATATAATATTTGCTTCAATCACATAATCACATGGTTGACAAATTTTACCAATATAAGTCTTGTTCCATTATACAATCTTTTTGATTTATCAATATTTCTGATGAGCATTATTACATAAAAAAGCTTCATTACCATCAATTTCAACTATTTAAAAAATCTAGGCATCTCAGATTCAATAGTTTTCTTTCTTCTTTCACTTTTTATATTCAAATATAAATTCTCAAATCCAAATTTTTAAAATATTCTATTCTTTTTTTTGCAACATGTCTTTTTTCAAGAACAATTGTTTGCATTTGAAAATCTAAAATTGTAAATCATCAATCTCTAATATTAGATGTGATGAGTGAATATATTGTTCATCTTTAGGTTATACCCATGCGACCAAGGTTTCTCATAATGGAGATAACTTGCTCTTTAAAGCAACTATAGTCAATAGAGTTGACCCTTTTGGCCAAATAACACCATAAATAACATTAATGCTTTCATTTGTTTGTACATTATCCCAATGTTGTAGTTTTACAACAAGACAGATACATGCTTATAAAAATAGACTAAAGACTAAACACCATAGAACCATAGTTTGCTAGGTTTAGTTCAAATATTATCAAAACTATTTTAAAATATTTTATTGGGTATTGGGTCACAATCAAATAAATTTATATTTCTCCTTATATTTAGAGCTTATCTTAAAAGTAATGATGGGCATAGTAAGCCCTCTATGAAAGATACGTGAGTAACATACTTTATATATATCATTGAATCATGGAAAATAGCATCATGAAAATATATAAAAATCAAATAAAATAAAACAAAGAGGCTTTTGAATCTTACTGAAACTGATGTATTAGTGAATCTTGGTTAGATTATGGAATCCATTATTAATTAATATTGAAGTTGCACTTTAGATTTTTAAATGTTTTATTTGCTTCATGGATTTGTGGCATATCATGCAGAATCAACAAATATTTCTATTTTTAATGCTTCAGAAAGTATAGACAACTACATGCTGATTTGATTACTCTTCCTATATATTGATTTCATTTAGAAATTAAATAAGAAATTAATCTTTAAAAAATTTAATATTACTGCATACTAAAAACTAAGTTTGAATCTAAAATATGTATATTGAGTCATAATTAGTCCAAAAAAATGTTGGTGCTTAGTGGTTGATGATTTTTTTTTCTTTTTTATTGGAATAGGTTAAATTTTCTTATGAATTCTCATTTGTTTATATATGCTACAAATTAATATACAAAAAGATTGAATAAGAATGTGATAGTTGAATTTCAGTGTTGGAAGCTGAAAGAAAATTTAATGGAATAAGTGGATAAGGATTATTTTTTCTTCAAATAATTGGTTGCTTTTTATCTTTGAATGACATGGAGTGGATAGTGAGTTTGGTATAGAAGCAATTAAAAAATTGGAGTCGTGTGTGTGAAAGGGAGAGTGACCCTAAAAATTGGGAGTGTGTCCTATTAATAAGAGTGAGTGGGCCCATCTTAGTCCACTTTGTTGAAAATGAAACAATAATTGAGAGAAGATATGATAATGATATGGGTCCTCAGAAGAATTAAACAAAATACTAGTAGTAAATATTATAACTCTTTAACGGATGCTTCATTTAAAATTTGATAAATTATCATATAATTATAAATAAAAAAATATAATTTAAAAACGGATGCTTCATTGATTTATAAAATAAATAAATAAACAAGAAAGGAATTGAATCTATTTAATTTTAAAATAATTAGACTAATTTAATAAATAAGATAAAATAAATAAATAATTGTAAATTAATCTAATTTTCTAATAAAATAAAATATTTTTTTTTGCAAATCCTATCTAAACTGAAAAAACTCGATAATCTTTGAATATCAATACTAAGGGTTTATATATATATATATATGATTATAAAATTTATTTTTCCTACTTTTTGAGTTAAAATTTTTATCACTTAATTTTATAAAATATAATAATTGTTAATTTATTAATTATCCTTTAATTGTACTTTCTAATGTTTTGATCATTTTTTATTATATAAATTTTTTGAAGGCCCAAAAAATATAGACTCAGGCCGAATGAAGAAAAATCAGTATTAGCCCATTAAATGTGAGCGTTTTGGGGCCAACTTAAGAAAGCCACAAACAGATATGATTTTGGAGATTTAGAGAGTGGAAAAGGCTAAGGTAATACTAGAGACCATGGGAGTGACATGACAAATATTACATACACTAAATATGATATATCCCTTCATAATATGATAGAGAATTTGAGAATATTAGATAAAGAAAACATGTATTGATATGGAGAAAATACATCCACAAAAGTCCATTCACCAGCTGGGCTATTGAACCTGCTGCATATTGGGCTCATATGCTAAATGCTAGGAATTAACCTGCAATCCCCTTACAACATTGCTATTATCTTTATATTTTTATTAAATTTTTTGAGATTTTCTTGCATTTATTAGAAATTTCGAGAACAGACCAATTTTTTTAAAAAAAATAATAGATTTTTTCAAAGTTTTTGGTAAAAAATATCGGAATTTTGAAAAAAAAATATGAAAATTTTAAAATATTTTTTTACCCTATCAAGAATTTGAAATTTCCGATAAATTATAGTATTTTTCGAAATTTTCATTAAAATACAGTATTTTTCGAAATTTCTGATAAAATACAAAAAAAAATTATATCGAAAATTTTAAATAAATTACTGAAAATATCATTCCCATTTTTGACTCAATTTTTTTCATGGACAGATTATGAATCATGAAAATATGTGGGAGTGTCAGATATAACTATGGGATAGCAAATTAATTCCTCTTAAATGCTCATTACAATTCTTTTTCCACCCCTCAAATCTTTTGGACACTTTTAAGAATGACAAAGAAATATCATTTGGATTATAGAATTTGGAGCATGTTATATATTGTCCGAATTGGAAAATCTAAACTAATTAAATATATCTCCGTGCCCGGAAATAGGAATCAATGCTTACAATATTTTATCCCCTTTTTAAATCTTACTAAAATCCTCTAAAAAAACACGAAATTTATGTTTCAAATGACAATCAAATCATCGTTTGATTTAAGACATTTTATATTTGTCTCCATGCAAATGTATTGTGACTATTAAACCTTTCACATTGTACTTTATAATGTTTTTGTTACATTGATGTCAGATGCCCTAATTCAGAGTGAAGAATATAGGTAATATCTGATGCTTGTTCGGATTGTACAATTCATACAAATGAAAAACCCTCCATAATGTACATTCTGATTCGATAATCTGAATTAAATGTTTCTTGAATCAGTTTTGTTTTTAAATTAAATTGATATGTATTGTTTCACACATGAACTTGAAATTATTGTCGATGTGAGTGTTGTTGATGTAAAAGTTGACATCGTACTTTAAGTTATCAGTGGGAAAGTCGTAGATGCAAGAGTTGACATCGTACCTCCAGATGAGTATGTGTCGTTTCCGCTATAGTGAACGACCATGATAAATGTATTTCATGGGATAAATTGTTGACTTGAGTTAGAGGTGGAGAAGATAAATTAGGATGTACTACTGTTATTATAAAATCATATTTAGGTGGAAAAATAAACTTCATTTATTCTGTTGAAATGTGAAAGAGACGGTAAATATCAACAATACAGAAAAAAAAAGATACATATCATTGAAATGTGAGTGTCCATTTAGAATGAAGGGTTATTTCTTGAATTGTGGTTTATGAAGTGTTAGTGATGTGAACAAGGAACACAATCATAACTTGATAAATTTTTTAAAGGTCATGAATATGTAGAACTTCTAAAACCAAAAGATATGAAGGTTGTTCTTGAGATGGAAAATAATATAGTCATTCTAAGAAAATCCGGACGTTATTGAAGAAACCAAATGATAGCGATGCAACTACTACCCATTATATTTATAATTTACGACATAGATTCAAACAATCTATTTGGGTTTCAAGATCTTAAATGCATCATCTGTTGAAATTCTTGGTTGAAAATATGTATGCGTATAATTGCAGATTGTTTACTCGATTCATAAACTATTTAACATTTTTATGATTATTTTGGTGATGGATTACACTCATAAAACTAACAAATACCTCATATCGTTGCATGAGTTTACCAGTGACACTTCTACTGAGATGACATGCTCAAATGCATTTTCTTATATGATGTTTGGATAGGAATAAAATGTCATTTGGATTTTAGAGAGGTGTCGTGATTTTTTATAATCTCCAAAAAGTTATTCCAAGATGATTTTAACAGACCGAGAAAACACTTTAAAGAGTGTCATGGAGAAAGTTTTTCCCAAGTCTACCGCTCAATTAAGTCAATTTCAAAATTTCAAAAATGTGAGAGTAAGATATATGTTGGATTTTTCACTTAAAAAGTAAGGATGAGAAAAAGATCAAATTAACTCAAGTATAGACAACTGTGTGTAACACCTCAAAATTTGCCCTCCTCTCTTGGGACTAGCATAACATGTGGCATATCATTTTTTTTGGTCATTAGGCATTGCATATTGCATATCATGTGGTTACATTGTGCAAGTCATCCTCTTAAGTCTTGATCAGGAGATGAAGAGGTCATGTGCAAGCTAGGGTTTCATTGGACTGGTCATTAATCATCTGAGGATGTGGAGGTCCAAATTAGGGTTTTGTGGTTCTCAAGGAGATTGGTCTTCATCTTGATTGAAATGATTCATCATCATCATCATGGTTTGTCATCATCAAGTGTTGGAGCACATTCCTTGAGATTAGGGTTTTGACCACTGGTCAACCCTAATCAATTGTATTGGACCAATCAGGGTATGGCAAGGAGGTGGGATCTACAATGGATATGGGGATCATTTCATGATTGTATTGAGCTTATGGAGGCTAGGGTTTCATCATTGAACCATTTCATCAGAGGATTGGGGCTTAACTTGATCAGTGCATTGCCAAATTCATCTATCAGCTGAAAAAGTCAACTGTGGTCAACTGTGCTTGATTTTATGGATTTGGAGGTGGGAGAGAGTTGGATACACTTCATTCATGTTGAAACAAGTGTTATTTGACATTGCAAAGCTGAAGAATGAAGAAAATAAAGTCAGAACAAAAATTGCCAAAAATGGAAAGTGACTTGTAATGGAAGTTTCCAAAAATGGAAAGTTTTTGACCATAAAATTACATGTCCAAGGAAGCTTCAAATGAAAATTTGTTCAACATGAAAGTTGTATATCTTGGTCTCACCTTTCCAAAAAGTCCAAGAACATGAAAATCCCATGTATGGTTGGCAAGTTATGGTCCATTCAATTTCAAAAATGATCCATAATCAAAGTGGCATAACTTCCACATGGAGTGTCCAAATTGAGTGATCTTTTTATGAGCAAACTCCATTTGACATGTACTTTCATGGTGCATAATTGGAATTCATCAAAAATGGTCAATGCAAAAGGTCAATTTTCAAGTGCACAATTAAAAAGTCAAGGGCAAAATGGTCCAAGTTGAGAAATAATTGGAGTTTTGGCATGGGAGTTTTTACAACACCTCACATTTGCCAATTAGAGATGGTTTGAACTGTCATAAGCTTGCAAAGTCCAATATTTGGTTAAGTCATTTTGGAATTGTACTTGAAAATACACAATTTGGCATAGCATAGTGAAAATGAAAATTACAAGGCCAATGGATGTGGGACCAATGCCAACACATCACAACTGATAATTGGAGAGTGTGTGAGCTGTCATACAGCTGTCACAAGCCCTAGGGTGAAATGTCCATTTTGCCCTTGCTTTGTAAAAATTCACATTATGCTAATCAAGTCATTTTGGTTAATTTGATGATTAGAGAGTGATTAAGTGGAAGTATATAGCATTAATCGTAACTGAATGTTGAGAATAATCACAATTCACAAAGAACCTAACTGATTTTCCCTCCAATTCTCCAAATTCATCAAGAACCTTCATCAACCAAATTCATTGAAACTTCATCAATTCTTCATCATTTCACGAAATTCTTGTTGCTTCCTCTTCCATAGATCATCATCTTCAACTGTTTTGGTAATTTGGAGCAAGAAAGTGTCAAGATCGTGACTGTTCATCTTTGGTTCAACAATGGCATTTTGCAATTTCTTCCAATAGAAGCAACTTCGAGCTAACATAAGCACTCCAGTCAACTTCCCTATCATCATGCTGCATCTGTTTTGAGGAAACACGCGCCAAAGCTCAAAGAACCAACACTGTCTTCAATTTAAGGTGTGAATTCGAATGTCAATATTCTTTCAATTTCCATATGCGTTCTATAGTGCCTTCCATGTAGATGATCATGATGTAGGTAGTTTTTGATTTAGTGAACTGTAGAGGAAGAAATCGCGTTTTGAAGTTGGATGTGTGTCTAGGTTTTTGCTCGATCCGTGAGATACAGTAGGAATTAGGGTAAATCGTTTACATATTCGTTATCCTGGTTAGAAGACGGTTCCAATGGTTATCCATTTGTTGATTTTCATTGAGATTTGTTGATTTTCGATTTTCTGCATTTTTCTGGAAAATATTGATGAGGAAGATGATGAATTGTTGCTGTTTGATCCGCTTCTGTTTGCCTTGCCATTTGAATTGTGTTTGCTGCCGGTATCAGCCAATAGGAACATTCCATTGCCGCGTTTAGATACGACGTCGTTTTGATGGATTTCAGCTTATTTTCAAAAATGCCACTGGCGCATCTAATTTAATAATTATTCTATTTTCTTTTTCATTCCATTTTTAATTTTGTTATCAAATCTTAGAAAATTGATATCTCATTCAAAAATCATCCAAATTTTGTGAGATTTTTTGTGCCATGCTCATGAGAATGTGTAGAATTTAATGGATATTTTTTGGAATTTTTTTGCATGAGTAGAAAAATAAAATGCTTAGGGTTTGTAGAATATGTCACAATTTTGTACACTATGCCATATCTATCATGAAATGCTCATACTTCCAAAGAAATGAATGAAAATTTTTGTGCTTATTCTGGACATGTTGATGGTGATTTTCATGTGTGGTTTGTAATTTTTGGATACTTGGTGATGGAGATATAATTTTTTGAATCTAGGTGTGACAATTTGTGTCACACCAAGCTAGGTCAACTTCATGAATTTATTTGCATGACCTAGGATTGTTTGATTGAGCCAATTTTTTGCATGAATTATCATTGGTATGTCAAGATAGCATGTGATTTTTGCTGGGATTTTTGGTTGCATTTTCCAATTGATTGATAATTTTCTTCACTGTGTGCTCATTTTGCAACCTTGTGTGACACATGTTTGTATATTGTTTGTGAAATTCTCATATGGTTTTGGATGAATGTGAAATTTGGTATGCTGATTATAGACACATTATAGGACATCATACTTTTGGTCCCATTCATTTCTTAATTGTTTTCACTGTTTTATGAATTATTGAAGTGAATGCATGTGTTGATGCCTTGAATTGGCTTGAATAATTGTGTCTGGACTTCTTGATTTTCATTGACCTACTTTCTTTTGTCCAATTGAGCTGAAAATTGACATGCTACTTGTTGATTGTGTCCTGTTAAGGTGTGAATTATTTGAGGATTTTTGGAATTGTTTTGGTATGCCTTTGATTGAAGTCATTCTGTTTGGACTTTTGGTGTTGTATTTGACCTAGTTTGTGGTATATTGTGCATGAATTGATATTGGTGAATGATATGAGCATGAGACCAATTGCATTTGCTTTCTATTTGTTTGAATGTGATTTTGGATTGGTTTTGCTTGCTGTTTAGATTTTTTTATCCCTTTGGACCCTAGGCTTGGCCTAGTGGTCTAGTTTCTCACATTTGGTGTGGATTTTCAGGTTGAAATGCAAAAAGGCTTAAAGGAAAAAGTGCAAGTTGATTAAATTGAGTTTTGTTTGATGTTGTAAACTAACATTGACTTTGTTTTGTAGGTTGTGATGCTTGAGCTTAGGCTTATAGCTTGCACTTGTGTGCATTGACTTGTGTTGTCTGTATAGATTAACATTTGCTGTTTACTGTTTGTCTGTCTGAGTACTGATGATACTTGATTGATTTCAGGTACATTTATTCGCTTACAGTTCTTTAAGAACTTGCTTGCTGTTGCTTGGTTTTTAAACCACTTGAGGTAGGACTTCTATACTTCATGTAGTCTGGAAGACCTGGCCTGTTACCTGGCCAAGCAACTGTCTGAAGTCCTCCTTAAGAGGCGATGTTTGTGGTTGTTTACATTTGTGCCAAGCAGGTGAAGACCTCTATGAGGCAATTGGTGGATCAAAGGGATATGCAATCTATCCCCCACTATTCTGTGAGTCGTCCCTCTGCTCACACGGCTGTGTGTTGATGCATTGGGACACAAACCCAAGATCTTGTGCTGTTGCACAATCGAGTCAGAGTCTTGAGCGTAGAAGGGTCCCTCCATTCTGGACCCACGCTCCTTTGTCTGAAGCTCTCCCTGGTCAGGGATAAGAGCTGTGAAGTCTAATCTTCACTCACCTTTCATCTGCTTCACCTTAGCCCCGCAATGGCAAGGTTAAGAGCGAACACTACCTTGTACAGATGACTTGCTTCGGCAGTCAAACCCATTGTTTGAGCCCCACTTGATTGGCTATAGTGTGTGCTTTGTGAATATCTGTTTGCTTGTATGCTTGTATGCTTGCTTTCTTCCTGGATAGGATTAGATTGCAGTTGTGCAAGTAGGTAGAAACCTCAACATAGGGCAATGATGCATGACAACACTAGGCTCGAGTACAGCTCCCTGGTAGTGTGTCTTCCCTTGGTTTCTGCCTAGAATTTCTTTTCCCTTTCAGGGGAACTACATCGCCCTGATCCTCGTTCCAGATGAGGTATGTAGGCAGGAGACCGTGCGAGGTCTCTCTGGGCACTTTTTTTCTTTTTTGTGTGTGTGCTTGACAGTTATAGGCTCGAGTTCCCGACTCCCTATTAACTCGTTTGGTTGTTGTGTGCTTGGAAGCTGATGTAAGTCCATCGAGTGGCATTCGGGTTCCAGTGTGCGTGTGTTTGGTTCGGATGCCGACGTAAGTCCAGTGATTGGCGGTCGGGTTCCACGTTTGCCTTCTTGTGCGTGTTTTGGTTCGGATGCTGATGTAAGTCCAGTGATTGGCATTCAGGCTCCATGTTTGCCGGTGTGTTTGTTTGTTTGTTTGGCGTGCGTGAGCCGAACTACGGCAGCTCTGATTCTCGTTCCAGACGAGATACGTAGGCATAGGATGCGACGTCCTATCGAGCTCTCTTCCTCTTAACCCCACCTGTGTTGTCTTCGGTGCGTGTGTGTGTGGTGTTTTAGCAACCTTTTCTTTTCTTAGAGCGTGGATCCCGTCGAGTACGACGGACGTGAGGGGTGCTAATACCTTCCCCTTGCGTAACCGACTCCCTTACCCTTTCTCTTTGGTCGCGAGACCATGCTTTTTCCAGGTTTCTCTGAGCGTTTCCTTTCCCTATCTTGGGATAAATAACGCGCAGTGACGGCTCTGTGTTGTGTTTTTGTTTCAGCCTGCCGATTGTTTTTCGCGGATGCGACAGCTGGCGACTCTGCTGGGGACTTATAGGATGTTGACCTGTGCTGGTCCATCTTCCCTAAGCGAGTCTCTCCTAGCATTCTAGGATAGTTTAGGTTGCTTGTTTTGCTGTATTTATTGCATTTATTATTCTAACCTGTGTATATATTTGCATAAATATTTGCATGCATCATACTATCATGTTGTTGCCGTCCTCTGTGCAGGTGGTTCCTCTGTTTTGGGGTGGGTGTTCTGAGTGGGGCTAAAACCCAGGCCCGAGTATACACCTAGGATTAGTGTGGTCTCACGTTCCTCATTTGCTAAATCAGCATATTGTTGCAACGTGACATGCCACAAGCCAGACGAGGTTCATTTGATAGTGCTTTCCTCTGTGGGGTACCCCACTTTGGTTGAGTTACTTCATTTGAGCTGTTGACTCTGGTGACTGATCATTTCCCGGATCTTTGGTTTAGATGATCTCAGGAGAGCTACAATGGCACACCCGAGAGGGCAAACCCATTGAGTATCTCCGCCCGATTGTCGAGACTATTATCCGCCTTAGGATGACCTGATTAGAATTTACCTGTGAGGGGAGGGTGATTCTTTCAGATGCATGATCAGATGGTGATTGTGATGGTGACTAATGGTTCCGTGGATCAGAGTCCTATTTATAAGTCGGATTTATGGCCATTTATTTCAGAGACGCCGAAGTGCTGTCCGAGTTATTTATCAGTGGGGATCCGTTTATTTCAGGATTCCCCGGGCCGATTCAGATGATTATTGGGTATCTGCTCAGAGATTGTTTGGAGATGATGGTGATGATGATGATGATGTATCTGTCTTCCGTTTATTTCGGAACCCTTGAGTTGGATTTGTGGTTACATTTTCGCCTTCAGATGGTTGTGATCAGTTCAGAGATCAGGGTTGTGGTTCAGAGCAACAGATGATCAGATGGCTTGGAGGATGGCAATGCATTACATTCATTCATCAGCATCATTACATAATGCATTTACCTGCATCTAACACATGTTTATCCATATGCAGGGACATTTTTGATCGAGATCCTGGTTGAGAGATTTCTGCTCAGAGATGAGGACCGGTTTGAAGCATGATGTTGCCTACAGTTTCTTCAACCCAGAGATTGATGAGTTGAGAGATATGATTGCATTGATTACACCCGACCATGTGGGGAAGTTCAGAGAGTCATACGGTAGTATCCTGAAGATGGTTTTCAGACTCACCGACAGCGACAGGAGTGCCATTCATACTCTTCTCCAGTTCTATGACCCGGGACTGAGATGTTTCGTATTTCCAGACTATTTGTTGGGACCTCTGATGGAGGATTATGCTAGCATCCTGGGTGTTCAGATCCGCGATCAGATTCCTTTCTGTGCTATTAGGAGAGAGCCTGACGTCCTTGGGATTTCCCGTGCTCTTTATTTGAGTCCGGAAATGACTAAGGAGGGTTTGAAGGAAAAGGGGAAATTACCGGGTTTTCATTTGAGTTTCTTGGAGGCAAAAGCCAAGGAACATGCTGCAGTGGGTAATTGGAAGACGGTTTGTGCTTTGATCGCTGTGAGCATTTATGGGGTTATTCTGTTTCCTAATCAGAAGAGTTTTGTGGATCATAATGCTATCAGATTGTTCATGCAGAGAAACCCTATTCCTACTCTGATCGGAGATGTCTATTACTCGGTTCATAACAGGAACGAGAAGCGGCGTGGTGGTTTGATCCGGTGCTGTGCTCAGTTGCTGTTCAAGTGGTTTATGGGGTATTTGCCTTCCAGAGGTGCTTTCGCTCATCTTGATCCTTCGGTCAAGTGGTCCTTCAGGTTGATGGGGTTGCGGGCTGATGACATGGCATGGACTCATAATGGTTTGGCTGGACGAAATTTTATATATAGCTGCGGGGATTTTCCCAATGTGCCTCTCATAGGAGTTCAGGGTTGCATTAATTACAACCCAACGCTTCTTAGGAGACAGATGGGATTTGCTATGGAGGTTCCTCCCCTTGAGTGTGAGACTCAGGAGTCCTTTTACTTCCCGATTGAGGGCAATCAGGCCAAGTTGATGCAGGTGTCTGGGTCATGGCGTAACATTCAGAGGAAAGGAAAGGTTCCATTTGGCAAAGTTAACTGTCGGTATTTTCCATTATTTGAGGATTGGTTGCGGAAGAGGATAGAGCTTACACTTCTACCATTTCCAGGAGGTGATCTCCGGTGTCCTATGATTGAGGGTCCAAGTTCTTCTGTCAGTAGGGAAGAATTCCTCGAGATGAAGAGAGCCAGAGATCAGTTGCTTGCGGAGAAAGCGGAATTGGAGATGACTGTTGCTCGGGTTCAGATAGCCAATCAGGAGATCAGAGTGAAGATGGAAGATCAAGACAAGCGACATGCCTTGGAAGCGAAGCGCTTTGAGATGGGTACTGCTTACTATGGAAAGGTCAGCCAAGCCTTAGCATCTTCAACAAAGGAGCATGACATCACCAAAGAGAGATTGGCTAGAGCTTCAAAGGTCATTGAAGATGAGAAGAGAAGGCAAATCTTGGTGAGAGATCAGAGGGATGACCGAGTCCGAGTACTCATTGCTGAGTGGGAGGCAAAGCTGAAGGTTAAGGAGTCAGAGAATCTGAAGATCATTGCTGAGAGGGATCATTACATTGCTGAAAGAGATCACTACTTCAGGCAGATGAAGATTCATCAGAAAGAAGTGGGGAGATTGCAGCAGGAGAACACCGAGCTCAGGTTCGCCGCAGAGTTCGCAAGGATGGAAGATGAGATGGGGCCATCTATGGGACTCTCATCAGGCTAGATCTTTCATTTGTGTTGGATTACCGTCAGGTTTGTTGACGGAATTCATTTGCTTGTATTTCTTTCCCGATTCTGGAGATTTGTATCTGATTTGATGTATGACTATGGCACTTATTGTGCATTTTGCTATGTGATGGTATTTTTCATTCAGTGATTGATCTTCAAGCTTTATTTGCTTTACCGTATGCACTCACACAAGCACACACATGGTTGGGGGTATTTTGCTAAATCATATATCTCTGATCTGTATGATGAATCAAACGACGAATGTCAGAATGTTGCTGCCGAATTATTATTTGTCTCAATGAAACCCGGATCAAGAGACAAAGTGTTCCTCATAAGGATAAACACTGCATTCATGCATTGATCATAATAACTTGTGTTTTATTTTGCAGGCATCTGTTGCTAACGTGCTTGATTGTTTCAGGAATCATTGCTCGTGCTCGCAGAACTGTACCTTTGCACTCAACCCGACCTCACAGATACTTCACAAGGCGCAATACTCCTAGACTAATGGATCTCCCGAGTACTGATCTCCTTGAGCTGAAAGACAAGATGAATGAGTTGATCAACATTATGCAAGGCTTTGTGGTTGGTCAGAAAGCTCTGGCAGACAAAGTTGAGAAGCTCGAGCGGGCTTCTGCAGCAAATAGTGGTGTAAACCTGGATGGTGTCTCTAACCAGGGGCTGGGTGGCTCAAGAGATGGCGGAAAGAGGACAACGGTCGGTATAGTGAATAATGCCGCTGGTTTTGGTACTGCTGGTGGTCAGCCTGGGCCCGGTCTGGGGCAGAATATGAAGGACGGTCTGTTGCCTCCATTCTACGGGTTTGATGAGGACAGAGAGGAAGACAGGGAGGCTGATCAGTTCTCTATGTTGAATGAGCCATTCGGTCAATATGGTGTTCAACCATAAAGCAAAGAAATTCAGTTACTGGCAGAGAAGGTAAGGGCCCTGGAAAGCCATGCTACTCCGGGATTTGTCAACATGTCAAACATGGGGCTAGTTGAGGGGGCTGTGATCCCACAGAAGTTCAAAGCACCTGCATTTGACAAATACAATGGGAGTTCCTGTCCAGAAACTCACCTCCAAGCTTTCGTCCGCAAGATCTCTGCATATACAACAGATCAGAAGCTTTGGATGTACTTCTTCCAAGACAGTCTGTCTGGAGGATCCTTGGAATGGTATACCAAGCTGAAATCTTCTAATATCAAGAGCTGGCAAGATCTTGGCGATGCCTTCTTTAAACAGTACCAATTCAATGCTGATATGGCTCCGAGTCGTACCCAGCTGCAGGGTATGTCTCAGAAGAATAACGAGGGGTTTAAAGAATATGCTCAGAGGTGGAGGGAGTTGGCTGCCAGAGTGCAACCTCCACTGGTGGACAGAGAGATGTCTGATCTCTTCATGGGTACCCTGCAGGGGGCATTTGCTGAAAGAATGGTGGGTTGTCCCGTCACTAACTTTGCCGACATTGTGGTGGCCGGAGAGAGAATTGAAAGTTGGCTGAAAATGGGGAAGATTCAAGGTAATGCTTCGTCATCAGGATCGAAGAAACCCTTCGGAAATGGTCAGCGCAAGAATGAGGGTGAATCAAGTGCTGTGTATGCCCAGAGAGGACACGGTAGGGATCGTTACTACCAGCACATTGCTGCGGTAACCACCCCTGCTGGTAATCAGTCAGTACGACAGCAACGTCAGCCACCTCTACAGAGAGTCGGGTATCAAGTGAGAGGAAAAGGGGTTGATCGCCATTTTGATAAGCCACCTGTGACATATGCTGTTCTGTTCAAAAAACTGATGGATCTTGGGTTGGTTCAGCCGAGGGCGATGGTTCCGATGAGATCAGATCAGAGGCCTCCTAATTATAATGAGAACGCACAGTGTGAATTTCATTCTGGAACACCGGGGCATAACATTGAGGGCTGTAGAGCATTCAAGAATGTTGTCCAGGATTTGGTAGATTCTAAGGCTATCAATTTTGCACCATCACCGAATGTTAATGCTAATCCCATGCCGACGCATGGTCAGGCGATGGTGAGTGCAATTGCTGAAGATTCAGGTCACACCGGTGCGGTAGGTGAAGAGACTGACAGTGACTGTGAACTTGAGTCATGGATAAAATCGTGCGTACCAGGAAGCTGGAAGGCCTAAAAAGATCAGCACCGTCACTCGTCCTGAAGAGTAATAATTTCTTGTTTTCAGTTTTATTTGCATGAAAGCCATACGTGTTGCCCGACACGTAATGGTCCATTGTAAGGGCCACCTTATGTTTAAATTTGCATTTCTGCATCATTAATAAATGGATGTTTTTCAGTCAAAAAAGCGGTGTTCCCTGTTTTTTTCATTTTTGCAGTTTAAAAACAAATAAAAATGGCAATGTTTGTTTTCTGTTTTTTCCTTTTTGATCTGTATCGTTCCGAATTCAAAAATAATTCTCCGGATCTCTTTGATAACGATTTGGTTACACCTCATATGACTTCGACAATCCGATCTATCATGCTGAAGAAGAAGGCGAAGAAGATTGTGATCTGCTGGAAATTAGCCAGGTTGTCAAGACAAGAGGAGAAGGTGATTCGGCCGCATGCGGAGCGGGTTGAGATCGTTATTCCAAGCACCGTCGAGGTCAGGAAGGAAGTGAAATTAGGGCCGCTTCAGAGGCAAGTCGAGAGCAGAATGGTAGCCTTGTTGAAGGAGTATGTGGATACTTTCGCCTGGTCATGTCAGAATATGCCAGGGTTGAACACCGATATCGTTGTGCACAAGCTACCATGGAGAGAAGACTGTCCTCTAGAGAAGCGGAACGCCGGTGCTACTTATTAGAGAGCCATGGTGACTTTGTTTCATGATATGATTCGTCATGAAATCAAATGCTATAACATGATAGCAAAGTCCCAAACAGAAGAGGGGCATTTGGCAGACCGGGGCAGGTCGTTTGACCAGTTGAGACAATTCAAACTGAGGTTGAATTCGAGTAAGTACACTATCAGAATGCGGGCCCGTAAGCTGTTGGGGTTCATTGTAAGAAAGGAATTGAGGTTGATCCTGCTAAAAAAAAAAAAAAGGAAGGAAAAATAAGAAATGCCTGAACCGAGAATGGAAAAAGAGGTTCGTGGTCTCTTAGATAGATTGAACTACCTGTCATGGTTCACATTTCATCTAACAGCCACGTGTGAATTCATATTCAAGTTGTTGAGAAAAGATCAAACGGTCAGGTGAAATAATGATTGCCAAGGGGCATTGAAGAATAAAAGAAAAAGTTGCAGGAACCTCTGATTCTGATATCTCCTGTGGAAGGAGCAATTGTTAATCTGGTACTTGACGGCCTTCGAGGGGTCTACGAGGTGTATTGGGTCAGCATGACGAGTCTTGTCGAAAAGAGCATGCAATTTACCTAAGCAAAAAGTTTACCGACTGTGAAACAATACATTCACTGCTCGGGAAACTTGATGTACTTTGGCATAGGCTGCTCGCCGACTGAGACAGTATATGCTGGTTCATACCACTTTGTGGATTTCGAGATGGATCTGATCAGGTAGATTTCTGAAAGAGCCAGCAATGACCGGACAGGTTGCGAAAGGGCCAATGATTTTGATTGAATGCGATATTCAGCACACCGCTCAGAAAGCAATAAAGGGGTGTATTGTCCGATTACATCGCTCCGCAACCCATTGAGGATTATCAACCGATGAGGTTTGAGTTCCCTGATGAGGACATCTCGAGGTGCTCCAATCGAAAGATTGAGGGTGACCGATCCCGGAGGAGGGGCCTGACCCCAAATCCGAACGGATTCTGATGTCTGATGGGGAGGTTAAGGTGAATAAGCTTTTGTTGCCCGGATAACGTTTGAAGGCACCGACGGTGTGATTGAGTAGGAAGCTGATATCCTGGGTATCGAACCTCGGTGCGCCTACTGGGGCAACTCCTTTCTCATTGGTATATGAAATGGAGGTTGTGCTACCTGTTGAGGTTCAGATTCCCTCTTTGAGAGTCCTGATGGACGTGAAATTGCAAGAGGCTGAATGGGTAAGGACCCGATATGAAGAGTTGAGCCTAATTGAAGAAAAGAGGCTAGCAGCCATCTGTCATGGGCAGTTATACCAGCAAAGGATGAAGCGTGCTTTTGACAAGAAGGTGCGACCTCGGGGGTATCACGTAGGTGATATGGTGCTGAAAAGGATCCTTCCTCCTCAAAACGATCGAAGGGGCAAATGGACACCGAATTATGAAGGTCCATTCATGGTCAAGAAGGTCTTCTCTGGCGGAGCCTTGTTGTTAACGACCATGGATGGCGAAGATTTTCCCTCCCCTGTGAATGCGGACGCAGTTAAAAAATACTTCGTATAAAGAGACCCGCTGGACGAAAAGAATAAAATAGTCCAGGCAAAAATGGGCATCCCGGCGAACCAAAAACAGAAAGAAATGGTTCGGGCAAAAATTAGGGATAGAAAGGAAAAAATGTACACCCGGCAAGTCGAAAACCTGAAAAGGCGACTTGGGCAAAAAAGGGTATCCCGGTGGACTGAAAACCCGAGAGGGAGGTCCAAGCAAAAGAGGGATTGAAACGAACAACTGCGTCAGGCATGATCGTTTTTGCTTTGGTTGAAGCATCATGGATAATACTCGGTAGGGATCAATCAGAAACGTCTTGTTCAGAAGGCAGAAAGCACGGAGAGTCTGAGGACATATGGGGTGTAACCGAGTTGGAACTCGATGAGATCACGGGTTTCACATTGCCATTAGGATAGATTTTTCTTTTTGTGCGCAATTACCTCTTTTCAGGAATTGCTTCCTTTGTATTGCTCAATTTGAGCCACACGATTTTCAATCAATAAAATGCATATTCAGTCAAATAATTTTGTTTTTGTTTTTCATTACCGCTTTGATTGCAAAAACATCCAATTATTTTTGATAAAGAATCTTGCATTTTAAGACATACAGGTCCCTTCCAATGCATGTTTATAAGGGTGAAAGCTTGAAATCTTATTCGGAAGGATTGAGTGACCCAAGTGTTGAAATCTTGACACGCCTGGGGCACGGTTTTATCTAACGATCTGTTTTGCAGGAACTGTTAGATATTTTCACTCACTTGCAGGTTGTGATGTGGAAGCTTTGTAACAGATCCCCAGAGAGTTCGCTCAGGAACGAATGAATGAAAGAACGGCGAAGTGACGTTGAGACGTACGACGATCTTTGAATGATATCAAGAAGACTCTTCAAAATCGGAAGATTGGAAAGTCTGTAGAAATTCCCCAGAGAGTTCGCTCAGGAACGAATGAATGAAAGAACGGCGGAGAGACGACGAGGGACGTCCGACGGCCTTTGGAATTAATCAAGAAGACTCTTCAAAGTCGAAAGATTGAAAAGTATGTATAAGTCCCAGGAGTTCGTTCTTTGTCGAGCGCGGAGCGATTGGGAATACAAGATGATGGAGCAGAAAAGGTCCAGACGAGTCTGGGAATTCTCAAAAGTGGAAAGCTGATACGAGATTGGGAGGTTGATACCATGGTTCGATGAGTCGACGGGTGTTCTGTACCAATTTTTCTCATTTCCCAGCTATGTCCCCAAGCAGAAGTAGAGGACCAACTCCCTAGCATATCCAAGGTCTATGGATCCCCTAGCCGAGTCAGGATGGTTATCCCCGGCAGGTTGAAAACGGTGTTTCCTCAGCAGCCAGGCCTGAAGGTTGCTATTCCCCGAGTGGAGCGGGTTTCAATGGAGTATATCTCCAGCAGTGTTCATCCTACCAGTGGATTGGATGAGTTTCCGTAGCAGATTGATATCTGCATCCCCAGCTGGGTTGATTCTATCTATGGATTGCATGGGTTGTCCCCAGCGGAGTGGCATTTGCTTCCCTAGCAAGGTCAGGATGGTTATCCCCAGCAGGTGTCAGATCGGTGCTTCCCCAGTCGACAGTCCGGGAGGTTGCTGTTTCCCAGCGGAGCTCTTTGTGAGCACTTCCCCAGTAAAGCCGTCAGGTATCTGTGAGGGTTCCCCGAAGCAGAGTTGGGATTGATATCCCCAGCAAGTCAAAGACTGTTGTATCCCCACAGAGCGTTGGTGGTTCTTATCCCCAGCAGTTTCCCGAGCGGATTGGGTGCAAAGGAAGTTCTTCCCCAGCAAGGGCTACCTTTTCCCAGCAGCAACGCTATTCCCCAGCAGGGTGGAATCGGAGTATTGACGAGTTCCTCAGCAGAGTGTCTCGTGCTCCCCAGCAGAATCCCTTGAGGGGGATACTTTTTATACATTCATCATGAAAAAAATAGCATAGCATGTTGCATAGAAAAATAATAAAGCGCGTAGCATTTCCATAATTATGGAGCATTACGCAGAAAAAATCAATCATGCATCATATTGCAAGCACAAGTTAGTCTCAAGCCGTGGTTACCGTTTGAGAGGTGGTTTTACCAGAAGTAGAGGTGTTACTCCGAGGAGTTTGGCCTCATGATTTAATCAAAGATATTCCCCAGTAGTGCGATATTGGAGGAACTTTTCCGTCGGACAGAGATGGGAAGTGTTTTGCGATCAGCGCAATTCAAGCCGTGGTTACCGCTTGAAGGTTTGGTTTCATCAGATGGTGAAGATGGTACTCCGAGGAGTTCAGCATCACGACGTCAGATCAGCAATGTTCCCCAGTAGTGCGATATTGGAGGAAATGTTTCCGTCGGACAGAGATGGAAATAATATCAGAAGACGTTACGCGATCAGCGCGATTCCGGGGTTCAAATGGAGAAAAGGAGATGTTGAGGCATTTTCTGGAGATGGGGTTCAAATGAAGAAAGGGAAGTGTTGCGACATTTTCTGGAGATTGGGGTTCAATCAGAGAAGAGTATATGCTGAGGCATTTTCTGGGGTTCAAATAGAGCTTGGAGTTGAAGATTGTATCCGGGATGAGGTCCTTAGGATTATCTTCTGTTCATGTGTCACCTTAGACTCTGGCTGAGGCCAATGGAGGTCGTTATAGGTGTCTTCTGAGGAAGAGATACACATGCTACCTTCCTTTTGTGAAGGTATACCCTCTGACATGTCGCCCTCAGAGTGGTGTTTGGTGTTATTTCTGAGGTTGCCAGCGGAATTATCACGAGAGATTGGAGATCGGGGTTCAAACGGAGAAAAGAAGATGTTGAGGCGTTTTCTGGAGACGGGGTTCAAATGGAGAAAAGGAGATGTTGCGGCATTTTCTGGAGAGCGGGGTTCATAATGGCGATTGCGAGTTATCGTCAGGCGACTGGGGTTCAAACTGGAGAATGGGGTTCATTATTTGGCAAACAGGAGAGCGGGGTTCAAATGCAGTGATCTGAGGATCATTTGCGCAGAAGAAAATTTTGGGGTTCAAGAAAATGAAAAAAAGCAAAGAAGAAAAATTTCGGGGTTCAAGAAAAGCAAAAAAAGAAGAAGAATAATAATCCCGAGCGGATGAGTGGTGTTCAAGCCATGGTTATCCCTGCATTATCATTTATTTTGGTAGTCAGGTCGACAGTTCTGTTTCGGTGATCAGGCCGACTTTCTCCGTACCAGACGGGATTTCTTTTTCAAGATTGTTTCTTCGCCGATGCTGACGGGCGTTGTTAATTATTTTCCCATCAGAGTGCAAATTGTTCGTCTGTTCTTGGTATTCAATCACTCTTCATCATGATCATCTGAAAGCCGAGGCTATTCATATCGACAGGTTCACAGTGGATTGAATAGGGGCAGCTGTAACACCTCAAAATTTGCCCTCCTCTCTTGGGACTAGCATAACATGTGGCATATCATTTTTTTTGGTCATTAGGCATTGCATATTGCATATCATGTGGTTACATTGTGCAAGTCATCCTCTTAAGTCTTGATCAGGAGATGAAGAGGTCATGTGCAAGCTAGGGTTTCATTGGACTGGTCATTAATCATCTGAGGATGTGGAGGTCCAAATTAGGGTTTTGTGGTTCTCAAGGAGATTGGTCTTCATCTTGATTGAAATGATTCATCATCATCATCATGGTTTGTCATCATCAAGTGTTGGAGCACATTCCTTGAGATTAGGGTTTTGACCACTGGTCAACCCTAATCAGTTGTATTGGACCAATCAGGGTATGGCAAGGAGGTGGGATCTACAATGGATATGGGGATCATTTCATGATTGTATTGAGCTTATGGAGGCTAGGGTTTCATCATTGAACCATTTCATCAGAGGATTGGGGCTTAACTTGATCAGTGCATTGCCAAATTCATCTATCAGCTGAAAAAGTCAACTGTGGTCAACTGTGCTTGATTTTATGGATTTGGAGGTGGGATAGAGTTGGATACACTTCATTCATGTTGAAACAAGTGTTATTTGACATTGCAAAGCTCAAGAATAAAGAAAATAAAGTCAGAACAAAAATTGCCAAAAATGGAAAGTGACTTGTAATGGAAGTTTCCAAAAATGGAAAGTTTTTGACCATAAAATTACATGTCCAAGGAAGCTTCAAATGAAAATTTGTTCAACATGAAAGTTGTAGATCTTGGTCTCACCTTTCCAAAAAGTCCAAGAACATGAAAATCCCATGTATGGTTGGCAAGTTATGGTCCATTCAATTTCAAAAATGACCCATAATCAAAGTGGCATAACTTCCTCATGGAGTGTCCAAATTGAGTGATCTTTTTATGAGAAAACTCCATTTGACATGTACTTTCATGGTGCATAAATGGAATTCATCAAAAATGGTCAATGCAAAAGGTCAATTTTCAAGTGCACAATTAAAAAGTCAAGGGCAAAATGGTTCAAGTTGAGAAATAATTGGAGTTTTGGCATGGGAGTTTTTACAACACCTCACATTTGCCAATTAGAGATGGTTTGAACTGTCATAAGCTTGCAAAGTCCAATATTTGGTTAAGTCATTTTGGAATTGTACTTGAAAATACACAATTTGGCATAACATAGTGAAAATGAAAATTACAAGGCCAATGGATGTGGGACCAATGCCAACACATCACAACTGATAATTGGAGAGTGTGTGAGCTGTCATACAGCTGTCACAAGCCCTAGGGTGAAATGTCCATTTTGCCCTTGCTTTGTAAAAATTCACATTATGCTAATCAAGTCATTTTGGTTAATTTGATGATTAGAGAGTGATTAAGTGGAAGTATATAGCATTAATCATAACTGAATGTTGAGAATAATCACAATTCACAAAGAACCTAACTGATTTTCCCTCCAATTCTCCAAATTCATCAAGAACCTTCATCAACCAAATTCATTGAAACTTCATCAATTCTTCATCATTTCACGAAATTCTTGTTGCTTCCTCTTCCATAGATCATCATCTTCAACTGTTTTGGTAATTTGGAGCAAGAAAGTGTCAAGATCGTGACTGTTCATCTTTGGTTCAACAATGGCATTTTGCAATTTCGTCCAATAGAAGCAACTTCGAGCTAACATAAGCACTCCAGTCAACTTCCCTATCATCATGCTGCATCTGTTTTGAGGAAACACGCGCCAAAGCTCAAAGAACCAACACTGTCTTCAATTTAAGGTGTGAATTCGAATGTCACTATTCTTTCAATTTCCATATGCGTTCTATAGTGCCTTCCATGTAGATGATCATGATGTAGGTAGTTTTTGATTTAGTGAACTGTAGAGGAAGAAATCGCGTTTTGAAGTTGGATGTGTGTTTAGGTTTTTGCTCGATCCGTGAGATACAGTAGGAATTAGGGTAAATCGTTTACATATTCGTTATCCTGGTTAGAAGACGGTTCCAATGGTTATCCATTTGTTGATTTTCATTGAGATTTGTTGATTTTCGATTTTCTGCATTTTTCTGGAAAATATTGATGAGGAAGATGATGAATTGTTGCTGTTTGATCCGCTTCTGTTTGCCTTGCCATTTGAATTGTGTTTGCTGCCGGTATCAGCCAATAGGAACATTCCATTGCCGCGTTTAGATACGACGTCGTTTTGATGGATTTCAGCTTATTTTCAAAAATGCCACTGGCGCATCTAATTTAATAATTATTCTATTTTCTTTTTCATTCCATTTTTAATTTTGTTATCAAATCTTAGAAAATTGATATCTCATTCAAAAATCATCCAAATTTTGTGAGATTTTTTGTGCCATGCTCATGAGAATGTGTAGAATTTAATGGATATTTTTTGGAATTTTTTTGCATGAGTAGAAAAATAAAATGCTTAGGGTTTGTAGAATATGTCACAATTTTGTACACTTTGCCATATCTATCATGAAATGCTCATACTTCCAAAGAAATGAATGAAAATTTTTATGCTTATTCTGGACATGTTGATGGTGATTTTCATGTGTGGTTTGTGATTTTTGGATACTTGGTGATGGAGATATAATTTTTTGAATCTAGGTGTGACAATTTGTGTCACACCAAGCTAGGTCAACTTCATGAATTTATTTGCATGACCTAGGATTGTTTGATTGAGCCAATTTTTTGCATGAATTATCATTGATATGTCAAGATAGCATGTGATTTGTTCTGGGATTTTTGGTTGCATTTTCAAATTGATTGATAATTTTCTTCACTTTGTGCTCATTTTGCAACCTTGTGTGACACATGTTTGTATATTGTTTGTGAAATTCTCATATAGTTTTGGATGAATGTGAAATTTGGTATGCTGATTATAGACACATTATAGGACATCATGCTTTTGGTCCCATTCATTTCTTAATTGTTTTCACTGTTTTATGAATTATTGAAGTGAATGCATGTGTTGATGCCTTGAATTGGCTTGAATAATTGTGTCTGGACTTCTTGATTTTCATTGACCTTCTTTCTTTTGTCCAATTGAGCTGAAAATTGACATGCTACTTGTTGATTGTGTCCTGTTTAGGTGTGAATTATTTGAGGATTTTTGGAATTGTTTTGGTATGCCTTTGATTGAAGTCATTCTGTTTGGACTTTTGGTGTTGTATTTGACCTAGTTTGTGGTATATTGTGCATGAATTGATATTGGTGAATGATATGAGCATGAGACCAATTGCATTTGCTTTCTATTTGTTTGAATGTGATTTTGGATTGGTTTTGCTTGCTGTTTAGATTTTTTTATCCCTTTGGACCCTAGGCTTGGCCTAGTGGTCTAGTTTCTCACATTTGGTGTGGATTTTCAGGTTGAAATGCAAAAAGGCTTAAAGGAAAAAGTGCAAGTTGATTAAATTGAGTTTTGTTTGATGTTGTAAACTAACATTGACTTTGTTTTGTAGGTTGTGATGCTTGAGCTTAGGCTTATAGCTTGCACTTGTGTGCATTGACTTGTGTTGTCTGTATAGATTAACATTTGCTGTTTACTGTTTGTCTGTCTGAGTACTGATGATACTTGATTGATTTCAGGTACATTTAGTCGCTTACAGTTCTTTAAGAACTTGCTTGCTGCTGCTTGGTTTTTAAACCACTTGAGGTAGGACTTCTATACTTCATGTAGTCTGGAAGACCTGGCCTGTTACCTGGCCAGGCAACTGTCTGAAGTCCTCCTTAAGAGGCGATGTTTGTGGTTGTTTACATTTGTGCCAAGCAGGTGAAGACCTCTATGAGGCAATTGGTGGATCAAAGGGATATGCAATCTATACCCCACTATTCTGTGAGTCGTCCCTCTGCTCACACGGCTGTGTGTTGATGCATTGGGACACAAACCCAAGATCTTGTGCTGTTGCACAATCGAGTCAGAGTCTTGAGCGTAGAAGGGTCCCTCCATTCTGGACCCACGCTCCTTTGTCTGAAGCTCTCCCTGGTCAGGGATAAGAGCTGTGAAGTCTAATCTTCACTCACCTTTCATCTGCTTCACCTTAGCCCCGCAATGGCAAGGTTAAGAGCGAACACTACCTTGTACAGATGACTTGCTTCGGCAGTCAAACCCATTGTTTGAGCCTCACTTGATTGGCTATAGTGTGTGCTTTGTGAATATCTGTTTGCTTGTATGCTTGTATGCTTGCTTTCTTCCTGGATAGGATTAGATTGCAGTTGTGCAAGTAGGTAGAAACCTCAACATAGGGCAATGATGCATGACAACACTAGGCTCGAGTACAGCTCCCTGGTAGTGTGTCTTCCCTTGGTTTCTGCCTAGAATTTCTTTTCCCTTTCAGGGGAACTACATCGCCCTGATCCTCGTTCCAGACGAGGTATGTAGGCAGGAGACCGTGCGAGGTCTCTCCGGGCACTTTTTTTCTTTTTTGTGTGTGTGCTTGACAGTTATAGGCTCGAGTTCCCGACTCCCTATTAACTCGTTTGGTTGTTGTGTGCTTGGAAGCTGATGTAAGTCCATCGAGTGGCATTCGGGTTCCAGTGTGCGTGTGTTTGGTTCGGATGCCGACGTAAGTCCAGTGATTGGCGGTCGGGTTCCACGTTTGCCTTCTTATGCGTGTTTTGGTTCGGATGCTGATGTAAGTCCAGTGATTGGCATTCAGGCTCCATGTTTGCCGGTGTGTTTGTTTGTTTGTTTGGCGTGCGTGAGCCGAACTACGGCAGCTCTGATTCTCGTTCCAAACGAGATACGTAGGCATAGGATGCGACGTCCTATCGAGCTCTCTTCCTCTTAACCCCACCTGTGTTGTCTTCGGTGCGTGTGTGTGTGTGGTGTTTTAGCAACCTTTTCTTTTCTTAGAGCGTGGATCCCGTCGAGTACGACGGACGTGAGGGGTGCTAATACCTTCCCCTTGCGTAACCGACTCCCTTACCCTTTCTCTTTGGTCGCGAGACCATGCTTTTTCCAGGTTTCTCTGAGCGTTTCCTTTCCCTATCTTGGGATAAATAACGCACAGTGGCGGCTCTGTGTTGTGTTTTTGTTTCAGGCCGCCGGTTGTTTTTCGCGGATGCGACACTGTGATTGATGCATGAGAAACTATACTAGAATCTGACTCAGAGAGGAAACATATCTTCAGTCTCTTTGCTTGTTTAAAATTGTATGTGTTAAAATTCCCAAATTTTGGGAATAGGTGGAAGGTACAATATTGGATCCAGAGAAGGAGAAAATGATAAGTTACAAGACTAGCCAGGTCATGCATATTGGAAATACAAGAACCAACGCGTTGAAATTTTCTCATAGAGATTGAAAACGTATATAGCAAATAGTATGGGTGATATATGCAAAAAATGGAGATCAATTAAAAGCACGATACAATTGTAGCAAATTGAAATACAAGCTTTATTTTAGAAAAACATAATTCTAAGAGAACATAAATTCAATAAGAAGGTCTTATGGTTTTAATTAGTTGGAAACCATCCTTTCATAAGCGCCTTTTTGAGTTTTTTTAATAAATATGTTCATATATGAGACATAAGTTAGCTTCTTCTTTATATTACTTTTCATATGGGTACTATAAGACCCCAATTTTGACTCTAGCATCGCTCATGTCATCTCATCATATGCATTGGCTTTGGGATCACACTTTGGCATCCTCCTTACCCCTCATTAATTGGGTTTGCATTAGGAATGATCACCAAGTAAATTTGATTGTATCATACTTTATTTTTCATTACTTACTAACCAAAATACCAAAAATATGTCAATGTATAGTTTGTTGCTTTTGTAGGTAGTGTGTGTGTTCACCCATGCTCCATCAAGCTCATATCTAGGGTTTAAGACCCTCAATGCAAGGAGATCAATATAGAGATGGTTTACATTGACTCTAGACATCATGTATGGATCCCCATGGTCTTCACATATCATTTTGATCAAGAAATCATCAAGAGTTTGAAGCTTGTTTGTCTTGGAAGCCCTAATTCATCTTGGTATCTTGTGTGACTTCCTCAACAAGTTTCTTCATAATTTGATCAAATATATCAATGGATACTTCATATTACATAATCTTACACATATATGATCCCCCATGAGTCCCAAATATCAAGATAATTTCAAGTTTGCAAGATGGTTCATGGTGGTTGACCAGAGAAAGTCAACTGGTCAAAACTGGGGTTCCCTAGACCATATCTCCTACAATTTTTGTCATATGAAAATAATTTCAAGATAAATTTACTCCTTATGACATTCCAAACAAATTTTATGTTTAAGTAAATAGCTATTTTTGCTTGGAAAGTCATTTTTTATGGTGAAAGATTATAGGTCATTTTGTCTGAACCTTAGTTAGGAGGTCAACTTCCAAGGACCATAACTTTCTCATTTTTTATAAGATGAAAGACATTAAAGTTCCATTATTAAATTCAATATGTCCCTTTCAAAGTTTATGTTTGGAAGGAGTTCAAATTCAACTTGAAAGTGCATGTGCCAAAAGGAAACATTATAGGTCATTTTGGGCCATTACCATTGAACAAATGATTTTCCTCAACTTCTAAAATGCATAACTCCTTCATGCCAAATCCAAATAAGGTCAAATTTATGACTAAATTTAATATGTTTGAAATAGCTACAACTTTGATGAAGGAACTGTTTCCATTTGAAGCCCATAAAAGAAGTTATTCAAGGTGGAAGAAGTGAACATTTGGCTTGGTACTTAGAAAATTTTCAAATATGTTTGATTTTCCAAAATTTTACCTCAAAATTCATCATGATCCAAGATTCAAATGGAAAAGTGTTTAAGATTAAAGTTGTTCCCCTTGATCTCACATTTCCAAAAAGTCCAATATCACCTTATTTGGCCAAAGAATGAAGGACTTGCGCATGGGTTCTTTTCAAGGGACCAATTGGATGAATTTCACCTTTACAATTCAAAATTTGGAAGTGTATGGAAATGAATCACATTGGCTATAAATACAACCCTTCATGGTCAGACATAAAGACCTCATGCCCAAGCTTTGAACCTGCAATCTAAACCCTCACCATTAAAGGATAACCTTGAAGGTTTTCATTTGAAAATCGAGCTTCAAATCTCATTCTATTTTGAGATTGAAACTCCAAGAGTCCAAGCCATTTTCTAATCTTAATCACTTCCTACAAGTTTCTAAAACCAAGCCAAGCACAATTGGGATCAAGATCAAGCAAGGTTGAAGCTCCCTCAAACGTAATTTTTCAGAATTTTCATCTTTTCGATTATCCTTCAATTCTCCACTATTCTTTGTGATTTTTGGTTTGTTGAAGTCCTACTAATGTAGGCAAGAAGATTGAGTTGCTTTGAGGTCAAATCGAAGTAACTCAGTTCATGATCCTAAAAATTCAAATCCCTGTATCTTTTTATATACTTGGAATTGGAGAAAATTGAGGCCAGATTCGAGCTCTTGAGCATTTTCTCTTCAAAATAGTGTCATTATTTTTCATTTTTCATGGAGTTGACGTTGGCCAGTCCGATGGTCATCACCTGAGAAAATGACAGGAGCTAGGGCTCCGGTGGTGAGTTGGCTTCATCTCATCCATCTGATCTTGGTCCAAGGATCTAATCTCAGCCTTTTGTTTGAATTACCACTTAGACATGCGCGTTGACTGTGGACTATGATGGACGATACGCGCTTGGCCAACAGATCTTCCACCTCAATTAATGAGGGAGATCTGATGGCCCTCGTTTTTTCCAATTTCCCTTTATTTTATGAATTTTACTTTAATTGCTTTATTTTGTTTAATTCGTAATAATTTGATTTTTAATCCAAAAAATATGGGACTTTCACCAAAAATATTTAAATATTTTTCTCTTTCATTTTCTGAATTAAAATTATTTTTTGGATTAATTTTGATATTTTTCATGAATTAAATGTTTTTATGCATGTTTTTAATTGTTTAAAAATACTTCTGACTTTTCAAAACTCATAATTTTTTTTGTCTAAGGTCCTTTGACCTTGTTTGATCTAGGATAACTCTCTTGGCCATTTATTTGGTGTTTTGAAGACGTTTTAGGTTTTGACCAAACTAATTTGTATTTTAATGCATTTTTAAATTGACTTTTATTTGATTAATTGTGTAAAAATTATGTTGAGCCATTTTTATGGTTTTGTGATGTTTGACTATTTGTTTGGGACTTGGTCAAGGTTGATTTGACTTTTGTTGGATCAAAACCATTGGATTTAGGGGATTGATGAAATGTACATTTCATCTCCCAAAATGAATGGATGGTTTTGATTTGATAGAATCCTCTCATGATCAATTTGTGTTTCTATCTTCCCCTCCCTCTTCATCTTCATCCCCATTCTTCCCCGTTCCTTTCATTGACCAATGAAATCTCAAATATCCTAAGGTTAATTGGTTCATCAATGAACTTGTGTCAATTGAACCAATATAAGTATGTATGAGATAAGTCCATCCCTCTTGATCTTTTATTTTAGTGTGTGGTATGTTTTAGGAGTTTGGTTCATCATACCAAATCTCTAATATGCATTAACACCTAAATTTTTATTGCCCGACCTCAGATAGTTGTGACTTCTACATAAGTCCAATTACGATTGCTTAACATAGAGCTAAATTTGACCCTAAAGGCATAGCATTCTAGTAAGTGAGATTGTAAGTCTCACATCTTTCATGGTATTGTATGGAAACTTGGCCTTTTTTCCTTCCTATGGAAGATGTCTTGGTTCAAGAATCCATGCTTGTGAATAGATGGTTAAGTGTTCTCCAAAGAATGACTTAATCAATTAAAAAGCAAAACACCACTAACACTTAACTAACATTTGACTAACTCTTATTAATATTGCTTTACTTTCAAGTCATTTACTTTATGCAATTTAATTTTTTTAGTCATTTATTATTCATTGCCATTTACATTTCATTTAATTTTTTTATGTTTATGTCATTTTCACTTTGCTCATTTGAGCCATATCTTGTGATTGTATATATATTTGTTTGTGCATTTTGATTTTTTTGTGGTCTTATGACCTTAAAACACTTAATAAACAATAAAAACCCTAAAAAATGTTTGGTGGACTGTTGATCTTGATCTGGTCTTTTGGACTTAGAATTAGACAACATTCCATATGCAAAAGGACTTGGCCGATGCCAACATTTTAAAATCAAGTGATTGTGAACTGAGCCTTCATCTGATGCAAGTCTTGGGACCCTGTTTTCATCTGTTACTTTGTCTTGATGCTAATTGTTATTTTGATCTTATGTTTGATGCTTTCTCCTGAGTTGATTAAGGAATATTTCATCTGATACATGAGAAGACAAAGAAGACTGCTAGCTATGGGATTTGCTTGCTTGGATGTGGCTATCTTTATTTGATGTCTTGATCTTCATGATGTTTGATATTGCTAATTTCTTGTTGATTATTGCTTGATTTAAAGTCCAAAGGGAAAGTGGGTTTTCTATATGACATTCTTGTCTATTTGTTTGCACCCCATTGGTTAGATCTTTTCAACTCTTAACTTTTAATTTTATGCTTAGGGTAGCCACTTCATCTTCTCCCACTTCTTCAATTTCAAAATCTCTCCCCCTTTTCAAAAAACTTTCTTTGCTTGTGATTTCAAACTTAGACCTTATTTCAAATAGAAACTTTGGCCTTATGCCAAGGAATTTTTCAAACTCTTTTTCTAAATTAAATTTGTAAATAAACTTAATCATATTGACTTAAAATTTCAAAAGACAAATAGAACTAACAACGTCATTCAAATTTTTGGCCCTTTGTGCCCCTTTTCATTTAAACTTTTGATTAAAAGCAATTCACTCATTTTTGAAATTGTTACCAGAGGTTTTGATCCCTCATTTTTATGTTGGTACGTAGGCACAAGTCTGAAGGTCTTGTCAAACACAAAAATATAATCAATGAATTCTTTTCTCATCCCCACATTCTATTTTTCCCAAACATCATTTATACCAAAAACACATACACATATGAAAAAGGGCTCCCTAGGAGTACTTTTGTGTAACCAACCCCCTTACCTGCAATCTCTGGCATTTTATTAGTTTTGATTTGAAAACTTCTTATCTTTGGGTTTTGTTCGTGCTTTTCCCTTTTTCTTTGGAGACAATAAAAGCGCGGTGGCGACTCTAGTTTTATTGACGTCAAGTTTATCCATAAATTGATGGTCATGAATTTACCGCTACAGAAATTAAGTGGCAACTCTGCTAGGGAGTAGTCCTCAGTGGGTTTAGCCTACTTTTTTATGTGTATATATTTGTATATTTGATGTTTGTATATATTTGTTTGTGTGATATAATTTGTATATTGTGCTTGGTGATATCTGAATGGTGAGATAAGTTCTAACCCAAACTTGAGTGCAATTAAGATATGAGGATGGTATAGTCATGATCAACTTGTGTGGAGTAGTCCTTAACAAGTTGGCTTGAGACCCATCTACTCAGTGGAGACCTTTTTGGAGTTACTAATGTCACACAAGTCATTTGTGGTTAGGCATTACTTTCTCTGATTTAGGGTCCGAGAAGCTGAGGACCGTAGAACATTTAACCCAAATTGGCCTATTTAGGATGTAGTGCGGAGGTTGTTCAGGTGTAGACCTGATAACAGTTGTTATGCTATACTACACTGAGACGAGTTTCTCTTGAGAATCTTATGGGTTAATGAGTCAGTCATCCTAACCTATAATATCCGATAGATGGGATTAAGACTCTAGGAACTTTTTAGAACATGATCTACAGGTTTTTATCCTTAGTACACTCCTTCGGGATGGTTCCTAACCTGACTCCATGCTCGTGACTCACAATAAACCATTTGATTCTCGGTTGATCCGATCAAGCCTTATTAATATAAATGGAACTTGGGTGTTGATAAGGTGAAAAAACATAATCCACCAAAATGGATGATTGATCTTGATGATGAATTGATCCATCCTTTGACCTTTGTTTGTGTTTGCCTTGTGTGTGATCCCTTGTGTATGATTGTTGCATTCATGCATACATGCGCATCATGACATTCATCACACAAAATAAATTTCAAGGAACTGAGGTCTTATTTGCAAATATTTTCAGACCAATGGATTATGGACGAAGGAACACTAAGAAGTACGGTTTCAGATGTCCTGATCTGAAGGAGCTAAGGAAGTTGTCATCCTTTGTATTAGATCGTTTGGACTTCAAGCAACATCATGGGAAGCTTTTATCTGTGCTATCCACTAATGTGGTTGAAGGACTTTTGAGTGTTTTGATTCAGTTCTATGACCCTCTTTACCGGTGCTTCACTTTTCCTGATTATCAGCTCGTGCCTACGTTAGAGGAGTATGCACATCTCTTGGGAATACCCATTTCTAACAAGGTACCTTTTAGTGGATTGAAGGAGATTCCTAGATCTCATATCATAGCTGAAGCTTTTCATTTGAAGAAATCTAAGATTGAAGCTCATTTGGTGAAGAAAGGAGGAATTATGGGGTTGACTTCTGAGTTCCTCATTGGTAAAGCTATTGTCTTTGCTCAAACCAGTAGTGTGGATGCTTTTGAAGCCATCTTCGTGTTGCTCATCTATGGTTTAGCTTTGTTCCCTAACATTGATTGTTTTGTTGATGTTAACGCCATCAGAATCTTCTTGATTAGGAATCATGTTCCTACTTTGTTGGGTGACATACATTTCTCTTTGCATTTAAGGAATTTTAAAGGTGGTGGAACTATTGTATGTTGTGTTCCTCTTATATACAAGTGGTTTATTTCGCACTTGCCTCAGACGCCTGCTTTTTTGGAGAATAAACAATGTGTACGGTGATACCAGAGACTTATGTCTCTCACTAATGATGATATTGTTTGGTATGATTCTGCATTAAGTAGTATGGATATTATTGACAGTTATGGTGAATTCTCTAATGCGCCTGTCATTGGTACACAAGGAGGAATCAACTACAATCTTGATTTGGCTCGTCGCCAACTTGGGTTCCCCTTGAGAGATAAACCTAATAACACTCAGTTAGAAGGTATTTTCTATCAAGAGGGTAAAGATCCCCAACATTTGAAGCAGAAGATGATACATGCTTGGCATAAGGTGCATAGGAAGGAATATCCGAGCTTGGTCTGTGCAACTGTGTAGCTTTGGAAGCCTACACTATTTGGGTGAAGAAGAGAGCTTTAGAGTTGAAGATGATGTATGCTTGTGAAAGACCTATGTCTTTGGTTGTGGCTGAGCCATCAACTCTCCCTAACCAAGATGTAGAGGAGTTGGAAGACGCACTCGCCAAGATGAAGCAAGAGAAATATATGTGGGAAGAGTGATTCCATGCTTTGAGCCGAAAGCATAAGGAGTTGCAACTTGAGTCGAAAGATAAGGATTCGCTTATTGAACTTCTTGAAGACCGAGCTGTGAAGAGACAAAGAGATCCAGAGGGTCTGTCTTCCTCTAGCATGCCTCAGCCTTCTAGTGCTTGGAAGAAGATTATTGATCAGCTTGTCCTTGAGAAAGCTCAGATGAAGACATCTTTTGAGTCCGAGATTCGATGCATCCTAAGGAAGTACGCGCCCTCATCCAGATCATATGATATCGTTGTTAAGGGGTCCTTAGGATGATTAGTTTCCTTTTCTCTTGTATTCGTATTTTGGTTTCTGAAATTGTACTTAGTGTAATCCTTCCAAACTTTATGAATAAAAAGAGATTTTTATGGTCAATCAAATTGTTACTATTGTTATTATTTAAATATGTACATTTGCAAATAGGATTTCATATGTTCCTTGAAATTAAAAACAAAACAAAAACATTGCATTTTATGCATCATTTGCATAGTAGGTTTTCTTCAGCCAGATGTCTTATTGGTTATTCTTCTGTGCTTCAGCCAACCTGACTCACCGATACAACACTCGCGCTAATCAACCAAAGATCATGGGGCACTTAGAGAAAGAGAATAAAGAGCTGAAGGATGAAATTACACGGTTAACTGCTATGATGGAGTCTGTTCTTGCTGCGTAGAATCAATCTTCACCAACTCCTGCAACTCCTCCCCAGAGGACTGTTATTTTTGAGGTTGCTACCTCAATTGTTTCTATTGCTTCTAGCCAATCCGGTCCTTCCATGCTTGCTGGATTCCCTTGGGGAATGTCGTCCAACTTTACACCATAGGGGTATGCACCCATGTTTGTTTCTCTGCCGACATCTAGCCCAATCATGTCAGTGCCACCTCCAGTCGTTCATACTCTGCCTCGTGCCGAGGATACCATTTACCATTCTGAGCCATCTGAAGGCCCATATGTATATGAGAATATGGAAGAAATGAAGGACCAGTTCCTCGAGTTGTGTAAAGAGTTGAAGACTCTGAGAGGGAAGGATTTATTTGGGAAGAGTGGTGTTAAGCTCTGCCTAGTTCCTAATATGAAAATCCCGATGAAGTTCAAGGTCCCTAACTTTGAAAAGTACAAAGGGAATACTTGTCCGTTGAGCCATCTAGTTATGTATGCCAGAAAAAATGTCTACTCAAACTGATAATGATCAGTTATTGATTCACTATTTCCAAGACAGTTTGATTGGTGCTGCTTTGAGATGGTATATGGGGTTAGACACTGCAAGTGTCCGTACTTTCAATGATTTGGGTGAAGCCTTTGTTAAGCAGTACAAATATAACATTGATATGGCGCCTGATAGAGACCAGCTGAGGTCTATGTCTCAGAAGGATAAGGGGACATTTAAGGAGTATGCTCAGAGGTGGAGGGAACTTGCTTCCCAAATTAGTCCACCCTTGGAAGAGAAAGAGATGACGAATATTTTCTTGAAGACGCTGAGTTCGTTTTATTACGAACGTATGATTGCCAGTGCCCCCAATGACTTTACGGAAATGGTAAATATGGGGATGAGGTTAGAAGAAGGAGTCCGTGAAGGACGTCTGTCTAAAGAAGAAGCATCGTCTAGAAAGAAGTATGGGGGTAGTTTCTCCAAGAGGAAGGAGGGGGAAACTAATTCAATAACTGTGGGGAGGCAGAGAAGGCCTCATGTTAGAAAGAGTTCTCAACCTCGACAACATCAACATCATGTTTCTTCAGTAATTCCTATATTTTCCAACAATTCCAACAATCAATAAGTTCCAATTCAACAACAACAACGTCAATAACAACCGCAACAAAGAACCAACGACAACAATAATAACCAGCTAAACTTTGAGAGGAAGAAGGTCTTCTTTGACCCTATTCCCATGTCATACGCAGAATTATACCCATCCTTGGTTCTCAAGAACCTCATTCAATCCATAAATCCTCCACAGATTCCTGAGCCACTTCCATGGTGGTTCAAACCTGAACTTCGTTGTGCTTTTCACCAGGGAGCCCCTGACCATGACATAGAGAAATACTACCCATTGAAGTATGAGGTACAAAAGCTTGTGAAGAGTGAGATGGTGTCCTTTGAGGACTGAGCACCTAATATGAAAGCTAATCTGTTGCCTGCTCATGGTAATGCTTCTGTCAATATGGTAGATGGTTGTCCTGGTGAGTACAAGGTTTATGATGTTCGCCATACCAGACAATCTTTGGTGGTAATTCATAAGGATATCTGTTTGGTCAGTGACTGTGAGCATGACCATGATGGTTGTGTGATATTTAGTATGAACCCTCATGGATGTGTTATTGTCAAAAGGAATATTCAGAGGTTGATAGATGAAGGGCTTATCCAAATTTGTCAGTCAAGAGAGGTAAATGATGTAAATGTGATTGTGCCAATGTTCAAGACCCCTGAGCGGGTAGTAATCCAATTTGATAGCAACAACAACATTAGTGTTAACAGATCGGTATCGCTGTTAGTAATACGGTTAGTGGGCCTTGTTACGTATGCATCCAATAAAGTTGTGCATTATCAGTATAACACCATAATGGTGGAGAATGGTCAAGAGGTTCCTTTACCAGTTGCAGACTTCGTGGTGAGTATAGTTGATATTGCAAAGGTAACCCTTAGTGGTCATGTATTCAGTCTGGTCTTTCTGAAAGAGGCAGAGAGGCCAGTGGTGAATCCGGTTAGCACTCCAGTGTGTCAGTCTGGTGAATCCAACAAACTGAATGCTAATGATGATGATGATGAAGTATGAAAGCTGATTAAGAGAAACGAGTTTAATGTGGTGGAGAACTGCTCCAAACCCCGTCAAAGATCTTCGTGCTATCCTTATTGATGAACTCTGAGGCACATAGGGAGGCGTTGCAGAAAGTGGTCGAGCAGGCTTATGTTGAGCATAATGTGACTGTGGATCAGTTTGACCACATTGTTGCCAACATTACTTCTTGTAATAATCTGAGCTTTTGTGATGAAGAGCTTCTTGAGGAAGTGATCGGGAAAATAGCAAGTGTACTATTTTGCCGATGTAGTAACAAGAGGGATGTTTCCCAAAGATCAATCTCGAGGATTGCACAACAGTATATGTGTAAACAATCACTCAATTGAACAAAATTAATAGTTTGTGTTTTGTAAAATTTACTGTAAGGGAAAATAAAACAAAATAAATATTTTCACAGATTATAATAATATGCCAAGGGTGGTGTGTGAAAATCTCCTGTAATGACCCTTGAGTGTATATCTCCTTAAGAATGATAATTGTTTCAATTACCGGATCTTAATATTGTTTCCCCATAAGACCTCGGAGGGAAACCTTTGGTATTCAATCTAACCTCTAAGTCCTTCGGTGATTATGATGAAACCAAGTCATGTTAGTTTAACAAGACTAACCTGGTAACCATAGGGTATCCCTAGTCCTAGGTGATATCTACTATGGTTTCACTATTTAAAAGCCTTAACAATTGCAATCCTGCTAATCGTTAACCATACATCAATCTTAATTTTCCTGATAAAGAGAGCATTATGCAAATTACATAGTGAAATTGGAAACAAATAACATATATTAAGGAAATCAAAACATTAGAGTCATTATATGATCATTTCAGGGACCCCTTGGCATTAGGGGGTTTAGCCTCTCATATTATTCAAATAAGATGCAAGATGAAATTGAGACATTACAAAAAGTTCGGAATTCCGTTGATCTTCAATCGAGCCCGCTCTTAAAAGATCTTCGTTCTTCGTTGCTTTCCACTGCGTCAATCTTTATTGTCTCTAATTTTGGATCGTGAAAAAGTCCCTCTCTCCATATTCAAATCTCCCCTAAATAGTTCTTGATGACAATTTTTATCTAGCAAAAGTCGAGAATGCCCTCCGGGATAAGCCGTGCCAAAAACAACACAAAACTAGAAAATCAAGTGTCCAAGCCAACAATGGCCGTGTCAGGTAATACGACAGGCCGTATTGAGCTTTTGGAGTAAAAGGCTTGACACGCCCCTTCAGGGAGGCTGACACGGGCACCCGTGTCAACTCCCTATTTTCCTCTTCCAAGTGTTTTCTTCTGACACGGCCCGTGTTGGGCAACACGGGTGGCCGTGTCAGGACTACTGTACTGTCCAATTTTCTTCTTCCGACGGTCCCGCGACATCCAATTTGCTTGTCTATCCCTCTGGTACTCTTTCTTACACTTGAAACGAATAGAACTACCACAAAGGGACATAAAATGGAGCATAATGATGCATATAACATGTAATCAACAATTGGAAACAACAATGCAAAAAATCTAAATTACTAAATAAAACAATAAAATAAGTGGACTAATGTCTTACCGACTTTGTACAAAGGTGTCAAATGAGTGCAGAAAATAAGTAGAATTGGAGACTGATTACAACCCCAAACTTATCTCATTGCTTGTCCTCAAGTGATGCTTGAGACATCAGGATGGTCACCCCAAATTTCGCGTCCACAATGCTGTTGCGATCTTTCGCGATCTCCTGTTCACTTTTCAATCACAATTTTACTATGTCCCGATTTCCGACTTCAGCCACACTTTCACCTTGATGTATCTTTTGGCTTGTAGCTTTTCACACTCTCACCAAATCTCTCGGGATCAAAGTGTTTACACTCAAGAAAAATAGAGCATGCAAAGTCAACTCTTAGGTTTGAAATATAGATACCTTCATAACAAGAAACACAGAACACACACTATTCGAGAACTTTTTGGGTTGTAACGGGGCTAAGGTGTAAGGTGGTGAGTCAAAATAAAAAAAATGGAAACACTAGGGGTTCAAGCTCAGAGTTCTTGTTGTTACCCTCGTAACTGTTGTTCAATTTAAAAATCAGGGGTATTTCTTTTGGACACCGTTCTTGGTGAGATTCATTGGCTCATATATTTTCTTTTATTTCTCTTTAAGCATGCTTTTTTCCAACTTTAATACTTCTAGATAAGTGCTTCATGATACTTCTCATGATATACATTTTTTTCATTTCTCTTTTTTTTTTCTTTGAATTTTTTTCTTTTTGCACTTATCTACCTTTCATCAGTGTCTCCAACATTTTGATAAAACCCCAAACTTAGGCTTTTCCACAGATCTGGAGTAAACAACACTTATCTAAGCAAGGTGTGGTAGTGTATGGGCTTATGGTTATATACAGTGGTTAAATAGCAAACAAAAGGAAATATGGCTCAAATTTGGTGAACGAAGGGTAATAATGGCGGGTTGGCTGGAAAGGCTTAGGGTTAAAATAAAAACAATTCCTTATTGTTTACAATGTGTTATGAAATTTCAGTATCTCTAATGCAAACCCCAAGAGACAGAGACATACATGGACAACTCTCATGATGACAAGTGTTTTGCTTTTTGTAATCCTCACCATGTTTTGTCTAGCTTACAGGCTTCCAAGATACCTATCAGTGTGATATAGCTTCGTCTTCACTTCGGTTACAGAGTATCCCTAAGAAGTCCAGTGACAGAGAGTCGTGTCCAATTGTTCGGGTCAGTAGCATCAACTTTCGGGGGTTTCTAGGAGAGCAAGTAGAGGGGTGTGTCTTCCATCCAATCGCTCCAAGCTTCATCATTCTTCCGGCACGAATGTCCTTTATCTGTAACACATAGAATACCACACAACTAATTAAAACAAAAATACTAAGAACAAAACAAATAACAAAAACAATAATTAATAACCCCCCCCCCCCACACACACACACAAACACACTTTAACTAAACATTGTCCGTAATGTTTAATCCAAGATAGAGAGGGACTCACACCGATTCATTGTGGTGGCGGAAATTGCAACATCAGACGTTGCATAATTGCATGCATCTCGTCCATAAGAGTCCCTTAACGGGCTTGCTCTATGCCTTGGCGTGTTTGCTTCGCTCAGAGATCACCAATTTCTGTTTGCATCCACGACCATTGATCTGACGTCACATATGATGACCCGACACCTGGGTGCATGGTGTCCTCTGGTGGAGTAACAAACTGCTCTTATTCATGCATCTCTTCCTGTACTTCTTCCTCTGGTGGGTCACCTGCAGCAAATGTGTCAATAATGTGCTTGTCCATATCATCTTGAATGACACTCTCATATAGCCAATTGGCCGTGTTGGAAATGCTAATTCGTGCAGGGCCAGGAAGAGCCATAATGAACTGACCAGAACTCATTAAGGCATAATAATCAGAAATTTGTGAAATCATACCTTGCTGGACTAATGCGTTCATGTCCAGTTTGTGCTTTCCTACCACTGGCGTCTCATTAAGTGTAACAGGGTCATATCCGAAATGGTGGGCAATTTGTGTGATGATGCCCCCTATGGAAATCCCCCCTTGGGCTGCTCTCTCCACTCGACCCAGGTAATCCGCTACAAAAGTTGCAACGCTCACATCTACCCGATTTACCATAGCAAACAAAAAGAAGAGTTCCCTTTGGGTGGTTACACCTGTGCTATCACCCCTACCAAAAAGTGTGAAAGCCAACACCTTTTGGGCATACCTGAAGCAGGGGTTCTGAATGCCAGATGTCTTCACCCCTTTTTCCATATAATCAGATCGTCCCGTAAAGGCCAACCAGAAAGTCTTAGCATCAAAACTATCTGGTACGACTCCGGGGCCAAAAAGGGGTAGGTGGAAAATTTCACCTAGTTGCTCCACGGTCAACTCGTGGTCGACATTGTATAACATGAAATACATTGTTCCTCCAAAGTACATAGTTGTAACTGTCCAACCTTTTTCAGCTTGAACTCAATTGTGCTCAAGAATTCTAAGGTGATGCGCACATAGGTTGGCGCTTCACAATGCACAAATTCAAGCATTCCAAAGACATGGAACATCCTATCCAATTCTTTCGACAAACCTAATTGAAATAAAGTATCAGAGCAAAAGTACCTTATCGGAGTGATTTTCTGTTTGACGTGAGATGCGTACCTCCGTTCATGCTCCAGGTTGTCAAAGATGATATCATGTGAATTCGGATGACGGATGGTCCATTTCCGTGGACGGGATAATTCCGCCTCTGTTTGCTTCCCTTTGGAAATTCGCTTTGGCGGAATTATTGATTCCTGCAACATAATGTATTACCCAAAAAAAGTATCGAAAATGGAAAAACGATTACCGTAGCCTTGTAGAGGATGGAGAGTAGAGCAACTTTTGTGAAGTGTGTCGGCAATTTGGACAGAGTAAGGTGCTAAAGTTGAGAGCTTTAAGGCGGGGTGGTTATGGAGGAAGGTGAAGATTAAATAAGGAAAGAGAGGGATGATGTGAAAATGAGAGAGAGAGTGAAAGAAAATCAGATTTTATTGGTAGATTAAGGGTAAAATGTGTTTTAGTGGTGGAAAATCTGGGTGGGGTCCATAAAATCACAAAAAAGACAAAATTTGAAAAATATGGCCGTTGGGCTTGACACGGGTCGTGTCAGCTGACACGGGTGGCCATGTCAGACCACTGTAATTCGTTGGTTCCTCGAGTAGAGCTGACACGAGCCGTGTCAGCTGACACGGGCAACCGTGTCAACCTACTATAAAATTCTGCTTTTCCCTTGCTTGCCTGACACGGGCCGTGTCAGGTGACACGGGCACCCGTGTCAGGGCCCTATTTTTCCAAAACATTCCGATTTATCCACTATTTTTGGTTATTACCCTCTTCTCTGGCATCCAACAATCTTTTATGAGTTTAACTCAACCCTTCTCTTCTGCACTATGCGATGTAACTGTGAACCTACAAACAAACCTGTAAACACACCAAACATGAAAATAGTTAGAATAAAACCGCGTGGGTTGCCTCCCACGAATCGCTGCGTTTAACGTCGCATGGCTCGACGGTCGTCTCCCTCATCCTTGGAGACGAACATTATCGATCAGACCACTTTCCTGTCCCTTATAGTAGTGTTTCAACCTTTGTCCGTTTACCTTGAAGGTATCCCCATTATTTAGATTTTTTAGTTCGATGGCTCCATGGGGAAACACTTTGTGAACCACAAACGGACCCGACCACCTGGATTTCAACTTTTCTGGAAAAAGATTTAATCTGGAGTTGAACAAGAGCACCGGATGTCCCTCGACAAACTCCTTTCCTTGCAGCTTCTGGTCATGCCATTTCTTTGTCTTTTCTTTGTATAGCTTGGCGTTCTCATATGATTGATTCCGAAACTCCTCTAACTCGTGGAGCTGAAGGATTCGGGACTTACCTGCTTTAGCCAGATCATAATTCAAGAATTTGGATGCCCAAAATGCTTTGTGCTCCAACTCTAGTGGCAAGTGACAAGCTTTACCATAAAACAACTGATATAGAGACATACCCATGGGCGTTTTGAAAGCCGTTTTGTGCGCCCATAGTGCATCTTCTAATTTTAATGCCCAATCTTTCCTAGATGCACAAACAGTCTTTTCCAATATTTTCTTTATCTGCCTGTTGGACACTTCGACCTGGCCACTCGTTTGAGGGTGATATAGAGTGGCGATGTTGTGTTTAACATTATACTTCTTTAGCAGGTTCTCCATCAGTTTGTTCAAAAAGTGAGTGCCTTCATTGCTAATAAGTGCTCTTGGCACCCCGAATCTCAAAAACTTATTGTTCTTCAGAAATATCACCACCACTTTAGCGTCATTGGTGAGCAATGCCATATCTTCCACCCACTTTGATACATAGTCGACTGCTACCAAGATGTAATTTTTCCCACTGGATGGTGGATATGGCCCCATGAAGTCTATTCCCCAGACATCAAACAATTAAACCTCCAACATAGCATTTTGCGGAATTTGATTTCTCTTAGAAATGTTCCCCGTTCTTTGAAATCTGTCGCATTGTTTGACGATGTCCTATGCATCTTTGAACAATGTGGGCCAATATAGACCTGATTGAAGAACTTTGGCCGCTGTTTAATTTCCTTCACTTGTTGAGGAGTTGCAAAATAATAAACAGTTTGGTGCGGACCACTACAAATTTCACAACATACAGTAGGAACTGGTTGGACCTGCGCCATTTGTAGGGTACCTATATTCATCGCCTTCAGCTTCTTATCAACTTTGGTAGCTATAGTATCTTCAATACAGATTTGATCAATTTCCATCTTTAAATCTATAACCCCTTCTGGTTTTCTTTGACACCTATCGTACAACTCCATGTGCTCATTAACAGCAATAACTTCAATGATCTTCTTGATACCGGTGGCTGTTGAAAAATTTGTGGAACCACCGGCTGCAGTATCAATCAGCTGTTTGATCTTTATTTTAAGACCATTCACAAACCTCTGCATTTGTTCAGTTGCATCCATATTATGAGTTGGGTAGGCTACTAGGACTCTCTTGAATCTCTTGTAGGCGTCTCCCAAAGTCTCCCCGTCCTTCTGCTTAAAATTCAGAATTTAATACCTCTTCCGCAGAAATACCGATGCTGAAAAATACTCATTCAGGAAGGCTTTTTCCATTTCTTCCCAAGATGTGATGCTATCGGCAGGTAAAGAATAAAACCATTCTTCAGCTTCTTCCGCTAAGGTAAATGGGAAAATTCTCAACTTCTTGGCTTCTTCGGTGTGACCATCAATTTTCAGAGTGTTGCTCATGGCCAGAAACCTCTACAAATGCTTGTTTGCATCTTCATTCACTTTTCCAGTGAAATGCTTCCTTTCAAGCTGATTAATGGTACTCAGATGCAGCTGGAAATTAGCCACGTTCACTGGTTGGTTGACAATAGTTAATCTGTCGGTTTGTGCATTTGCACCTCCGTAGTCTCCCAACAGTCTTTCTGGTGACGGTGGAACATCAGCCATAGTTTTGATCTCTCTATCAGAACCTGAATCTGAACCTGAATGGATGGAAAGTTGTTCTTCGTCTGATTCCAATCTGGCTAATCGAGCTTGTCTGAGTCTTGCCCGCAAGGTTCTCTCGATTTCTGCGTCAAAAGGAAAATCAGCTGAGGCCTTACCTCGCATACATATATCAGACACAGATCAATTGATATAATCGAAATAAAATATTCAAAATAACGTAAAATAAATTTTAGTTGCAGAGCAACCAAATTTCAATTGAGATAATTTTAAACTTATATTTGGCAATCCCCGGCAACGGCGCCAAAAACTTGATCAGGAAAATAACAAGTGTACTATTTTGCCGATGTAGTAATAAGAGGGATGTTTCCCAAAGATCGATCTCGAGGATTGTGCAGCAATATATGTGTAAACAATCACTCAATTGAACAAAAGTAATAGTTTGTGTTTTGTAAAATTTACTGTAAGGGAAAATAAAACAAAATAAATATTTTCACAGATTATAATAATATGCCAAGGGTGGTGTGTGAAAATCTCCTGTAATGACCCTTGAGTGTATATCTCCTTAAGAATGAGAATTGTTTCAATTACCGGATCTTAAGATTGTTTCCCCCTAAGACCTCAGAGGGAAACCTTTGGTATTCAATCTAACCTCTAAGTCCTTAGGTGATTATGATGAAACCAAGTCATGTTAGTTTAACAAGACTAACCCGGTAACCATAGGGTATCCCTAGTGCTAGGTGATATCTACTATGGTTTCACTATTTAGAAACCTTAACAATTGAAATCCTGCTAATCGTTAACCATACATCAATCTTAATTTTCCTGATAAAGAAAGCATTACGCAAGTTACACAGTGAAATTGGAAACAAATAACATATATTAAGGAAATCATAACATCAGAGTTATTACATGATCAATTCAGGGACACCCCCTGGCATTAGGGGGTTTAACCTCTCATATTATTCAAATAAGATACAAGATGAAATTGAGACATTACAAAAAGTTTGGAATTCCGTTGATCTTCAATCGTGTCCGCTCTTGAAAGATCTCCGTTCTTTGTTGCTTTCCACTGCTTCAATCTTTATCGTCTCTAATTTTTTATCGTGAAAAAGTCCCTCTCTCCATATTCAAATTTCCCCTAAATAGTTCCTGATGATACTTTTTATCTAGCAAAAGTCCAGAATGCCCTCTGGGATAAGTCGTGCCAAAAACAACACACAACTAGAAAATCAAGTGTCCAAGCCAACATTGGCCGTGTCAGGAAACACGACAGGCCGTGTTGGGCTTCTGGAGTAAAAGGCTTGACACTCCCCTTCAGGGAGGCTGACACGGGCACCCGTGTCAGCTTCCTGTTTTCCTCTTCCAAGTGTCTTCTCCTGACACGGCCCGTGTTGGGCAACACGGGTGGCCGTATCAGGACTACTGTACTGTCCAATTTTCTTCTTCCGACGGTCCCACGACATCCAATTTGCTTGTCTATCCCTCCGGTACTCTTGCTTACACCTGAAACCAATAGAACTACCACAAAGGGACATAAAATGGAGTATAATGATGCATATAACATGTAACCAAGAACTGGAAACAAAAATGCAAAACATCTAAATTACTAAACAAAACAATAAAATAAGTGGACTAATGTGTTACCGACTTCGTACAAAGGTGCCGAATGAGTGCCAGAAAACAAGTAGAATTGGAGACTGATCAGGAAGGCAGAAATCACAATTTGGCATTGCATATTTCAATGAAATGGAAGAAGGACGCTATGTCCAATGTGTTGCTTGACATTGGGTCATCATTGAATGTGCTTCTAAAATCAACTATGTACAGACTTTCTTATCAAGGCGCCCCGATGAGATACAGTGGCGTGATTGTTAAGGCGTTTGATGGTTCCCGTAAAACCGTCATTGGTGAAGTGGACCTTCCAGTTAAGATAGGTCCGAGTGATTTCCAGATTACTTTCTAGGTAATGGGTATCCACCCGGCCTACAATTGTCTATTTGGAAGGCCACAGATTCATGAAGCTGGAGCAGTGACGTCTACTCTACACCAGAAGTTGAAATTTGTGAAGAACGACAAGCTTGTAGTTGTTGGTGGAGAAAATGCGCTATTAGTGAGCCATATGTCATCCTTTTCTTACGTTGAAGCTGAGGAGGAGGTTGGAACGCCGTTCCAAGCCTTGTCTATTTCTCATGAAGAGATGAAAACTGGGGCACCCATGTCTTCTTTAAAAGATGCACAAAAGGCTATTGAGGCTGGTGTAATATCCCCTAAACTACTACTACTCAAATACAACATACAATTGCATAATCAAAGTAAATTAAAGCATGCATACACGAGGGCATTACATTTACTTCTGCTAGAAACAACACATGCCATGGTCACATACAAGTAACACGGATTATAAATCAAAACCAAATAACCAACATGCAAACTCACACAGCGGAATAACATCTCTCTTCATAAATGGTAAATAGTGATGATTCCCATAAATCATCTACCACAAAATATCGTTTTGGACTCTAAGGCCACTCAATATCAAAACCAACATATCCAAATAACAAGATAAAAGAGAGCACAACAATATCTCTCAACATCAAAACAAATACAAATAATCCCATAAACCCAAGTGTTACATGACCAGAGCACTATAGACTACCTAGTCAAAACACAACAAGAACAAGCCTCCAAATCTAATCCTTGTGCGAAGCACCACTATCTCCAGTACCTGAGCGATGTCGTGATAGAACATCATTCCAACAGAAGGGAGAGAATTCAAATCATTATAGAAAAACATAATAATATGAAATGTATAACAAACATACATATATTATTAGAATTCATCACGCTTCATACAAACATGCATCATATCATCTTATTAAAGAATCACATGTTTACCATCATACGACATTGCTCAACAATCCACAAGTGTTCATTTATAAATACTAAACAATGTACAAAAGTCATATTTCATAACATATCGATTTCATGTACATATTATCATCCATCATCATTTACAAATCATCATCAAATAAGTATACAACTTTCACATGATTCCATAATGTATACAAGTCACCATTTCATCACATATATCAAATATATGCACACATTTCACATCAACAACACATCAACAATTCATATCAAATGGATCACCTAAAATCCACGTATATGCATATCTACCAAAATCATATCCACACAATCATATCACATTGTAGCGGTAAATTCATGACCATCGAGCTATGGATAAGCTAAACGTCAATTAAACCAGAGTCGCCACCGCGCTTTTATTGTTTCCAAGGGAAAAGGGAAAAAGGAAAAGGGAAAAGTACGAACAAAACCCAAAAGATAAGAATTTTTCAAATCAAAACTAATAAAATCCCAGAGATGACAGGTAAGGGGTTTGGTTACACAGAGGGAAGGTGTTAGCACCCAAAGTGTCCTAGGTACTCCTAGGGAGCCCTTTTTTGTGTGTATATGTGTTTTTGTAATGATGTTTTCAATAAAATAGAATGGAGGGATGAGAAAAGAATTCATTAAGTATATTTTTGTGTTTGACAAGACCTTCGGACTTGTGCCTACGTACCAACATAAAATGAGTGATCAAAACCTCGTAGTTTGTGGTAACAACTTCAAAGTGAATGCATTGCTTTTAACAAAAAAAATTAGTTTAACAAAGGCACAAAAGACCTAAAAAGGTTTGAATGAGTGTTAATTCTTTTTGTCTTTTGAAATTTTAAGTCAAGTATAGTTAAGTTCATTTACAAGTTTGATTAAGAAAAGAGTTTTAAAAATGCAATGGCATAAGGCCAAAGTTTCTAATTTGCAATATGGTCTAAGTTAAAAAACACAACCAAAGAAGATTTTAAAAGGAGGGAGAGATTTGAAATTAAAGAAGTGGGGAGGAGATGAAAAGACTAATCCTAATCAAAAATTTAAAAGTTAAGAGTTGAAAAGATCTGACCAATGGGATGCAATCCAATAGACAAGAATGTCATATAGAAACCCAAATTTCCCTTGGACTTTAGAATCAAGCAATATCAATACACAAATAACAAGATGAATAGCAAGACATCAAATAAAGATAGCCACATCCAATCTTAGCAACTCCATGATCTTCTTCATAATCTTCCATGTATCAGATGAAATCAGAGATAGGCTTTAGGCACAAGTTCAAAGTAACAGCTTCAATAAGACCATGTAGCAGATGAACTCAAATGGGATCTCAACACTTGCTTCAGATGAAGTTTTAATTCACAAGCACTTGGTTTCATGGAAGTTGGCATTGGCCAAGTTCTTTTGCATGGGGAGTGTTGCCTAGTTCTAAGTCCATTGTCTCAGATCAAACCCAATAGTCCACACAAATGTTTTTTTAGGGTTTTTGTTGTTATTATGTACATTAAGGTCAAAAGATCACAAACAAAATACACAAACAAGTATATACAATCAAAATATAACCACAAAGCATGACTCAAGTGAGAAAAGTGAAAATGGCATTAAAGTAAACAAGTAAAATGGTATGAATAATGGCAAATGAATAAAGACTTGAATTTAAAGTGCATAAAAATAAATGGCTTGAAATTAAATGTTAGTCGTTAGTTGATTAGAAGTTAGTATTGCTTTGGCTTTTGTTTTGCTTAAGCCATTCTTTGGAGAACACTCAACCCACTATTCACAAGCATGGATCCTTGAACCAAGACATCTTCCAAAGGAAGGAAAAAAGGCCAAGTTTCCACACAATACCATGAAAGAGGGGAGACTTACAATCCCACTTACTAGAATGATATGCTTTTTTGTGTCAAAAATTTAGCGCTATGTTAAGCAATCGTAATTGGACTTATATATAAGTCATAACTATTTGAGACCGGGCAATAGAAATTTTAGTGTTAATGCATGTTAGAGATATGATATTATGAACCATACTCCTAAAACATACCACAATTAAAAGAAAATGCAAAAGGGGTGGACCTAATCTCATCCATACTTATGTTTATTTTGCAATCAACTAGCCTTAGGATATAGAGATGTCACGGGTCCATGAAATGAATGATAAGAGAATGGTATTGAGATGAAGAGGAAGGGGAAATGGAATCAACACAAATTGGTCAGAGGAGGACTTTTATCAAATTAAAATCATTCATTCATTTTGGGAGATGAAATGTACATTTTATCAATCCCCTAAATCCAATTATTTTAACTCAACAAAGTCAAATCAACCTTGACCAAGGCCCAACAACACAAGTCAAACTCAACAAGTCAATATCAAAAGCTCAACACAATTTATTTTGCATTTAAATAATTAAAATCAATTAAATTACACATTAAATTACATTATGGTTGGTCAAAATCCTAAAACCTCATCAAAACACAAAATAAATGGTCATGAGATTTATCATAGGTCAAACAAGGTCAAAGGACCTTGGAGAAAAAATTTCATTATTTTTTTGAAACTTAAAACTATTTTTAACCAATTAAAAATATTCACAAAAACAAATAAATCATGAAAATTTAATAATGATCTCAAAAAAAATTTTAATACAGAAAATGAAAGAGGATTTTTTTTTTTGGTGAAAGTCTCATATTTTTTGGATCAATATTAAAATTAATATGAATTAATGAAAATAAGCTAAATAAAATGAAAATCAGAAAATAGCAAAAAACGTGGACCACTTGATCTCTCTCATTAATTGAGGTGGCAAATCAAGTGATCCTCAACGCGCGTTCCACAATGGACACTAGTCAATGCGATGCAGGGAGGGTATTTAAAACCAACGCACGAGATTAAAACGTTTTGCAAGGATCCTATGATCTGAGACGCGCTAACACACGTTCGGAGCTGTAACTCCAGTCTTCTTCTCCGGTGGACCTCAACGGATTGGTCCACCTTCAACCATCACCAAAATAAAAAAGGAGGACATGAATTTAAAGAGAAAATGCTCAGGAGCTCGAATCTGGCCTCAATTTCTCCTAACTCCAAGTATATTAAAAGATACAGGGAGTTGAATTTTGAGGATCATGATCTCAGTTGCTTCGATTTGACCTCAAAGCAACTCGATCTTGTTGCCTATATTGGTAGGACTTCAAACAACCAAAAATCAAGAAGAATTATGGAGAACTGAGTGAGAATTGAAGAGATGAAAAATTCTGAAAATTACCTTCAATGCAGGTCTGTATGAACAAGATCTTGCTACCAATTTCACTTGGCCTTGCTCTGGACGCTTGATGAAATGGGATTGAATCAACAAAAGCAACAAGACTCTTGGAGATTTGAATCTCAAAACAGTAGAGATTTAAACTCGATTTCCAATGGAAATCCTCAAGGTTATCCTTTGAATGAAAGGGTTTGGAGTTGAGGATTTAAAGCTGGCGCGCAGGGTCCCCAATTCGGAGTGCAAGGGTCTCTATTTATAGGCCAAATGATTGTTATTCGCACACTTGAATCAAAGTTCCAAAAATAGCAATGTTCATTGCATGGATGCATGGGCGTGTGATAGGCCCATGTAATCATCCCTTCAGGTCCAGAAATGAGTACAAACATTGTTGAAGTCACATTGGTAAACCATGCAATTGTGTATGAGGAATGCAAGTTCAATTATGCCAAATGGTGATCCAAGTTCAAGCCATGCGCAAGTCACTCATACTTTATCCAAATGGGACGAAATTGGACTTTTTAGAAAGGTTAGATCAAGAGGAAAAATGTTCATGTTGAACACTTTTCCATTTGAATCTTGGATCATGATGAATTTTGAGGTGGAAGTTTGGAAAATCAAACATATCAAAAAAAATTCTAAGTGTTAAGCCATATGTTCACTTATTCCACCTTGGCTAACTTTTTATATGAGCTTCAAATGAAAAAAGTTCCTTCATAAAACTGTAGCTTTATTAAAGTTATTCAAAATGGTTACAAATATGACCTCATTTGGATTTAGCATGAAGGAGTTATGCATTTTTGAAGTTGAGGAAAATCACTTGTTCAATCGCATTGGTCCAAAATGACCTATAATGTCTCCTTATATAACATGTATTTAAAAGTTGAATTTTCTCTTCCTCCAAACATCAAAGTTTAATTAGATATCTTGAATTTGATTGTGAAACTTTAATAGCTTTCATCTCATAAAAATTGAGCAAGTTATAGTCTTGGGAAGTTGACCTTCAAATTAGGGTTTAGACAATATGACCTATAATCTTTCACCATAAAAAAATGACTTTCCAAGCAAAACTAGATCTTGACCTCAACATAAAAGTTGTTTGGAATGTCATTTAGAGTAACGTTTCTCTTGGAATTATTTTCATATGACAAAAAGTGTAGGAGATAGGGTCTAGGGGACCCCAGTTTTAACTAGTTGACTTCCTCTAGTCAACCACCATGAACCAACTTGCTAACTTGATATTCTATTGACTTTTGGGAGTCATGGAGGATCATATATGCATAAGATGATGAAATTTTAAGTATCCCTTTAAATATTTGATCAATTATTGAAGAAGCTTGTTGAAGAAGTTACATAAGATAACTAGATGAACTAGGGTTTCCAAGGCAAACCAAGCTTCAAACTCTTGATGATTTCTTGATCAAAATAACATGTGAAGATCATGGGGATCCATATATGATAATTAGAGCTATAGTACACCAATTCTTGATTAAACTCCTTCCATTGAGAGTATTGAACCCTATATATGAGCTTGATAGATCAAAGGTGAGCATGTGCCCTACCTACAAAAGAGTTAGATTATACAAAGACATATTTTTGGTATTTTGGTTAGTAAAAATAAAGATAAATGAAGTATGATACAATCAAATGTGCTTGGTGATCTCTCTCAATGCAAACCCAATGGATGAGGGGTAAGGAGGATGCCAAGGTGTGATCCCAATGTCAATGCATATGATGAGGATAACATGAGGGATCTTAGGGTAAAAATTGGGGTCTTAGAGATGCCCCTATATAAGGACGTTCTAATTGAGGAGATGAATGTTAAAATCTTCTCATCGACTCAGTAGAATGAACTTAAATAACAACATATAGAAATAAATTTTGGTCCCTAAGAGACCTCATGATGCATATGATATGAATGTTAAAATAAATCTCTGTGGGGAAAAATGTTGCCACAAAGGAAAAGAATCTAGAGAGACTAAAAGTCTACAAGAGTATAACGCATTCCATAAGGAAAACTCACTGGGGAGACAGAGACTCTGGGGGAAATAAAGGGTTGTGCGTAGGCCAAGCTACGATTTAAAAACAATTGGGGGACTCAAGGGATTTCATCAATGGAAAGACTCAGCCAGGGAATAAAAGGAACACCTGTAGGAGAAACGGGTAAATCAGAGCAAAGCTGAAATACTCGAACCAAACAAGAAATAGCGATTTCACTGAGGAAATGCACACTCAAACTCAACTGGGGAAGAAAAGATCTTCAACACGGGAGGAGCATAAATCTATTATCCATTACCTGTTACTGGGTAAGGGGATAACAAAAATACGACAGGGAGGACATCCGTTACTAGTGAGGGTAAACATATCAAGGATGACCCGCTGAAGGCAACCAGGAGGTGTATTCGTTACCCGTTACTGGGTAAGAATAAACTGCTGGGAAAAGCCACAAAAATAGGATTTACAACTACCGGTTAATGGGAACAAGACCAAAGAGAGAGAATATCCGTCACTGGTTAAAGTGAACATATCAAGGATAGACTCGAAGGAAAGAAAATCCGTCATCGGTTAGGATGAACATATCAAGGATAGTCTTGCCCGGGGAAATTAGGAAGGATATCCGTCACCGGTTAAGATGAATATATCAAGGATAAACTGCTTGAAAAAGTAGGAATTACATCTATCGAATACTGGATAGAATACCAAAAAGAGAATATCCTTCATCGGTTAGGATGAACATATCAAGGATAGACTCAGAGGAGAGAAATAGGAATTACATCTATCAGTTACTGGATAGAATACCGAAAAGAGAATATCCGTCATCGGTTAGGATGAACATATCAAGGATAGACTCAGAGGGGAGAAATAGGAATTATATCTATTAGTTACTAGATAGAATACCGAAAAGAGAATATCTGTCATCGGTTAGGATGAACATATAAAGGATAAACTCTGCAAAGGGGAGAAATAACAGGATTTACAACTACCGGTTACTAGGCAGAAGACCGTAAAAAGAAGGAAACCCGTCACCGGTCAGGATGAACATATCAAGGATTAACTCTCTGGGGAACAAAAGCAGGATTTGCAACTACCGGTTACTCAGAAGACCAAAGAGAGAGTATCTGTCATCAGTTAGGATGAACATATCAAGGATATACTTCCTGGGGAAACGTGAAAACGAATCCGCTGGGGAGAAAAAGTTTCTCTTGCCGGGTATTGGGCAAAAGTGAAAAACATGAGAAGAATATTACCAGTTACTGGGTAATAGGCTCTCAAGGACCAAAAGCATTTATATAGGTAAGATCTAGAAAGAAAGGGTCAATCAAAGACTCAACCCAATGAGGATATAACTCAAGGGGAGTGGTTCCGTTTAGATACTCTACTGAGGAAGAGACTGAAATAACAATCATCCACGAGGAAATAACTTAGTGGGGAAAGATAAAGGTTAAAGCATTTTTGCTTAATGGGCTGACACTCTACAATTGAAAGAGGACAGACAAACCAAATCTATATGGGAGAAAAGTATACCACCATAGTTGAGGGTCAAAATAAACAATGAATCACAAAGTGTAATAATGCAATAATGAAATGATATGAGTGTATATGTATATGTATATATGATGATTATGTTGACAAAACGATCGCAAAGTATACAAACGTCTCTGATTTGAATCATCGATACAAATCCCTAGCCAATCCCCACAGGAGGGAAACAACTGCTGGATAGAAATCAAACATCTCGAAGGCTTAATCCTGGTTGGGGAAAGCACAAGGAAAAGATCGCTGAGGAAATTGCTGTCAACTCTGCGGGGAATTTTAGGTCAACACCATATCAAATGGGAGACAACCCTATAGGGGAGAAACCACAAAAGTTGCTCAAGATCAGGAGTAACTCTGACGACTTGCGAAGAAGCAAAGATTATGCCAAAAACGTGTAAACTGCCGAAATAACACGCCTACCACTGAAAGGAGGCCAACAAACTCGGCTGGGGAAACCAACAAAACTCGGTTACTGAAAATCAGTAGGGGAGGAAATAGGGATTATTCCCTGTGCTTGAGGAGAATCAATAATGTTCCACATTCAAGGCTTACCGATCTTCAAACCGCTGTTGATATTCCTTTAAATGATATCGATTACTTAAAGTAACTGCTTTTATGTATTTAAGAAAACATGATTTTGATTAAAATTTATTTTAAAAAATGATCATAATAAAAATTTAAATCTATTTGGCTGAATTAAACAAGAGTAGAAACAATTGGATAAAAAGCTCAACTTTATTTAATGAAAAGGTAGTCTGTAAATGACAAGACTCCATAGATCTTTGCAAAAGTTGAAAAATGGTAATTTACATGGAAAAGGGCTACATTGAACACAATGATCACTAATCCTTCTACCAACTTTCGATACCCTCTGTGCTCTTGGTGTCTGCGGGAGATGATGAGTCAGAACCAAATGTTGTGCTCAAGAAAGTTTTCAAGACGCAGTTACTTGCCATGATCCCTAATTTTGCATAAATTGCCCCAAGGTGGGGTACTCAATCTATCGGGATAAATTTTTTGTTTTATGTCTCTAACTTTTGCCTGGACCGCCCTTTCAGGTTTTCAACTTAGCGAGTTGTTCTTTTCTTTTTAGGCGAAGTATTTCTTGACTGCATATGCGTTCATAGGACGAGTGAACTCTTCACCATCCATAGTTGTAAGGATCAAAGCACCTCATGAAAAGGCTCTCTTAACAACATATGGGCCTTCATAATTAGGAGTCCATTTTCCCTTAGAATCTGGTTTGAAAGATAGGATTTTCTTGAGCACAAGGTCACCTTCCCCGAACACACAAGGTCTGACCTTCTTGTCAAAAGCTTTCTTCATTCTCTGCTAATACAACTGACCATAACACATGGCAGTTAACCTCTTCTTTTCAATCAAATTCAGCTGGTCAAATCTGGTCTGACACCATTCAACTTCAGTCAACTTGGCTTCCATGCCACAAATAAGCGAGAAAGGGGTTGCCCTTGTTGAAGTAAGGATGGATGTACGATACCCGTGCAAAGCAAATGGGAGCATCTCATTCCGATCTTTGTACTTTACAATCAACATTCTGGATGATCTTCTTGATGTTCTTATTTGCAGCTTCAACAACCCCATTCATCTTAGGTCTATAGGGAGAAGAATTATGATGTGCAATCTTGAAGTCTTTGTAAAGAGCTTCCTCCATACTATTATTCAAGTTCGATCCATTATCAGTAATGATCTTGCTTGGCACACCATAACGACATATAATCTGATTCTTGATAAACCTCACAACAACTTTCTTGGTTACATTTGCATACGATGCCGCTTCAACCCACTTTGTGAAGTAGTCAATTTCCACCAAAATGAAACGATGTCCATTCGAAGCTTTGGGCTCAATCATACCAATCATATCAATTCCCCACATGGAGAAGGGCCATGGAGTGGAAATGACTTTCAATAGTGTCGGAGGAACATGAATCTTATCTGTATATATTTGACACTTGTGGCATTTCTTCACAAACTTGCAACAATCAGATTCCGTTGTCAGTGAATAGTAACCTGCTCGCAAGATATTCTTTGCCATAGCATGTCCATTGGAGTGAGTACCAAAGGAACCTTCATGGACTTCAGTCATCAATAGGTATACTTTGTATCTATCCACGCATCTGAGCAGGACCATATTGAAGTTTCTCTTGTACAACACATCACCATTCAGGTAGAAATTGCCGGCTAATATCCTCAAAGTCTTCTTATCTTTCAAAAATTTCCCAGGCGTGTAAATCATACTTTGGAGGAAACACTTGATATCAAAATACCACGGCTTCTCATCTTTGACCTCTTCAATAGCAAACACATGAGCTGGCCTATCAAGACGCATCACAGTCAAATTGGGAACTTCATTCCAATACTTCACCACAATCATTGAAGCCAATGTTGCAAGAGCATCTGCCATCCGGTTCTCATCTCGAGGGATATGATGAAATTCAATCTTTGTAAAGAAAGTTGAAATCCTCCTCACATAATCTCTATATAGTATCAAACCTGGTTGATTCGTCTCCCATTCATCTTTGATCTGATTCACCACCAAATTTGAATCTCCATAGACGTCAAGATATTTTATTATGAGATCAATGACCTCTTCAAGCCCCATAATGCAAGCTTCATACTCGTCCATGTTATTTGTACATTTGAAAGTCAATCTAGATGTAAACGGAAAATGTGTGCCTTGAGGAGTAATGATTACTGCCCCAATGCCATTACCATATTGGTTAACAGCTCCATCAAATACCATGCCCCAACGGGAACCAGGTTCTGGCCCTCCTTCAAGCAATGGTTCATCACAATCTTTCATTTTCAAGTACAAAATCTCTTCGTCAGGAAAATCATATTGTACTGACTGATAGTCTTCAATAGGTTGGTGAGCCAAATGGTCAGCCAGGACACCACCTTTGATCACTTTCTGAGATTGGTATTCAGTATCATACTCTGATAACAACATCTGCCAACGAGCAATCCTCCCAGTTAAAGCAGGCTTCTAAAAAATATACTTGATTGGATCCATTTTGGATATCAACCAAGGGGTATGATTCAACATATATTGACGCAGACGCTTAGCAGCCCAAGCCAATGCGCAACAAGTCTTCTCTAACATAGAATACCGAGTCTCACAATCGGTGAACTTCTTACTGAGGTAGTAAATAAAATATTCTTTCTTTCCAGTCTCATCTTGCTGACCAAGAACACAACTCACACTCTCTTCAAGCACAATCAGATACATGATTAACGGTCTTCCTTTAACAGGCGGAGAAAAAATAGGAGGCTCAAGCAGATACTCTTTGATACTGTCAAAAGCTTTCTGGCAATCTTCGGTCCAATCACAAGACTGATCTTTCCGAAGAAGCTTGAATATAGGCGCACATGTGGCAGTCATGTGTGAAATGAATCTTGAGATATAATTCAAGCGGCCGAGAAAACCTCTGACTTGCTTCTCAGTTTTGGGCGCATGCATCTCTTGTATTGCTTTGACCTTGGCAGGATCAACTTCAATACCCTTCTCGCTGATAATAAAGCCCAGCAACTTACCAGAACGAACACCGAAAGTACACTTATTGGGATTCAAGTGGAGTTTATACTTCCTCAAATGCTGGAATAGCTTCCATAAATGCTTAACATTTTCCTCTTCATCAATGGATTTAGCAATCATATCATCAACATAGACTTCGATCTCTTTATGCATCATATCATGAAAAAGAGTAGTCATTTCTCTTAGGTAAGTTGCACCAGCATTCTTTAGACCGAAAGGCATCACTCTATAACAAAATGTTCCCTAGGGTGTAATGAACGTGGTCTTCTCCATATCTTCGGGTGCCATCTTGATCTGATTATATCTGGAAAATCCATCCATAAATGAATAGACTATGAATTTAGCTGTATTGTCTACCAACATATCAATGTGTGGCAGAGGGAAATCATCTTTCAGACTGGCTTTATTCAAATCTCTATAATCAACACACATACAGACTTTTCCATCCTTCTTTGGAATAGGCACAATATTGGCCACCCACTGCGGATACTCAGCAGTAACAAAGAAACCGATATCAATCTGCTTCTGCACTTCTTCTTTGATCTTTACATCCGTATCAGGATGAGTCCTTCTCAACTTCTGCTTGACTGGCGGGCACTCTGGCTTCAACAAAAATCTATGCTCCACAATCTCAGAATCCAACCCAGGCATGTCTTGATAGGACCAATCAAACACATCTGAATACTCTCAAAGAAGATCAATCAACCCCTTCTTGACCTCTGGACACAGTCAAGATCCAATCTTGGCTTCCTTCACATCATCTTCGGAACCCAAGTTGACTAACTCTATCTGCTCTTCGAATGGCTGAATGGATTTTTCCTCGTGCTCAAGTAGATGAGACAATTCATCAGATACTTCTTCATCACTTCTTTCCTCAGCCTTAAACAGATGGAATTCAAAGTTTGGCGACGGAGTAGGATCATTGTATTCAGTGGGTTTAGAAACCAACCTGCAGAATGATTTGATATTTTGATTTTAGAGAAGTGAGTTGGTGACCAAATATTATGCAGATGGACAAATTATATTCATTTATTTATGTTTTTTGTGATTACCATTTTCAGAAAAAGCAAAAAGTAAAAATAAAACATCATAGATGTGGATGAATAAAATTGAATTTTATTAATGATCAAATTTGAAAATGCCAACAATGTCCACTTCTCCCTTAGGCATAGGAGAAGGATGTTCAAAAACAATAAAAGGAATTACTTAGAATGATGCACAATAACAGGAACATCAACAGCAGTCCAATAGTTGCAAGCTTTTCCATGCGTCACAAAATTGACGCAGTCTTCATCTTCATCACCCTCGATCACGACAACTAAGTGTTGTTCATTACCATGAATGAATCCTCCGCTACGGAAACTGGGTTGCACATCTTCAACTCTAATCTCGGACGAACCTTGTTGGAATCCCAAGCCGGCTCTGCTCTTGTTCTCGGTGACCTCTACCATCTGGCCCCATTGATCAAAAATACCATCTTCAACAATCTTCTGAGCGTCTTTGAAGGAGGACATAGGTGCCCCAACTCTCTTTTCCTTAACAATAGATATATCTTGGAACAGAGTTCCAACCTCATCCTCGACTTCTACATAAGAGAAAGATGACAGGTGGCTTACCAACAAAGCCTTCTCCCCACCGACGATAACAAGCTTTCCATTCTTGACAAACTTCAACTTCTGATGTAATATTGATGTAACAACTCCTGTCTCATGTATCCATGGCCTTCCTAACAAGAAGCTATAGGCCAGGTCGATATCCATTACTTGGAAAGTAATTTGGAAATCACTCGGACCTATCTTCACAAGAAGGTCCACCTCACCAATCACAGTCTTGTGAGAACCATCAAATTCCTTGACAATCACGCCACTATATCTCATCGGAGCTCCTTGATACGACAATCTGGAAAGAGTTGATTTGGGAAGTACATTCAATGAAGAACCAATATCAACTAATATGATCGATAGAGCATCCTCCTTACAGTTTTTTGAAATGTGCAATGCCAGATTGTGATTTCTACCTTCCTCTGGAAGTTCCTCATCACAGAAGCTCAAGTTGTTACAGGAGGTGATGTTAGCCATAATATGGTCAAACTGATCTATCGTAACATCATGCTCTACATAAGCTTGCTCCAACACCTTTTGCAATGCTTCTCTGTGTGCTTCAGAGTTCATGAGCAGAGACAACACTGAAATCTTGGAGAGAGTTTGGAGCAGCTGCTCCACCACATTAAACTCGCTCTTCTTGATCAACCGGAGTACCTCAGCATTATCATTAGGCTTCAAACTGCTGGATTCACCAGACTGACACTTTGGAACGCTAACCGGATCAACTACAGGTGCTTCAACTTTCTTATTGGCAGATACGTCTTCTACATTCTTTGGGAACACCGACCCAAAAACTCGACCGCTACAGGTCACCTTCGTGACATCAGCAATGCTCACAACAGAACTGGTCGTAGGCAAAGGAACCTCTTGACCATTCTCCAACATAGTCGCATTATACTGGTATGGAACAACTTTATCGGATGCATACGGGACGAGACCCGCTAACCGTATAACCAACGGCGATACTGATCTATTGCTGACATTATTACTGCTACTGCTGTCAAATTGAATCACCACTCTCTCTGGCGTGTTGAACACATGAACTATTACATTCACATCGTCACCCAAGTGACGGGACTGAAAAATCTGGATCATACCCTCATCCATCAACCTCTGGATGTCTCTCTTCACAACCGCACACCCTCGGGGGTTAACACTGCAAATTGCATAACCATCATGATCATGCTCACAATCACTTACCAAACAGATATCTTTGTGCATTGTCACCAAGGACCTTTTAATTAAACAAACATCATATACCTTGAACTCCCTAGGACAATCATCTACCATGTTGACAGAAGGATTACCATGAGTGGGTAGTGGGTTAGCTTTGACATTTGGCGCACGGTCCTCAAAGGACACCATCCCACTTTTGACCAACTTCTGGACTTCGTACTTCAAAGGGTAACAGTTCTCAATGTCATGGCCAGGATCCCCTTGGTGAAAGGCACAATGAAGCTCTGGCTTGTACCACCATGGATGTGGTTTAGGAATCTGTGGAGGATTTCTTGATTGCAGAAGGTTCTTGAGAACCAATGATGGGTACAATTCAGCATAAGTCATAGGAATCAGGTCAAAAGAGACCTTATTCCTCTCAAAATTCTGTTGTTGTTGATGATTATTGGTATTGTTGTTGTTCTAGTTGTTTGTTCTTTGAGATGGATGTTGTTGACGTTGTTGTTGAATTGGTGTTGATTGATTGTTTGCAAATACGGAATAACAGATGGTAATTGACTATGGTGTTGACGAGGTTGTGGACTTCTTCTGACATGAGGCCTTCTTTGCCTCCCAATGGATACTACATTAGTCTCGCCTTCTTTCTTTTTGGCAAACCCACTATCGTACTTCTTGCTAGATAAAACCTCCTCTTTAGATAACCGTCCCTCTCGGACACCTTCTTCTAGTCTCATCCCCATGTTTACCATTTCGGTAAAATCAATGGGGGCACTGGCAATCATTCGTTCATAATAAAATGAGCTCAGGGTCTTGAGAAAAATCTTGGTCATCTCCTTTTCTTCCAAAGGAGGGTTGATTTGAGCAGCTAGCTCTCTCCATCGTTGGGTGTACTTTTTGAACGTCTCCTTATCCTTTTGAGACAATGACCTCAACTGGTCCCTATCTGGAACCATATCCATATTATACTTGTACTTCTTCATGAAAGCCTTACCCAAATCATTGAACGTGCGGACACTCGCACTATCCAAACCCATGTACCACCTCAAAGCGGCACCAGTCAGTCTGTCTTGGAAATAATGAATCAGTAACTGATCATTATCAGTTTGTATCGACATCTTTCTAGCATACATGACGAGATAACTGAGTGGACAAGTATTCCCCTTATACTTTTCAAAGTCATGGACTTTGAACTTCGACGGGATTTTAACATTGGGAACCAAGCAAAGTTCCGCAACACTCTTACCGAATAAATCTTTTCCCGTCAATGTCTTTAACTCCTTTCGCAGCTCAAGGAATTGGTCCTTCATTTCATCCTTCTTTTCATAAACATCCGAACCCTCAGACGGCTCGGAATGATAGATGGTGTCCTCAACACGAGGCAGGGTGTGAACAAACGGTGATGGCACAAACATGACCGGGCTAGATGCCGACATGGAAGAAAAAGTAGGCGCAAAACCCTCAGGCACAAAGTTGGGCGGCATTCCCCACAGGAATCCGGCAGGCATGGTAGGCGCAAAATGAGCAGCATGCACGGTTGAAGAAACAACCTCCGTTATAATAGTCCTATGAGGAGGAGGAGTTGCAGGCGTTGGAGAAGATTGACTTTGAGCATCTAGAATTGACCCCATCATGTCAGGCAGGCGGACGATCCCGACCTTCAAGTATTTGTTCTCTTGCTCTAGATGTTCCATGATCCTTGGATGATTGGCACGGGTATTGTATCGATGAGTCAGCTTGACTGAAGCACGGAAGAAATACCAATAAGAGATCCGGCGAAAGAGAAACCTGTATGCAAATGATGCATGAAATGCAATGCTTGATTATTTTTATTTTCAAGGAACATACCATTTTACTTGCAAATATATACAATAAAAACAATCACAACAATTTGATTGACCATAAAATCTCTTTTGTTTATATAATTGGAAGGATTACACTGAGTACAATTTCAAAAACCAAAATACAAAATACAAGAGAAAAGGAGACCAATCATCCTAAGGATCCCCTAACAATACTGTCGTCGGATGATTGGGCCGCAGGCGCATACTTCTTTTAGATGCGTTGAATCTTGGACTCAAAAGAAGTTTTCATTTGAGTTTTATCGAGGACAATCTGGTCAATGATCTTCTTCCAAGCAACGGAAGGCTGAGGCATACTAGAGGAAGATGAAACCTCTAGCTCTCTCTGCCTCTTTACTACTCGGTCTTCAAGAAGCTCAATAAGTGCATCTTTGTCCTTAGACTCAAGCTGCAACTCCTCATGCTTTCTGCTCAAAGCATGGAAACGCTCTTCCCACATATCTTTCTCTTACTTCATCTTGGTGAGTGCATCTTCCAACTCCTCTACATCTTGGTTAGGGAGAGTTGATGGCTCAACCACAACCATAAACATAGGTCTCTCACAAGCATATGACATTTTTAATTCCAAAGCTCTCTTCTTCACCTAAAGAGTGTAAGCTTTCAAATCTACACAGTTGCACGGACCAAGCTCGGATCTTCCTTTCCTATGCACATTATGCCAAGCATGCACAATCTTCTGCTTCAAATGTTAGGGATCTTTACCCTCTTAATAGAAAAGACCTTCTAACAAAGTGTTATTAGGTTTGTCTCTCAAGGGGAGCCCAAGTTGACGACGAGCCAAAGTAGGGTTGTAATTGCTTCCTCCTTGTGTACAAATGAGAGGATCATTAGAGAATTCACCATAAAAATATATAATATCCAAGCTACTCAATGAAGAATCATACCAAACTATATCATCATTAGTGAGAGACATAAGTCTCTGAGACCACCTTAGACATTGTTTGTTCTCCACAAAAGCAGGCGTCTGAGGCAAGTGCAAAATAAACCGCTTGTACAGAAGAGGAACACATCACACAATAGTTCCACCCCCTTTAGAATTCCCTAGATGCAAAAGAGAAATACATATCACCCAACAGAGTAGGCACATGATTCCCAATCAAGAAAATTCTAATGGCGTTAACATTAACAAAACCATCAATGTTAGGGAACAAAGTTAAACCATAAATGAGCAACACAAAGGTAGCTTCAAAAGTATCTACACTACCGGCTTGAGAAAAGGCAATATCTTCCTTGACGAGGAACTCAAAAGTCAACCCAAACAATCCTCCTTTCTTCACCCAATGAGCCTCTATCTCAGACATCTTTCAGTGAAGAGCTTTAGCTATGATGTGAGATTTGGGAATCTCCTCCAATCCACTAAATGACACTTTGTCAGAAACAGGTATTCCCAAGAGATGGGCATACTCCTCCAATGTAGGCACAAGCTGATAGTCAGGGAAAATGAAGCAACGGTAGAGAGGGTCATAAAACTGAACCAACACACTCAAGAGTCCTTCAACCATATCAGTAGATAACACAGATAGAAGTTTCCCATGACATTGCTTGAAGTCCAAGGGATCTAATACAAAGGATGATAGCTTCCTTAAATTTTTCAAATCGGGACATTTGAAACTGTACTTCTTAGTGTTCCTTCGTCCATAATCCATGGTCTGGAAATATTTACAAATAAGACCTCAGTTCCTTGAAATTATTTTTTGGTGTGATGAATGTTATGATGCGCATGAATGCGTGAGTGCAACAATCACAAATAAGGGATCACACACAAGGCAAATAAACAAAGGTCAAGGGATGAATCAAGTCGTTGTCAAGATCAATCATCCATTTTGGTGGATTATGGTTTTCCCCTTATCAACACCCAAGTTCCATTGATATTGACAAGACTTGATTGGATCAACCAGGAATAAAGGGTTTGTTGTGAGTCACGAGCATGAAGTCGAGGTAAGAACCATCCCAAAGGAGTGTACTAAGGATAAAACCTGTAAATCATGTTCTAAAAAGTTCCAAGAGTCTTAACTCCATCTATCAGATATTATAGGTTAGGATGACTGACTCATCAACCCATAATATTCTCAAGAGGAACTCGTCTGAGTGTAGTATCGCGTAACAACTGTTATCAAGTCTACACTTGAACAGTCTCCGCACTACGGCCTAAATAGGCCAAGATGGGTTAAATGTTCTATGGTTCTCAGCTTCTCGGACCCCAAATCAGAGAGAGTAATGCCTAACCACAAATAACTTGTGTGACATCAATAACTCCAAAAGGGTCTCTATAAAACCCCAATTTTTACGCTAAGATCCCTCATGTATTCTATCATAAGCATAAGCATTGGGATCATACCTTGTCATCCTCCTTACCCCCCTCTCATTGGGCTTGTTTTAGGAGAGATCACCAAGCACATTTTGATTATATCATACTTGTATATTATCATTTTGCTAACTAAAATACCAAAAATATGTCTTTGTATCTATCTAACTTTTTTGTAGGTAGGGCATGATCTCATTGATTCATTGATCACATCTAGGGTTTAAGACCCTCATGAACAAAGAGCACAATCAAGAATTGATTCAAGGATGGTTACAAGCATCATATATGAGTCCCATTTTCTCCTACATGTCATATTGGTCAAGTTTGCTTCAAGATTTTGAGGGTGATTTGCCTTGGAAGCCCTAGTTTGACTCGGTATCTTGAGTAACTTCTCCAACAAGCTATCTCACCAATTGATCAAATTTTCCCAAGGGACACTTCAAATTTCATCATCTTATGCATATATGATCTACCATGAGCCAAGAAAGTCAAGAGAATTGGAAATTAGCAAGTTGGTTGACGGTGGTTGGCCAGATGAATTCATCTGATCAAAACTAGGTCTACCTAGACCCTATCTCCTACAATTTTCACCATATGAAAATGATTCCAAAATAAAACTTACTATAAATGACATTCTAAACAACTTTCATGTTGAGCCCAAGAGCAAGTTTTGCTTGGAAAATCATTTCCTATGTTGAAACATTATAGGTCATTTTGTCTAAACCCTAATTTGAAAGTCAACTTCCCAAGGCCATAACTTGCTCAATTTTTATGATATGAAAGTTTTCCAAGTTTCACAATCAAATTCAATGTGTCTAATTCAACTTTTATGTTTGGAGTGAGAGCTGATTAAACTTTTATAAGCATGTGATATGAGGTTACATTATAGGTCACTTTTGACCTATACCATTGATAAGGTGATTTTGCCAAACTCCAAAAATGCATAACTCTATCATTTCAAATCCAAATGACATGAAATTAGTGACCATTTCTAAGGTATTTGAAAGAGCTACAACTTTGATGAAGACACGTTTCTCATTTGAAGCTCCTATAAAAAGTTAAGCAAGGTGGAATATTGAGACATATGGCTTGACACTTAGAAAAATATTTATATGTCAAATTTTTCCAAACTTCCACATCAAATATCTCCAAGTTCCAAGCTCCAAATGAAAAAGTGTTCAAAATCAAACTTGTTCCTCTTGATCTCACCTTTCCAAATAGCTAAAATTCATGCATTTTGGATGAGGAATACATAGGCTGCGCAGGGCTTAAACAAGTTGGTATCTTGTGTCATGGATCAAACTTCAAATGACAATGCTCAATTTCCTTGCTATCCAATCCATCTCCAATTCATCTGAACTTCACTTTGGACTTTCAAACAATCATTTCATGGGCCTATGCGCACCCATGCACCTTGCTTGCATCATTTGCCAATTTTGGAAAGTAAAAGTGAATGTGCAAATATCATCCAATTTCCCTATAAATACAGTTGCTTATGCTCAGAATTATCACACACATTGCGCCAGCTTTGAATCCCCACAGAAAACCCTTCACATTAAGAGGATAAACCTGAAAAATTCAGTTGAATTTGAGCTTGAATCTCCACTATTTTGGAATTCAATTCTCCAGGAGTCCATTGATTCTAAGCCATTCCATTCCTCTTCTGCAAGCAATTGAAGTGAAGCAAAACACGATTCAGATCAAGATCTAGCAAGCTCAGACCTCCATTGAAGGTAATTTGCAGAATTTTTCAACTCTTTGATTCTCCTTGTTTCTTGCTCAATTCTCTTGACTATTGTGTTTGCTGAAGTCCTACCAATGCAGGCAAGGTGTTTGAGTTGTTTTGATGCTGAATCGAAGCAACTCAGATCATGAACCTCATTTTTCAATTCCACATATCTCTCAATATAGTTGGAATTGGAAGAAATGGAGGTGATATTCGTGCTCAGTGATGTTTTCTCTTTAAAATCATGTCCCTGTTTGACATTTTGGTGATGGTTCATGTTGACCAGTCCGACGAAGCTCGCCGGAGAAGACAACCGGAGCTCTGGCTCCGGTGATGAGGTGTCTTAGGTCTGAGCCATGTGATCCAATCTCCACGTTTTAATCTTAGCCGTGCATTGTGATTAACATGTTTGCAGCGCAGTTAACTCACGTGTTGGTGGAACGCGCGCTGTGGATCATCAGACCTGCCACCTCAATTAATGAGGGAGATCTGATGATCCACGTATTTTAGCATTTTTTGAATTTTCATTTAATTCTATTATTTTCAATAATTCATAATAAATTTAATATTGATCCAAAAAATATGGGACTTTCACTGAAAAATTTCAAATATTTTTCTCTTTCATATTCTGAATTAAAATTATTTTTTGGATCATTATTGATATTTTTAATGAATTAATTGATTTTTCATTTGTTTTTAATTGTTTAAAAATATTTTTAAGTGTCCAAAAATAATGAATTTTTTTATCCAAGGTCCTTTGACCTTGTTTGACCTATGATAAATCACATGGCCATTTATTTGGTGTTTTGATGTGATTTTAGGATTTGGACAAAACATATTTGAATTTAATGCATTATTTTAATATTTTTAATTGAATAAATGTCATTTTAGTTGTGTTGATCATTTGGATTGACTTATTTGAGTTTATCATTTGTTGTTGGGCCTTGGTCAAGGTTGATTTGACTTTGTCAAGTTAATATTATTGGATTAAGGGGATTGATGGAATATACATTCCATCTCCCAAAATGAATGAATAATATTAATTTGGTAAAAGTCCTCCTTTGACCAATTTGTGATCTCATTCATCCCTTTCCCTCTTCATCTAATTCCCCTTCTTCATCTATTCATTTCCATTGGCCAATGACATCTCAAGGTCCTAATGCTAGTTGATTGAAAGATTAACATGAGTATGGATGAGATTAGGTCACACTCTTTGCATATTTTTTTGTGTGGTATGTTTAATGAGCATAGTTCTTAATACTATGTCTCTAACATGCATTAACACCAAAAGTTTATTGCCCGACCTCAAATAGTTGTGACTTCTACATAAGTCCAATTACGATTTCTTAACATAGCGCTAAATTTTTGACATATAAGGCATAAGCATTCTAGTTAGTGAGATTGTAAGTCTCCCCTCTTCCATGGTATTGTGTGGAAACTTTGCCTTCTTTCCTTCCTTTGGAAGATGTTTTGGTTCAAGGATCCATGCTTGTGGCAATTGGGTTGAGTGTTCTCCAAAGAATGTCTTGAATTCAAAAAGCAAAACCAAACTAACTATTAACTTACTAACCATTAACTTTTACTTTTAAGCTTTTACTTTTAATGTAATTTACTTTTATTGTTCTATTATCATTTGTCATTGTACATATCATTCTAATTATTTATGTTTATGTAATTTTCACTTTGTCCATTTGGACCATATTGTGTGATATACTTTGTTGCTTTGTTTGTTTGATTGGTCTTTGACCATTAATGCACCTAATAATAAATAAAAACCCTAAAAGATTTTTGAGTGGACTGTTGTTTGATCTCCCCAATTGGACTTAGAACTTAGGCAACATTCCTTTGCTAATGGACTTGCCCAATACCAATTTGTTGAAGAACCAAGAACTTGCAAGTTTAAATTCATCTGATACATCATTCAAGACCTCTCCAGATTCATCTGCAACATTGATCATTATTAAGTTGTTATGTTGAACCTGTGACTTGTGGAAATCATCTGTTACATATGCTCTTTGAAGTGGATAAGCTTGGATGAGGCCATCTTTGTTTGATGCCTTTGCTCTTCAAGATTGATATAATTGTGCATTTGTGTGTTGCTCAATTCAAAAGTCCAAGGGAATTCTGGGTTTCTATGGACACACTTGTCTATTGGATTGCTCCCATTTGGTCAGATCTTTTCAACTTTAAACTTTTAAATTTTGTGCATAGGGTAGTCTCTTCATCTTCTCCCCATTTCTTTAATTTCAAAATCTCTCCCTCCATTTTTAAAAATCTTCTTTGTGTGAATTATTTTTGTTCTAAACTTTGACAACTTTTGCAAGAGATAGAAACTTTGGCCTTATGCCATTGCCTTTTCAAACATATTTTCTTAAATCAAACTTGTGAATAAACTTAACTATACTTGACTTAAACTTTCAAAAAGCCCCAAAAAAAACTAACTCATTCAAACCATTTTAGGCCTTTGTGCCTTTTCAAACTTAATTTTGTTAAAACCAACACACTCATTTTGAAATTTCTAGCACGAACTACGAGGTTTTGATCCCTCATTTTTGTGTTAGTACGTAGGCATAAGACCGAAGGTCTTGTCAAACATAAAAAATATAATTAATCAATTCTTTTCTCATCCCCCCATTCTATTTATTTGTAAACATCACTTTGTATAAAATACATATGCACACAAAAAAGGGCTCCCTAGGAGTACCTAGGACACTTTGGGTGCTAAACCTTCCCTCTATGTAACCAACCCCCTTACCTGTGATCTCTGACTTTTATTTGTTTTTATTTGAAAACTTATTACTTATTGGGTTTTGTTCGTACTTTTCCCTTTTCCCTTGGAAACAATAAAAGCGTGGTGGCGACTCTTGTTAATTGATCTCTAGCTTGTCAATAGCTTGATGATCATGAATTTCCCGCTACAGTCTCCACTGAGTAGATGTATCTCAAGCCAACTTGTTAAGGACTACTCCACACAAGTCGAACATGACTATACCATCATCTTATCTTAATTGCACTCAAGTTCGGGTTTAGAACTTATCTCACCACTCAAAGATCACCAAGCATAACAAGCAGATTATATCATACAAACAAATATACATACATCAAATATAAAATTATATACAAAAAAAAGTAAGCTAAACCCACTAGAGACTACTTCCCAGCAGAGTCGCCACTTAATTTCTGTAGCGGTAAATTCATGACCATCGAGCTATGGATAAGATAGACGTCAATTAAACCAGGGTCGCCATCATGCTTTTATTGTTTCCAAGGGAAAAGGGTAAAGTACGAAAAAAACCCAAAAGATAAGAAGTTTTCAAATCAAAACTAATAAAATGTCAGAGATTACAGGTAAGGGGGTTGGTTACACATAGGGAAGGTATTAGCACCCAAAGTGTCCTAGGTACTCTTAGGGAGCCCTTTTTTTTATGTATATGTGTTTTTGTAATGATGTTTGTAATAAAATAGAATAGATGGATGAGAAAAGAATTCATTAATTATATTTTTATGTTTGACAAAGCCTTCGGACTTGTGCCTACGTACTAACATAAAATGAGGGATCAAAACCTCGTAGTTCGTGGTAACAATTTCAAAGTGAATGCATTGCTTTTAACAAAAAAAATTAGTTTAACAAAGTCCCAAAAGGCCTAAAAAGGTTTGAATGAGTGTTAATTCTTTTTGTCTTTTGAAATTTTAAGTTAAGTATAGTTAAGTTCATTCACAAGTTTGATTAAGAAAAGAGTTTTAAAAATGCAATGGCATAAGGCCAAAGTTTCTAATTTGCAATATGGTCTAAGTTTAGAAAACACAATCAAAGAAGATTTTAAAAGGAGGGAGAGATTTGAAATTAAAGAAGTGGGTAGGAGATGAAGAGACTAATCCTAAGCAAAAATTTAAAAGTTAAGAGTTGAAAAGATCTGACCAATGGGATGCAATCCAATAGACAAGAATATCATATAGAAACCCAAATTTCCTTAGGACTTTAGAATCAAGAAATATCAATACACAAATAGCAAGATAAAGATCAAGACATCAAATAAAGATAGTCACACCCAAGCTTAGAAACTCCATGATCTTCTTCATAATCTTCCATGTATCAGATGAAATTAGAGATAGACTTTAGGCACAAGTTCAAAGTAACAACTTCAATAAGACCATGTAGCAGATGAACTCAAATGGGATCTCAACACTTGCTTCAAATGAAGTTTTAATTCACAAGCACTTGGTTTCATGAAAGTTGGCATTGGCCAAGTCCTTTTGCATAGGGAGTGTTGTCTAATTCTAAGTCCATTGTCTTAGATCAAACCCAACCGTCCACACAAATATTTTTTAGGGTTTTTATTGTTATTATGTACATTAAGGTCAAAAGATCACAAACAAAATACACAAACAATTATATACAGTCACAATATAATCACAAAGCATGGCTCAAGTGAGCAAAGTGAAAATGGCATTAAAGTAAATAAGTTAAATGGTATGAATAATGGCAAATGAATAAAGACTTGAATTTAAAGTGCATAAAAATAAATGGCTTGAAATTAAATGTTAGTTGTTAGTTGATTAGAAGTTAGTATTGCTTTGGCTTTTGGTTTGTTTAAGTCATTCTTTGGAGAACACTCAACCCACTATTCACAAGCAGGATCCTTGAACCAAGACATCTTCCCAAGAAAGGAAAAAAGACCAAGTTTCCACACAATACCATGAAAGAGGGGAGACTTACAATCTCACTTACTAGAATGTTATGCCTTTTTGGGTCAAAAATTTAGCGCTATGTTAAGCAATCGTAATTGGACTTATGTAGAAGTCACAATTGTTTGAGACCGGGCAATATAAACTTTAATGTTAATGCATGTTAGAGATATGGTATTATGAACCATACTCCTAAAACATACCACACTTGAAAGAAAATGTAAAAAGGGTGGACCTAATCTCATCCACACTTATGTTGATTTTGCAATCAACTAGCCTTAGGATATAGAGATATCATAGGTCCATGAAATGAATGAGAAGAGAATGGGATTGATATGAAGAGAGAGGGGAAATGGAATCAACACAAATTGGTCAAAGGATGACTTCTATCAAATTAAAATCATTCCTTCATTTTGGGAGATGAAATGTACATTTCATCAATCCCCTAAATTCAATGATTTTAACTCAACAAAGTCAAATCAACCTTGACCAAGGCCCAACAACACAAATCAAACTCAACAAGTCAATATGAAAAGCTCAACACAATTTATTTTGCATTTAAGCAATTAAAATCAATTAAAATACACATTAAATTACATTATGGTTGGTCAAAATCCTAAAACCTCATCAAAACACCAAATAAATGGCCATGAGATTTATTATAGGTCAAACAAGGTGAAAGGACCTTGGAGAAAAAATTTCATTATTTTTTTGAAACTTACAACTATTTTTAACCAATTAAAAATATTCACAAAAAGAATTAAATCATGAAAAATATTAATAATGATCCAAAAAATAATTTTAATTCAGAAAATGAAAAAGGAATTTATTTAAATTTTTTTGGTGAAAGTGTCATATTTTTGGGATCAATATTAAAATTAATATGAATTAATGAAAATAAGCTAAATAAAATGAAAATCGTAAAATAGCAAAAAACGTGGACCACTTGATCTCTCTCATTAATTGAGGTGGTATATCAAGTGATCCTTAGTGCGCGTTCCACAATGGACATTAGTCAATGCGCTGCAGGGATGGTAATTAAAACCAACGCACAAGATTAAAACATTTTGCAAGGATCCTATGGTCTAAGACATGCCAACACACGGCCGGAGCTATAACTCCGGTCTTCTTCTCCGTTGGACCTCACCGGACTGGTCCACCTTCAACCATCACCAAAATAAAAAAAGGAGGACATGAATTTAAAGAGAAAATGCTCAGGAGCTCGAATCTGGCCTCAATTTCTCCTAACTCCAAGTGTATTAAAAGATACAGGGAGTTAAATTTGAGGATCATGATCTGAGTTGCTTCGATTTGACCTCAAAGCAACTCAATCTTGTTGCCTACATTGGTAGGTCTTTAGACAACCAAAAATATAGAAGAATTATGGAGAATTTAGTGAGAATCAAAGAGATGAAAAATTCTGAAAATTACCTTCAATGCAGGTCTGTACGAACACTATCTTGCTTCCAATTTCACTTGGCCTTGCTCTAGACGCTTGATGGAATGGGATTGAATCAACAAAAGCGACAGGACTCTTGGAGATTTGAATCTCAAAACAGTAGAGATTTAAACTCGATTTCCAATGGAAATCCTCAAGGTTATCGTTTGAATGAGAGGGTTTGGAGCTGGGGATTTAAAGTTGACGCGCAGGGTCCTCAATTCAGAGTACAATGGTCTCTATTTATAGGCCAAATGATTGTTATTTCCACACTTGAATCAAAGATCCACAAATAACAATGTTCATTGCATTGATGCATGAGCGTGTGATAGGCCCATGTAATCATCCCTTCAGGTCCAGAAATGAGTACAAACATTGCTGAAGTCGCATTGGTAAGCCATGCAATTGTGTATGAGGAATGCAAGTTCAATTATGTCAAATGGTGATCCAAGTTCAAGTCATGCGCGAATCAGTCATACTTTGTCCAAATGGGGTGAAATTGGACTTTTTGGAAAGGTTAGATCAAAATGAATAACTTTCATGTTGAACACGTTTTCATTTGAAGCTTAGATCATGATGATTTTTGAGGTGGAAGTTTGGAAAATCAAACATATCAAAAAAAAATCTAAGTGTCAAGCCATATGTTCACTTATTCCACCTTGGCTAACTTTTGATATGAGTTTCAAATGAGAAAGGTTTCTTCATAAAAGTTGTATCTTTCTCAAAGTTCTTTAGAATGGTTACAAATTTGACCTCATTTGGATTTAGAATGGAGGAGTTATGCATTTTTGAAGTTGAGGAAAATCACTTGTTCAATGGCATTGGTCCAAAATGACCTATAATGTCTCCTCATATCACATGCATTTAATAGTTGAATTTTCTCTTCCTCCAAACATCAAAGTTGAAGTAGACATCTTGAATTTGATTTTGAAACTTTAATAGCTTTCATATCATGAAAATTGATCAAGTTATGGTCTTGGGAAGTTGACCTCCAAATTTGGGTTTGGAAAAAATGACCTATAATCTTTCACCATGAACCAAAAATTCTAGGAGATAGGGTCTAGGGGACCCTAGTTTTGATTAGTTGACCTCCAAATTTGGGTTTGGAAAAAATGACCTATAATCTTTCACCATGAACCAAAAATTCTAGGAGATAGGGTCTAGGGGACCCTAGTTTTGATTAGTTGACTTCCTCTGGTCAACCACCATGAACCAACTTGCTAACTTGATATTATCTTGACTTTTGGGACTCATGGAGGATCATATATGCATAAGATGATGAAATTTGAAGTATCCCTTGAAATATTTGATCAATTGTTGAAGAAGCTTGTTGAAGAAGTTACATAAGATACCCAGATGAACTAGGGTTTCCAAGGCAAACCAAGCTTCAAACTCTTGATGATTTCTTGATCAAAATAACATGTGAAGATCATGGGGATCCATATATGATACTTAGAGCTATAGCACACCAATTCTTGATTGAACTCATTGCATTGAGGGTCTTGAACCCTAAATATGAGCTTGATAGATCAAAGGTGAGCATGTGCCCTACCTACAAAAGAGTTATATTATACAAAGACATATTTTTGGTATTTTGGTTAGTAAAAATAAAGATAAATGAAGTATGATACCATCAAATGTGCTTGGTGATCTCTCCCAATGAAAACCTAATGGATGAGGGGTAAGGAGGATGCCAAGGTGTGATCCCAATGCCAATATATATGATGAGGATAACATGCGGGATCTTAGAGTCGAAATTGGGGTCTTACACACATAATCACACAAACAACAATTCACATCGACATATGCGACTCAATGTGTGACTCAATGCGATATGCATCAAATAACATTCATCATCTCCATATGCATCAAATAACATTCACATCGACATATGTGACTCAATGTGTGACTCAATGCGATATGCGACTCAATGTGTGATTCAATCCCAAATAATACATCAAATAACATTCATCATCTCCTCACAACACATTAACATAAAGCAAACAAGCCAATTCATGTTATTCATCAAATTCACCAAATCACATCATCATATACATAATTTCAAGTATTATGTTTTTTCACAAAATCCATCTAAAAACCATCCAATACATGCCAAACAATAGAAAACATGTCATTCACATTCACCACACATACAACATACATCCACATTAGGATTCTTTTGATAAAATACTAATATACTGTTATTAAAATGAATATCACGTTATAGATAATATTCTTATCTTCGTAACGGTCCAAACGACACCTTAAATGGAGTTACGGGTTCAAAAGTTATTGAATTTACAAGTTTTTCAAAATGCTGTCAAAACTAGAAAAGTTGTTGTTGCGAAAATGTTATTGTCCAACATGAATTTTCATCATAAAATCATATTAATCCATCATTTTTCATTAAGGAAATAGTTATACAACCTATATATATATATATATATATATATATATATATATATATATATATATATATATATATATATATATATATATATATATATATATATATATATATATATATATATATATATATATATATATATATATATATATATATATATATATATATATATATATCATATAGCAACTATTAGGATCATAGAAACAAGATTCTAAGCTCCACTAATTTTCACCAAAATCCCAAATCAACCATTTTCAAGTGAAACTCAAACATGCAATTATACACCAAATCATGTTCTAACCCACATACATTACATACATTATGTTTACCCATGACCACTTGAAATTCCACCTTTCTCTTGTTTTACAAAACTAACTCTAATCTCTAAAACCCTTACTATCTTTTTAACTCATAATGGGCTTAACCCACTGATCCACCCATTCTAATTAACTAGGCCCATTACTAGACAATTGGTATTTTTACTCATAAAATTCAATTATTCAAATAACACATATATTCAAATAAGTCAAATAATCACCAGAACACATATTTAATTAATTATCACACCAAATAATGATTAATTAAAATAAACACCTAATAAATAAATACGGAAATTAAATCGGGGTGTTACAACTCTACCCCACTTGAAATATTTTCGTCCTCGAAAATTACCTTAAGCAAACAACTCGGGATATGAATCCCTCATCTGACTCTCAAGCTCCCACGTCACATTTCCACCAGCCGGTCCTCCCCAAACGACTTTCACCAAAGCGATCTCCTTATCATGGAGTTGTTTCATCTCTCTATCTTCTATCCGCATAGGTAATGTCTCCACGGTCAAATTATCTCTAACCTCAACTGTTGGTGTAAGCCCTAGAGGCCAATACTTTTTGTACTTGTATCAAATTATTTATTAATAATAAAAGGCTTTTTCTTTATTATGTTTGTTTAATAAAGTCCCTAGAATAGTTAGTCGGTTTAATGTATCAAGTGTGACTTAATCATGAGATCCCATTAAACATAAGGACACTATTCTTAAAGCATTTGTAGTCGAGCTTTGTTGTAAAGTGGGATAACATTAAAGCATTAAGACTATTATGTATATAGACTGATGATCGCATCTCATGGATCATGGATAAGGAGCTATCAAGTCTTAAACATAGGTATACATATTAAGAGTAATATTTATACTGGATTGAACCGCTATGAGAATACTATATAGAATATTATGCAAAGTATCATAAGTTATTTTCATGGTGATAGTGGTGTATACCACCCTTCGACCTGAAACCACTATGGACCCTAGATGTAGAGTTGAGTGCCTTATTGCTGATCAAACATTGTCCATAACTGGATGATTATAAATACAATTGATGTGCATTCCACGAAGCATGATGAGGGACATGAGTGACCTAGACGAAATTTACCCATCCTGCGTAACAGGATAAATGTCTACGGGGCCAATATTGAACTGGACAAGGATGACACGGTATATGCCTTGTGTTCAATATAGACATAAGGGCAAAAGGGTAATTGTACACATAAGTATTATCACAAAAGGATTTTTCAGATCACATGACATTTTCGTGTCTTGGGTAGCAGTGATGTGTTGCTAGATACCACTCACTGTTTATTATGTTAAATAAGTGATTTAATATAATTGCTAATGGCGCGAAAACCTACAGGGTCACACACAAAAGGACAGATTGATGAGAGATAGAGTAACTAAGGAACACCAAAAGGTACAGTGCACTTAAGTGAATTGTAGAACATCGTAAGGTACGATGTACTTAAGTAGAATACGAAATATGGTAAGGTACCATACGCTTAAGTGGTTTTGGCATATCATAAGATATGGGCCACATACACTTAAGTGGGCTTTTTAGCTTGCAGCCCACGCAAGTGGTTCTATAAATAGAACCCTTATGCAGAAGCATTTGTGCAGTTGCAATTTCCTTTCTCTCTCTCTCTCTCTCTCTCTCTATATATATATATATATATATATATATATATCTCACTCAAAGCCTTCATTTGTAGCAGCTAGCACTGAGATTGAAGGAATCCGTTCGTGTGGACTGAGTAGAGGCGTTGTCACCATTCAACGTTCGTGATCGCTCCGTAGATCTGCATCAAAGGTTTCAATCGCCACAAGAGGTAACAATTCTATCACTGATCATGCCCATTCGTAAGGATCACTAAAGGAGAATTTTTTTAATTCCGCTGCGTTTTGGATCACTATTCTCCTTCATCAACATCATCTAATTGAACAACATGCGAAGGATCTTGAATGTATCTTCTCAATTGAGACACGTGAAACACATCATGGAGATTAGAAAGTGACAGCGGCAACGTAATCCGATAAGCCACATCACCTACTTTCTTGGAAATATGATGCGGACCAAGAAAACGCGGCATCAACTTACGCGACTTCAATGCTCTACCAACACCCGTTACCGGAGTAACTCTTAAAAACACATGATCATCTACCTCAAACTCAAGCGCTTTCCTTCTCTTGTCATGGTAACTTATCTGACGACTCTGAGAAACCTTCATCTTCTCTCTGATCATTTTAATCTTATCAGTAGTCTGTTGAACTATCTCAGATCTAATCACAACACTCTCTCTAGATTCATACCAACACAAAGGCGTCCTACACCTTCTACCATATAAAGCTTCAAATGGAGCCATACCAATACTCGAATGAAAACTATTGTTGTAGGTAAACTCAATCAAAGGAAAATAAGTATCCCAAGCACCTCCCTATTCCAAAACACAAGCTCTCAAAAGATCCTCAAGCGACTGAATCGTCCTCTCAGTCTGACCATCTATCTGTGGATGATAAGCAGAACTCAAACACAACTTTGTACCCAAAGCACATTGCAAACCTTCCCAAAATCTTGAAGTAAACCTTGCATCCCTATCTGACACAATGCTAGACAAAATACCATGCAAACTGACAATTTTCTCAATATACAACTTTGCAAGCCTCTCCATCGGATAATCCATTCTAATCGGAATAAAGTGAGCAGATTTCGTCAACCTGTCCACAATAACCCAAATAGCTTTACAATTACTCGGAGTCCTAGGTAAACCAGAAACAAAATCCATAGAAATACTATCCCATTTCCATTCAAGAATAGATAACGGTTGTAACAAACCAGACGGCTTCTGATGCTCAATCTTCGATTTTTGACAAATCAAACACGAATACACAAATTCCACAATCTCTTTCTTCATACCAGGCCACCAAAACAATTTCCTCAAATCTTGATACATCTTAGTAGCACCAGGATGAATACTCAAACCACTATGATGTCCTTCATCAAGAATCCTCTTTCTCAAATCTGAAACATCGGGAACACAAACTCTATCATGACACCTCATGATACCATTCTCATCAATCCGAAAATCACCACCTTTACCTTGATTGATCAACGTCAATCGATCTACCAAAACCAAATTAGATTTCTAACCTTCTCGAATCTCATCCAAAATTCCACTAGTAAGCTTCAAGATACCAAGCTTCACTCCAAAAGAAGTCTCTTCACAAGCCAAACTCATATCTCAAAATTATTCTAGCAAACCCAATTCTCGCACCATCAACATCGACATATGCAAAGATTTCCTACTCAAAGCGCCGACTACAACATTCGCTTTTCCAGGATGGTAATTCAAACCAAAATCATAATCCTTCAAGAATTTCAACCATCTCCTTTGCCTCATATTCAAATCTTTCTGATCAAACAAATACTTCAAACTCTTGTGATCACTAAACACACCGAATCTCGACCCAAACAAATAATGTCTCTAAATCTTCAAAACAAACACAACAACAACTAATCCCAAATCATGAGTCAAATAATTCCTCTCATGCACTTTGAGTTGTCTTGAAGCATAAGCTACAACTTGTTGATTCTACATTAACACACCTCCTAAACCCATCAAAGAAGCATCACAATACACAACAAATGGTTCTGATGGATTCGGTAAAATCAAAACAGGAGCAGTAGTCAATCTCCTCTTCAGCTCTTGAAAACTAGCTTCACACTGTGCAGTCCAAATGAAAGCTTGACCTTTCCTAGTCAACTACATTAACGGAAAAGATAACTTAGAAAAGCCTTCAATAAGCTTTCGATAATAACTTGCCAAACCAAGAAAACTACGAATCTCAGACACAGATTTCAGCGCTTCCCATTGAGATATAGCCTGAATCTTAGAAGGATCAACCGAAATACCACCACTAGAGATGACATGGCCAAGGAAACTCACTTCCTTCAACCAAAACTCGCACTTCGAAAGTTTAGCAAACAACTGCTTCTCTTTCAATACAGATAAAACCATCCTCAAATTCTCATCATGATCCTCTTCACTCTTCGAATAGATCAAAATATCATCGATAAATACAACAACAAACTTATCGAGATATTTATTGAAAAATCCATTCATGTACTCCATAAATACACCAGGTGCATTCGTCACACCGAAAGGCATCACCGAATACTCATAGTGTCCATACTTTGTTCTAAAAGCAGTCTTCTGAATATCTTCAGCTTTCACATGGATCTGATGATTCCTAGACCTCAAATCAATCTTGCTAAACACACAAGCACCAACCAACTAATCCATCAAATCATCAATCCTCAGAAGCAGATACTTATTCTTTATAGTAACCTTATTCAGTTGTCTGTAATCCACACACAACCACATAGTACCTTATTTCTTCTTAACTAACAAGACAGGTGCACCCCACGGTGACACACTCGAATGAATAAACCTCTTATCAAGGAAATCTTCTAGTTGACTCTACAACTCTTTCAACTCAAATGGTGACATTCGATACGGAGCCATCGATACTGGACTAGTACAAGGAATCAAATCAATCGTGAACTCAACTTCATGTTCAAGCGGCAAATCACTAACCTCATCAGGAAACACTTCAGGAAAATCACGAACAACTGGAAATTCACCCATTGTTCCATTTTCACCAAGCTTCAAACTTTCCACCAACATAAACACTTCAGCACCATCTCACACAAATTCATTCACTTGTTGAGTAGACAAGAATAAATCACCTTCCTTCTCTGGCTCAAGAAAAAGAACAGCTTTCGCAAAAAAATGATATAGACATGGTTGGCCCTCAACCAGTCCATTCCCAAAATAACATCAAGTTGACTGAATGGAAGACACACTAAATCAACTTCAAAATCTTTATCACAAATATTCAATGGACATTTCAAACGAACAGATGAAGTAGTCACTGAACCCATAGTCGGAGTATCAATAACCATGCTTCCACGCATAACACATAATTCAAGATTCAATCTCTTAGCATAATCCAAAGAAATAAAAGAATGCGTCGCACCGATATCAATAATAGCAATCAAAGGCATATTATTAATAAAGCACATACCTCGAATCAATCTCTCCTCGGCAGATGTATCAACACCGGACAATGCAAACACTTTACCTTTGGCTTGCTCCTTCTTCGGCTTGTTGCACTTGGTACTAATGTGCCCTTTCTCACCACAGTTGTAGCAAGTCACATTCGAACAAACTCTGCAATCAAAAGATTTGTGACCTTGCTTGCCACACTTGAAACAAGTCACAACGCCCTTAGGACACTCGGGAGCACGATGTCCCTTAACACCACATCTGAAGCACTTGACAGGAGTGTGAGATCCTCCCCCACTCGTCTTCTTTCCATCACCAGCTTTCTTTTTACCATCATACGGCTTCCCTAGGAATCTCCCTTTTCCTTTCTTATCATGCAAGGACTTGTAATGAGAAACACTCTCACAACTATCCTCATCATAGATCCTACTCTTGTTAACCAACTTAGAAAATCTCGTAATCTGTTGGTAACCCATTGCCTTCTTGATATCAGGTCTCAAGCCATTCACAAACTTAAGACACTTGGATCTCTCAGCATTAGCAATATTGTAATGGGGACAAAATTTGATCAACTCCTCAAACTTTGCAGCATACTCAACTACGACACCATTACCTTGCTTCAACTCAAGGAATTCAATTTCCTTCTTTCCACGAACATCTTCTGGAAAAATACTTCTCCAGAAAAGCATCATGGAAAAGTGCCCAAGTCATTTCAATGCCATCCTCATCAAATCTTTGAACAATGTTGCACGACCAATCCTCAGCTTCTTTCTCAAGCATATGAGTGCCAAATTGCACCTTCTGCGCATCTGAACAGTTCATAACTCGAAAGATTTTCTCAATCGCCTTCAACCACTCTTGCGCTTTGTCAAGTTCATGAGCTTCTTCAAAAGTTGGCGGATTGTTCCTATGGAACTTCCCCAAAGCACGGAACTCATCAACATCACGCTCCCGATCACCAGCATTCATTTGCGAATGGCACCAACCAACAGGGTCAATGCCTCCGCAAGCGCATCATCATTCCTTCCAGCAACCATCTTCCTGCTACACCAACCAAACAACCATAACAACAAGGATTGTTAAACAAACCGTATCGACTGTGTCATACACACAAATCAGATACAATAGAATCAAACAAATTCATAACCTGGATGAATGACCGGTTGTGCTCTGATACCACTAATGTAACACCCCCCAAACTACTACTACTCAAATACATCATACAATTGCATAATTAGAGTAAATTAAAGCATACATACACGAGGGCATCACATTTACTTCTGCTAGAAACAATACACGCCATGGTCACATACAAGTAACACGGATTATAAATCAAAACCAAATAACCAACATGCAAACTCACACAGCGGAATGACATCTCTCTTCATAAATGGTAAATAGTGATGATTCCCATAAATCATCTACCACAAAATATCATTTTGGGATCTAAGGCCACTCAACATTAAAACCAACATATCCAAATAACATGATAAAAAAGAGCATAGCAATATCTCTCAACATCAAAATAAATACAACTAATTCATAAACCCAAGTGTTACATGACTAGAGTACTATAGACTACCTAGCCAAAACACAACAAGAACTAGCCTCCGAATCTAATCCTTGTGCGAAGCACCACTATCTCCGGTACCTGAGCGATGTCGCGATAGAACATCATTCCAACAAAAGGGTGAGAATTCAAATCATTATAGAAAAACATAATAATATGAAATGTATAACAAACATACATATATTATTAGAATTCGTTACGCTTCCTACAAACATGCATCATATCATCTTATTAAAGAATCACATGTTTACCATCATATGACAGGGCTCAACAATCCACAAGTATTCATTTATAAATACTAAACGATGTACAAAAGTCATATTTCACAACATATCAATTTCATGTAATTATTATCATCCATCATCATCAAATATGTATACAACTTTCACATGATTCCATAATGTATACAAGTCACCATATCATCACATATATCACAATATGCACACATATCACATCAATAACACATCAATAATTCATATCAAATGGATCACCTAAAATCCACGTATATGCATATCTACCAAAATCATATCCACACAATCATATCACATAATCACACAAACAACAATTCACACTGACACGTGCGAGTAAATGTGTGACTCAATGTGATATGCATGTGGATCCCATCCGTTATCATTTACGGCTTGCCGATCGTCTCTCAAATAGACTAGATAACCACCTCTAAAGCTCGATTCAACCTTAAGCTTTCAAACCCCATTCGGTGTTAGGTTTGGGACAAGCAAATAATCTACGCGAGATTACCCAACGATGCCTCTTTCATAGACTCATGCTAGTGTAAGTGTGCAACAACAACAAGACTCTTACAATTAAGACGGTCGTAACCCCTTAATCATCCATAAGCATACCACATCCAACATTTGCACAACATACATCTAACATGACTTCAATCCCAAATAATACATCAAATATCATTCATCATCTCCTCACAACACATTAACATAAAGGAAACAAGTCAATTCATGTTATTCATCAAACTCACCAATTCACATCATCACATAGATAATTTCAAGTATTATGTTTCTTCACAAAATCCATCTAAAAACCATCCAATACATGCCAAACAATAGAGAACATGTCATTCACATTTACCACACATACAACATACATCCATATTAGGATTCTTTTGATAAAATACTAATCTACTATTATCAAAATGAATATCACGTTATAGACAATATTCTTAGCTTCGTAACGGTCTAAACGGAACCTCAAACGGAGTTACGGTTTAAAAGTTATTGAATTTACAAGTTTTTCAAAATGCTGTCAAAAACCAGAAAATTTGCTGTTGCGAAAATGCTGTCAAAAACTAGAGAAATTGTTGTTGCGAAAATGCTACTGTCCAGCACGAATTTTTCATCATAAAACCACATTAATCCATCATTTTTCATGAAATAAATAGTTATACAACCTATATATATATATATATATATATATATATATATATATATATATATATATATATATATATATATATATATATATATATATATATATATATATATATATATATATATATATATATATATATATATATATATATCATTTAGCAACTATTAGGATCATAGAAACAAGATTCTAAGCTCCACTAATTTTCACCAAAGTCCCAAATCAACCATTTTCAAGTGAAACTCAAACATGCAATTATACACCAAATCATGTTCTATACACATATCCATTCATTGAATTCAATATAGAAACATCATAGCATAACATAAACATCAATTTCATGGATTAAAACATAAACACATGTTAGGATTTCTCAAAAATCAAAATCCACAAATCCTAAGTTCATGATATCTAACCCACATACATTATATATATTATGTTTACCCATGACCACTTGAAATCCCACCCTTATCTTAGTATAGATGAAATCTCTAGGTTCTTCTTCTTCTAGTTTCCTCTTCTCCTCTTTCTCTTCCCTTCTCTTCTATTCTCTCTTCTTCTCTTGTTTTACAAAACTAACTCTAATATCTAAAACCCTTACTATCTTTTTAACTCATAATGGGCTTAACTCACTTATCCACCCATTCTAATTAATTAGTCTCATTACTAGACAATTTCTATTTCTACTCATAAAATTCAATTATTCAAATAACACATACATTCAAATAATTCAAATAATCACCAGAACACATATTTAATTAATTATCACACCAAATAATGATTAATTAAAATAAACACCTAATAAATAAATATGGAAATTAAATTGGGGTGTTACAGCTGACACCACTAATCAGTGGGGCCGTATGATATATATTGCTGAGAACAAGAATAGGGCTGGATTGGGATTTCAACCAGGGCCGTTCAATGTCAAGACTGAAGTTATGCAACGAGTTTCTGCAGTGTAGAGTTCATTCATGGTAATGATCAACACTCAGCTGTTGTGATTGAAGATGGTGACGATGAAGATGAAGCTTGCGCCAACTTTGTGATGCATGGCCAGACTAGCAACAAATGGGTTGATGTTGACGTTCCTACTATTGTTCACCGATCTAAGTAATTTGTTTTCATCTTTAAGAAAAACCCTTCTCCTATGCATAAAGGAGAAGTGAACATTGTTGGGCATTTCCATTATTATCATAAATAAAAGATAATTTTATTCATCCACATCTATGATGTTTTATTTTTACTTTTGGCTTTTCTGGAAATGGTAATCACAAAAAAAACATAAATAAATAATAATCTTCCATCTGCATAATATTTAGTCACAACTCACTTCTCTAAAATTAAAATATCAAATCATTATGCAGGTTGGTTCTCAAACCCATTGAATACAATGATCCTACTCCCTCTCCAAACTCTGATTTCCCAGTGTTTAAGGATGAGTAAGAAACTGACGATGAAGAAGTATCTAATGAATTATCTCGTTTACTTGAGCATGAGGAAAAAGCTATTTAGCCGTTCGAAAAGCAGATTGAATTGGTCAACTTGGGTTGCGAAGATGACGTGAAGGATGTCAAGATTGGGTCTCAACTGTGTCCAGAGGCTAAGAAAGGGTTGATTGATCTTCTTCGAGAGTATTTTGATGTGTTTTCTTGGTCCTATCAAGACATGTCCGGTTTGGATTCTGAGATTGTGGAGCATAGATTGTCGTTGAAGCCAGAATTCCTGCCGGTCAAGCAGAAGTTGATGAGGACTCATCCTGATATGACAGTAAAGATCAAAGAGGAAGTGCAGAAGCAGATTAATGCTGATTTTCTTGTTACCTCCGAATATCCGCAGTGGGTGGCCAACATTGTGCTTGTTCCAAAGAAGGATGGAAAAGTCTGCATGCATGTTGATTATGGAGATTTGAGCAAAACTAGTCTGAAATATGATTTCCCTCTGCCACACATTGATATGTTGGTAGACAATACAACTAAATTCAAAGTCTTTTCGTTTATGGATGAATTTTTCGGTTATAATTAAATCAAGATGGTACCTGAAGATATGGAGAAGACCACATTCATTACACCCCGGGGAACATTTTGTTATAGAGTGATGCCTTTCGGTTTAAAGAATGCTGGTGGAACATACTAGAGAGCTATGACCACTCTTTTTCATGATATGATGCATAAAGAGATCGAAGTTTATGTTGATGATATGATTGCCAAATCAAGTGATAAAGAAGAACATGTTAAGCATTTGTTGATGTTATTCCAGCGTTTGAGGAAGTACAAACTCCACTTGAATCCCAATAAGTGTACTTTTGGTGTTCGTTCTGGTAAGTTGTTGGGCTTTATTGTCAGTGAGGAGGGTATTGAGGTTGATCCTGCCAAGGTCAAAGCAATACAAGAGATGCTTGTGCCCAAAACTGAGAAGCAAGTCAGAGGTTTTCTCGGCCGCTTGAATTATATCTCCAAATTTATATCGCATATGACTTCCACATGTATGCCTATATTCAAGCTTCTTCGGAAAGATCAGTCTTGTGATTTGACCGAAGATTTCCAGAAAGCTTTTGATAGTATCAAAGAGTATCTGCTCGAACCTCTGACTCTGTCTCCGCCTGTTGAAGGAAGACCATTGATCATTTATTTGACCGTGCTTGATGAAAGTATGTGTTGTGTTCTTGGTCAGCAAGACGAATCTATGAAGAAAGAATATGCAATTTACTACCTCAGTAAGAAGTTCACCGACTATGAGACCCGGTATTCTATGCTGGAAAAGACTTGTTGCGCATTGGCTTGGGCTGCTAAATGTCTGCGCCAGAATATGTTAAATCATACAACTTGGTTGATATCCTAAATGGATCCAATAAAGTACATTTTTGAGAAGCCTGCTTTAACTGGGAGGATCACCCGTTGGCAGATGTTGTTATCCGGGTATGATATTGAATACCAATATCAAATAGCTATTAAAGTTAGTGTCTTGGCTGACCATTTGGCTCACCAACCGATTGAAGATTATTAGTCAGTGCAGTATGATTTTCCTGATGAAGAGATTTTGTACTTGAAGATGAAAGATTGTGATGAACCATTGCTTGAAGAAGGGATAGAACCTGGTTCCCGTTGGGGCATGGTATTTGATGGAGCTGTTAATTCATATGGTAATGGCATTGGGGCGGTGATTATTACTCCTCAAGGCACTCATTTTTCATTTACAGCTAGATTGACTTTCAAGTGTACAAACAATATGGTTGTGAATCATATCAAAGGTGAATGGAAGACGAATCAACCTGGTTTAATACCATATAGAGATTATGCGAGGAGGATTTCAACTTTCTTTTCAAAGGTTGAGTTTCATCATATCCCTCGAGACGAAAACTGGATGGCAGATACTCTTGCAACGTTGGTTTCAATGATTATGGTGAAGTTTTAAAATGAAGTTCCCAATTTGACTGTGATGCATCTTGATAGGCCAGCTCATGTGTTTGCTATTGAAGAAGTTAAAGATGAGAAGGCATGGTTTTTGATATCAAGAGTTTCCTCCAAAGTCAGATTTACCCGCCTAGGGAATCTTTTAAAGATAAGAAGACTTTGAGATGATTAGCTGACAACTTCTACCTGAATGGTGATGTGCTTTACAAGAGAAACTTCGATATGGCTTTGCTCAGATGCGTGGATAGACACGAAGCAGACTTATTGATGACTGAAGTCTATGAAGGTTCCTTTGGTACTCATTCCAATGGACATGTTATGGCTAAGAATATGTTGAGAGCTGGTTACTATTGGCTGACAATGGAATCTGACTGTTGCAAGTTTGTGAAGAAATGCCACAAGTGTCAAATTTATGCAGATAAAATTCATGTTCCTCCGAAACTGTTGAATGTCATTCCTCTGTATGGCCCTTCTTCATGTGGGGAATTGATATGATCGGCATGATTGAGCCCAAAGCTCCAAACGGACATCGTTTCATTTTGGTGGCTATTGACTACTTCACAAAGTGGGTTGAAGTGGCCTCGTATGCAAATGTGACCAAGCAAGTTATTGTGAGGTTTATCAAAAATCAAATTATATGTTGGTATGGTGTGCCAAGTAATATCATTACTGATAATGAATCTAACTTGAATAATAATATGGTGGAAGCTCTTTGCAAAGACTTCAAAATTACGCATCATAATTCTTCTCCCTACAGACCTAAGATGAATGGGGATGTTGAAGCTGAAAATAAGAATATCAAGCGGATCATTTAGAAGATGGTTGTGACATATAAAGATTGGCATGAGGTGCTCTCATTTTCTTTGCATTGGTATCGTACATCCATCCGCACTTCAACAGGGGAAACCCGCTTCTCTCTTGTCTATGGTATGGAAGCTATGCTCCCGTGGAGGTTGAGATCCCATCATTGCGTGTCTTGATGAAAGCCAAGTTGACCGAAGCTGAATGGTGCCATATTAGATATGACCAGTTGAACTTAATTGAAGAGAAGAGGTTGACTACCATGTGTCATGGTCAGTCATATCAGCAGAGAATGAAGAAGGCATTTGATAAGAAGGTCAGGCCTCATGTGTTTAGAGAAGGTGACCTTCTGCTCAAGAAAATATTATCTTTTAAACCAGATGCTAAGGGAAAATGGACTCCTAATTATGAAGGCCCATATGTTGTGAAGAGAGCCTTTTCAGGCGGTGCTTTAATTCTTACAACTATGGATGATGAAGAGTTCACTCATCCTATGAACGCCAATGCAGTCAAGAAATACTCCTCCTAAAAACAAAAGAACAACTCGCTAAGTTGAAAACCCGAAAGGGCGGCTTAGGCAAAAATGAGCGTCTCGGTGGATTGAAAACCCGAAAGGGAAATCCAGGAAAAAATTAGAGACATAAAATAAAAAATTTATCCCGCTAGATTGAGTACCCCACCTTGGGGAAATCTAGGCAAAAATTAGGGATTATGGCAAGTAACTGCATTCGTTTAGTCCAGATCATTGGAGACAGTTTTGAGCAAGTCATCCGTTTCTGATTCGTCATTTTCGACCAAAGCCAATTGCATAGTGGATGATGGATTTGGTAGGGAGAGTAGTGATCATTGTATTAAATGTAGCCATTTTCCATGTAAATTACCATTTTCAACTTTGTAAAGATCTATGGAGTCTCATCATTTAGAAACTACCATTCTATTAAATAAAGTTGAGCTTTTTATCCAATTGTTTCTACTCTTATTTATTTTAGCTAAATAAAATTGAATTTTTATGATGATAATTTTGAAATAAATTAATAAATAAAGATCATTTTTCTTAAGAATATAAAAGCAATTACTTTAAGAACAATTGATTTCAGCAAGGAACATCAATAGCGGTCTGAGAACAGGTAAGTCTTGACATGCGAAGCCTTGCTGGTCTTCCCCAAGCAGTTGGTTTGGTAATATTTCCCAAGCAGTGCATCATTTATCCCTAGTAGAGTGGAGTTGCTGATCGGTCCCTTTTGCAAATCATTCTCTAGCTGAGTCGTATGCTCACATCCTCGGCAGTTTGCCTAGATCCTCCGTGTAGAGTTTTATCTCTTGTACTCCCCGATGGAGTTCATCTTCAGGTACTGAAGTTCCCTGGTTCCCATCAGTGTTTGATTTGGTCCCCTACGAGGTTGTCTCCCATTTGATATGGTGTTGACCTAAAATTCCCCGCAGAGTTGACAACTTGGATCCTCAATGGATCTTTTCTCTTTCCCCAGCCAGGGTTGAGATATTCAGATCCAGATTATTTGTATTCATCCCCAACATTTTTCTCTAGTTGGTGTTCCCTCCTTGTTGAGATTAGCTGAGTGTTGCAGTGGTGACTCAAATCTGTGATATTTGTATCCTTTGTGTCATTCTGTCAACATAATCATAATTGTATACATACATATTCATGCATAAAACACAACATCATATATTTCATTATGCATTTTTTATTTATTTTTCCATTTGTTTTTATTCTGATGCCTTGTACGGTGATATTATTTCCCCATGCAGATTTGGTGTGTGTGTCATCCTTCAATTGTAGAGTGTCAGCCCCTTACGGTGATATTATTCATCCTTTGTGGTTTTCTACCCAATAAAAAGGTAGTTGTAATCCCTATTTCATTCCCCAGAGAGTTAGTCCTCGATATGTTCATCTTAACCGATGATAGATTTTCTCCTCTTTGCGTTCTGCTGGCCAGTAACCGGTAGTTATAAATCCTGCTTCCTGCTACTGAGTTTATCCTTGATATGTTCATCTTAATCGATGATAGATATTCTCTTTTTGGTATTCTATCCAATAACCGATAGATATAATTCCTACATTTCTCCGACAGTCTATCCTTGATATGTTTACCTTAACCGGTAATAGATATTCTTCCCATTTCCCCAGGTGGTCCATCCTTGATATGTGCATCCTAATTGGTGACGAATATTCTTCCTTTGAGAGTTAGTCCTTGATATGTTCATCTTAACCGATGACGGATTTTCTCCTCTTTACAGTCTGCTGCCCAGTAACTGATAGTTGTAAATCCTATTTGATAGTTTCCCCAACATGTTATTCTTACCCAGTGGCCAATAACGAATACACCTCCTTTTTCTCAGCGAGTCATCCTTGATTGTTTACCTTAATCGGTAACGGATGTCCCTCTATCAAAGTATATTATCTCCCTACCCAGTAGCCGGTAATAGATAATATACTTCTGGTACTTCTGTGTTGAAGTTCATTCTTCCCCAGTTGAGTTTAAGTGCGTATTTCCTTAGTGAAGTTGCCAATATCCTATTTGGTTTGAGTATTTCAGTTTTGTTCTGATTTACCCATTTCTCCTGCAGATTTTCCCTTATCCCCAACCGAGTCATTCCATTGATTTATTTTCATTGAATTCTTCTCGTGTCTCCAGCAGTTTTTAAGTTGTAGTCTGGCCTACACACAACACTTTTATCCCCCATAGTCTCTATCCCCCCCAGTGGGCGCTCCTTATGGAATGCATTTTGCTCCTGTGGACTTTCAATCTCTCTGGATTCTTTTCCTTTGTGGCAATATTTTCCCCCATAGAGATTATTTTTAACATTCATATCATATGCACCAAGAGGTCTCTTAGGGACCAAAATTTGTTTCTATTATTCTTATTTAAGTCCACTCTACTGAGTTGATCTGAAGATTTTAACCTTCACGTCCTCAGTTAGAATGTTCTTAAATAGGGGCAGCTGTAAGACCCCAATTTTGACCCTAAGATCCCTCATGCCATCTCATCATATGCATTGACTTTGGGATCACACCTTAACATCCTCCTTACCCCTCATTCATTGGGTTTGCATTGAGAGTGATCACCAAGCACATTTTGATTGTATCATACTTTGTTTTACATTATTTACTAACCGAAATACCAAAAATATGTCAATGTATAGTTTGTTGCTTTTGTAGGTAGTGTGTGTGTTGACCCATGCTCCATCAAGCTCATATATAGGGTTTAAGACCCTCAATTCAAGGATATCAATGAAGAGATGGTTTACATTGACTCTAGACATCATGTTTGGATCCTCATGGTCTTCACATATCATTTTGATCAAGAAATCATCAAGAGTTTGAAGCTTGTTTGCCTTGGAAGCCCTAATTCATCTGGGTATCTTGTGTGACTTCCTCAACAAGTTTCTTCATAATTTGATCAAATATATCAAGGGATACTTCATATTACACATATATGATCCCCCATGAGTCCCAAATATCAAGAGAATTTCAAGTTTGCAAGATGGTTCATGGTGGTTGACCAGAGAAAGTCAATTGGTCAAAACTGGGGTTTCCTAGACCCCATCTCCTACAATTTTTGTCATTTGAAAATGATTCCAAGAGAAACGTTACTCCTTATGACATTTCAAACAACTTTCATGTTGAAGTCAAGAACTAGTTTTTCTTGGAAAGTCATTGTTGATGGTGAAAGATTATAGGTCATTTTGTCTGAACCCTAGTTAGGAGGTTAACTTCCAAGGACCATAACTTGCTCATTTTTTATGAGATGAAAGCCATTCAAGTTCCATGATTAAGTTCAAGATATTCCTTTCAATGTTTATGTTCGTAAGTAGTTCAAATTCAACTTGCAAATGCATGTGCCAAGGGGAAACATTATATGTCATTTTGGGCTATTACCATTGAACAAGTGATTTTCCTCAACTTCTAAAATGCATAACGCCTTCATGCAAAATCCAAATGAGGTCAAATTTATGACCAAATTGAAGAGGTTTGAAAGGGATACAACTTTGAAGAAGGAACATTTTCAATTTGAATCACATAGCAAAAGTTATTCAAGGTGGAAGAAGTGAACATTTGACTTGGTACTTAGAAAATTTTCAAATATGTTTGATTTTCCAAACTTCCACCTCAAAATTCATCATTATCCAAGCTTAAAATGGAAAATTGTTCAACATGAAAGTTGTCCCCTTTGATCTCACATTTCCAAAAAGTCCAAGATCGCCTCATTTGGCCAAAGAATGAAGGAATTGTGCATGGGTTCTTTTCAAGGGACCAATTGGATGAATTTCACCTTCACATTTCAAATTCAAATGCATGGCAACATGACATGATTTCAGCATGATACTCAAGCATTTTTGGACCTGATAGCATCACTTGATGGGCTTATCACACACCATGCAAGCATGCAAGGTGAATTGCTAAATTTAGCAAATTTTGGAAGTGTGTGGAAATTAATCACATTGGCTATAAATACAACCCTTCATGCTCAGAATTAAGGACCTCATGCCCAAGCTTTGAACCTGCAATCCAAACCCTCACCATTAAAGGATAATCTTGAAGGTTTTCATTTGAAAATCGAGCTTCAAATCTCATTCTGTTTTGAGATTGAAACTCCAAGAGGCCAAGCCATTTTCTAATATTAATCACTTCCAACAAGCTTCTGAAACCAAGCCAAGCACAATTGGGATCAAGATCAAGCAAGGTTGAATCTCCCTCGAAGGTAATTTTTCAGAAGTTTCATCTCTTTGATTCTCCCTCAATTCTCCACTATTCTTTGTGATTTTTGGTTGGCTGAAGTCCTACCAATGTAGCCAAGAAGATTGAGTTGCTTTGATGTCAAATCGAAGCAACTCAGCTCATGATCCTCAAAATTCAAATCCATGTATCTTTTTATATACTTGTTATTGGAGAAAATTGAGGCCAGATTCGAGTTCCTGGGCATTTTCTATTCAAAATAGTGTCCTTGTTTTTCATTTTTCATGGAGTTAAGGTTGGACCAGTCCGATGGTCATCAGCGGAGAAGATGACCGGAGCTAGGGCTCCGGTGGTGAGTTGGCTTCATCTCATCCATTTGATCTTGGTCCAAGGATCTAATCTCAGCCTTTCGTTTGATTTACCACTTGAACATGCGCGTTGACTGTGGACTATGGTGGATGATACGCGCTTGGCCATCAGATCTTCCACCTCAATTAATGAGGGAGATCTGATGACCCTCGTTTTTTCCAATTTCCCTTTATTTTCTGAATTTTAATTTAATTGCATTATTTTGTTTACTTCATAATAATTTCATTTTTAATCCAAAAAATACGGGACTTTCACCAACAATCTTTAAATATTTCTCTCTTTCATTTTCGGAATTAAAATTATTTTCTGAATTAATTTTGATATTTTTCATGAATTAAATGTTTTTGTGCATATTTTTAATTGTTTAAAAATACTTCTGACTTTTCAAAAATCATGATTTTTTTTGTCTAAGGTCCTTTGACCTTGTTTGACCTATGATAAATCTCTTGGTCATTTATTTGGTGTTTTGAAGAGGTTTTAGGTTTTGACCAAACTAATTTGTATTTTAATGCATTTTTAAATTGATTTTTATTTGATTCATTGTGTAATAATTATGTTGAGCCATTTTTATGGTCTTGTGATGTTTGACTATTTGTTTGGGTCTTGGTCAAGGTTGATTTGACTTTTGTTGGATCAAAACTATTGGATTTATGGGATTAATGAAATGTACATTTCATCTCCCAAAATGAATGGATGGTTTTGATTTGATAAAATCCTCCCATGACCAATTTGTGTTTCTATCTTCCCCTCCCTCTTTATCTTCATCCCCATTCTTCCCCCATTCCTTTCATTGACCAATGAAATCTCAAATATCCTAAGGATAATTGGTTCATCAATGACCTTGTGTCAGATGAACCAATAGAAGTATGGATGAGATAGGTCCATCCCTCTTGATCTTTTATTTTAGTGTGTGGTATGTTTTAGGTGTTTGGTTCATCATACCAAATCTTTAATATGCATTAACACCTAAATTTTTATTGCCCGGCTTTAGATAGTTGTGACTTCTACATAAGTTCAATTACCATTGCTTAACATAGAGCTAAATTTAACCCTAAAGGCATATCACTCTAGTAAGTGAGATTGTAAGTCTCCCATCTTTCATGGTATTATGTGGAAACTTGGCCTTTTTTCCTTCCTATGGAAGATGTCTTGTTTAAAGGATCCATGCTTGTGAATAGATGGTTGAGTGTTCCCCAAAGAATGACTTAATCAACTAAAAAGCAAAACACCACTAACACTTAACTAACATTTGACTAACTCTTATTAATATTGTTTTACTTTCAAGTCATTTACTTTATGCAATTTATTTTTTTTAGTCATTTATCATTCATTGCCATTTACATTTCCTTTAATTTGTTTATGTTTATGCCATTTTCACTTTGCTCATTTGAACCGTATCTTGTGATTGTATATATATTTGTTTGTGCATTTTGATTTTGTTTGTGGTCTTATGACCTTAAAACACTTAATAAACAACAAAAACCCTAAAAAATGTTTGGTGGACTGTTGATCTTAATCTGAACTTTTGGACTTAGAATTAGGTAACATTTCATATGCAAAAGGACTTGGCCAATGCCAACATTTGTAAATCAAGTGATTGTGAACCGAGCCTTCATCTGATGCAAGTCTTAGGACCCTGTTTTCATCTGTTACTTTGTCTTGATGCTAATTGTTATTTTGATCTTATGCTTGATGCTTTCTCCTGAGTTGATCAAGGAATATTTCATCTGATACATGAGAAGAGAAAGAAGACTGCTAGCTATAGAATTTGCTTGCTTGGACATGGCTATCTTTATTTGATTCCTTGATCTTCATAATGTCTGATATTGCTAATTTCTTGTTGATTATTGCTTTAAAGTCCAAAGGGAAAGTGGGTTTTCTATCTGACATTCTTGTCTGTTTGATTGCATCCCATTGATCAAATCTTTTCAACTCTTAACTTTTAATTTTATGCTTAGGGTAGCCTCTTCATCTTCTCCCACTTCTTAAATTTCAAAATCTCTCCCCCTTTTAAAAAAACTTTATTTGCTTGTGATTTCAAACTTAGACCTGATTTCAAATAGAAACTTTAGCCTTATGCCCATCAATTTTTCAAACTCTTTTTCTAAATGAAATTTATAAATAAACTTAATCATATTGACTTAAAATTTCAAAAGACAAAGATAACTAACAACTTCATTCAAATTTTTGGCCCTTTATGCCCCTTTTCATTTAAAATTTTGATTAAAAGCAATTGACTCATTTTTGAAATTGTTACCACAATTACGAGGTTTTGATCCCTCATTTTTATGTTGGTACATAGGCACAAGTCCGAAGGTCTTGTCAAACACAAAAATATAATCAATGGATTCTTTCTCATCCCCATATTCTATTTTTCCTAAACATCATTTATACCAAAATCACATACACATATAAAAAAGGGCTCCCTAGGAGTACCTAGGACACTTTGGGTGCTAACACCTTCCCTCCGTGTAACCAACCCCCTTACTTGTAATCTCTGGCATTTTATTAGTTTTGATTTGAAAACTTCTTATCTTTGGGTTTTGTTCGTACTTTCACCTTTTCCTTTGGAGACAATAAAAGTGCGGTGGCGACTCTAGTTTTATTGACGTCAAGTTTATCCATAGCTTGATGGTCATGAATTTATCACTACATGTACACATAGATGTCATCCCATGCAATGTATGTTCTTTTCTCTCTTGAGTTTTATTCGGGAGTCCAGGGAGTGTCGAGAGTGTCATTGGAATAAAAATTCAGGATCCAAGAGATTTTGACACAATATATTCACCAAAAACCTTAAGGTATTGAGGTTATGTGTCCTTTCTCTTATAAACCCGACATTTCCTCCATTTCTAGTCGATGTGGTACTTAATCACTCACACTTGAATTCAACAATCTCCCCCACAAATATGAGTCACCAAACATCACTAGCCTTGATCGACACTAGGAACCCATTCGCGCTCCACCACGGATCCTAACCATGGCTCTAATACCACTTGTTAAGGAGTTTGATGAGCGTCAAGAGTATGAATGAGTTAAACATTCAGGATCTAAGAGGCCTCGACACTACATATCCCTCCAATACCTTAAGACGATTGGTGTATATGTCATTTCTATTATATACCTAACATTTCCTCCATTTCTAGTTGATGTGAGACTTAACAACTCACACTTAAATCCCAATAATCTCCCCCACAAGTGTAAGTCAGTCACATTGATAACCTTGATCCATACATGGAACCCATTTCCGCTCCCTCGCAAAGCCTAACCACAACTCTAAATCTACTCTTTAGGGGAGTCTGAGGAGAACCAGGAGTGCCAATGGGATAAACACTTAGGATCCAGACACTTTGATACCACATATCCATCCAAAACCTCAAGACGTTAAGGGTATTGTTCCTTTATCTTATAAACCAAACATTTTCTCCATTTCTAATCGATGTGGGACTTAATCTCTCACACTTGAATTCAACAATTATTTTATGGTTTTTTGTTTGAATTCTTATATTTTTCTAATTCTGTGGAAATTTTAACTTTTTGTGTCCCTTTTTACTGCACTTGTAGCAAGTTGGATTGAAAAATGTTCCTTATTAATTCTTCTTTGATAATTTTGGAGTTCCTTTGCATTGCTTTTCTTTGAAACATTAAGTTCATGCCTTCTTCATTTCCACCACGCCTGTCATAATTTTTAGTGTCTCCTTCTTTGTATATACTTTACGGGAAAATATTTTCTTCTTATTTTTTTCTTTCTTCATATTCCACGAGACGAATAAGCTTTATCTCATGCCCTTAATATTTTCCAAATCATATAGTTAAGTCCATAGAGGACAAGACTTTAGATTCACAAATTATAGTGATTTTGGTTTCCAATTGTGGTTTAACCATTTGAGTAATTTGTGAATTAGCTATTCATTTTGGAAATTTTCCATGAATTCTATATTGGTTTATTTGTAAAGGGATCGTAAGAGACGACATACAGACACCCACTCGCCTATTTAAAAGGTCAACCACCTCTTTATTAAATATATAACCCTTTTATTAGATATCTCGCCCTCCTATATGATAAGTCGACCAACATGGGATAGGTGATGTAACACCCTGTTTTTCTAATTTATTTATTTAATTGAAATTTTATGTATTTAATTATTTAAATAGATTTCTATGTGTATTGGGTGGTGTTTGGATGATTAGTAGTAGTATTTGATGTTTTGGATTGGTATGCATAGTTCTAATTATTTAAAAATAATAGAATTAATAATATTAGAATAATAAGAATTATTATTATTAAATTGTTGGAATAATATAGAAGAGTAGAAAATAGTAGAGAGACAAAGAGAATATCATTAGTGTTATGTTAAGCAATCGTAATTGGACTTATGTAGAAGTCACAACTATTTGAGGTCGGACAATAGAATTTTGGTGTTAATGCATGTTAGAGACATAGTATGATGAACTATGCCAATGAAACATACCACACACAAAAAGAATATGCAAAATGGGGGACCTAATCTCATCCATACTTGTGTTGATTTTGCAATCAACTAGCCTTGGGATATAGAGATATTATAGGTCCATGACATGAATGAATAAAGAAGGGGAATGAGATGAAGAGGGAGGGGAAATGGATCAAACACAAATTGGTCAAAGGAGGACTTTTACCAAATTAAGATCATTCATTCATTTTGGGAGATGGAATGTACATTCCATCAATCCCCCAAATCCAATGATCTTAACTTAGCAAAGTCAAATCAACCTTGACCAAGGCCCAACAACACAAGTCAAACTCACAAAGTCAATTAAAATGGCTCTACACAATTTATTTGACATTTAATCAATTAAAAATAATAGAAATATGCATTAAATTAAATTATGGTTGGTCAATTTCCTAAAACCCCATCAAAACACCAAAGAAATGGCCATGAGATTTATCATAGGTCAAATAAGGTCAACGGACCTTGGAGAAAAAATTTCAGAATTTTTAGAAACTTAAAAGTATTTTTAAACACTTAAAAATATTCACAAAATCAATTAAATCATGAAAAATATTAATAATGATCCAAAAAATAATTTTAATTCAGAAAAAGAAAGAGGAATTTATTTAATTTTTTTGGTGAAACTCTCATATTTATTGGATCAATATTAAATTTAATATGAATTAATGAAAATAGAACAAATAAAATGAAAATCAATTAATCAGAAAAAACGTGGACCACTTGATCTCTCTCATTAATTGAGGTGGCAGATCAAGTGGATGAAAACACACGTTCCATGGTACACTCAAGTAAGCGCGTCACACAGTTGGTATTCAAAAGGAACACTCAAGATTAAAACAAATTGAATTGATCATATGGCTTTGGACCACGCCACCTCATTGACGGAGCAAAGCGTCGTTCGTCTTCTCAGGCGACCTTGGCCGGACTGGTCCACTCATCACCATCACAAAAATGAAAAAGAAGGACACTATCTTAAAGAGAAAATGGCACTAATCATGAATCTGACCTCAATTCAACCTAACTTCAAGTATATTGAGAGATACATGGAGTTGAAATTTGAGATACATGAATTGAGTTGCTTCGATTTGGCCTCAAAGCAACTCAATCTTCTTGCCTACATTGGTAAGACTTCAGACAACCAAGGATCCAAGAGAAATGATGAGAAATGAGAGAGAATCGAAGAGAAGAAAAAATCTGGAAAATACCTTCAATGTTGTGCAGAACTTGATCTCTCTTGCTTCAATTCGTGCTTGATCTTGCTTAGGAAGCTTGCATAAGTGGCTTAGGATTGGTACAAAGCTTTGGATCCTGGAGTTTTTGAATCTCCAAACAGTGAGATTTAAACTCAATTTTCCAATGAAAATTCTCAGGTTTTCCTTTCAAATGTGAGGGTTTCAAGTGTGGGAGGCAAAGCTGGCGCGCCAGAGTCCTCATTTCTGATGCCAAGAGCTCTTATTTATATCCAATTCAAATGTTATTTTCACCTTCCAAAATGTTTCCAAATTTGTAAAATGCATGATGCATGCTGGCATGGGCGTGTACATGCCCATGAAGCTACTCAATTAAGTCCATAAGCAAGTGAGTTTGAGTCTAAAAGTGGATTGGGATGCAAGGCAAAAGTGTGCAGTTGTTTGAAGTTTTGATCCTTGCCAAATGATGCAGCCATGTCCAGACCATGTGCAAGGGAAACATATAAATCAGAATAAAACTGAAATATTCGAACCATGCAGGAAAAACAATTCCACTAAGGAAATGCACACTCAACTCAATTGGGGAAGAAACAATCTTCAACACAGGAGGAGCAGAAATATATTATCCATTACCAGTTACTGGGTACGGAGATAATAAAATCTGACAGGGAGGACATCCGTTACCGGTTAGGGTAAACATATCAAGGATGACTCACTGAGGGCCGCCATGAGGTGAATTCATTACCGGTTACTCGTTAAGAATAGACTTGCTGGGGAAAAATTGAAAATAGGATTTACAACTACTAGGTACTAGGCAGAAGACCGAAGGGAGAGAATATATGTCACTGGTTAAAGTGAACAAAATTTGCCACCGGTTAAGATGAACATACCAAGGATAGACTTGCCTGGGGATGTTAAGGAAGATACCCGTCATCGGTTAGGATGAACATATCAAGGATAAACCACCTAAACAAAAGAATAGGAATTACATCTATCGAATGCTGGATAGAATACCATCAAAGAGAATATTCGTCACCGGTTAAGATGAACATATCAAGGATAGACTCCGAGGGGGAGAATAGGGATTACATCTATCAGTTACTGGATAGAAGACCACAAAGAGGATATCCGTCACCCGTTAGGATGAACATATCAAGGATAAACTCTGCAAAGGGGAGAAAAACAGGATTTACAACTACCGGTTACTGGGAAGAAGACCGCAAAGAGAAGGAAACCCGTCATCGGTTAGGATGAATATATCAAGGATTAACTCTCTAGGAAACAAATAGGGATTACAACTACCTATTTACTGGGTAGAATACCAGAAAGAGAATATCCGTCACCGGTTAAGATGAACATATCAAGGATAAACTCGAAGCAGGGTAAGAAAATATCTGTCATCGGTTAGGATGAACATATCAAGGATATACTTCTTAGGGAAACGTGAAAACGAATCCACTGGGGAAAAAAGGGGTTACTTTTGCCGGGTAAATGGCAAGAAGTACCAAACTGCAAACTAAGAAGAATACTACCAGTTACTGGGTAAGATCTAGAAAGAAAAGGTCAATCAAGACTCAACCCAGTGAGGATATAACTCAAGGGTAGTGATTCCGTCCAGATAATCAACTGGGTAGAAAACTGAAATAATAACCATCCACAAGGAAACAAACTCGGTGGGGAAAGGAGAAAGGTTAAAGTCTTTCTGCTTAAGGGGCTGACACTCTACAATTGAAAGAGGATAGACACACCAAACTTGCATGGGGATAAAGTACCACCATGACAGAGAATAGAACTACAAGAATCACAAAGTGTAATGATGTGATAATGAAATTATATGAGTGTATATGTATATGTATATGTATATATGATGATTATGCTGACAAAACAATCGCAAAAGATACAAAGATGTCACAAATTTGAATCATCGATATAATTCTCGGTCCATCCACAAAAGAGGGAAACAACTGCTAGAGAAAAGACCAAACATCTCAAAAGCTCGACCCTAGCCAGAGGAGAAGATAGGAGATCGGCTGAGGAAACTGCTACTAACTCGGCGGGGAATTTTAGGTCAACACCATGTCAAATGGGAGACAACCCTACAGGGGGATCAAATACAAATAGCTACTCAGAAACCAAGAGAGAAAATTCTGACTGGGAGAGAATCTGATGGCGATTGGTGGCGAAACCAAAGCTCTGCCGAAATCATGCGAATTGCTATAATGAATGTCCGCACTCAGCTGGGGAACAATCATAAACTCTGTTGGGGATAACAGAGAATTAATCGTCTAGGGGAAACAACAAACACCGGGTGTTAAACATGTTGCCGAGGGTGAAAGAGGAATTTCACCTACTGCTTTGGGGAGAACCAATATTGTTCCATATTTAGGGCTTACTGCTTTCGAACCAATGTTAATATTCCTTTTATATGAAATTGATTGCTTAAAATTAATGCTTTTATATGTTTAATAAAACATGCTTAAAATTTTAATTTTCAAAATGATCATAATAAAATTTAAAACTATTTGGCTGAATTAAATAAGAGTATAAACAATTGGATAAAAGCTTAACCTTATTTAATAGAATGGCCGTTTGTAAATCACAAGACTCCATAGATCTTTACAAAAATTGAAAATGGTAATTTACATGGAAAAGGGCTACATTGAATACAATGATCACTAATCCTTCTACCATCTCTTGATATCCATTGTGCTCTTAGCTGCTACCGGGGATCAGAATCTGACAATGTGCTCAAGAAAGTCTTCAAAAATGAAGACCAGTAGGATGCAGTTACTTGCCATAATCCCTATTTTTTGCATAAATTGCCCCAAGGTGGGGTACTCAATTTATCGAGATAATTCTTTCTCTTTTATGTCTCTAACTTTTGCCTGCATCTGCGTTCACAGGACAAGTGAACTCTTCACCATCCATAGTTGTAAGAATGAAAGCACCGCCTGAAAAGACTCTCTTAACAACATATGGGCCTTCATAGTTAGGAGTTCATTTTCCCCTAGAATATGGTCTGAAAGATAAAATCTTCTTGAGCACAAGGTCACCTTCTCTAAATACATGAGGTATGACCTTCTTATGAAATTCTTTCCTCATTCTCTGCTGATACAACTGACCATGACACATGGTAGTCAACGTCTTCTCTTCAATCAAATTCACCTGATCATACCGGGTTTAACACCAATCAGCCTCAGTCAAATTGGCTTCCATTAAGACACGTAATGATGGGATCTCAACCTCTACGGGGAGCACAACTTCCATACCATATACAAGAGAGAAGGGGGTTGCCCCCTATTGAAGTGCAAATGGATGTACATAGCCATGCAAAGAAAATGGGAGCATCTCATGCCAATCCTTGTACGTCACAACCATATTCTGGATGATCTTCTTAATGTTCTTATTTGTAGCTTCAACAACCCCATTTATCTTAGGTCTGTAGGGAAAAGAATTATGATGTGTGATCTTGAAGTCCTTGCAAAGAGCTTCCTCCATATTGTTGTTCAAGTTTGATCCATTATCAGTAATGATCTTACTTGGCACACCATAACGACATATAATCTGATTCTTGATAAACCTCACAACAACTTGCCTGGTTACATTTGCATACGATGTCGCTTCAACCTATTTTGTGAAGTAGTCAATAGTCACCAAATTGAAACGATGTCCGTTCGAAGCTTTGGGCTCAATCATGCCAATCATGTCAATTCCCCACATGGATAAGGGCCATGGAGAGGAAATGACGTTCAAAAGTGTCGGAGGAATATGAATCTTATCGGTATATATTTGACACTTGTGGCATTTCTTCACAAACTTGCAACAGTCAGATTTCATTGTCAGTCAATAGTAACCTGCTCTCAACATCTTTTTCGCCATTGCATGTCCATTGGAATGAGTACCAAAGGAACCTTCATGGACTTCAGTCATCAATAGGTCTGCTTCGTGTCTATCCACGCATCTGAGCAGAACCATATCGAAGTTTGTCTTGTACAATACATCACCATTTAGGTAGAAATTACCGGCTAATATTCTCAAAGTCTTCTTATCATTCAAAGATGCCCTAGACGGGTAAATCTGACTTTGGAGGAAACACTTGATGTCGTAATACCATGACTTTTCGTCTTTGAATTCTTCAACAGCAAGCACATGAGCTGGCCTATCAAGACGCATCACAGTCAGGTTGGGAACCTCATTCTAATACTTCACTATAATCATTGAAGCCAACGTTGTAAGAGCATCTTCCATCTGGTTTTCATCTCGAGGGATATGGTGAAACTCAACCTTTGTAAATAAAGTTGAAATCCTCCTTGCATAATCTTTATATGGTATCATACCGGGTTGAGTCGTCTCCCATTCGCCTTTGATCTGATTCACGGCTAAAGCTGAATCTCCATAGACGTCCAAATGCTTGATTCTGAGATCAATGGGCTCTTCAAGCCCCATAATGCAAGCTTCATACTCTTCCATATTATTTGTACACTTGAAAGTCAATCTAGCTGTAAAAGGAAAATGAGTGCCTTGAGGAGTAATGACCACTGCCCCAATGCCATTACCATACTGATTAATAACTCCATTAAATACCATGCCCTAACGGGAACCAGGCGTTGGCTCTTCTTCAAGCAATGGTTCATCACAATCTTTCATTTTCAGGTACAAGATCTCTTCATTAGGAAAATCATACTGCACTGACTGGTAATCATCAATTGGTTGGTGAGCCAAATGGTCAGCCAAGACACTATCTTTAATTGCTTTCTGATATCAGTATTCAATATCATACTATGATAACTGTAAGACCCTAATTTTGACCCTAAGATCCCTCATGGCATCATGTTATTGCACAAATTCATTGCCTCAAGGATCATAGTGTAACACCCCGATAATAATATGTATTTATTTAAATTAAATTAATAATATGTTTATTAATTTAATTAGAATATTTGAATTATTATTATTATTATTTTGGAATAATAATTATTGGGATAATTATTTAGTGGAATAATATTATTGGAATATATAAGTTGGAATAATAAAAAGTCCCAATTTTTTTGGAAAAAGGTTTTCACGTGAAGAGGGAAAAGAGGCAGAAAGGGCAAAAGGCAGAGCAAGAGAAGAGGAGGAGCTTGAAGCTGCGGAAGCTGCCGGATTAACTCAGGTAAGGGGGGTTTATCATCGATTAACGGGTATTATGGGATGATATGTACTGGGTAGTAATAGACCATTGTTTTACCTCTGATTGGATGATATATGTTGAATTTGTGAACTTTTGAGATGAACGAAAATTTGGATTATAATTGACGAAACTCGTAGGAATTAGAGGTAGAAAGGTTAGAAATTTGTGAAATCGAAAGCGTATGATTCATGTTAGATGATATGAATGAATTGTGTGTGAAATTTGGACTGTAGAAGGTTGGATTGGATAGGTCTCGTAGCAGAGAAAGCCATTGCAGATCTGAGAGCTCTGGTCTCTGGTCATACGCGTATGGCACTAGGCAATACGCGTATGAGATGTTGGTACGCGTATGGGGGGAAGCCTTACGCGTATGGGTGGAAAAGATGGCATTTTGAACGTGAATTGGTCTCTGTTGGTACGCGTAATGGGAAGTTGTTACGCGTAGCGTACGCGTATGGGATAGGTGGTACGCGTATGAGTTGGGCGAGGAAATGCGCAATACGCGTAAGAGAGTAGGCATTACGCGTATGGAGTTGGCCAGGTTTGGGCAATACGCGTATGGCATGGACAGTACGCGTATGGGCAGAGTTGGGATTTTCCTGAACTGTTGTTGTGCAGTTTTTGGTTGTTTAGGCTGAGTGATGTACTTAGCTGAGATATGATGTGTAGGGATCGTTTCCCGTTGTTTTGAGTGGTATAGGTATTAGTAGAGCGGGCTAATACTGTGTTTGATTATGTGGCATGATATAATATGCTTTTGTGATAAATTGTGTTGACAATGTGTGATGGTATACATGATGTTGTGAATGTATGCATTTGTGAATAGACTATCTTATGGCTTAGAGTGTGAGCATGTGTCTATTCTCGATTATTGTTGATGTTGCATTGCTAGGTGATTAGCATGCATGTTGTGGCCCATTTGGGGTGGTAGCTAATTCCCATGGTGAGGAATTAGTGAGTATATCATTTGATTGTTGTTGTTGATGTTTGCATGCTAGGTGATTAGCGTGCATTTCCTGGCCCATTTGGGGTGGTAGCTAATTCCCATGGTGAGGAATTAGTGAGTGAGTCACTATGTCTCAAATGAGTGGGACTAGTGAGCTTGGTAGCCGTGCCTGGATTTGGACGGTGAGGTTGAACTATATGTTCACAAATAGTCGGTACCGCATGCATAGAGTCTCATTGCATAATGAATGTATGGCATATGATATGAATGGATGTATTCCAGTATCATATGCGTGTTGTGTGTTGTGTTGTTAATGATTGAATATGATGGAGATTGTACTGTTGAGTATGATGTTTGAATGGATATTACTGTTGCTGAATGCGTAGTCTAATTAGGGTGAATTAATGTGTTAGTTACTTGGCATTACATGTTGTTCTATAATGCTTATTATATTGATTGAGGAACTCACCCTTACGCCTATTTTTCAGGTAACGAGAAATGAGTTGAGTAGGAGCTCATGCTTGGAGTCTAGAGTAGTTTCTTATGGGTCATGCTCTGATAGATGTAACATCGGGAGGGAATATTTTAATTAATTTGATATTGGTTGTTGGATGATTTACATGCATAGTGTTACATGTTTTACATTGATGTTGAATTTGATTCCGCTGCGAATTATGCAAAAGACTTTATTTTGATTTAAATAAATGAGCATGACAGGATATTTGATAATTTTGTTAAATGACTGTGTGACACCCTTCGGGGCATAATTACTCTGATGAATATATGTGTATTTTAATTATAATAATTTGGGGTATTTAGAAGGGTGTTACATTAGTGGTATCAGAGCATAGTCGGTCGTGTCGAGTCGTAGTTATTCTGTTTCCCCTGTACGGGATAGGTGTTGTGTAACCCTATCAGTACTTATTTATTTAGCTTGTTTGGGTTTTCAGAATAGAGATGGCTGGAAGAGGTAGAGATGATGCTGCAATTGCTGAGGCTCTGGGTATGCTAGCTGGAGTACTTGGAGGAAATCCGAATGTTGTGGGAATGGGAGCTGCTCGTCAGTTGAGTGAGTTCCAGAAGAACAATCCTCCAATGTTCAAAGGAGCATACGATCCAGATGGTGCTCAGAAGTGGTTGAAGGAGATAGAGAGGATCTTCAGAGTAACTGAGTGTGCTGATAACCAGAAGGTCAGGTTCGGTACACATATGCTGTCAGAAGAAGCTGATGATTGGTGGGTTGCTACCCGCACTGAGTTGGAAGCTGCTGGAGATGCTGAGATTACTTGGACTGTGTTCAGAGAGAGATTTCTGAGGAAGTATTTTCCCGAGGATGTCAGAGGAAAGAAAGAAATTGAGTTCTTGGAATTGAAGCAGGGTAACAGGTCTGTTACTGAGTATGCTGCCAAGTTCACAGAGTTGTCTAAGTATTATACTCCCTATGCTGAGGCTGCTGGGGAATTTTCAAAGTGTGTGAAGTTTGAGAACGGGTTGCGTCCCGAGATCAAGCAAGCGATTGGATATCAGAGGATTAGAGTGTTTTCTGACTTGGTTGACTGTTGCAGGATTTTTGAGCAGGATTCCAAGGCTAGAGCTGAAAGTTATCAGCAGAGGGTTGATAGGAAGGGCAAGAATCAGATTGATCGTGGAAAACCGTATGCTGCTGGCAAAGGTTTTCAGAGACAGAGTGGGATGAAGAGGCCTAGTGGGGGAGACTCTAGTGCTCCTGCCAAGTGTTACAGATGTGGTCAGGCTGGACATCGTATCCATGAGTGTACCAGTAATGAGAAGAAGTGTTTCAAGTGTGGAAAAGGTGGTCATTTAGCTGCAGATTGCCGGTTGAAGACTGTGACTTGTTTCAACTGTGGAGAGTTGGGTCATATCAGTCCACAGTGTCCTAAGCCGAAGAAAGAGAATCAGTCAGGAGGCAAGGTTTTTGCTTTATCAGGTTCTGAGACTTCTGCAGATGATCGTTTGATCCGAGGTACGTGTTATATTAATGGCTTTCCCCTTGTAGCTATTATTGACACCGGTGCTACTCATTCTTTTATATCGTTGGATTGTGCTGTGAAGCTTAAGTTAGAAATATCTGAGATGCATGGGAGTATGGTGATTGATACTCCTGCGAAGGGTTCAGTGACTACTACTTCGGTTTGTTTGGGTTGTCCTTTGAGTATTTTCGGTAGAGACTTTGGGATAGACCTTGTGTGTTTTCCATTAGTGCAGATTGATGTTATCTTGGGTATGAACTGGTTGGTGTTTAACCGGGTTTCTATCAACTGTTTTGATAAGACTGTGATATTTCCTGAGATTGAGGAAGGAAAGAGTTTGTTTCTATCAGCAAGGCAAGTGAATGAGGAAGTAGCTGATGGGGCAGAGTTGTTTATGCTGCTAGCGACTTTGGAGGCTAAAGATAAACTGGTGATTGGCGATCTCGCTGTGGTGTGTGATTTTCCTGATGTGTTTCCGGAAGAAGTGAATGAATTGCCGCCAGAGCGTGAAGTTGAGTTCTCGATTGATTTGGTACCTGGTACGAGACCGATATCGATGGCTCCTTATCGTATGTCTGCTGTTGAGCTAGCTGAATTGAAGAGTCAATTGGAAGATCTGTTGGGTAAGAAATTCATTCGTCCGAGTGTGTCACCGTGGGGTGCACCAGTGTTGTTGGTTAAGAAGAAAGAAGGTACTATGAGGTTGTGTGTGGACTACAGGCAACTGAATAAAGTGACGATCAAGAATCGGTATCCTTTACCGAGGATTGATGATTTGATGGATCAATTGGTTGGTGCTAGTGTGTTCAGCAAAATAGACTTGAGATCTGGGTATCATCAGATACGTGTGAAAACTGAGGATATTCAGAAGACTGCTTTCAGAACAAGGTATGGACATTATGAGTATTCTGTGATGCCTTTTGGTGTGACTAATGCGCCTGGTGTATTTATGGAGTATATGAATAGGATTTTCCATCCGTACCTAGATCAGTTTGTTGTGGTATTTATTGATGACATTTTGGTGTATTCGAAATCTGAAGAAGAACATGTTGAGCATTTGAGAGTGGTTTTAGAAGTTCTCCGAGAAAAGAAGTTATTTGCTAAATTGTCTAAGTGTGAATTTTGGTTAGAAGAAGTTAGTTTTCTTGGGCATGTGATTTCAAGAGGTGGTGTTGCTGTTGATCCTTCTAAGATAGAAGCGGTATCTAAGTGGGAAGCTCCGAAGTCAGTCTCTGAAATAAGAAGTTTTCTTGGACTGGCAGGTTACTATAGGAAGTTTATTGAGGGATTCTCTAAGTTGGCGTTACCGTTGACAATGTTGACTAGAAAGGGGCAAGCGTTTGTTTGGGATTCAAAATGTGAAGAAGGTTTCCAAGAGTTAAAGAGAAGGTTAACTACTGCTCTTATTCTGATATTACCGAGTTCGTCGGAACTATTCGAGGTTTATTGTGATGCTTCATTGTTGGGTTTAGGTGGTGTGTTGATGCAGAATAAGCAGGTTATAGCTTATGCTTCGAGACAGCTAAGGGTTCATGAGAGGAACTATCCGACACATGATTTAGAGTTGGCAGCTGTGGTGTTCGTTCTGAAGTTGTGGAGGCATTATTTGTACGGATCAAGATTTGAGGTTTTCAGTGATCATAAAAGTTTGAAGTATTTGTTTGATCAGAAAGAGCTAAATATGAGACAGAGGAGATGGTTAGAATTTCTGAAGGATTATGACTTTGGTTTGAATTACCATCCGGGTAAAGCAAATGTAGTAGCTGATGCATTGAGTCGGAAATCATTGCATATGTCTATGTTGATGGTTAAGGAATTGGATTTAATTGAGCAGTTTAGAGACTTGAGTTTGGTGTGTGAGAGTACTCACAATAGTGTTAAATTGGGAATGTTGAAGTTAACAAGTAGTATTCTGGATGAGATTAGAGAGGGTCAGAAATCTGATATGCTTTTGGTTGATAAGTTGACTTTAGTGAATCAAGGTCAGGGTGGTGAATTCCGAGTTGATGAGAATGGTGTTTTGAGATTTGGTAATCGGGTGTGTATTCCAGATGTTACAGGACTTAAGAAGAGTATTCTTGAAGAAGGACATCGTAGTGGTTTGAGTATTCATCCTGGAGCTACGAAGATGTATCATGATTTGAAGAAGTTATTTTGGTGGCCTGGAATGAAAAGAGAAATTGCGAGTTTTGTTTATTCTTGTTTGACTTGTCAGAAGTCAAAGATTGAGCATCAGAAACCGTCTGGGCTAATGCAACCGTTGGCTATCCCAGAGTGGAAGTGGGATAGTATCAGTATGGATTTTATTTCTGGTTTGCCGAGAACAAGTAAGAATTTTGAGGCTATTTGGGTGATTGTCGATAGATTGACGAAGTCGGCTCATTTCATTCCGATCAGAATGGATTATCCGTTAGAAAGATTAGCCGAGTTGTATATTGAGAAGATTGTAAGTTTGCATGGTATCCCGTCGAGTATTGTTTCGGACAGAGATCCTAGATTTACATCGAAGTTTTGGGAAGGTTTGCAGAAGGCTTTGGGAACTAAGCTGAGATTGAGTTCTGCATATCATCCGCAGACTGATGGTCAGACGGAGAGGACGATTCAGTCATTAGAAGATCTTTTGAGAGCTTGTGTTTTGGAAAAAGGAGGTGCTTGGGATTGTTATTTGCCTTTGATTGAGTTTACCTACAACAATAGTTTTCATTCGAGTATTGGTATGGCACCGTTTGAAGCTTTGTATGGTAGGAGATGTCGGACGCCTTTATGTTGGTATGAGTCCGGTGAGAGTGCTGTGGTTGGACCGGAGATTGTTCAACAGACTACGGAAAAGATTAAGATGATTCAGGAGAAGATGAGAATTGCTCAAAGTCGTCAGAAGAGTTATCATGATAAGAGGAGGAAGTCACTTAAGTTCCAAGAGGGAGATCATGTGTTTCTTCGTGTTACTCCGATAACTGGTGTTGGTCGAGCCTTGAAGTCGAAGAAGTTGACACCTCGTTTTATTGGTCCTTATCAGATTTTGGAGAGGATAGGAGAGGTAGCCTATCGTATCGCTTTACCGCCGTCGCTTGCGAATTTGCATGAGGTTTTTCATGTGTCTCAGTTGAGGAGATACATTCATGATCCGTCGCATGTAGTCCAAGTAGATGATGTACAGGTGAGAGATAACCTGACTGTTGAAACATCACCTATGAGGATCGAGGATCGAGAGTTGAAGCAGTTGCGGGGTAAAGAGATTGCCTTAGTGAAGGTAGCTTGGGGAGGACCAGCAGGTGGCAATGTGACTTGGGAACTCGAGAGTCAGATGAAGGAGTCTTATCCGGAGTTGTTCGCTTGAGGTATGTTTTCGAGGACGAAAACTCTTTTAGTGGGGGAGAGTTGTAACACCCCGATAATAATATGTATTTATTTAAATTAAATTAATAATATGTTTATTAATTTAATTAGAATATTTGAATTATTATTATTATTATTTTGGAATAATAATTATTGGGATAATTATTTAGTGGAATAATATTATTGGAATATATAAGTTGGAATAATAAAAAGTCCCAATTTTTTTGGAAAAAGGTTTTCACGTGAAGAGGGAAAAGAGGCAGAAAGGGCAAAAGGCAGAGCAAGAGAAGAGGAGGAGCTTGAAGCTGCGGAAGCTGCCGGATTAACTCAGGTAAGGGGGGTTTATCATCGATTAACGGGTATTATGGGATGATATGTACTGGGTAGTAATAGACCATTGTTTTACCTCTGATTGGATGATATATGTTGAATTTGTGAACTTTTGAGATGAACGAAAATTTGGATTATAATTGACGAAACTCGTAGGAATTAGAGGTAGAAAGGTTAGAAATTTGTGAAATCGAAAGCGTATGATTCATGTTAGATGATATGAATGAATTGTGTGTGAAATTTGGACTGTAGAAGGTTGGATTGGATAGGTCTCGTAGCAGAGAAAGCCATTGCAGATCTGAGAGCTCTGGTCTCTGGTCATACGCGTATGGCACTAGGCAATACGCGTATGAGATGTTGGTACGCGTATGGGGGGAAGCCTTACGCGTATGGGTGGAAAAGATGGCATTTTGAACGTGAATTGGTCTCTGTTGGTACGCGTAATGGGAAGTTGTTACGCGTAGCGTACGCGTATGGGATAGGTGGTACGCGTATGAGTTGGGCGAGGAAATGCGCAATACGCGTAAGAGAGTAGGCATTACGCGTATGGAGTTGGCCAGGTTTGGGCAATACGCGTATGGCATGGACAGTACGCGTATGGGCAGAGTTGGGATTTTCCTGAACTGTTGTTGTGCAGTTTTTGGTTGTTTAGGCTGAGTGATGTACTTAGCTGAGATATGATGTGTAGGGATCGTTTCCCGTTGTTTTGAGTGGTATAGGTATTAGTAGAGCGGGCTAATACTGTGTTTGATTATGTGGCATGATATAATATGCTTTTGTGATAAATTGTGTTGACAATGTGTGATGGTATACATGATGTTGTGAATGTATGCATTTGTGAATAGACTATCTTATGGCTTAGAGTGTGAGCATGTGTCTATTCTCGATTATTGTTGATGTTGCATTGCTAGGTGATTAGCATGCATGTTGTGGCCCATTTGAGGTGGTAGCTAATTCCCATGGTGAGGAATTAGTGAGTATATCATTTGATTGTTGTTGTTGATGTTTGCATGCTAGGTGATTAGCGTGCATTTCATGGCCCATTTGGGGTGGTAGCTAATTCCCATGGTGAGGAATTAGTGAGTGAGTCACTATGTCTCAAATGAGTGGGACTAGTGAGCTTGGTAGCCGTGCCTGGATTTGGACGGTGAGGTTGAACTATATGTTCACAAATAGTCGGTACCGCATGCATAGAGTCTCATTGCATAATGAATGTATGGCATATGATATGAATGGATGTATTCCAGTATCATATGCGTGTTGTGTGTTGTGTTGTTAATGATTGAATATGATGGAGATTGTACTGTTGAGTATGATGTTTGAATGGATATTACTGTTGCTGAATGCGTAGTCTAATTAGGGTGAATTAATGTGTTAGTTACTTGGCATTACATGTTGTTCTATAATGCTTATTATATTGATTGAGGAACTCACCCTTACGCCTATTTTTCAGGTAACGAGAAATGAGTTGAGTAGGAGCTCATGCTTGGAGTCTAGAGTAGTTTCTTATGGGTCATGCTCTGATAGATGTAACATCGGGAGGGAATATTTTAATTAATTTGATATTGGTTGTTGGATGATTTACATGCATAGTGTTACATGTTTTACATTGATGTTGAATTTGATTCCGCTGCGAATTATGCAAAAGACTTTATTTTGATTTAAATAAATGAGCATGACAGGATATTTGATAATTTTGTTAAATGACTGTGTGACACCCTTCGGGGCATAATTACTCTGATGAATATATGTGTATTTTAATTATAATAATTTGGGGTATTTAGAAGGGTGTTACACATAGCATGTTTGTCTCCTTAACCCTTGGGTTGGGATTTGTGTGAGTGGTTTGAGACCACCAAGCATGCTTGTATTGTATATTATTGCTTTTCTTATTTTGATTACTAACCAAAAGCATAAAAAAATGTCACTAACTCTTTTTGTTTTGAAGCTCAAGTGATCATGTGGTCCACAAAGCTCCTAATCATCATATATGTCTCCCAAGTATCTCAATTTTCCAATTTGATCAAGATAACTTAAAGGGCTTGAGGATTGTTTCCCAATGAAACCCTAATTCAACTGTGCTTTGACTGTGCCTTGCCCATGAAGCACTCTCAACCTCTGATCAAATTTAATCAAGGTAATTTCTTTCATTCATCATTTTATGCATATATGAGCCTATTTGAGGATCCTCAATCATTAATTCATCAAGATTGGAAGTTTGGCCTTGAAAAGTTGACCAGTCAAGTCATCTGACTAAGCTGAGCACCATTGAGATATAACTTTTGATGTGTTTGTCAAATGAAGATGAACAAAGAGCAAAAATTTTCTTAAGAACCATAGGAACAACTTTCATGTTCATCAAAAATCCATTTGAAACATGGAAGGTCATCTTTCATTTCAAAACATTATAGGTCATTTTGACTAAAACCCTAATTTTGGGTCAACTTACCAAAGGCATAACTTCCTTATTTTTTATGATTTTGAGGTGATACCAAATGCATTGGAAAGCTTAAGATGTCTACTTCAAATTTTATGTTGAACAAAATTTCATAATCCTAAAAGAAATACATGTGATAATACAAAATATTATAGGTCACATTGTACCTAATTCATTGAATTTGGAAAAGGGCCCAACTTCAAATGCCCATAACTTTGAGTCTAAATTGATCATCTTGAAAATATCTACAACTTTGATGTTGGAGGTTTTTCCATTTGAAGCTTACATCATGAAAATAGAGGGGTTTGAATAGGCTTGCTTTTGGTGAAATGTTTTCAAAGATGACTTAAGCATGTTTTGTACTTGGATTTTCACACCCAGTTTTCATCAATTTCAAAATGCCAAATGAATTTTGGCCCAACATGACTTTTGTTCCTTTTTCAAGGGCTTTCCAACCATTACTCACAACGCTCTTTTGGACTTACCATTTGGGAGTTTCGAAGACCTTTCCATGAATGTGCATTTTGGATATTTCATTTTATTTCATGGTATGCAAGCTGATTTCATTTCATGTACACATCCAAATCCATTGCATATGAACTCAGTAAGATATTTCACTCATCATTGGGCCTCACACGTGCCTGTACAGGCCCATGCATCCAATTTCAATTTGTCATGCACACATGAGAAGTGTGATCATTTGAGACTTTCATCTATAAATAGAGCTTCCCTCTCATTCATTCATCAACCTTTTAGAGATCTGAATTGCTGCAGCATTGAAACCATATCCATACCAAAGGAATTTGATCAAAAAAATTCTCACTTTCGAGCTTTAAATTCAACATCATTAGCTGATCTTCAAAGCTTAATTCCTTAGTCTTTCACTTCCACTGCATCCCTAGAGCAAAGAAGAGTCAAGATCTTGAAGAAACCGTGGCCTGAAGTGATCCAATTAAGAGGTATCCATTCAAACTTTTTGGATCTAGAACTCTCAATTCAATGTAGTATCCTTGTGTTTGTGTAGTTTTCTGAAGTCCTCACACTTGAGGCAAGCCAATGGTGGTTTCAATTTTCCATTTTGTGCACTTTCAGTTTGAACACCATGATCTTCCACTTCACATTTCTCTCAATATAGGAGGAGTGAGGAAGATCCATGGATACAGTGGTGATCTCCATCACACGAGCTTCATTTCCATGTCCTTACTTTCCATTTTTGATTAAACTTTTTTCTCTGCAACTGGTGGCCGGATTCTGTTGGCTCGCCGGAGAAGACAGTGGTTTCCACCACCACCACAACGTGTCTTGCTTCCTGGCCCTTGGATCTGGTTTCCACGTTTTAATCTCATTCATCCATTGTGTTTACTTATTTTAATTCAAGATGCTGTGCGCTTGACTAATGTACACCATGCGCCCTCATATCTGAGCCATTCAACCTTGCCACGTCAATTAATGAATCCATCATGTGGCGCTGGATTTTCCTTTATTTCTATTTTTCATTTTATTTTCAGTTAATTCCTTTTATTTTCAAAAATTCATAAAAAATTTATTTGAAGTCATAAAAATATGAGACCAATTCCAAAAATTTTCTTGAAAAATCTAGTTTCATATTTTGATTTTTAATTATTTTTGTGACTTCATTTAATATTTTTTGTGAACTATTTGGTTTTTAATAGTTTTAATTCATTTTAAAATACTTTATGACTTTTGAAAAATCTAAAAATATTTTCCTAGCATTTATGGATCATGATAAATCAATGAAAAATAGTCTCATCAATTTCTTATTTGATTTGAGATTTATTTGAGATTTTAATCCATTTTTTGCTATTTTTAATTGTTTTTAATTGTTTTTAAATACTTTCTGATTTCCAAAATTGTTGAGAAAATTAGTCAAAGCTTGTTTGACCATGTTAGACCTATGAGAATTTAATTGGACTTGTTGAAGTTGATTTGAATTAAATTTGAGGTTTGACCTTACTTGATAAAAAATTTATTTGCATTTTATTTTAATTCAAAAAATACCAAAAAATATTGTTGACTTGTTATCTTCATTTCTTTTCTGTTTGGTATTGATTGATCATGATTTGATTCACATTTGATCAATTGGATTCGATATTTGTCTTCTTTTCCATTCCCTTTCATCTTCATCCCATTCTTTCCATCAATGGCCAATGAGTTAAGTTCTTATGGTTGGTCTTGACAAATGAGAGGTTTAACCTTCTTTGATCCAAACTAAACTCAACTTGATCCATGATCAAGTGAGTTGTTTTGTGTCCAAGATAGGTTGCTTCTTGGTCAAGTGAATAACCTAAAGACAATACAAGGCCCTTCCCCTTTTGTTTTGGCATGGCAAGTTTATGGAGCTTGACTTACTAGTCATGATCTCTAACTTGTGTTTCTTTGCCTATATTTTTATTGACCGGCCTCAGATAGGTGTGACTACTACATTAATCCACTTACGATTGCTTAACATAGCGCTACATTATCTTATGACAAGCTAACATAACCTCCACTAATTACTAACATTAATTTGAGCATTTAATTTTCTTTTCATTTACTTTTAATGCCATTTATTTCTTGCTCATTTATTCATATTGATTTTCCCTTTGCTTACTTGAGCACATATTTTATGCTTATGTCACTTTTCTTTTGCTCATTTGAGCTCATTATTGTATATAAATATATTGCTATCTTGTGTTTGCTTTGTGTTTGTTTTGTGTGAACCAAATGCAAAAAGGAGAAAGGACTTAGAATTAGGACTTACCTATGCTTAAAAGGAGTTCAAGAGCAACTAGGCCCCATGTCTTTAGAATGCTAAATTGTTTGTCGAGCAACTAGGCCTCATGCCTTTAGAATGCTAAAATTCAAAGTTGACTTCAAAGGACTTCTCCTCCAAACTTATTCTTCGTCCATTCCCCTTATTGTGTTATGAACTTTTTGATGTTTTCTTTTGTGTGATAGGGATCCCACCTTGAGATGGTGAAAAGAGAACCATTGTCATGAGTAGCCAAGTTAAGAGACAAGCCAAATGGAGATCCTAGGAGCTGGAGTTCAATTTGTTTGATTGCTTGCTTATATGCTAAGTCCAAAGGAAACGAGCATCCTGAGTCATCTATATGACTTCAAGAAAAGGAACTCCAAGGGTTTATCTTTCCCCTCTTATCTTTGTATGCTTTAGGACTAGTCCTTCTCTTCTTCTCCCCAATCTAACCAAGCCAAAAATCTTTTTTTAAAGTTTGACTTTGTTTCAAATTAGAAACCTAGGCCTTAAGCCTTTGATTTTTCAAACTCTTTTCATAAACACTCACTGTGAATAAACTTTAATTCAACTTTGATTTCATTTTGTAAGTAACTTTAACTTGTAAATATAACCCATTGCAAGTTGTTTTGTGGTTCCAATGGCCACTTGTTAAAACCTTTTCAAAAATATTAGTCATAGGTTTAAGTTATCGTAGTGGTTGATGCAAATCTCACCTCATCCTTAGTGTTGGATTATAAGCCTTCCATGCTTATTATAGGGTTAACCCCTCACTAGCATGTTGAAGCCTTCCTCACATGATGGATTATTGGTTTAGGATGAGTTTTCTCCCTTTTATAACAAAACACCTTAAGGCTTTTGATTAAAATCAATTCACCAATCTTTGAGATTTTTACCCCGAACTACGAGGTTTTGATCCTCCTTTGTGATGGTACGTAGGCAATGGGTTCATCCATTCAAAGGATAAATTTGTAAATATAATCTATTCTTTTCTCATCCCTCCAATCTTTTGTACAAATCTTTTCACAAATACCAACCTATAACATATATTTGCAAAAAGGGTTCCCTTAGAGTACTAAGGATGTTTTGGGTGCGTAAAACCTTCCCATTTCATAACCAACCCCCTTACCCAGATCTCTGACATTTTTATTAGTTTTTTATTTGAAAAACTTGTTACTTGGCTTTTGTTCGCTTTTTAGCCTTTCCTTTGGACAAATAAAAGTGCGGTGGCGGCTCGAATTGTATGTTTACTTTTGGTTTAGTCAATAAACCTAAAGGTAACGAAAACCCCGCTACAATAACAACATCTACCAACGGGAAATCCTTCCAGTTAAAGCAGGCTTCTCAAATATATACTTGATTGGATCCATTTTGGATATCAACCAAGTGGTATGATTCAACATGTATTGACGCAGACGCTTAGCAGCCCAAGCCAATGCGCAACAAGTTTTCTCAAGCATAGAATACCGAGTCTCATAATCGGTGAACTTATTACTAAGGTAGTAAATAGCATATTCTTTCTTTCCAACTTCATCTTGCTGACCAAGAACATAACCCATACTTTCTTCAAGCATAGTCAAATACATGATCAACGATATTCCTTTAACAGGTGGAGACAGAATCAGAGGTTCAAGCAGATATTCCTTGATACTATTAAAAGCTTTCTGGATGTCTTCGGTCCAATCATAAGACTGATCTTTCCGAAGAAGCTTGAATATAGGCGCACATGTGGCAGTCATGTGTGAAATGAATCTTGAGATATAATTCAAGCGACCGAGAAAACCTCTGACTTGCTTCTCAGTTTTAGGCGCAGGCATCTCTTGTATTTCTTTGACCTTGGCAGGATCAACCTCAATACCCTTCTCGCTAACAATAAAGCCCAACAACTCACCAGAACAAACACCCAAAGCACATTTATTGGGATTCAAGCGGAGTTCGTACTTCCTCAAACGCTAGAATAACTTCAACAAATGCTCAACATGTTCCTCTTCATCAATAGATTTAGCAATCATATCATCAACATAAACTTTAATCTCTTTATGCATCATATCATGGAAAAGAGTAGTCATTGATCTCTGGTAAGTTGCACCAGCATTCTTTAAACCGAAAGGCATCACTCTATAACTGAATGTTCGCCAGGGTGTAATGAATATGGCCTTCTCCATATCTTCGGGTGCCATCTTGATCTGATTATAACCGTAAAATTCATCTATAAACGAAAATACTTTGAATTTGGTTGTATTGTCTACCAACATATCAATGTGTGGCAGAGGGAAATCATCTTTCTGACTAGCTTTATTCAAATCTCTATATCAACACACATACAGACTTTTAGATCCTTCTTCGGAACAGACACAATATTGGCCACCCATTGCGGATACTCAGCGGTCACAAGGAAATCGGCGTCAATTTGCTTCTGCATTTCTTCTTTGATCTTCACTACCATATCGGGATGAGTTCTCCTCAACTTTTGCTTGATTGGCGGGTATTCTGGATTCAACGGCAATCTATGCTCCACAATCTCAGAATCCAACCCAGGCATGTCTTGATAGGACCAAGCAAACACATCTGAATACTCTCGGAGAAGATTAACCAACCCTTTCTTAACATCAGGACACAGTCGAGACCCAATCTTGATTTCCTTCACATCATCCTCGGAACCCAAGTTGACTAACTCAATATGCTCTTCGAATGGATGAATGGCTTTTCCCTCGTGCTCAAGAAGACGAGACAATTCATCACTTACTTCTTCATCAATTTCCTCCTCGGCCTCAAACACAGGGAAATTAAAATTTGGAGAAGGAGAAGGATCATTGTATTCAACGGGGTTAGAAACCAACCTGCATAATGATTTGATATTTTGATTTTAGAGAAGTGAATTGTGACAAAATATTATGCATATGGACAATTATATTATTTATTTATGTTTTTTGCGATTACCATTTTCAGAATAAAGCAAAAAGTAAAAATAAAACATCATAGATGTGGATGAATAGAATTATATTTTATTGATGATCAAAATTTAAAAACGCCAAACAATGTTCACTTCTCCCTTAGGCATAGGAGAAGGATTTTCAAAAATAAAAGCAATTACTTAGATTGATGCATAATAACAGGAATATCAACAGCAGTCCAATTGTTGCAAGTTTTTCCATGCGTCACAAAATTGGTGCAGTCTTTCTCTTCATCACCCTCTAGCACAGCAGCTAAGTGTTGTTCATTACCATGAATGAACCCTCCGCTACGGAAACTGAGTTGCACATCTTTAGCTCTAACCACTGATGAAAACCTTGTTGGAAACCCAAGCCGACTCTACTCTTGTTGTCGGAGACTTCTACCATCTGCCCCCATTGATCAGACTGACCATCTTCAACAATTTTTAGCGCATCTTTGAATGAGGACATGGGTGCCCCAACTCTCTTTTCCTCAGCAATAGACAAAGCTTGGAACGGAGTTCCAACCTCATGCTTAGCTTCTACATAAGAGAAAGATGACAGGTGGCTGACCAACAACGCCTTCTCCCTACCAACAATAACCAGCTTACCATTCTTGATAAATTTCAGTTTCGAGTGCAACGATGAAGTAACGGCTCCTGCCTCAAGAATCCATGGCCTTCCTAATAAACAGCTATAGGCGGGGTGGATATCCATTACTTGAAAAGTAATTTGGAAGTCACTCGGACCTATCTTCACTGGAAGGCCCACTTCGCCAATTACAATTTTGCGAGAACCGTCAAATGCTTTGACGATCACGCCACTATATCTCATTGGAGCTCCTTGGTTTGACAACTTTGATAGGGTTGACTTCGGAAGCACATTCAATGAAGATTGAGTGTCTACCAATACATTTGACAGAGCGTTATCTTTTCAATTCATTGAGATATGCAGAGCCAAGTTGTGATTTCTACCCTCCTTGGGGAGTTCTTCATCACAGAAACTGAGATTGTTGCAAGAAGTGATGTTAGCTACAATATGATCGAACTGATCCATCGTAACATCATGCTCCATGTAAGCTTGCTCCAGGACTTTATGCAGTTCTTCTCTATGCGCTTCTGAATTCATTAACAAAAATAGTACATAAATCTTGGAGGGAGTTTGAAGCAACTGCTCCACCATATTGAACTCACTCTTATTTATCAATCTGAGCACCTCATCGTCATCATTAGGCTTCAAGCCGCTATATTCACCAGGCTGACACCTTGGAGCACTAACAGACTTTACAACTGGTACATCAACCTTCTTATTAACAGATACATCCTCCATGTTTTTTGGGAACACCGGCCCAAACACACAACCACTGCGGGTCACCTTGGTAACATCAGATATGCTCACGACCGAACTGGTCGTAGGTAAAGGAACCTCTTGACCATTCTCCAACATGGTAGCATTATACTGATATGGGACAGTCTTATCGGATGCATACGGGACATGGCCCGCAAACCGAATAACCAACGGCGATACCGATTTGTTGTTGACGCTATTACTGCTGTTGTGGTCGTACTGAATCACCAATCTCTCAGGAGTTTTGAAAACCGAGACGATAACATTAGCATCGTCATTTACATGATGGGACTGAACAATCTGAATCAAACTTTCATCCATTAACCTCTGGATGTCTCTCTTCATAATCATACAACCTCTGGGATCGACACTGCAAATAGCACAACCATCATGATCATGCTCACAATCGCTAACCAAGAAAATATCCTTGTGCATCCTCACGAAGGACCTTCTAATGAAGCGTACATCAAATACTTTGAACTCGCCAGGACAATTGTACACCATATTAACAGATGAATTTCCATGGGCAGGCAGTGGGTTTGCTTTAACGTTTAGAGCACGGTCCTCAAAGGACACCATTCAACTCTTGACCAGCTTCTGGACATCATACTTGAGGGGGTAGAAATTCTTGATATCATGATCGGGAGCTCCTTGATGAAAAGCACAGCGGAGTTCCGGTTTGTACCACCATGGGAGTGGCTCAGGAATTTGTGGTGGGTTTCTCGGTTGCAACAAGTTCTTGAGAACCAAAGATGGATATAATTTTGCGTACGTCATAGGAATTGGGTCAAAAGAGACCTTCTTTCTCTCAAAATTTGATTGTTGTTGAAGATGATTATTGGTATTATTGTTGTTGTAGGTGTTCGTTCATTGTGGTGGTTGCTGTTGTTGACGTTGTTGTTGTTGAATTGGTGCTGACTGATTAGCTGAAAATACTGGGATTACTGATGATACTTGATGATGGTTTTGACAGGGTGGTTGATTTCTTCTTACATTAGGCCTTCTTTGCCTCCTTACAGACAATACATTAGTCTCTACTTCCTTCTTCTTACCAAAACTATTGCCATATCTCTTGCTGGATGACGCTTCCTCTTTGGATAACCGTCCCTCTCGGACACCTTCTTCTAGCCTCATCCCCATGTTTACCATCTCGGTAAAATCACTAGGGGCACTGGCAATCATCCGCTCATAATAAAATGAGCTCAAGGTCTTGATAAAAATTTTAGTCATCTCTTTCTCTTCCAAATGAGGGGTAATCTGAGCAGCAAACTCTCTCCATCGTTGAGCATACTCCTTAAACGTCTCTTTGTCCTTTTGAGACAACGACCTCAACTGGTCTCTATCTGGAGCCATATCAACATTATATTTGTACTACTTCACGAATGCTTCACCAAAATCATTGAACGTGTGGATGCTTGCACTATCCAATCCCATGTACCACCTCAGAGTGGCACCAATCAAACTGTCTTGAAAATAATGGATCAACAACTGATCATTATCAGTTTGAGTAGACATCTTTCTAGCATACATCACAATATGATTGAGTGGACATGTATTCCCTTTGTACTTTTCAAAGTCAGGCACTTTGAACTTCACCGGGATTTCACATTCGGAACCAAACAAAGTTCCACAACACTCTTTCCAAACAGATCCTTACCCCTCAAAGTTTTCAACTCCTTACGCAGCTCAAGGAATTGATCTTTCATCTCGTCCATCTTCTCATACACATCAGGCACTCAGACGGCTCCGAATGATAGATGGTGTCTTCTACACGGGGTAGAGTATGCACAACAGGTGGTGGCACAGACATGACTGGGCTAGATACCGACTTAGAAGAAAATGTAGGCGCAAAACCTTCAGGAACAAAATTTGGTGGCATTCCCCACGGGAATCCGGCAGGCATGTTGGGTGCGAAGTGAGTAGCAGTTGCAGGAAAGGTAGAGGTAGAAACCTCAAAAATGAAAGTGCTCTAAAGAGGAGGAGTTGTAGGCGTTGGAGAAAACTGGCTCTCAGCGACTAGTACTGACTCCATCATGGCAGTCAGATGGGCGTACTCATCCTTCAGGTCTCTGTTCTCTTGCTATAGATGCTCTATAATCTTTGATTAATTGGCACGGGTATTGTATCGTTGAGTCAACTTGGCTGAAGCACAGAAGAAATACCAATGAGACATTTGGCGAAAGAGAAACCTGCTTATGCAAATGATGCATGAAATGCAATGCTTGATTGTTTTTATTTTCAAGGAACTTACTATATTATTTACAAATATATATATATATATATATATATATATATATATATATATATATATATATATATATATATATATATATATATATATATATTCAATAATAATTGCAACAATTTTATATATAACCATAAAATCTCTTTTATTGGAAGGATTACACTGAGTACAATTTCAGAAACCAAAAATACAAAATACAAGAGAAAAGGAGACAAGTCATCCTAAGGATCCCTAATAACAACGTCTTAAGATCTGGTTATAGGCGCGTACTTACTTCGAATGCGTCGGATCTCGGTCTCAAAAGAAGCCTTCATCTGAGTCTTCTCGAGGACAAGCTGGTTAACAATCTTCTTCCAAGCGACGGAAGGCTGAGGCATACTAGAGGAATATGAAACCTCTAGTTCTCTCTGTCTCTTCTCTACTCGTTCTTCAAGTAGCTCAATAAGTGTATCTTTGTCCTTGGACTCAAGCTGCAACTCCTCATGCTTTCTGCTCAAAGCATGGAAACGCTCTTCCCACATATCCTTTTCTTGCTTCATCTTGGCGAGCGCGTCTTCCAACTCCTCTACATCTTGGTTAGGGAGAGTTAATGGCTCAGCCATAACCATAGACATAGGTCTCTCACAAGCATAAGGCATCTTAAATTCCAAAGCTCTCTTCTTCACCCAAAGAGTGTAAGCTTCCAAAGCTACACAATTGTGCGGACCAAGCTCGGATCTTCTCTTTCTATGCACATTATGTTAGGCATGCACAATCTTCTTCTTCAAATGTTGGGGATCTTTACCCTCTTGATAGAAAATACCTTATAACAAAGTGTTATTAGGTTTGTCTCTCAAGGGGAACCCAAGTTGACGACGAGCCAAAGCAGGGATATAGTTGATTCCTTCTTGTGTACCAATAAGAGGCACATTAGAGAATTCACCACAACAATCAATGATCTCCAAACTGCTTAAGGAAGGATCATACCAAACTATATCATCATTAGTGAGAGACATAAGTCTCTAAGACCACCTTAGACATTGTTTGTTCTCCACAAAAGCAAGTGTCTGAGGCCAGTGTGAAATAAACCACTTGTATAGAAGAGGAACACAACAGACAATAGTTCCACCACCTTTAGAATTCCTTAGATGCAAAGAGAAGTATATATCTCCTAACAGAGTAGGCACAAGATCCCCAATCAAGAAGATTCTAATGGCGTTAACATCAACAAAACTGTCAATGTTAGGGAACAAGGCTAAGCCATAAATAAGCAACACGAAGATAGCCTCGAAAGCATCCACATTACCGGCTTGAGCAAAAGCAGTAGCTTCCTTGATGAGGAACTCGGAATTCAACCCAAACAAACCTCCTTTCTTCACCCAATGAGCCTTTATCTCAGACTTCTTCAAGTGAAGGGCTTCAACAATAAGATGAGATCTGGGAATCTCTTCCAATCCACTAAAAGGCACTTTGTTAGAAACAGGTATTCCCAAGTGTAATACCCCAAAGCTTACCCTTTCATTTTTCTTGGAAGCATGGGATTATGTTTCACACTGCATTAGCATCATACTAGGTCATACTCATTGCATACTACATCAGTGACTTGGGAAAATCAGGGTTTGATTGATCACTCCTTAACAGAAGGAGCCCACACAAAGCAAGACTAAGTATTAAACTTCATTCTTCAAATATGCAAGCCTCAAGGGTCTCAAGGTGGTCTAGGTATCTTATCGTGGTCTACAGTTCATCAGTGGAAGATTCAGAGCTCTTAGAGTGCGCATCTGCATTTAATCAGAAATCAGGGTTTCATGGCTATCTGCAATAGACAATGTTTGGTTTGAAGTAAAGGGGTCTCATTCATGTCATGATTATAGAGGCATCTTGGCCTAAGAAGATCCATAATTATCATAAAAAGATCCATTGGCAATCAGTTCCTAGTCTTTTTTGCCCTAAAATTAGGGTTTGGTATAAAATCGGTTTATTTCTGATTCCTTGGGTGAAACTCTTTTCCATGGCCCTCTATATGTCCACAAGGGTCTACATACAAAAAATCAGCTCTTTATTTGAGTCAGAGGTGCTTCAATTGATCAATGGAATCGGAAATCAGACAGTTTGGGAAAAGTCAATTGTTGGGCCAGAAAAGTCAACTCCTGACGTTTTTGAAAGTGGAATCTCAAAATTCATGCCTAAGGGAGCCTACATGTGAAATTTGATCAAGGTTGGATCATGGATTCATCATTTAATCAGGAGTTGGAAAAGTTACTAAATTTGGAAATAGTTGACTTTCCATTTAGGGCAAGTTTTTATGGTTTTTGCACCCACTTTAAGCCTATATTCCATCAAGATGCAAGCTCCAATTGAAAATTTCTTCAACATGAAAGTTGTTCCTCTTGCTCCAAGATTTATAGAGATATAAAGTTTGTTTCATTTGGATTAAAATTGAGAAAGTTAAGCTTGGTTAAAGTAAGACATTATTTTAGAATACTTAGAAAATTTTCTAAGTCCAAAATTTGCAAAATTTGTCAAGAATTATGGGCTAGATTTCTTGCACTTCAAGGCATCTTTTAAAAATACTTTCTTCATGACAGTTGTACCTTGATATGTCCTCTTTCACATCCTTTTGGAATCACCCCATTTGGATCATTGGTTTGAAAGATACACTCATCTAAAGTTGGTATCATAGACTGAATTTTTTGACAGCATTTAGGCCAAACTGGCCCAACCATTCTGCAGCTATGAGACCTGAATTTTATGGCCATTTTTCACCTCCTTCCCCTCATAATTTCAAATTGTGTTCAACATGAAAGATGTTAAGCTCCATGCCCTCTTTCTACTGTTTACTTTGCCTTGCCATTTGGACATGTATTCATCAAGATACAAAGCCTTAAAGTCACCCTGTTGGACTATTTTTGTGCTGCACAAACCAACCAACACATGTTTTTCCTCATTTGGCCATGTACCTTTTATGTTCACTCACTTAAGCTTTGCCACATTTAGAGTTTCCTTTCACACCTCACCTTTTGTAACATTTTTCTCATAAACCAAAACCATACACTTAAGCCCATTAAGAACACCTTGAGCCTACATATTTAAACATCATAAACCCTAACTTGAAGGGTAGTGGCTGCAGAACTTTAGGGAAAAGCAAGTTGGCAAGGTTGGTTTTCATTTCATCTTCCATTGCACAAGCATCAAAAGCATTTTTCTTTTCTCATTCCATCATTTCATCTTCAAGGGGCAGTGGACCTTTCATCCACTAGGTAAATATTTCACTCATTCTCTTCCATGGCCATGAACATCATGCTTGCTCATTAATATTTCATGCTCATACCATGCTTTTAACTATGCTTATGCTTGCTACTTTTTTCTTCATGCTATTACCATGCCATGCCATGCTTACTTTATGATGTTTAACAATATACCATGCTTGTCTATGAAGCCCTCACCAAGAGGCATTGTGATTGAGCTTGAGTTTGTGTTATGAAATTTTTGCCGTATCCGAGTTCATGAAGCCACCTTATTGTTCACTTTTCACCATGTTAAAGCCACTATTTTTAATAAAACAAAATACCATTGTGTTCTACTCATTTTGAACTTGAGTTTTGCTTTTTATATCATCTCGTTTGGAGCACTGTAGAATGAGTTATGTTGGCTGGAAAATGAACGAAGTATGCTGCGTTTTTTCGCGTTTTGCTACACTATGCATGGCTGTAATTTTGTTTGTACGTTTGCATGAATGAAATAACACGTGGCTGCATGAAGGGCGCTGGATTCCGCGCTTGATTTCTAATCCCACCCATCCATTCCCTATTTTGTCCTATATGACTTAAGTGAAACCTTGCCCAATCGATGCACATGTTTACATGGTTATTAAAAATGTACATTTTTATCCATGTCACACTTAAATAAGTACTTGGGCCTGCGCCCCATCTGCTGTAACAACCCACCCGGCTGGCCCATTTCTCTTTTCACAATCTATTCACTTCATTTTCATTTTATTTTTAATTCTTATTTTATTTTTTTCTGTTTTGTTTAAATAAATAAAAAAATATTTTCTTTATTCATAAAAATATCAAAAAATATTTTTTACTTTCCTTAATGTTTTATTTAATTTTTATTTTTATATTTCATTTAATGTTAATATTTTATTTTAATTTTTGGTTTCAAATAGTCCATTTTAACACACTTATTTGTATTATTTTTATTTTCATGACTTAAAATTATTTTTAGATTCTGATTTTTGGGATGAGGGTTGACCAATGTCTCATGGTCAACCTGACCTTTTTTAATTTATTTTGGATTTATTTTTGACCTAGTTTGCTTGGTTGACTTTTCATTTGATCTCTGTTTTATTTCAATTAATTTATACACCAATTTTCATTATTTTTAAAATCTTTTTAGAGGATGATGATATCCTGACCCCACCTTACTAAGTTTAATTTTTCATAATTTTCTTGACTAATTTAGTATTTATTTGATAATTTTTAAGTTGACTTGACTTTTCAGTTGACTTTTCCATGATTGATGTTTGACATAGGGATTGCTTATGGCAATTGAAGAGATCTTTTGATCATCCCTTGTTCATCTCATGTGCCATGTATTAGAGGCCTTTCTCCATGATTTTATTTGATCCTTGCATCATTTCCCGATTAAATTATTCATTGATTCTTTGTGTGCATAGCTTCACCTGTCTGATTCATTTGATATTTTTTATACTTGTTTCTTTCATCCATGCTTCTATCGTTTGATTGATTAACATGTTTATACTTCTCATGAATTATTTAATGCTTCATTATTTCATTCTTTGATTATTTGATTTAATCATATACTTGTTTATATATCTTATTGTTTGATAATTATTGCCTACTTGTATGTTGTATGAGGCATTTATTTTTATTGTTTGATTGCCATGTACAATCCCCATTCATAACAAATGTATCCTTCTCCCTTGAATTGTATAATGTTTATTCTTTCATTCTTTATTCATCTGTTAATACAAGAATTAAAACAAACATTCGATAACCTTTTCAAAACAAGATCAAAACCTCGATCCAACGTCGAGTAATCTTTTTTCCAAACTTAACAGAACCAACACGTATTCATCTTTCCTTTTGTAAGTCGATTGCTTCATGCATCGCCATTTCTCTTGTAAGTCGATTGCTTCATGCATCGCCATCTACCACCTGTAAGTCGATTGCTTCGTGCATCGCCATCTACCCTTATCTCTGGTAACCCCTAGTTAGCCAAACTATGGCAACTCTGATTCTCATGGTCAGATGAGATACGTAGGCACAAGACGCGATGTCTTGCCGAGTTTGACTAACGACTAACCACTAATCTTTGCTTGCTTTCGCCCTCGCTGTGATTCTCTTCTCCCACCCTCGTTGCGATCGAGACATTCCCTTTTCTCTTTCCCTAGTTGCAATCGAGACCTATACCCGTAGTTAGTCGAACTACGACAACTCTGATTCTCATGTTCAGATGAGATACGTAGGTACAAGATGCGATGTCTTGCCGAGTTCTTTCTTTATTTCCTTTTGACTGACGACTAACAACTAATCCTTGCTTGTTTTCGCCCTCGTTGCGATTCTTTTCTCTCGCCCTTGTTGCAATCGAGACCTTCCCTTTCTATTCCCCTAGTTGCAATCGAGAACCCTTGTTCCCGTAGTTGGCTGAACTACGGCTTGCTCTGATTCTCATTCCAGATGAGGTATGTAGGCATAAGACGCGATGTCTTAGCGAGCACACATCTCTTTTACCCCATAGGTAGCCGAGCTACAAAGACTCTGATTCTCATATTCAGATGAGATACGTATGCAGTGGATGCGATATCCGTGCGAGTCATTTTTTTTTGACCCCTCTTTTAGTAAATAGTACTTTAGATAAACACACACCCTTTAGACAAGAACAACAAGAGTGGATCCCGTAGAGTACTACGGATGCGTAGGGGTGCTAATACCTTCCCTTCGCATAATCGACTCCCGAACCCAAGATTTAGTTGCGAGACCTTGTCTTTTCCTTTCCTTTCTCCAGGTTTACTTCGAGCGTTTCCTTTCCCTCTGTTGGGATAAATAACGCACGATGGCGACTCTTCTGTCTTTTCTCTTTTCGCTGGTTGTTTTTTTCGCATGGTTGCGACAGCTGGCGACTCTGCTGGGGACCCGATTTCCCTAAGCGAGTCCCTCCTAGCTTTTGTAGGTCTCTTGTTTGTTGGGTGTTTTTTTTCTTTTTGTACAGTTATTTATTTTCCAGCATTTACCTGCTTTACCTTATTGCATTATGTACATATGCTGTATCTGCTGGGGGGTTGATTGTTTGTTGGGGTGGGATGTTCTATGAGAGATAAGCCCACTACCCAGGCTTGAGCATACACACAGGTTTTAGAGTGGATAGTCATGAGGCTTGCGTGGCATGTTGCTGCGTTAAGTCGTCCATGAAGACCCACACCCAGACGAGGTTTCTTTGGATATGTTATGTCCTATGGGTGTTCCATAACGACAAATGTTCCTTTAGAAATTGTTGACTCTGGTGGCCATTTCCCGAGGACTCAACCGAGGCCTCTCCTCCGAGACGCGTTTATGTTAGCTCTGGTGGGCGCATTCTCGCTGCTCAATCCGAGGACCCCGAGGTTGGGAACTTGCTTTAGGATGTCTTGTTGAGGGGAGTCAGTGGAGGTCTTTTATCCCGTAATAATGCCAAACCATCAGTGGTAAACGTATTATTCCCGACTGAAGGGCTGAAGCTGACAAACTTCTGTTCTTAGAACCTACCAGTGATGGGCGGACTAAATTCAGGAAACCTTAACCTTCAACCAACCCGGTTTTCTGGAGCAGAGCTTTGATCGCGTATCATATTCCTCAGTGGGTTTCTCTTCAAACAGTGCAACCTGACAGATGTTCAAGCAGATACAGCAGCCCTGATTTCCATGTCACTGCATTGCATCACATCATTTTGCATTCATATCATTTAACACATGTTTATCCATTACTATGGGGTTTACATCTTCTTCTTGATTCCGGTCGGGGTTCTCTGGTTCTCCTAAGATGGATATTGGCAGAAAGAGACACGTCGCCTACAAGTTTCCTGTGGTTTGTTTGGATCCCATTCAACAGTTGACGAAGTTAATGGATCATGATTCTCTAGAAAGATTTCGGATGGATTACGGTTTGATTCTAAGTTTCGTCACGGTTCTCTCCAAAGATCAACACGATGCTCTCTTTACACTGTTGCAGTTCTATGACCCTCCATTGAGGTGTTTCATGTTCTCGGATTGCATCTTGGTCCCTACTTTGGAGGAGGTTGCCGGTTTTCTCAGAGTTCCTATCAAGCCGCAGTTGCTATTCTACAGTTCTGAGTTCTTGCCCGATCTCGGCATGGTTGCTTCAGCCACATATTTCGGGAAATCAGTCTTGAAGTCTAATATATGCCAGAAGGGAGGAGTCAGTGGTTTTCATTTGAGTTTCTTGGTGGGAGAAGCCAAGAAGAAGATTGAAGATGGTGATCAGAGGGGTTTCAATGTTGTGTTGGCTCTTTGCGTGTATGGGATTGTCCTGTTCCCTAATGTTGCGAAATTTGTGGACGTAGACGCAATACGCCTCTTCGTGTTGGGTAATCCGGTGCCGACCTTGTTGGGAGATTTCTTTCATTCAGTGCATCACAGGAATGAGAATAGGAGAGGAGGAGTGGTGAATTGTTGTGCACCCTTGTTTCATAAGTGGTTCAGTTCTCACCTACCCAAGTCAGGGGCGTTCGTTGATCTCAAGGACTCGTCGAGTTGGTCGAAGAGACTGATGAGGATAAGGGCTAAAGATATTTCTTGGTGGTCAGACCAAAACTTGCTTCAGGCGGATATTATTCACAGTTGTGGGAACTTCCCGAATGTACCGTTGGTAGGAAGAAGAGGAGGTATCAACTATAATCCTTCTCTAGCAGTCAGACAGTTTGGATATGCTTTAAGAACTCTGGCTTTGGAAAAGGATGTGGAAGAATCTCTGTTTTTTCATTCTTCATCTGATCTGACTGTATCCCGTAAGGCAGCTGAGGCCTGGCTCAAGGTGATCAAGAGAGGAAGGACCGTGCTTGGAAAAAGAGATTGCAGGACTTATCCTCAGTATGAAGAGTGGCTTCAGGGAAGAGTTGAAGAGTTTGGTCTGCTGTTTCCTATTGAAGAACCTCTGTATCCACCAACTCCTGAGCAGTCAACAATGGTGAGTCGAGAGGAGTATGACAAATTGAAGAATGCCATGGAGGAGTTTCAAATTGAAAACTCGGATTTGAGTGCGAAGTTGCAAAACTGTATGCATCTGTACCATGAGGCGGAATATCAGAAGGGGGAAGCTATCAGATTGCAAGAGGAAGTAGAGAAGAAATTGGCTGTGGAGGTGAACTTCTTCAGGAAGACAGACAAAGCCTTAGGGTCATCCAGTTCTGAGTTGAGACGAGTCAAGCAGCAGTTAACAGATGCTCATGGTAAGCTAGCTGGGTGGCAAGAATAGTGGGATGCCTTTTCAGCTTCTCGGAAGGCGAGAGAGGAGGAGATGGTGGCCGAATTGACTGGTCAGATGGAGAAATTGAAGACTTTGCTGAAGGAGAAGAACAATGAGCTCCTGTGCGCCCGTTCAACCAATGGTTACATGACATATCAACTCGACAAGGCTCAAGAATAGATTGAAGAACTCAAAGTCCTGGCGGGTTTGAAGAAGTCTAGACTTGAAGAGGTATTCGGGGAGAATAATGGGGGTTATTACATAGAGCCAGCTTCAGTGGAAGAGGTTAAAGCGGGTGCGTCTATCTCATCCTTCAAGCAGGCACAGGCCTTGGTAGATTCATGTGTTGCTCCCAGTTGGGGACGCCTGTTGGAGTTACCAATGAAAGAAGACAAGTTCGGGATTGGGTATCAGCCAGCTCTGACTTTTACAGCTTCAGCGCCTCAGACTCGTCAGGGGCCGATTACTTTCTCCAGCGCTGGCATCATTCAGTATGGCCAGATATCAGCAATCAACGATGAAGATGGGGATAGTGATTGCGACATTGACAACTGGGTGCGTCTGAGGATCCCGAGTGAAGTCATCAACAATAGGTCTTCTGAAGAGATTGTCCAAGTCACTCTTCTTGAAGAGTAATTTTCTTGTTTGTTCATGCATGTCCAAGTCTTACGTTCCGCCCAGGGCGTAATGACTCATTGTAGGGATCATCTATGTGAATACCTGCATTGTTTATCATAAATGAAGGACGTTTTTTGCATTCAAATATTTTGTTCACTGTTTTTCTATTTTTGCAGTTTTCAAAAAAATAAATATATTTGGCAATGTTTTGTTTACTTTTCACTTTTTTCACACTCATAAGCACATACCATCACTCATGCAGATGCACGTCACCGGATCCTATTGATAACAGTTCTGTTATGGCTCGCTTCGACTTTGAAAATCCAATCTTTCAAGCTGAAGAAGAGGGTGATGAAGACTGTGAACTCCCTGAAGAACTTGCCAGACTGCTAAAATAGGAGGAAAGGGTCATTCAACCGCATCAAGAGTCTACTGAAGTGATTAATCTCGGCACCGAGGACGCCAAAAGGGAAATCAAGATAGGGGCTGCTTTGGAAGACGATGTGAAGAAGGGGTTGATTGAATTGCTGCAAGACTATGTTGACGTCTTCGCTTGGTCTTATCAGGATATGCCAGGGCTCGACACAGACATTGTGGTACACCATTTTCCCCTCAAAGAGGATTGTCCTCCGGTCAAGCAGAAGCTCAGAAGAACAAGACCAGAGATGGCTGTCAAGATAAAGGAGGAAGTGCAAAAGGAGTTGGATGCAGGGTTTCTAGCAGTTACCAATTATCCGCCATGGGTTGCAAACATCGTTCCCGTACCTAAGAAGGATGGAAAGGTACGGATGTGTGTCGACTACCGGGATCTGAACAGAGCTAGCCCTAAATATGATTTCCCATTACCTCACATTGACGTTTTGGTGGATAACACGGCTTAGTTCTCGGTATTCTCCTTCATGGATGGTTTTTTTGGCTATAATCAAATTAAGATGGCACCAGAAGACATGGAGAAGACAACTTTCATAACCCCATGGGGCACCTTCTGCTACAAGGTGATGCCGTTTGGTCTAAAAAACGCTGGGGCAACATATCAACGAGCTATGGTGACTCTTTTCCATGATATGATTCATCATGAAATCGAGGTTTATGTAGACGATATGATTGCCAAATCTCAGACAGAAGAAGAACATTTGGTGAATCTGCAGAAACTCTTTGAGCGTTTGAGGAAATTCAAGTTGAGGCTTAATTCGAACAAGTGTACTTTCGGTGTGAGATCTGGAAAATTGCTGGGTTTTATTGTCAGTGGAAAAGGGATTGAGGTGGATCTTGACAAGGTGAAAGCAATACAGGAAATGCCTGAGCCAAGAACAGAAAAACAAGTTCGTGGTTTCTTAGGGAGGTTGAACTACATTGCAAGGTTCATCTCTCACCTAACAGCCACGTGTGAGCCAATTTTCAAATTATTGAGAAAAGATCAGGCTATCAGGTGGAATGATGGTTGTCAAAGGGCCTTCGAGAAGATAAAAGAGTATTTGCAGAATCCTCCTATCCTCATGCCTCCAGTCCCAGGGAGACCGCTGTTATGTACTTGATAGTACTCGATAATTCCATGGGTTGTGTCCTCGGTCAACACGACGAGACAGGTAGGAAAGAGCATTCCATCTACTACCTGAGTAAAAAATTCACAGATTGCGAGTCGAGATACTCAATGCTTGAAAAGACATGTTGTGCACTTGCATGGGCTGCTAAGCGATTGAGACAATACATGCTGACTCACACAACCCTACTGATCTCCAAGATGGATCCAGTCAAGTATATATTTGAGAAGTCATCTCTCACTGGAAGGGTTGCTCGTTGGCAAATGGTACTGATAGAGTACGACATCCAGTATACATCCCAGAAAGCCATCAAGGGGAGTATTCTGTCAGACTATCTTGCTCAACAGCCGATTGAATACTATGAGCCGATGAAGTTTGATTTTCCAGATGAAGACATCATGTTCCTCAAGATGAAAGACTGTGAAGAGCCAGTTGTTGAGGAGGGACCTGATCCAGACGAAAAATGGACTTTAACGTTTGATGGGGCTGTCAATGCCAAAGGAAGTGGAATTGGTGCTGTCATTACTACTCCGAAAGGTGCTCACATGCCTTTCACCGCTCGTCTAACTTTCGAGTGCACCAATAATGAAGCTGGGTATGAAGCCTGCATCTTGGGAATTGAGCAAGCCATTGATTTGAGAATCAAGACTCTGGACATCTTCGGAGATTCAGCTCTGGTGATCAATCAAGTGAATGTGATTGGAATACACTCCAGCCTAATCTGGTCCCCTACAGAGATTACACGAGAAGACTTTTGACTTTCTTCACAACAGTAAAGCTGTATCATATACCTCGTGACGAGAACCAGATGGCAGATGCTCTTGCTACTCTATCTTCCATGATCAATGTGATTCGGTGGAACCATGCTCCCAAGATCGATGTTATGTGTCTTGATAAGGCCGCGTATGTGTTTGCTGTTGAACTGGTAGTTGATGACAAGCCCTGGTATCACGACATCAAGTGCTTTCTGAAGAATCAAGAGTACCCTACAAGGGAATCCAACAACGATAGAAAGACTTTGAGAAGATTGGCAGGAAGTTTCTTCTTGAATAAAGACGATGTGCTGTATAAGAGGAACTTCGACATGGTCTTGCTCAGATGCGTGGATAGACACGAAGCAGACATGTTAATGCAGGAAGTTCATGAAGGCTCCTTCGATACTCATGCCGGCGGACATGCATTGGCAAAGAAATTGTTGAGAGCGGGTTATTACTGGATGACCATGGAATCTGATTGTTTCAAGTATGCTCGGAAGTGTCATAAATGCCAGATTTATGCTGACAAGGTGCATGTGCCGCCAAATCCCCTGAATGTGATGTCTTCGCCATGGCCGTTTGCTATGTGGGGCATTGATATGATTGGAAAGATTGAGCCGACTGCTTCAAATGGGCATCGCTTTATCCTTGTTGCCATCGACTATTTCACCAAGTGGGTCAAAGCAGTGTCATTTGCGAAGTTCACCAGACATGTGGTTGCCCGATTCATTAAGAAAGAAATCATTTGTCGTTATGGGGTTCCCGAAAGAATCATTACTGATAATGGTTCTAATCTCAATAACAAAATGATGAAGGAGTTGTGTCAGAACTTCAACATTCAGCATCACAATTCTTCCCCTTATCGTCCTAAGATGAACGGTGTTGTTGAGGCAACAAATAAGAACATAAAGAAGATTGTGCAGAAGATGGTCCTGCCTGCCGAAGTGGAGATTCCTTCTCTAAGAGTCCTGTTGGATGTCAAGTTAGACGAAGCTGAATGGATTCGAACAAGGTTCAACGAGTTGAGTCTTATCTAAGAGAAGCGAATGGCATCCATTTGTCATGGGCAGTTGTATCAGAGTCGGAAAGGGCGTCCTCGGTGTTTCCAAGTCGGAGACTTGGTGTTGAAAAGGATCCTTCCTCCTCAGACAGATCACAGGGGCAAGTGGACTCCTAACTATGATGGACCATACATCGACACCAAGATTTTTGATGGTGGGGCCTTAATGCTTGCAATTATGGATGGTGAAGACTTCACTTCCTCTGTGAACTCAGACGTAGTTAAAAAATACTTCGCATAAAATAGACCCGATGGACAAAAAAGGGAATAGTCCAGGCAAAAATGGGCATCCCGACGAGCCAAGAAAATGAAAAAGGGTTCGGGCAAAATTTAGGGATTAAAAATGAAAAGATTGTATACCCGGTAAGTTGAAAACCTGAAAAGGAAAATTAGGCAAAAATGGGTATCCCGCTGGATTGGAAACACGAAAGGGCGACCCAGGCAAAAGTTAGGGATTAAGTGAATGATTACGTTATGAGTAGTTCTGAATCTCGTCTCGTGCCGATAACTGGAAACTTTCGAAGGATAAGAAATAGTCCAATCACCTTTTTCAGAAAGCTGATCATTCGGAGGATCTTGAAGACGAGCGAGTCATAGCAGAATTAGAACCCAATAGAAATCCATTTCACATTGCCATTAGATTAATTTCTATTTTTATCTTTTGTGTGATTACCTCTTTCCAGGGATTGCTTCCTGATGTAAATGCCTATTCATAGGCCATTCAATCAATGAAATCATGTTATTTAGAATATCTCTGTGTTCATTTTCATTTTACTGTTTTGTTTACAAAAATGACGTCCGAATTTTTGATAAACATTGCATCATGAAACATAAGAGCTTTACAGGTACATGCTCAATAAACATTTAAAATTGATGTAAATTTTAAGCGCTTTGGATCGTCTATTCAGAACAGGTACACTCGGGGCATTTCTTTAAGGTACCCGGCAGATGATCGCAGATGTTTTGCTTCAACAGTTGGAATTTGGTACCTTATCCCTGCAAAGCTGATCAGAGCATTGGATTCTTCAATCCTCAACAGTTTCTCACTACTGTACTTCCCCAAGCAGGTGTTTCAGACTATACACTCCCCAGTAGAGTTGACAGTGCCAGACTGTACATCCCCAGCGGAGTTGACAATGCCAGACTGTATCTTCCCAGCAGAAGCAGCTGCTCCTCAGAGTTCGATGCCAGATCGATGATCTCGACGCCAGACCCACGGTCTCTTTCCTTGAAGCAGAATCTCGATATCGTATTGGTGTTTGCTTCCCCTGCTGAGTCATCTTTCTCGCAGGTTATGATTGCCAGAACCACTGTCGCTTTCCTCAGCAGCAGGCTTTCAGTGCCATTCTCTCCCCAGTCAGAGTCTCGGTATCTTGTTATCGTCAGAACACCGTGTGGCGGGTCATTTCCGCACAGAGTTCAGAGTGTTATGTATCTCCAACAGCATTGCCTGGGTCCAGAAGACTGTGATCATTTGCCCGGCAGAATTCCTTTCTTCGGCTTGGCGTTCTCTCCAACCCAGCATTTCGCATCCCTACATGTAGAATCATATTGCATTACATCCTCCCAAATCGCGTAGCATTTCCATTTTCATGGAGCATTACGCCATTGAAAAATTCAAACATACGCATATAAAGCATAAAACATTCTCGGTATCCCAAGTGATAAACCAGAAGCTTGTTTCCAGTACTCAGACTGAAGGTTGTTCATGACTTATTATCCCCAGCATGGGTCGTTGGCCCACGTGCCGCCTCAATTATCATGTTCCCTATTTCTGCCAATGCTGACAGGCATGAAAGTTCCCGGTATCCAGACCGAAGTGGCATTCAGGTCAATTTTTCCGATATTCAGATCGAAGAAGTTTCGGACATTCAGGTCGATGCAACTTGTGACATTCAGGCCAATTTTCCGATATTCAAATCGAAGAAGTTTCCGACGTTCAGGTCGATGCAACTTGTGGCATTCAGGCCAGTTTTCCCGGTATTCAGACCGAAGTGGCATTCAGGCCAATTTTCCGATATTCAGATCGAAGAAGTTTCCAACGTTCAGGTCGATGAAACTTGTGGCATTCAGGCCAGTTTTTCCAGTATTCAGACCGAAGTGACATTCAGGCCAATCTTCCGATATTCAGATCGAAGAAGTTTCCGACATTCAGGTCGACACAACTTGTGGCATTCAGGCCAATTTTCCGATGTTCAGATCGAAGAAGTTTCCGACGTTCAGGTCGATGCAACTTGTGGCATTCAGGCCAGTTTTCCCGGTATTCAGACCGAAGTGGCATTCAGGCCAATCTTCCGATATTCAGATCGAAGAAGTTTCCAACGTTCAGGTCGATGCAACTTGTGGCACTCAGGCCAGTTTTTCCAGTATTCAGACCGAAGTGACATTCAGGCCAATCTTCTGATATTCAGATCGAAGAAGTTTCCGACATTCAGGTCGACACAACTTGTGGCATTCAGGCCAATTTTCCGATGTTCAGATCGAAGAAGTTTCCGACGTTCAGGTCGATGCAACTTGTGGCATTCAAGCCAGTTTTCCCGGTATTTAGACCAAAGTGGCATTCAGGCCAATTTTCCGATGTTCAGATCGAAGAAGTTTCCGACGTTCAGGTCAACACAACTTGTGGCATTCAGGCCAGTTCCCTGTATTCAGACCGAAGTGGCGTTCAGGCCAGTTTCCCGGTATTCAGACCGATGTTAATAATCCCATATGTTCTGATACTCAGATCAAATTCATTCCCAGTATTCAGACTGGTGACTGGCATTCAGGCCATAGTTTTTCCTCTGTTACCATTTATTTTGGTATCTAGGTTAACATTATTCTCCGGTGTTCAGACCGACTCTCACCGTACCAGACGAATTCTTTGTTGATGCTCAGATCGAGTTTCCTATGTTACCATTTATTTTGGTATTCAGACTACCATTCTTTTTTGGTGTTCAGACCGATTCTCACTGTACCAGACGGATTCTTTGTTCAAAACCACCTCTTTGCCGATTCTGACAAGCATTGTTACTTCATTTTTCACTTTAGTGTAAATTTCCGGGTTTTTATTGTATTCAATCCCTTGATACCTCGAAAGTGCGAAAGCCGTTGCTATCTTCCTTTCGGGTCTCCATTTGATTGAATAGGGGCAACTGTAATACCCCAAAATTTACCCTTTCATTTTTCTTGGAAGCATGGGATCATGTTTCACACTGCATTAGCATCATACTAGGTCATACTCATTGCATACTACATCAGTGACTTGGGAAAATCAGGGTTTGATTGATCACTCCTTAACACAAGGAGCCCACACAAAGCAAGACTGAGAATTGAACTTCATTCTCCAAATATGCAAGCCTCAAGGGTCTTAAGGTGGTCTAGGTATCTTATGGTGGTCTACAGTTCATCAATGGAAGATTCAGAGCTCTCAGAGTGCGCATCTGCATTTAATCAGAAATCAGGGTTTCATGGCTATCTGCAACAGACAATGTTTGGTTGGAAGTAAAGGGGGCTCATTCATGTCATGATTATAGAGGCATCTTGGCCTAAGAAGATCCACAATTATCACAGAAAGATCCATTGGCAATCAGTGCAATCAGTTCCTAGTCTTTTTTGCCCTAAAACTAGGGTTTGGTATAAAATCGGTTTATTTCTGATGCCTTGGGTGAAAATATTTTCCATGGCCCTCTATATGTCCACAAGGGTCTACATACAAAAAATAAGCTCTTTATTTGAGCCAGAGGTGCTTCAATTGATCAATAGAATCGGAAATCAAACAGTTTGGGAAAATTCAACTTGGGGCAGAAAAGTCAACTCCTGGCGTTTTTGAAAGTGGAATCTCAAAATTCATGCCTAAGGGAGCCTACATGTGAAATTTTATCAAGGTTGGATTATGGATTCATCATTTAATCAGGAGTTGGAAAAGTTACTAAATTTGGAAATAGTTGACTTTCCATTTAGGCCAAGTTTTTATGGTTTTTGCACCCACTTTAAGCCTATATTCCATCAAGATGCAAGCTCTATTTGAAAATTTCTCGAACATGAACGTTGTTCCTCTTGTTCCAAGCTTTCTAGAGATATAAAGTTTGTTTAATTTGGATTAAAAATGTGAAAGTTAGGCTTGGTTAAAGTAAGACATTATTTTAGAAAACTTAGAAAATTTTCTAAGTCCAAAATTTGCAAAATTTGTCAAGACTTATGGGCCAGATTTCTTGCACTTCAAGGCATCTTTTGAAAATACTTTCTTCATGAAAGTTGTACCTTGATATGTCCTCTTTCACATCCTTTTGGAATCATCCCATTTGGATCATTGGTTTGAAAGATACACTCATCTAAAGTTGGTATCATAGACTGAATTTTTTGCCAGCATTTAGGCCAAACTGGCCCAACCATTCTGCAGCTATGAAACCTGAACTTTATGGCCATTTTTCACCTCATTCCACTCATCATTTCAACTTGTGTTCAACATGAAAGATGTTAAGCTCCATGCCCTCTTTCTACTCTTTGCATTGCCTTGCCATTTGGTTGTGTATTCATCAAGATACAAAGCCTTAAAGTCACCCTGTTGGACTATTTTTGTGCTGCACAAACCAACCAACACATGTTTTTCCTCATTTGACCATGTACCTTTTATGTTCACTCACTTAAGTTTTGCCACATTTAGAGTTTCATTTCACACCTCACCTTTTGTAACATTTTGCTCATTAACCAAAACCATACACTTAAGCCCATTAAGAACACCTTAAGCCTACATATTTAAACATCATAAACCCTAACTTGAAGGATAGTGGCTGCAGAACTTTAGGGCAAAGAAAGTTGGCAAGGTTGGTTTTCATTTCATCTTCCACTGCATAAGCATCAAAAGCATTTTTCTTTTCTCATTCCATCCTTCCATCTTCAAGGGGCAGTGGACCTTTCATCCACTAGGTAAATATTTCACTCATTCTCTTCCATGGCCATGAACATCATGCTTGCTCATTAATATTTCATGCTCATACCATGCTTTTAACTATGCTTATGCTTGCTAATTTTTTCTTCATGCTATTACCATGCCATGCCATGTTTACTTTATGATGTTTAACAATATACCATGCTTGTCTATGAAGCCCTCACCAAGAGGCATTGTGATTGAGCTTGAGTTTGTGTTATGAAATTTTTGCCGTATCCGAGTTCATGAAGCCACCTTGTTGTTCACTTTTCACCATGTTAAAGCCACTATTTTTAATAAAACAAAATACCATTGTGTTCTACTCATTTCGAACTTGAGTTTTGCTTTTTATATCATCTCGTTTGGAGCACTGTAATATGAGTTATGTTGGCTGGAAAATGAACGAAATATGCTGCGTTTTTTCGCGTTTTGCAGCACTATGCATGGCTATAATTTTGTTTGTATGTTTGCATGAATGAAATAACACGTGGTTTCATGAAGGCCGCTGGATTCCACGCTTGATTTCTAATCCCACCCATCCATTCCCTATTTTGTCCTATATGACTTAAGTGAAACCTTGCCCAATCGATGCACATGTTTACATGGTTATTAAAAATGTACATTTTTATTCATGTCACACTTAAATAAGTACTTGGGCCTATGCCCCATCTACTGTAACAACCCACCCGCCTGGCCCATTTCTCTTTTCACAATCTATTCACTTCATTTTCATTTTATTTTTAATTCTTATTTTATTTTTTTCTGTTTTGTTTTAATTAATAAAAAAATATTTTCTTTATTCATAAAAATATCAAAAAATATTTTTTACTTTCCTTAATGTTTTACTTAATTTATTTAATTTTTATTTTTATATTTCATTTAATATTAATATTTTATTTTAATTTTTTGTTTCAAATAGTCCATTTTAACACACTTATTTGTATTAATTTTATTTTCAGGACTTAAAATTATTTTGAAATTCTGATTTTTGGGATGAGGGTTGACCAATATCTCATGGTCAACCTGACCTTTTCTTGGAATTTTATTTCCCATTTTTAATTTATTTTGGATTTATTTTTGACCTAGTTTGCTTGGTTGACTTTTCATTTGATCTCTGTTTTATTTCAATTAATTTATACACCAATTTTCATTATTTTTAAAATCTTTTTAGAGGATGATGATATCCTGACCCCACCTTACTAAGTTTAATTTTTCATAATTTTCTTGACTAATTTAGTATTTATTTGATAATTTTTAAGTTGACTTGACTTTTCAGTTGACTTTTCCATGATTGATGTTTGACATAGGGATTGCTTATGGCAATTGAGGAGATCTTTTGATCCTCCCTTGTTCATCTCATGTGCCATGTATTAGAGGCCTTTTCTCCATGATTTTATTTGATCCTTGCATCATTTCCCGATTAAATTCTTCATTGATTCTTTGTGTGCATAGCTTCACCTGTCTGATTCATCTGATATTTTTTATACTTGTTTCTTTCATCCATGCTTTTATCGTTTGATTGATTAACATGTTTATACTTCTCATGCATTGTTTAATGCTTCATTATTTCATTCTTTGATTATTTGATTTGATCAAATACTTGTTTATATATCTTATTGTTTGATAACTATTGCCTACTTGTATGTTGTATGAGGCCTTTATTTTTATTGTTTGATTGCCATGTACAATCCCCATTCATAACAAATGTATCCCTCTCCCTTGAATTGTATAATGTTGATTCTTTCATTCTTTATTCATCTGTTAATACAAGAAATAAAACAAACATTCGATAACCTTTTCAAAACAAGATCAAAACCTCGATCCAACGTCGAGTAATCTTTTTTCCAAACTTAACAGAACCAACACGTATTCATCTTTCCTTTTGTAAGTCGATTGCTTCATGCATCGCCATTTCTCTTGTAAGTCGATTGCTTCATGCATCGCCATCTACCACCTGTAAGTCGATTGCTTCGTGCATCGCCATCTACCCTTATCCCTGGTTCCTTTCCTTGCTCCACTCGTCGATTCTTGTTCCGTTTAGGTAGCACCGATTAGGTAGAATCCTTTGTATGATAACATAGGTAGAATTCCCTCATTCTTTTGTATGATAACATAGGTAGAATTCCCTCATTCTTTTGTATGATAACATAGGTAGAATTCCCTCATTCTTTGCATGCTAACATTAGGAAGATGTTTCCCATTTGTAAATCCTAACACATAGGTCCACATTGCATGACAACTCTAGGGCAGAGCTTCCCCATTCTTTAGACCTTTCCAAGCGTCTTCGATCCTGTGGCATGTCAGTTCGTCCTATTGCAAAGAGGTAACTGCCTAAGACTCGATTCAGCGAGCTGCGACACCTGCTGCTAGGACGTGAACACATTGCCCACTCTCCTTTGACACAACTGGTGTCCTCCTTTATAAGTCCATGTTCAGATGGCAACCCCTAGTTAGCCGAACTACGGTAACTCTGATTCTCATGTTCAGATGAGATACGTAGGCACAAGACGCGATGTCTTGCCGAGTTTGACTAACGACTAACCACTAATCTTTTCTTGCTTTCGCCCTCGCTGCGATTCTCTTCTCTCGCCCTTGTTGCGATCGAGACATTCCCTTTTCTCTTGCCCTAGTTGTAATCGAGACTTGTACCCGTAGTTAGTCGAACTACGACAACTCTGATTCTCATGTTCAGATGAGATACGTAGGCACAAGATGCGATGTCTTGCCGAGTTCTTTCTTTCTTTCCTTTTGACTAACGACTAACAACTAATCCTTGCTTGTTTTCGCCCTCGTTGCGATTCTTTTCTCTCGCCCTCGTTGCGATCGAGACCTTCCCTTTCTCTTGCCCTAGTTGCAATCGAGACCCCTTGTTCCCGTAGTTGGCTGAACTACGGCTTGCTCTTATTCTCATTCCAGATGAGGTACGTAGGCATAAGACGCGATGTCTTAGCGAGCACACATCTCTTTTACCCATAGGTAGCCGAGCTACGAAGACTCTGATTCTCATATTCAGATGAGATACGTATGCAGTGGATGCGATATCCGTGCGAGTCATTTTCTTTTGACCCCTCTTTTAGTAAATAGTACTTTAGATAAACACACACCCTTTGGACAAGAACAACAAGAGTGGATCCCGTAGAGTACTACGGATGCGTAGGGGTGATAATACCTTCCCTTCACATAATCGACTCCCGAACCCAAGATTTGGTTGCGAGACCTTGTCTTTTCCTTTCCTTTCTCCAGGTTTACTTCGAGCGTTTCCTTTCTCTCCGTTGGGATAAATAACGGACGGTGGCGACTCTTCTGTCTTTTCTCTTTTCGCCGGTTATTTTTTTTGCATGGTTGCGACACCAAGATATGTTCATACTCATCTAACGTAGGTGTAATATCCTAATTTTGACCCTAAGATCCCTCATGTTACACTCATCATATGCATTAGCATTGGGATCATACCTTGGCATCCTCCTTACCCCTCTTTCTTTGGGTTTATTTTGGGAGAGATCATCAAGCACCATGTGATTGTATCATACTTGTTATTTTATCATTCACTAACCAAAATACCAAAAAATATGTCTTTGCATTTGTCTAACTCTTTTGTAGGTAGAGCATGATCACCATTGATCTATCAAGTTCACATCTAGGTTTTAAGACCCTAATTGTTAAGAGCTCAACCAAGGAATTATCCACAATGGCTCTAATCATCATATATGAGTCCCCATGATCTCTACATGTCATTTTGATCAAGAATTCTTCAAGAGTTTAGAGTTAGTTTGCCTTGGAAACCCTAGTTCATCTGGGTATCTTGAGTAACTTCTTCAACAAGCTTCTTCACCCATTGATCAAATACTTCAATGGACACTTCAAATTTTATCATCTTATGCATATATTATCTCCCATGAGCCTAAAGAGTCAAGAGAATTTTAAGTTAGCAAGTTGGTTGATGGTAGTTGGCCAGATGATTTCATCTGATCAAAACATGGTCTCCCTAGACCCTATCTCCTACCATTTTCATCATATGAAAATGATTCTAAGAGAAAAGTTACTCTAAATGACATTCCAAACAACTTTCATGTTTAGGTCTAGAGCTAATTTTTCTTGGAAAGTCATTTTTTATATTGAAACATTATAGGTCATTTTGTCTAAACCCTAAATTTTGAAAGTCAACTTCCCAAGGCCATAACTTGCTCAATTTTTATGATATGAAATATTTCCAAGTTGCACAATCGAATTCAAGGTGTATAATGCAACTTTGATGTTTGGAGTAAGAGCAAAATCAACCTTTATGAGCATGTGATATGAGGATACAATATAGGTCATTTTGGACCAATACCATTGAACAAGTGATTTTCCTCAACTTTAAAAATGCATAACTCATTCATCCCAAATCTAAATGATGTCAAATTTGTGACCACTTTGAAGGTTTTTGAAAGAGTGACAACTTTGATAAGGACACGTTTCTCATTTGGAGCTCACATAAAAATTTAGCCAAGGTGGAATAATTGAACATATGGCTTGACACTTAGAAAATATTTTGACATGTTGAAATTTCCAAACTTCCACCTCAAAATTCACCATGATACAAGTTACAAATGGAAAAGTGTTCAACATAAGAGTTGTTCCTCTTGATCTAACCTTTCCAAAGAGTCAAAATTCATTTATTTTGGTTAAAGTTTGAGGGGTTTGCGCATGGCTTGAACAGGGTTATATCAGTTGGCAAGAATCATGCTTCAAACATCCAAACATCTTTGCCTTGCATTGAAATCTTCATTCAGACTTCATTGCATTTGATTTTGGATCTAATTGAGATGCTTCATGGGCCTGTACTTGCCCATGCACACGTGCCATTCACATTGCCAATTTTGGAAGCATTTTCAAGTGTGAAAATAACACTTACCATTTGCTATAAATATAGGTCCATTGCTTCAGTTTCAAGGACCTTGCTTTCCAGCTTTACCGCCAACCATTGGAACCCTCACCATTCAAAGGAAAACCTGATAAATTTAAATTGAAATTTGAGTTTGAATCTCACCTTTTGGAGATTCAAAAACTCCAGGATCCAAAGCTTTGCACCATTACCAATCTACTTCTGCAACCTCCATAAGCAAGATCAAGTATGATTTGAAGCAAGAGAGATTCATTTCTGCACAACATTGAAGGTATTTTTCCATATTTTTCTTCTCTTCGATTCTCCCTCAATTCTCTTGGATCTTTGGTTGTCTGAAGTCCTACCAATGTAGGAAAGAAGATTGAGTTGCTTTAAGGTCAAATCGAAGCAACTCAGTTCACACACCTCAAAATTCAACTCCACGTATCTCTCTATATATTTGGAGTTAGGTTAAATTAAGGTGATGTTCGTGATCTACGCCATTTTTTCTTCAAGATCATGTCCTCTTTTTTCATTTATGTTATGGCGATGAAAGAACCAGTCCGACCATGGTCATCGGAGAAGATGACCGACACTTGGCTTCGGCGATGCGCTGGATGTGTTCTGAGCCATTGGATTGATTCAAAATGTTTTAATTAGGGACGTTGCTTATGATTACCCAACGTGTGGAGCGACTAGCGTGTACCATAGAATACGCGTTTCTCACCACTTGATCTGCCACCTCAATTAATGAGGGAGATCAAGTGGTCCACGTTTTTTTGATTATCTGAATTTTCATTTTATTTCTCTTATTTTCATTAATTCATATTAAATTTAATATTATCCAAAAAATATGAGTTTCACCAAAAAAATTTAAATAAAATCCTCTTTCATTTTCTGAATTAAAATTATTTTTTGGATCATTATTAATATTTTTCATGATTTAATTAGTTTTGTGAATATTTTTAATTGTTTAAAAATACTTTTAGGTTTCCAAAAATTTCTGAATTTTTTTCTCCATGGTCCTTTGACCACGTTTGACCTATGATAAATCTCATGGCCATTTCTTTGGTGTTTTGATGAGGTTTTAGGAATTTGATAAACCATATTTAATTTAATGCATTATTTTTATTATTTTTAATTGATTAAATGCCAAATTAATTGTGTAGAGCCATTTTAATTGACTTTGTGAGTTTGACTTGTGTATTTGGGTCTTGGTCAAGGTTAATTTAACTTTGTTAGGTTAAGATCATTGGATTTAGGGGATTGATGGAATGTACATTCCATCTCCCAAAATGAATGAATGATCTTAACTTGGTAAAAGTCCTCCTTTGTCCAATTTGTGTTTGGTCCATTCCTCCCCCATCTTCATCTCATTCCCATTCTTTATGCATTCATGTCATGGACCTATAATGTCTCTATATCCTAAGGCTAGTTGATTGCAAAATCAACATAAGTATGGATGAGATTAGGTCCCCCATTTTGCATATTATTTTTGTGTGTGGTATGTTTCATGAGCATAGTTCATCATACTATGTCTCTAACATGCATTAACACCAAAATTCTATTGCCCGACCTCAAATAGTTGTGACTTCTACATAAGTCCAATTACGATTGCTTAACATTTGACACAAAAGGCATAGCATTCTAGTTAGTGAGATTGTAAGTCTCCCCTATTGCATGGTATTGTGTGGAAACTTGGCCTTTTTTCCTTTCCTTGGAAGATGTCTTGGTTCAAGGCTCCATGCTTGTGATAAGTGGGTTGAGTGTTCTCCAAAGAATGACTTAAAACAAAAGCAAAGCAAAAGCAATACTAACTTCTAACTCATTAACAACTAACATTTAATTTAAAGTCATTTACTTTTAATTCACTTTAATTTTGAAAGCTTTATTCATCTGCCATTATTCATACCATTCGAGTTGTTTATGTTAATGTCATTTTAACTTTGTCCACTTGGACCATATTTTGTGATATATTGTGATTGTGTATATTGTGATTGTGTTGTGTGGTCTTTGACCATTAATGTACATAATAAGAACAAAAACCCTAAAAAATATATTGTGTGGACTGTTGGTTTGATTTGAGACAATTGGACTTAGAAAGTAGGCACAAGCTGATAATCAGGAAAAGTGAAGCAACGGTAGAGAGGGTCATAAAACTGAACCAAAACACTCAGAAGTCCTTCAACCACATCAATAGACAAGATAGATAGAAGCTTCCCATGACGTTGCTTGAAGTCCAAGAGATCTAATACAAAAGATGATAGCTTCCTTAACTCTTTTAAGTCTGGACATCTGAAACTGTACTTCTTAGTGTTCCTTCGTCCACAATCCATGGTCTGAAAATATTTGCAAATAATACCTCAGTTACTTGAAATTTTCGTGTGAGTAATGTTATGATGTGCATGAATGCATGAATGCAACAATCACAAAAAAGGGATCACACATAAGTCAAACAAACAAAGGTCAAGGGATGAATCAAGTCATTGTCAAGATCAATCATCCATTGTGGTGGATTATGGTTTACACCTTATCAACACTCAAGTTCCATTGATATTAACAAGACTTGATTGGATCAACCAAGAATCAAGGGTTTGTTGTGAGTCATGAGCATGGAGTCTGGGTAAGAACTATTCCAATGGAGTGAACTAAGGATAAAAACCTATAGATCATGTTCTAAAAAGGTCCCAGAGTCTTAATTCCATCTATCGAATATTACATGTTAGGATGACTGACTCATCAACCCATAATATTCTCAAGAGAAACTCGTCTGAGTGTAGCATCGCGTAACAACTGTGATCAAGTCTACACTTGAGCAGTCTCCGCACTACGTCCTAAATAGGCCAAGAGGGGTTAAATGTTCTATGGTCTTCAGCTTCTCGGACCCCAAATCAGAGATAGTAATGCCTAACCACAAATAACTTGTGTGACATTCCTAACTCCAAAAGGGTCTCCACTGAGTAGATGGATCTCAAGCCAACTTGTTAAGGACTACTCCACACAAGTCGAACATGACTATACCATCCTCTTATCTTAATTACACTCAAGTTCGGGTTAGAACTTATCTCACCACTCAGAAATCACCAAGCACAACAAGCAGATTATATCATACAAACAAATATACATACATCAAATATACAATTATATTCACACAAAATAGTAGGCTAAACCCACTGGAGACTACTCCCCAGCAGAGTCGCCCCTTAATTTCTGTAGCAGTAAATTCATGACCATCAAGCTATGGATAAGCTAGACGTAAATTTAACCAAAGTCGCCACCACGCTTTTATTGTTTCCAAGGGAAAAGGGAAAAGTACGAACAAAACCCAAAAGATAAGAAGTTTTCAAATTAAAACTAATAAAATGCCATAGATTACAGGTAAGGGGGTTGGTTACACAGAGGGAAGGTGTTAGCACTCAAAGTGTCCTAGGTACTCCTAGGGATCCTTTTTTTGTGTACATATGTGTTTTTGTACAAAAGATGTTTGCAATAAATAAAGTGGAGGGATGAGAAAAGAATTTATTAATTATATTTTTGTGTTTGACAAGACCTTCGTACTTGTGCCTACGTTCCAACATAAAAATAAGAGATCAAAACCTCGTAGTTCGTGATAATAATTTCAAAGTGAGTGTTAGTTCTTTTTATCTTCTGAAATTTTAAGTCAAGTATAGTTAAGTTTATTTACAAATTTGATTAAGAAAAGAGTTTTGAAAATGCAATGGCATAAGGCCAAAGTTTTTAATTTGCAATATGGTCAAAGTTTATAAAAAATAAACACAAGCAAAGAAGATTTTAAAAGGAGGGAGAAATTTGAAATTAAAGAAATGGGGAGGATATGAAGAGACTAATCCTAAGAAAAATTTAAAAGTTAAGAGTTGAAAAGATCTGACCAATTGGCTGCAATCCAATAGACAAGAATGTCATATAGAAACCCAAACTTCCCTTGGAGTTTAGAATCAAGCAATATCAATACAGAAGTAGCAAGTTGAAGAGAAATGCATCAAATAAAGATAGCCACATACAAGCTTAGCAACTCCATGATCTTCTTCAAGATTTCCCATGTATCAGATGACTTCAAAGATGGCATTAGGCACAAGTTCAAAATAACAACTTCACTATAATCATGTTGCAGATGAACTCAAATGGATCTTCAATATTGTATCATATGAATGTTCACTTCACAAGCACTTGATTTCATGAAAGTTGGCATTGGCCAAGTCCTTTGCATAGGGAGTGTTGCCTAAATTCTAAGTCCAATAGTCTTAGATCAAATCAACAGTCCACACAAAATGTTTTTTAGGGTTTTTGTTCTTATTATGCACATTAAGGTCAAAAGACGACACAAACAAACAAGTATATACAAACACAGAATAACAAAAAATATGGTCGAAGTGGACAAAGGGAAAATGACATTAAAGTAAACAACTTGAATGGTATGAATAATGGCAAATGGATAAAGCTTCAAAAATTAAAGTGCATAAAAGTAAATGACTTGAAATTAAATGTTAGTTGTTAGTTGATTAGAAGTTAGTATTGCTTTTGCTTTGTTTTTGTTTAAGTCATTCTTTATAGAACACTCAACCCACTTATCACAAGCATGAATCCTTGAACCAAGACATCTTCCAATGGATGGAAAAAAGGCCAAGTTTCCACACAATACCATGAAAGAGGGAAGACTTACAATCTCAATAACTAGAATGTTATGCCTTTTGTGTCAAAATTTAGCGCTATGTTAAGCAATCATAATTGGACTTATGTAGAAGTCACAACTATTTGAGGTTGGGCAATAGAATTTTGGTGTTAATGCATGTTAGAGACATAGTATAATGGATTATGCTCATGAAACATACCACACACAAAAAGAATATGCAAAGTGGGGGACCTAATCTCATCCATACTTATGTTGATTTCACAACCAACTAGCCTTAGGATATAGAGATATTATAGGTCCATGACATGAATGAATAAAGAAGGGGAATTAGATGAAGAGGGAGGGGAAATGGATCAAACACAAATTGGTCAAAGGAGGACTTTTACCAAATTCAGATTATTCATTCATTTTAGGAGATGGATTGTACATTTCATCAATCCCCTAAATCCAATGATCTTAACCTAGAAAAGTCAAATCAACCTTGACCAAGGCCCAACAACACAAGTCAAACTCACAAAGTCAATTAAAATGGCTCTACACAATTTATTTGACATTTAATCAATTAAAAATAATAAAAATATGCATTAAATTATATTATGGTTAGTCAATTTCCTAAACTTCATCAAAACACCAAAGAAATGGCCATGAGATTTATCATAGGTCAAATAAGGTCAAAGGACTTTGGAGAAAAAAATTCAGAATTTTTATAAAACTTAAAACTATTTTTAAACACTTAAAAATATTCACAAAATCAATTAAATTATGAAAAATATTAATAATGATCCAAAAATTAATTTTAATTCAGAAAATGAAAGAGGAATTTATTTAAAAAAATTTGGTGAAACTCTCATATTTTTTGGATCAATATTAAATTTAATATGAATTAATGAAAATAGGACAAATAAAATGAAAATCAATTAATCAGAAAAAACGTGGACCACTTGATCTCCCTCATTAATTGAGGTGGTAGTTCAAGTGGATGAAAACATGCATTCCATGGTACACTCAAGTCAGCGCGCTACATAGTTGGTTTTCAAAAGGAACGCTCAAGATTAAAACAAATTGAACTGATCATGTGGCTCTGGACCACACCCCCTCATTGCCGGAGCAAAGCGTCGGTCGTCTTCTCAGGAGACCTTGGCCGGACTGGTCCACCCATCACCATCACAAAAATGAAAAATAAGGACATGATCTTAAAGAGAAAATGGCACTGATCACGAATCTGACCTCAATTGAACCTAACTCCAAGTATATTGAGAGATACATGGAGTTGAAATTTGAGGTGCATGAACTGAGTTGCTTCGATTTGGCCTCAAAGCAACTCAATCTTCTTCCCTACATTGGTAGGACTTCAGACAACCAAGGATCCAAAAGAATTTATGAGAAATGAGAGAGAATCGAAGAGAAGAAAAAATATGGAAAATACCTTCAATGCTGTGCAGAACCTGATCTCTCTTGCTTCAAATCTTGCTTGATCTTGCTTAGGAAGCTTGCAGAAGTGGCTTAGGATTGGTACAAAGCTTTGGATCCTGGAGTTTTTGAATCTCCAAACAGTGAGATTGAAACTCAATTTTCCAATGAAAATTCTCAGGTTTTCCTTTCAAATGTGAGGGTTTCAAGTGTGGGAGGCAAAGCTGGCGCGCCAGGGTCCTCATTTCTGATGCCAAGAGCTCTTAGTTAAAGCCAATTCAAATGTTATTTGCACCTTCCAAAATGTTTCCAAATTTGGAAAATGCATGATGCATGCTTGAATGGTCGTGTACAGGCCCATGAAGCTACTCAATTAAGTCCATAAGAAAGTGCAATTGAGTCTTAAAGTGGATTGGGATGCAAGGCAAAAGTGTGCAGCTGTTTGAAGTTTTGATCCTTGCCAAATGATGCAGCCATGTTCAGACCATGCGCAGACCCCTCAAACCTTATCCAAAATGGATGAAATTATACTCTTTGGAAAGGTTAGATCAAGAGGAACAACTCTTATGTTGAAAAATTTTCCACTTGAAGCTTGTATCATGATGAATTTGGAGGTGGAAGTTTGGAAATTTTAACATGTCAAAATTTTTTCTAAGTGTCAAGCCATATGTTCCATTATTCCACCTTAGATAACTTTTTATGTGAGCTTCAAATGAGAAAAGTGTCTTCATCAAACTTGTATCTCTTTCAAAAGCCTTCAAAATGGTCACAAATTTAACTTCATTTGGATTTAGGATGAATGAGTTATGCATTTTTGATGTTGAGGAAAATCACTTGTTCAATGGTATTGGTCCAAAATGACCTATAATGTTTCCTCATATCACATGCTCATAAAAGTTGAATTAGATCTTCCTCCAAACATTAACGTTTAAGTATACACCTTGAATTTGATTGTGCAACTTGGAAATCTTTCATCTCATAAAAATTGAGCAAGTTATGGACTTGGGAAGTTTGCCTCCAAATTAGGGTTTAGACAAAATGACCTATAATCGTTCAACATAAAAAATGACTTTCCAAGCAAAACTAGCTCTAGAACTTAACATGAAAGTTGTTTAAAATGTCATTTAGAGTAACTTTTCTCTTGGAATTATTTTCATATGATGAAAATTGTAGGAGATAGGGTCTAGGGGACCCTAGTTTTGGTCAGATGAATTCCTCTGGTCAACCACCATCAACCACCTTACTAACTTGCAATTCTCTTGACTTTTGGGACTCACGGTAGATCATATATGCATAAGATGATGAAATTTGAAGTGTCCCTTGAAATATTTGATCAATTGTTGAAGAAGCTTAGTGAAGAAGTTACACAAGATACCCAGATGAACTAGGATTTCCAAGGTAAACCAATCCCAAACTCTTGAAGAATTCTTGATCAAAATAACATGTAGATATCATGTGGACTCATATATGATTCCTATAGCCTTTGTGGATAATTGTTGATTGAGCTCTTAGCAATGAGGGTCTTAAACCCTATACATGAACTTGATAGATCAAAGGTGATCAAGTGCCCTACCTACAAAAAAAGTTAGGAAAATGCAAAGATATATTTTTGGTATTTTGGTTAGTAAAATATAAAATACAAAGTATGATGCAATCACATGGTGCTTGGTGATCTCTTCCAATACAAGCTCAATGGATGAGGGGGGGGGGGGGGGGGGGGAGGGAGGAGGATGCCAAGGTATGATCCCAATGGTAATACATATGATGAGATAGCATGAGGGATCTTAGGGTCAAAATTTGGGTCTTACAATGTACAAATGGATTCTCACTTGCCATCGACGCCAGTCTTCTTAGAGAACAAGCAATGTCTATGGTGGTCTTAGAGACTTATGTCTCTCACTAATGATGATATTACTTGGTATGATTCTGCATATGATGGCTTTGAGATTATTGATAGTTGTGGTGAATTCTCTAATGTGCCTATCATCGGTACACAAGGAGGAACCAACTACAACCCTGCTTTGGCTCGTCGTCTGCTTGGGTTCCCCTTGAAGGATAAACCTAATAATGTTCAGTTAGAAGGTATGTTCTATAAAGAGGGTAAAGATCCCCAACATTTGAAGAGTAGAATGGTGCATGCTTGGCATAATATTCATAAGAAGGGAAGAGTCAAGCTTGGTCCGCGCAATTGTTTAGCTTTGGAAGCTTACACTAGTTGGGTGAAGAAGAGAGCTTTGAAGCTTAAGATGCCATACGCCTGCGAAAGACCTATGTATATGGTTGTGTATGAACCATCAAATTTCTCTAACCAAGATGTAGAGGAGTTGGAAGATGCACTTTCCAAGATGAAGCAAGAGAGAGACCTTTGGGAAGAACGGTTCCATGCTTTGAATCGAAAGAAAGTGGAGTTGCAGCTTAAGTTGAAAGACAAAGATGCACTCATTGAGACTCTTGAAGAGTGTGCAGTGAAGAGATAGAGAGAGAGCCAGAAGATTTATTTTCCTCTATTATTCCTTAGCCTTCCAGTGCTTGGAAGAAGATCTTCAATCAGCTCCTCATCGAGAAAGCTCAAATGAAGACTGTAACACCTGAGGTCGGAGAGTGGGGAGAGTGGTTACACGTGACACCCGAGGGCGGGGGAATGGTTATTGATGGACGGGGCATGACAATGAGACAGTCCTAGCAGCTTCTAGGGAAAAACCGAATTCCCATCCAAATGAGAGGGATCCTGAGGCTGTGCAGGTATGGGAATGCATGGTTGAAGGAAGACTTATAAGGGTTAATTGGTACTATCTATACCAACATGATGCATCTTCTTTTCGATAGCCTGTTCCATAAGATCTCCACAGTTAAGCGTGCTTGACTTGGAGCAATCTTGGGATGGGTGACCTTCTGGGAAGTTTCTCAGAAATCGTGTGAGTGAGGATAAAACATGCTGAAAAGACTCGTGTTGGCTTGTGGGGTCAGTCGATAATCCTAAAAAGCAATCTGGGGCATTACAAATGTTACAAATGGTATCAGAGCCAAACCTCTCCTAGTATGATTTGGTTCGAGGACGAACCAAGCGAATGCTTAGGGGCATGTAACACCTGAGGCCGGAGAGGGCGGTGAGTGGTTACATGTGACACCCGAGGGCGAGGGAGTGGTTGTCGGTGCATGAGGCATGACAATGGAACACTCCTAGCAGCTTCTAGGGAAAAACTGAATTCACATCTGAATGAGAGGGATCCTGAGGTTGTGCAGGTATGAGACTGCATGGTTGAAGGAAGGCTTATAAGGATTAATTGGTACTACCTATACCAACAAGATGCATTTTATTTTTGGTAGCCTAATAGATAAGAACTCCATAGTTAAGCGTGTTTGACTTGGAGTAGTATTTGGATGGGTGACCTTCTGGGAAGTTTCCCGGAAAGCATGTGAGTGACGAAAAAGCATGCTGAAAAGACCCGTGTTGGTTTGTGGGGTCAGTCAGTAATCCCGAAAGCTGTCTGGGGCGTTACAAAGACCTCTTATGAGTCAGAGATCAGACGCATCCGAAGGAAGGACATGCCCTTGGCTAGTTTAACTGATTCAGTTGCTAGGGATCCTTAGGATGATACTTTCCTTTTCTCTTGTATTTGCATTTTTGGTTTCTGAAATTGTACTCAGTGTAATCGTTCAAAAAATTTATGAATAAAAGGAGATTTTATGGTCAATTCAAATGTTATTATTGATTATTATTATTATAGTTGTTGAAATATTTACAAGTAAGGCTTTGAATGTTCCTTGAAAAATTAAAATAAAAACATTGCATTTTATGCATCATTTGCAACGCAGGTTTCTTGCCTTCTAGCCCTTCGATCAGATGTCTCATTGTTCTTCGTATTTGTATCAGACAAGCTAACTCATCAATACGATACTCGTGCTAATCGTCAACGAAGAATGGATCATTTGGAATAAGAGAAGCGAGAGCTCAAGGAAGAAGTCATCATACTCACCGCTCTTATGGAGTCATTTATTGTTGATCAGAGTCAATCGGCTCCAACTCCTGCAACTCCTCAGCAAAGGACAGTCATCTCAGAGGTCATCTCAATGACAGTATTTGTGATTCCGGCCAGCCAACCAACACCAGCTATGCCTACTGGATTCCCGTGGGGAATGCCTCCGAATTTTGTGTGTGAAGGCTATGGTCCAACTTTTGCTCCTATATCAGCATCTAGCCCGATCAAGTATGCTCCTCCTCTAGTTGTGCATGTTATGCCGCGTGTGGAAGAAACCATTTATCATTTGAGTTGTATGAGGGCCCTGATATGTATGAGAAAATGGATGAGATGATTGACCAATTTCAAGAGCAGAAAAAGGAATTGAAGACCCTAAGGGGTAAAGATCTGTTTGGGAAGAGTGTTGTTGAACTTTGCCTAGTGCCCAACGTAAAAATCCATGTTAAATTCAAGGTCCCCGACTTTGAGAAGTATAAGGGAAATACTTATCCTTTGAGTCATCTTGTGATGTACACCCGCAAGATGTCGACCCATACAGATAATGATCAATTACTCGTCCACTATTTTCAAGACAGTTTGACCGACTCCGCGCTCCGTTGGTATATGGGTTTAAACAGTGGCAGTGTTCATACTTTCAATGAATTAGGTGAGGCCTTTGTAAAGCAATATAAGTACAACATAGATATGGCTCCCGATCATGATCAATTGCGGTCCATGTCTCAGAAGGATAAGGAGACGTTTAATGAGTACACGCAAAAGTGGAGAGAGCTTTATGCTCAAATCAGTCCCCCATGTGAGGAGAAGGAAATGACGAAGATCTTCCTCAAAACTCTGAGTTCATTCTATTATGATCGTATGATTTTCAGTGCTCCCAATGACTTCACTAAAATGGTGAACATGGGGATGCATTTAGAAGAAGGTGTCTGAGAGGGATGTTTGTCTAAAGAAGAAGCATCTACGAGCAAGAAGTATGGAGGGAGTTTCTCTAAGAAGAAGGAGGGGGAAACCAATACAGTATCTATGGGGAGGCAAAGGAGGCCTCATGTGAGGAAGAATTCCAGATATCAACAACATCATCAAATATCCTCTGTTATTCCAGTATTTACCAATAATTCTGCAACTCAATCAAAACTAGTTCAACAACAACAATAACAACAACAACGTACTCACAACAATCAGCATAATAATTTTGAAAGGAAGAAGGTCACTTTTGATCCTATTCTGATGACTTATGTTGAACTATGTCCTTCTCTTGTCGTCAAGAATTTGATTCAGCCAAAGAATCCTCCGCATACACTTGAGCCTTTGCCATGATGGTATAAGCCATATCAACATTGCGCTTCTCACCAAGGGGAAGCCGACCATGACATCGAGAATTGTTATCCATTGAAGTATGAAGTCCAAAAATTGATAAAAAAAAAACAAATGTCAAAATTAATTCATTTCCCACTCATGGGAATTCTTATGTGAATATGGTAGATGGTTGTCCTGGTAAGTACAAAGTGTTTAATGTTCGACGTATCCAAAGGTATTTGGTGGAGATACATAGAACTTTGTGCTTGATTAGTGATTGTGAACATGATCATGATGGTTGTGTTATTTGTAGTGTTAATCCACGAGGATGTATGATTGTCAAGAGGGACATTCAGAAGTTGATGGATGAAGGTGTAATTCAGATCAATCAAGACAGAGATATGGGTAATGATGTTAATGTAATCGTGCCAGTGTTCAAGACTCCCGGGCGAATAGTAATCCATTTTGACAATAACAAAAGATATAATAGATTGGTATCGCCGTTGGTAATATGGTTAGTGGGCGCAGTCCCATATGCATCCGATAAAGCTGTACCTTAAAAATATAATGCTACTATGATTGAAAATGGGCAAGAGGTTCCTCTTCCCGCAACAAATTCAGTAGTGAGCATTGTTGATGTTGTTAAGGTGACCCGTAGCGGTCGTGTATTTGGCCTAGTATCTCCGAAGGTTGTGGAGGATGTTGTGGTTGTTAAAAAGGCGGATGTTCCTGTGATTAATCATGTTAACACTCCAATTTGTCAGTCTGGTGAATCCAGCGGGTTGAAGGTTAAGGATGAGGATGATGAGGTTCTCTGATTGATTAAGAAGAGTGAGTTTAATGTTGTGGAACAATTGCTCCAAACACCTCCCAAGATCTCTGACTTATCTTTGTTGATGAATTCCGAGGCACACCGAGAGGCGTTGTAGAAGGTGCTTGAGCAAGCATATGTTGAACAGGATGTCACGGTTGATCAGTTTGATCATATCATTGCCAATATCACCTCATGCAATAATTTGAGTTTCTACGATGAAGAGCTTCCTGAGGAAGGCAGAAGTCATAATTTGGCCCTCCATATATCCATGAATTGTAAAGAAGATGTTATATCCAATGTTCTGGTAGATACAAGTTCGTCATTGAACGTTCTACCTAAATCTACTTTGGCAAGGTTATCTTATCAGGGCGCACCCATGAGGTACAGTGGTATGGTTGTGAAAGCGTTTGATGGTTCTCATAAAACTGTCATTGGGGAAGTGGAGCTCCCAATCAAGATTGGTCCGAGTGATTTTCAAATTACTTTAAAAGTATGGATATTCACCCGGCCTACAACTGTTTATTGGGAAGGCCATGGATTCATGAGGCTGGTGTTGTCACATCGACGCTACATCAGAAACTCAAATTTGTTAAGAATGGCAAGCTCATTGTTGTGGGAGGTGAGAAAGCGTTGTTTGTAGGCCATTTATCGTCTTTCACTTATGTTGAAGCTGAAGAAGAAGTTGGAACTCCGTTCCAAGCTTTGTCTATAGATAATGAGGTTTAGAAGACTGGGGCATCCATGTCTTCTTTAAAAGATGCAGAAGATTTTGTTCAGGCTGGTGGCACAAACAAGTGGGGTTGTGTCGTAGAAGTCGTCGAAAACAAGAACAGGGTTAGTCTGAGATTTCAGCAAGGGCCCTTCAAAGGAGATGTCAAGGCTATGCAACAAATTTTGCGTAGTGGATGGTTCATTCATAAAGAAGAACAACACTCTGCTGCTATCATTGAAGATGAAGATGAAGGAGACAACGCCAACTTTGTAACACACAAACAGACTTGCAATAATTGGATTGTTGTGGATGTTCCTGTTATAGTGCATCGGTCAAATTAATATGTCTTATTGTTTTATAGAAAAATCTTTCTCCTATGCCTAATTGAAAAGTGAAACATTGTCAGGCATTTTTAAATTATCATCAAAAAATGCAATTTTATTCATCCACATTTATGTTGTTTTTACTTTTTGCTTTTTTTGAAAAATGATAATCACAAAAAACATAAATAAGCAATAATCTTTCCCATATCTGCCTAATATTTGTTTGCACTTCATATTTCTAAAATCAAAATACCAAATCATTATGCAGGTTGCTTCTCAAACCCATTGAATATAATGATCCTACTCCCTCTCCAAAATTTTATTTCCATGTGTTTGAAGTTGAGGAAGAGAATGATGATGAAGACCTCTCTGATGAGTTATCACGTTTGCTTGAACATGAGGAAAGAACCATTCATCTGTTTGAAGAGAAGATTGAGTTGGTCAACTTGGGTTCCGAAGATAACATCAAGGAAGTCAAGATTGGGTCGCAGCTTCGTCCAGAAGTTGAAAAGGGGTTGGTTAAGCTTCTCCGAGAATACTCTGATGTGTTTTCTTGGTCTTATCAAGACACGCCAGGTCTTGATACCAGTATTACAGAGCATAGATTGTTACTGAAGCCAGAATGTCATCCAGTCAAGCAGAAGTTGAGAAGAACTCATCCTGGTATGGCAGTGAAGATCAAGGAGGAAGTGCAAAAGCAGATGGATGTCGGTTTCCTTGTTACCTCTGAGTATCCGCAATGGGTGACCAATATTGTGCCTGTTCCAAAGAAGGATGGAAAAGTTCTCATGTGTGTTGATTATAGAGATTTGAACAAAGCTAGTCTGAAAGATGATTTTCCTCTACCACACATTGATATGTTGGTAGATAATATAACTAAGTTCAATATATTCTCTTTTATGGATGGATTTTCCGGTTATAATCAGATTAAGATGGTGCCCGAAGATATGGAGAAGACCACATTCATTACGCCTTGGGGAACATTCTATTATCGAGTGATGCCTTTCGGCTTGAAGAATTCTGGTGCAACATACTAGATAGCCATGACCACTCTCTTCCATGATATGATGCATAAAGAGATCGAGGTCTATGTTGATGATATAATTTCCAAATAAAGGACTGAAGATGGGCATGTTGAGCATTTATTGAAGTTATTCCAGCATTTGAGGAAGTATAAACTCCGCCTGAATCCCAATAAGTGTACATTTGGTGTTCTCTCTAGTAAGTTGTTGGGCTTTATTGTCAGCGAGAAGGGTATTGAAGTTGATCCTGCCAAGTTCAAAGTAATACAAGAGATGCATGCGCCCAAAACTGAGAAGTAAGTCAAAGGTTTTCTCGACCGCTTGAACTATATTTCAAGATTTATCTCGCATATGACTACCACGTGTGCACCTATATTCAAGCTCCTTCGGAAAGATCAGTCTTGTGATTGGACCAAGCATTGCCAAAAAGCTTTTGACAGTATTAAAGAATATCTACTTGGGCCTCCAATTCTGTCTCTGCCTGTTGAAGGAAGACCTTTGATCATGTATTTGACTGTGCTTGAAGAGAGTATGGGTTATGTTCCTGGTCAGCAAGATGAATCTGGTAAGAAAGAAGATGCAATTTACTACCTCAGTAAGAAGTTCACCGATTGTGAGTCTCGGTATTCTATGCTTGAGAAGACATGATGTGCTTTGGCTTAGGCTGCTAAGCGTCTGCGCCAGTATTTGTTGAGTCATACTACTTGGTTGATATCCAAGATGGACCCAATCAAGTACATATTTGAAAAGCCTGCTTTAACTGGGAGGATTTTTCATTGGCAGATGTTATTATCAGAGTATGATATGGAATACCGAGCTCAAAAAGCGATTAAAGGTAGTGTCTTGGCTGGTCATTTGGCTCACCAACCTATTGATGATTATCAGTCAGTGCAGTTTGATTTCATTGGCGAAGAGATATTGTACTTGAAGATGAAAGATTGTGATGAACCATTGCTTGAAGAAGAGCCAGAACCTAGTTCCTGTTGGGGCATGGTATTTAATGGAGCTGTTAATTCATATGGTAATGGCATTGGGACAATGATTATTACTCCTCAAGGCACCCATTTTCTGTTTACAGCTAGATTGGCCTTCAAATGTACAAATAATATGGTTGAGTATGAAGCTTGCACTACGGGGCTCGAAGAAGCCATTGATCTTATGATCAAATATCTCGACGTCTATGGAGATTCAACTTTGGTTGTTAATTAGATCAAAGGTGAATGGGAGACAAATCAACCCGGTTTGATACCGTATAGAGATTATGCGATGAGGATATCAACTTTCTTTACAAAGGTTGAGTTTCATCATATCCCTCGAGATGAAAATCGGATGGCAGGTGCTCTTGCAATGTTGGCTTCCATGATCATGGTGAAGTATTGGAATGAAGTTCCCAATCTAACTGTGACGCGTCTTGATAGGTCATCTCATGTATTTGCTGTTGAAGAAATCAAGGATGATAAGCCATGGTACCATGATATCAAATGTTTCCTCCAAAGTCAGATTTACCCGCTTGGGGCATCTTTAAAAGACAAGAAGACTTTGAGAAGATTAGTTGGCAACTTCTACCTGAATGGTAATCTGCTTTACATGAGAAAATTCGATATGGTTTTACTCAGATGTGTGGATAGACACAAAGCAGACCTATTGATGACAAAAGTTCATGAAGGTTCCTTTGGTACTCATTCCAATGGCCATGTTATGGCAAAGAAGATGTTGAGAGCAGGTTACTATTGGCTGACAATGGAATCTGAATGTTGCAAGTATGTGAAGAAATGCCACAAGTGTCAAATTTATGCGGATAAGATTCATGTTCCTCCGACACTTTTGAATGTCATTTCCTCTCCATGGCCCTTCTCCATGTGGGGAATTGATATGATTGGCATGATTGAGCCCAAAGCTTCGAACGGACATTGTTTCCTCTTGGTGGCTATTCATTACTTCACAAATTGGGTTGAAGCGGGATCGTATGCAAATGTGACCAAGCAAGTTGTTGTAAGGTTTATCAAGAATCAGATTATATGCTGATATAGTGTGCCAAGTAAGATCATTATTGATAATGGATCAAACTTGAATAAAAATATGGTGGAATATCTCTACAAAGACTTCCAGATATCACATCATAATTCTTCTCCATATAGACCCAAGATGGATGTTGAAGTTGCGAACAAGAATATCAAGAAGACTATCCAGAAGATGGTTGTGACATTCAAAGATTGTCATGAAATGCTCTCATTTGCTTTGCATGAGTATCGTACATCCGTCTGTAACTCGACAGGGGCAACCCCTTTCTCTCTTGTTAATGGCATGGAAGTTATGCTCTCCGTAGAGGTTGAGATCCCATCAATGCATGTGTTGATGGAAGACAAGTTGACTGAAGTTGAATGGTGCCAGAGCAGGTTTAATCAGCTCAATTTGATTGAAGAGAAGAGATTGACTTCCATGTGTCATGGTCAGTTATATCAACAGAGAATGAAGAAAGCTTTTGATAAGAAAGTCAAGCCTCGTGTGTTCCAAGAAGGTGACCTCGTGCTCAATAAGATCTTATCATTCAAACCTGATTCTAGGGGAAAATGGACTCCTAATTATGAAGGCTCATATGTTGTTAAGAGATCCTTCTCAGGCGGTGCATTGATTCTTACAACTATGGATGGTGAAGAGTTCACTCGTCCTGTGAATGTCGATGCAGTCAAGAAATACTTAGCCTAAAAAATAAAAGATCAACTCTCTAAGTTGAAAATCCGAAAGGGAGGCTTAGGAAAAAATGAGCGTCTCGGTGGTTTGAAAACCCGAAAGGGCAGTCCAGGAAAAAGTTAGAGACATAAAACAGAAAAATCATTTCAGTAGATTGAGTACCCCACCTTGGGGAAATCTAGGCAAAAATTAGGGATTATTGCAAGTAACTGCATCCGGCTAGACCTGATCGTTAATGCAACATTGTCTGTCATCTAGTTCTGATTTATCATTCTCAACCAAAGACAAAGCACAATGAATTTCAAAGTTGGTAGGGAGAGTAGTGGTAACTGTATTCAATGTACCCCTTTTCCATGAAAATTACCATTTTCAAACTTTGTAAAGATCCATGGAGTCCTTCCATTTGCGGACTACCATTCTATTAAATAAAGTTGAGCCTTTATCCAATTATTTGCAATTATTATTTGTTTTTGTTTAATAAAACTATATTTTTATGATGATAATTTTTGAAGTAAATAAATCAATGAATAATCATTTTTCTGAAATAATAAGGCATTTACATTAAGAACTTTGAACTCGAAAAGGAATGTCAACGACAATCTAAGAACGGTAAGTATTGACGTGTGAAACATTATGGTCTTCCCCAAGCAATTGTTTGGCGGTGTTTTCTCCCCAAGCAGTTATCTGTTTATCCCCAGCGTGGCTGATGTGTTGTTCTCTTTGTAGTTCATCATTCTTTCCCCAACTGTGGGCCTTCATAGATATTTCATTCTCAATTTGCATTTGTATTGTGATTGAACCCTGGATCTCCAATAAAACCTTTATTTGGTTTTCAGATCCCTAACACCTTTACTTGGTTGTCGCATAGCCATGGAAGTGTTACCCCTTTGTGAGTTCCTGTAGGTCTAACTGATATTTTTGGTACATTGTAATTGGTTTATTTTCCACTCTCCAAGAAGAGTCTTGTGATTGTTGTTTTCCTCTTGATGAATTTGTTGTTGATTGCATCCTCGTGTGGCACTTAATTTGTCCTGGAAAATTTGTATTCCCTAGTGAAGTCCCCATAAAATTTATATTAATTGATGGAATCCCCAGTAAGTCATCTGGTTCCCCACTCAAAGATTTTGCCTACTGTTGTGACGTGGATTCCATGCGGAGTTTTCTCTTCTGATGAAAGATCTCCTCATTTGAACAATGTTTGATTCTGAGTAGTATTGATGTAGCTATCTCCTGTAGGGTTGTCTCCCATTTGATATGGTATTGACCTAAAAGTCCCCGCAGTGTTGACTTGTTACCTTGAAGTATATATATATATATATATATATATATATATATATATATATATATATATATATATCCCTCAGCATGAAGATTTGGATCCTCAACAGATCTCTCTTGTCCTCAACATATTGGTTGATATCCTCAACAATGCTTTCGTCCCCTGAGGAGTTGCCAAGCTGTATTTTCTCCTCTCCAAGAGAGTTTGAGCTTTAAGCAAGATCTTTGTTAATCTTTACTTATCCTCTAGCAGTTATTTCCTCCTCTCTTGAGAGTCGAGTTTTGAGTTGGATCTATTATGATCCTCGTGATTGATATATATATATATATATATATATATATATATATATATATATATATATATATATATATATATATATATATATATATATATATATATATATATATATATATATATATATATATATATATATATATATATATATATATATATATATATATATGTATATATATTCTTCATCTCCTCTAAGCGCTGAGTCTTTAGCAGTTTTTGGTCGGATGCATGTTTTGCATGACTTTCCCCAACCAGAGTTTGAGCATTTAATTTGGATTGTTATATCCCCAGTCTTCCTTGAGTATATGGTTGTGTGTCATTCCCAGAGAATTGAATATTTGAAGATAGGATTTATATCCTCGATGATTTATTTTTATCCCTAGCAGGTTCTCCAGTTGGTGTTCCCATCTTGTTGAGATTAGCCGAGTATCTAGTTGTGATGATTGGATCTTCATGTTTGTATCCTTTGTGCTCGTTTGTTAGCATAATATTATACATACTCATGCATAAACATAGCATCAGATATTTCATTGTGCATTTTACATATTGACTTAATATTTCTGATCCCCTGCTTTAGTGATATCATCTCCCCATGCAGATTTGGTGTGTTTGTCCTCCTTCAATATAGAGTGTCATCCCCTTAAGCAGAAAGAGTTTATCCTTTCTTCTTTCCCATTAAGTTATTTCCTCGTGGATGGTTATTATTTTTGTTTCCTCCCCAGTTCGTTGTCTGGATGGAACCACTCTCCTTGAGTTATATCCTCATTGGGTTGAGTCTTATTTGACCGTTTCTTTCTAGTTCTTACCTAGATAGATCTTTTGGTCTCCAAGAGTTTATTACCCAGTAAATATCAATATCCCTTCTTGATGTTGAGTACTTTACCTGTGTTAATTTTCCCAGTAACCGGTAAAAGGTAATTTACTTCTTTGATTTCTCCAGCAGATTCGCTTTCGTTTCCCCAGCAAGTCTATCCTTGATATGTTCACCTTAACGGGTGATGGATATTCTCTCTTTGATCTTCTGCCCAGTAACAGGTAGTTGTAAATCCTATTTCTTTGTGATTTTATCCTTGATATATTCACCTTAACCGATGACAAATATTCTCTCTTTGGTTTTCTTCCTAGTAACTGGTAGTTGTAAATCCTATTTCCCCGACAAGTTTATCCTTAATATGTTTACCTTAACCGATGACAAATATTCTTCCTTCTAAGCATATCCTTTATATGTTCATCTTAATCGGTGATGGATATTCTCTCTTTGGTCTTCTGCCCAATAACATGTAGTTATAAATCCTTCTTTCCCAACAAGTCTATCCTTGATATGTTTACCTTAATTGGTAACAGATATTCTTCTTTGGTTTTCTACCCAGTAACTGGTAGATATAAATCCTATGTTTTTTTGGTCAATCACCTTTGTTAAGCTGTCCTTTAGTCAGTAGTTGGTGATTCTCCCCGGCAGTCAATCCTTGATATGTTTACCTTAACCGATAGCGGATACTCTTCCTTCGGTCTTCTACCCAGTAACAGGTAGTTATAAATCATATTTCTTCATTTTTACCCAATAGGTTATTCTTACCCAGTAACCGGTAACGGATACTCCTCATTTTCCTCAGCGAGTCATCCTTGATATATTTACCTTAACCGCTAATAGATGTCCCTCTGTCTGAGCGTATTATCTCCCTACCCAGTAACAGGTGGTGGATAATATATCTTTTTTACTCCCGCGTTGAAGTTTTTTCTTCCCCAGTTGAGTCCGGATTCATATTTCTTTGTGAAATTGATTTTCCTTTTATTTGTTTGGGTATTTCAGCTTCGTTCTGACTTACACCTTTCCCTATTGAATTTTTCTTGCTGTGTTGGTTGTTATTTTGATACATGCATATTCTTTTCCCCCAGTCCGAGTCTTTCCATTGATTTACTTTCATGGAAATCCCCTCGTGTCTCCAGCAATTTTTTAAGGCGTAGTCTGGCCTACGTATAACTTTTATCCCCAGAGTCTTTGTCTCCTTAGCGAGTTTTCCTTATGGAATGAATTGTGCTCCTGTGGACTTTCATTCTCTCCCGGATTCTTTTTCTTTATGGCATATATCTCCCACAAAGATTATTTTTCATTCATATCATATGCATCACGAGGTCTCTTAGGGACTAATATTTGTTTCTGGATGTTGTTATTTAAGTCTATCCTACCGCATTGATACAAATATTTTAACCTTCACATCCCCGGATAGAATGACCTTAAATAGGGGCAGCTGTAAGACCCTAATTTTGACCCCTAAGATCCCTCATGCCATCTCATAAACTTGGCATTAGCATTGGGATCACATCTTGGTATTATCCTCACTTATCATTCATTAGGTTTGAATTAGGAGAGATCACCGAGCATTTTTTATTGCATCATACCTTATTTTCTTTGTTTACTAACCAAAATATCAAAAATATGTCTAGTGTAGCTTTGTTTCTTTTGTAGGTAGTGTGTATGTCCACATGTGCCTCATCAAGCTTACAACTAGGGTTTGAGACCCTAAATGCAAGGGGTCAAGTTAGAAAAGGTTCACATTTGTTAAAAGCATCATATATGGATCCCCATGTTCTTTATTTTTTATTTTGATCAAGAATTCATCAAGAGTTTGAAGCTTGTTTGTCAAGAAAGCCCTAATTCATCTAGGTATCTTGTGTACCTTCCTTAGCAAGTTTCTTCAACATTTGGTCAAAGATATCATAGGATATTTCATTGAACTTCATCATAAGCATATATGATTCTCCATGATCCTCTAAGAGCAAAGGAACTTCAAGTTTGCAAATTGGTTCAAGGAAGTTGACCAGAAAAGTCAACTGGTCAATTTAGGGTTCCCTAAACTCTATCTTCTACTATTTTTGTCATATGAAAATGATTCCAAATGAAACGTTACTCTTTATGAAATTCCAAACAACTTTCATGTTGGCATCAAGAGCTAATTTGGCTTGGAAAGTCATTTTTTTATGGTGAAAGATTATAGGTCATTTTGTATGTGCCCTAGATAGAAAGTCAACTTCCAAGAACCATAACTTCCTCAATTTTTATGATATGAAGATGATCAAAGTTTCATAATTAATTTCAAGATGTCTTATTCAACTTTGATTGTTTTAGAAAAGTCAAATTCCACTTGCAAGGTCATGTGCCATGAGGAAACATTATAGGTCCATTTGGATCCTTATCATTGAACAAGCAATTTTCCTCAACTTCTAAAATCCATAACTCCATCATGATAGCTCCAAATGGTGTCAAATTTGTGACCAAATTTAATATGGTTGAAATAGATACAACTTTGAAGAATTAACCAAAGTCATTTGAAGCTTATAGCAAAAGATATTTAAGGTGGAAAAAGGGGTCATTTGACTTTTAACTTAGAAACTTTTCAAGTATGTTTGATTCCTACAACTTCAAGGCTAGAATTCATCATGTTCCAAGCTTCAAACGGAAAACGTTCCAACATAAAAGTTGTTCCTCATGATGGTAGCTTTCCAAAGAGTCCAAGATCATCCCATTAGGATCAAAATTGAGGGACTTGCGCATGGTTTCTTTGCATGGCCCAATTTGGCAACTTTTGAACTTAAATATTACACATCTTTGCATGGATTCATGTTATAATCTCAACATTATTTATGCACGAATTTGGACTGATTGCAATGATCATTTAGGCATAAGCACATGCTCGTGAACCCATGCACAATGGATTACTATTTTTAGCCAAAATTTTCAAGGTGTAGAAATCATTTTACATGGCCTATATAATGAGATGCATTGCCTCGGAATGGAAAAAAAAACCTTAGCCAAGCTCTTCCTGGCAATCCCATAGCCATATTGCATAGAATACCTTGAAGATTTCATTGAAATCGAGCTTCTAGTTCAACTTCTATTTGTAAACTAGAAATCCAAGGGTTCACATCCATTTTCATTCTAATCATCTCCTGTAAGCAAGAGGAAGCAAGACCAAGTGAAATTGCATCAAGATCGAGCTTCAACACTGCAACCCGAAGGTGATTTTTCCAGAAATTCAACACTTCGATTCTCTCTCATTTCTTAAGATTTTGGCCTGATTTCTGGTTGAATGAAGCCCTACCAATGTAGGAATTAATACTGAGTTGCTTTGAGGTTGAATTGAAGCAATTAAATTTAAACACCTCAAACTTTCAACTCAACATTTCTCATTATAGAGTGAGATTTGAAGGATTTGGAGGTCATATTTGGAATCCTTATGATTTTCTCTTCAATTTGATGTATGATCCATAAATTTTGGTGACATTTTGATCTTGACCAGTCTGGTGAGGTGGCCGGAGAAAATGACTGGAGCTAGGGCTCCGGTGATGTGCTGGCGCAGTCCAGACCATCTGATCATGTGGCCACGTTCTAATCTGGTCCATTCATTATGAATACCACTTATGCGCGCGCGTTGACTGCAGTGCATGGTGGATGTGATGCGCTTGGCCATTAGATCTACCACATCAATTAATGAGGGAGATCTGATGACCCTTGTTTTTCTGAATTGTTTTAACTTTCCATTGTATATTTTAAATACCATTTTCTTGCAAAATTCATTATAATTTCAATTTTAATCCAAAAAATATGGGACCACCACAAAAATTTCACAAATAATTTCCTCTTCCTATTTATGAATTAAAATTACTTTTGGGATTGAGTTTGATATTTTTTTTGTGAATTTTATGTTTTTTGACTTGTTTTTAATTGATTTTAAATACTTCTGACTTTCAAAAAATGCCAAAAAAAATTAGTCAATGGTCATTTGACCTTGTTTGACCTATGATAAATCCCTTGGCCATTTCTTTGGTGATTTGAAGGGATTTTAGGTTTGTTCCCTTTTAAAATGTATTTTTCTTCATTTAAAAATTGATTAAATTGTTTTAATTGCTTTAATATTTTGTTGAGCCATTTTATTGACTTTGTGTTGACTCAACTTTTGTTTGGCCTTGGTCTTGGTTGAATTGGATCTTGACTTGGTCAATACCATTGGATTTAGGTGGTTGATGAAGTTTGAACTTCATCCCTCAAGATGAATGAATGGTATTGATCAAGTGAGATTCACCCCTTGATCAATTTAAGATCTCTTTCATTTCATATTCTCATATTCATCTCTCTTTTTTCCCAATCCATTCATGGCCAATGATTTCTCATAGATCAAAATGCTAGTTGATTCATCAATGACCTTGTGTCATATGAATCAACATGAGCTTGATTGAGATAGGTCCATCCCCTCTTATTTTTGTGTGTGGTATGATTTAGGAGCTTGGTCTTCATACCTTATCTCTAGCATGCATTAACACCAATATTATTATTGCTCGACCTTAGATAGTTGTGACTTCTACATAAGTTCAATTATGATTGCTTAAAACAACGCCAAATTTGCCTAAAAGCAATAGAATTTTTGTAAGTGAGATTGTAAGTCTCCCATTCCTCATGGTATTGTGTGAATACTTTTCCTCTTTTCCATTTGTGAGAGCTAGTGACATACTTGTTGATTTTATCTAAGTTGGAGCCCTTCTCATGAATGATGTTTAGGTTCATATCTTCATCCTTGTGAGTGGATGGTTGAGTGTTCTCCAAAGAATCACTTGAACAATTTTCTTCTTCCACTAACATTGACTAACATCTTTTAATCGACTTTATTTTTAATGTCATTTACTTTAATGCAATTTAAATCCTTGTACTTTATCATTCATTGTCATTTATATTCATTCAAATTGTTTATGTTTCATTCATTTTCACTTTGCTCACTTGAGCCATTGTAGTTGTGCTTGTGATATATTTGTACTTGTGATTTTATTTTGTTTGTGGTCTTAGGACCTTAAAATACCTAATAAAATCAAAAACCCTAAAAAATACAGTGGTGGACTGTTGGACCTCTATCTGTGACTTGAGTTGACCTTATGGACTTAGAGTAGACAACATCCCTGAGCTATGGAAGAGACTTGGCCATTGCCATTATTTTAAGACCATTTCTTGGCCAATGTCATCCATCTCATACAAGGTAGAGAGACTCATTTGGTTTATCTATTATATTCACTTTCTCTCTTTGTCTGAATTGTTATTTTGATCTTATTGATATCATTTGATGCCCTCTCTTTGAGTATCTTTCAAGAGATATTTCATCTGATACATCTAAAAGACATTAAAGATGGCTTGCTTTGGAATGCTTGCTTAGATGTTTGGTTATCTTTATTTGATACCATTGGTCTCCTTATTAATTGCTTGGATAATTATGCTTTGTTGCCTGCTTAACAATCCAAAGGAAATGGGTTTCTATCTGACATTATTGTCTTGTGGATGCTTCCCATTGGTTAGATCTTTCAACTCTAAACTTTTAAGTCTTGTCTAGGATAGTCCCTTCATTTCCTCCTACTTATTTAATTTCAAAAATCTCTCTCATTTTCAAAACTTTTTTTCTTGTGTTTTTCAACTTAGACATGTTTTAATGAGTAGAAACCATGGCCTTATGCCATTGATTTTCAAAATATTTTCTTAATCAAATTTGTAAATGAACTTAATCATATTGACATTATTTTCAAAAAAAGATAAAAAGAACTAATAACCTCATTTAATCCTTTTGGCCACTTTGTGCCTTTTTCTTTTTAACTTTTTTTCAAAAGAGAGCATTTAGATTTGAGTTATCTTTGGTTGAGATATAATTCTCCCATTCCATGATATATTTATTGTAAGACTTTCAATTTATTAGGGGTTAGTGACATACTTGTTAATTGAATCCAAGTTGGAGCCCTCCCTCTTAAATGTTGTAAAACCCTAATTATCGGTGGATGTTTGGTTGAGTATTCTCCCGTTGATAACAAAAGGTCTTTAAGCTTTTGTTAAAATGAATCCACCAATCTTTGAAATTTTTACCACGAACTACGAGGTTTTGATCCTCCATTTTTATGTTGGTACGTAGGCATAAGACCGAAGGTCTTGTCAAACACAAAATTGTAAATAAATGAATTCTTTTCTCATCCCCCCATTCTAATTTTTTAGCAAACATCTTTTCAACTAAAACACTTGCACACAAAAAATGGCTCCCTAGGAGTACCTAGGACACTTTGGGTGCTAATACCTTCCCTCTGTGTAACCAACCCGCTTACCTGTAATCTCTGACATTTTATTAGTTTTGATTTGAAAACTTCTTATCTTTGGGTTTTGTTCACACTTTTCCCTTTTCCTTTGGAAACAATAAAAGTGCAGCGGCGACTCTTGTTTTATTGACGTTGAGCTAATCAACAGCTTGATGGTCATGAATTTACCGCTACAAAAAGAAAGTGGCGACTCTGCTGGGAAGTAGTCCTCAGTGGGTTTAGCCTACTTTTTTGTGTATATTATATTTGTTGATTATTGATGTTTGCATATTTGTATATATTGTATGTGTGATACTCTCTGTCTGTTATGCTTGGTGATCTCTGTGTGGCGAGATAAGTTCTAACCCGAACTTGAGTGCAATTAAGATAGGAGGATGGTATAGTCATGTTCAACTCGTGTGGAGTAGTCCTTAATAAGTTGGATTGAGATCCATCTACTTAGTGGAGACCCCTTTGGAATTACTGATGTCACACGAGTAAGTCGTGGATAGGCATTACTTTTTCCGACCTGGGAGTCCGAGAAGCTGAGGACCATAGAACATTTAACCCAACTTGGCCTATTTAGGACGTAGTGCGGAGACTGTTCAAATGTAGACTTGATAACAGTTGTTACGCGATACTACACTCAGACGAGTTTCTCTTGAGAATATTATGGGTTGATGAGTCAGTCATCTAAACCTATAGTATCTGATAGATGGGATCATGACTTTGGGAACATTTTAGAACATGATCTACAGGTTTTTATCCTTAAAAGGATATATATGGAACCCAAAGGAGAACGATGATTGGTACAAGGAACAGTATATCATTGTGGGAATAAACAATTTGAAACCAAAGAATGGTATGTTGAATCCATGAAGGAAATAAACTCTGAACGAAAGAGTAAAGGAGGTACATACTAAGATGTGGGAGGGATAGGCATCATACCACTGTATTTTCATGACCAAAAACAAAGGAATTAGGTGTTTGGCATCAAGGCAAACATATTTTGGTTCACAAGGTGGTCAAATATCCTAAAAGGATATGTATGAAATCCAAAGGAATAAAGTATTTGATTTCAAAGGATGGTATTGATTGATGAAGAATGAAGAATCAATATATATGGTAGCTCGCGGAGAATCTGAATCCTCGTGCCTACTAATTTTCACCATGCAATGAGAAAGTTAGAGCTCCGTAGTTCGGCCTACTACGACCAAAACAAAGACAACAAGAGACTACTAAGGAAAGAAAGATGATAATGAAATATGAAGAAGTCTTGGCAGTAATTGAATATGAACCATACCAAAGTCTATGAGTAAAGGTGAATAAGATGAGCAACTGGGTCATTCGTCCCGTACCGAAAGATATTCAGAATGAGGTAAGGAATTCTTCACTCTCAATCCTTCTCTACTACTTAAGGCTCATAGCATGTGATTCTCATCATAAATGACAAGTTTTTAAAGAAGAATCCTTTTATTGTGCTTGAATGGTGAATCAGTGATCCAGTCTTGGCGTCCTTCTATCTTCTGGATCTTGAATGTGAACGGACTAGAATTTGACTTAATGGATCAAGTGTATATGCAAGTGTAAAGATCTGATTCAATCAAGTGATCAAGGAACTTGTACTCACTCAATTGAATGAAAACATCTAAGGGAACATGCAAATTTGTCCTTGAAAAGTCATACAAAAAGTCTTCAATTATAAGTCTAATTAATTGATCAAAACAAGTTTGATCAACTAATCAACCAAGTTAAATCAATTCATGAATTGACAAAAGAATTAATTAAAGGATTTATTAATTGATTACATGAACCAAACAAAGATTTATCAATTAATAAAAAATCAATTAATTGATATATTAATTCTACTTCTAGCATTTTGAACAATCACTAAAACTAATTAAAAAAAAATAATTCTAGCATTTTCGCTAAACTAATATTAATGTTTAACTTTTTAACTAAGTAACTAATGTTTGTTCTAAGCTAAGTAAATTTAAATGTATAAATTTCTAAAATAAATAAGTAATGTATTAATTTTCTAAGCTAAAATTAATGTATTAATGTCTAACTAAGACTAATAGATATGTTTGGCTAAAATTAATGTATTTTTTTCTAATGCTAAAGCGAATATACTATGTGCTAGACTAAGATTACTGACGAGTATATTTTCTAACCAAGTGGCTACTGAATGTATTTAACTAAAGCTGCTATACTTTTCATAAACAGCTACTTAGTTTTCTACACTAAAACTATGTATATATTTTAACTAAACTAATGATGTGTATATAAATAAACTAATATCTTTTCTAACTTAAGCTACTGAAGTAACTAATGTGTATATTCTAACTAAGTAACTAATATGCTCTAAACTAAGACTACTGTATATATTTTTCTATACTAATACTTATGTTATATTTCTAAGCTAATGATATTGTATGTATCTTAGACTAAAAAATTAATGTATTTATTAAACTAAATAACTACTGTATGTCTTAGAAAAGAAAAACTAGTGTAATATACGAGGAATTTTAGCAACGCACAACTATATAATGTGGTTGGTATTGCAATCTTCAACACGTGACCACAATAATATGTATGTTTGCCAGCATTACAGTATGTAAATTAAACATGCAACAAGGATGGAAAAACAATGCATAAACCAATAGTCAATAAACTATTAACATGTGAGTAATTATAAATAATAAAATAAACCTAATAAAATAATATAGCAATACTATAAAACATATATACTAGTAATAAGAAAAAGTAGCAGTAAAATCAAAATTGACAACTTAATATATTGTTACACTCGGAATTTTGCAAAGAAATCAAATATATTTTGAATATTGTAAAATAAGCTACGAGTTATACCGAAAAAACAGTAAAAGTGGACGAAAGTTCGATTTAAGCATGCACCGGTTCAGATAAAATATGTATCTGAATGAAAAACTAATTATATATTCATGATCAGCGTGAAAAATCGATTCAAATGGCATATTCATATGTAAATAATAGTTATGAATGAAAGAATCATTATTTTCAAGTTTATGTGTTCCATGCAAAAATAAGTGATTATCTAATAAGCAAATTTAAAATAGTAGCTTAAATCAATCAACCAACAAACATTCAATAATTCATGGAAAGGGTGCGGAAGAGATAAAAGATTACCGATGGAGTAGAGATTTGCTTCGGTTAACATTGAAAATCGGGGCGCCGAAAAGAAATCTGGAATACTTCAAGAATAAGCTCCTTTAATCCAATTAACTTCCAAGATTTGATAATTATTCTTAATGATGAATGAATGTAGAAGATGAATCATGAATGTATAATATTGATGAATAAGCTTGAATTGATGAATCTTGGATGGTGATTGTTGATAAATCTTGATAAACTTTAGATGATGATTGTTGATGATAATGTAGAAATTGTTGATGGATGATTTTTTATGATAATGCTTGAATTGCTGATTGATAATTATTGATGATAATATAGAAATTATTGATGGCTAAGTTCCACCATTTTAGAACTTCAATGTGAAATTCTAAATGGTGATGAAGATGAACTTTAGTGAGGGTGGGGGAGAAGATGAATATTGAGAGAGAATAGAATAAAAATAGTGGGAAAATAATGGTTAATTGTGAATTTTCTAAGTTAGGTTAGTTATGTTAGTTAAGGCTAAAATTATGAGAAATGACATATTTGTATAGAATTGGTAGGTGAATGATCACCCTTGAATTGTGATTCAAGTAATTGGTTTATCAATGGTTAGAAGTTAATTTAATCCTTAGTTGTTGATCACCAATTTCAAACATATGATTAAGTGTTAAGAGTGACTAGGATTCAGTGAAAAAATAAAAGTTGAGATTTGTGTTTGTTTGGAAGTTTTGTGTTAGTTTGGAAGTTATTGTAGTTAGGGCAATTAGGTAAATCGATGGCTTGTGGAGAAATATGTAGTTAAGGGTAGTTAGAGACCAATGGTGTTGGAGTTTAGAAAAATTATCAAGTTAGGATGTAAGGCAAAGAGTCACTAGTATTTTTGAGAAGTGATATTTTCCAATAAATTAATGAAATCTTCCTTTTATTCCAACTTTGTCATTTTCTTTGAATCTAGGAAAACCTCAGAAATAACCATGAATCTCAAATAAAGAGATGATCCCCACCACAAGTAATATGGGAAATAAACTCGAATAATTACCAAATAATATCTACCTCGAAAATTCACTTAAACCAATTAAATATATTATCATCGAACCTTCAATATAAATTTGTTATCATATGCAAATGTTGATGAATGCATGATCAAATAACACCTTCTGTTAGAAGTCGATATATATTACTGATGTCTTCGGTCTAAAGCCCAACCTTTCTCTAGTATCTTTGTTAGAAGCCAGTTTATATTACTAATTCCTACGGGTAAATACTAGCTTTGTCTGGCACATACATAGTTTGTACTGTGCCTATCCTGATGTTTCCTAGAAAGTCATTGTTTTGACTCTTTCATTGAAATGGTTTCCCCAAAAGGTTGGATGATTTTTCGTCAGAGTTCTCCATTTTTATTTATTTATTTGGGTTGATTCATATGGAAGAATCTCCAGAGCTTTGTGTGGATGATCTTCTTGTCAAAGGACTTCACCGTTTTTCTTATCTTGGATGAATTCCTCTCTATGAATCTCCAAATCCTTCAAATATTCTTGAATTTCTTCTGTAGTAATTTAGGAATAAATAAAGTCTAGTGGTGACTTTGTTAGTCTATCCTGCAAGCGTGCAATTGCACTTCATGAGGTTGTGTTCTCATATTTCGAGGTACGACAATGGTGTGATAATGTTCATAGACAGGGTATGTGTACCTTTATTATTGAAGAAGATCATAGAAGTGGTTTGAATATTCATCCTAGTGCCACTAAGATGTATCAAGACCTGAAGAATTTTTTTTGCTGGCCAGGAATGAAGAAGGAAGTAGTTGAGTTTGTTTATGCTTGTTTGACTTTCCAGAAGTCGAAGATTAAACATCAGAAATTGTTGGGTCAGATGCAACCATTAAGTATTCTTGAGTGGAAAAGGGACATCTTTCTATGGATTTTGTGACAGGCTTTCCAAATACGATGAAAGGATGTGATTCCGTTTGGGTTATTGTTGATAGACTGGATATATTGGCTCATTTCATATTGATTAAGATCAATTATACTTTGTAGAATATGGTTGAGTTGTACATTGAGAAGGTTGTCATCTTGCATGGTATTTTGTTAACCATTATGTCAGATAGATATATGAGGTTCACGTCGAGGTCTTGGCATAGTTTGCAAGAAGTGATGGGTACTAAGCTGAAGTTGAGTTCTATTATCTGCAGATAGATGGTCAGACAGAAAGGACTATTTAATCCTTGGAGGATCTATTAAGGGCTTGTATGCTAGAACAAGGGAGTGGTTGGGGTAGCTAATTTTCATTGATTGAGTTCGCTTACAATAACTGTATCCATTCAAGTATTGGAATGGCCCCGTTTGAGGTGTTATATGGTAAAAGGTGTATGACACCTTTTTGTTGGTATGAATTTGGTGAGAGTGCGGTGATTGAACTTGACATTATGCCAAAAACATATGAGAAGATAAAGATGATCCAAGAGAAGATGAAAGCTTCGCAAATTTGGCAGAAGAGTTAGCATGATAAGCGGAGGAAAGTTGTTAATTCCTTAGGATTGGCATTAATTTTGTAAAACAAATAGTGTAATCATCTCCGTTGTTTTAATATGTTGGGTTGAAGAAGTTCAACATCTGGACCAACATGTCATGTACGATGTCACGACATCATGCCTGTGACATCGTACATGTGTAGAAAACTGAACTAATTAATTCAGTATTTATTCTGGGATTAGTAAGGATATTTGGTGAATATCCTAACTCCCATGTGGAGGTCTTGAAGACTCAATCAGAAGATATATAGGCTCAAAATATGGAGATATATTTGGAGAGATTCTAGGATTGAAGACCTTGTTTGTAGCAGAATTTTTCTGCTGAAGTTGTAACAGCAAAGAACAAGTCTGCTGCGATTTCTGAAGGCCCAAATCCAGTTGGGTGATTAGGTTATAAATAGCACATTGTAACCTAGTATTTGTAAGCCTCTTAGAATGAAAATTTAGGGGTGTGTGTGAGGTAAACCTCCCAGTCTGTGGGAAGGTTACCATGTGTTTCTCAGTGGTAAAAGCTGAGAGTTTTTGTAACTCGAAGCCTGTAGGCAAGAGTGATTTTGTTCTTGAATGAAGCTGCGAAGCAAGTTCAAGGTGTGGTAACATTACATGGTATTTGTAGTGATAGGAATGGAAACTGGAGGTTTCTATCTAGGAGTTCCTAGGTATAGATTGCATTGGGTAGGGATTAAGTGAAGAGTTGTAAACGGGGGAGTTTAACTCTGAATTAATACTGCTAATAGTGGATCTTCTTCCTGGCTTGGTAGCCCCCAGATGTAGGTCATGTTGGACTGAACTGGGTTAACAATTTCCTGTGTTTGTTTTCCTTCTGCATGTGTTTGTATTACTGTCATAACTCAGCTGGTATTCCATTCAGGTTATCAAGATGATAACAGACCTGGTATATAGCCTTCTGTTTGAATGTTAATCAGAATGTTGTAACATTCATCAGTGACAGCGTAAACTGAATAATAAGCAGGTTAATTTCAGTTCAGTATTTATTTAAGTCTGTTCTTTTCAAGGATAACAGACCTGGCTGAAGGATCATTGTGAAACTGTCAAACTGGATGTTTTGACAGTTGATATTGAAGGCTGATACTGAAGTAGAGACTAGTTGGTCTTTTACAGTACTGCAAACTTAGCATAGTACGTTTCCAGGAACATAACAGAATCAGCATATGTTCTGGATGTCAAACTAAATGTTGTGACTTTCGTTCCCAACAGCAGGTGCTAAAGTGTAGGATGATTGGTTTTTCTGGTTCAGTATTTTTCTCAGGCTATTCTTCAGGGATTCAACAGCTGAGCTAAAATCCAGGAAACCAACTACTAACCTACAATTAATGAACCTAACAAATAGCCTAATTGTTAGGAATCTAATAAGTGGAAATTAGATTGACGTGTTCAACCTTTAGGAAATACAAGTAAAAGACAAACACACTGGAACAATGTAACAGATGATGTCCAAAATCAACAGTAAGACATCATGCTGATAACTGTGTTAGAAAACAACAGAAGTGAGTGCTAGGATTGATCTCTGCTGAGTCTTTCCTCCTGATGCACAGAACCAGGTGTTCATCCATTCTAGGGTGACATAGAATGAGATGTCGTGACATTTGTGAACGTGTGCATATTAGTACAGTGGTTAATAACTATCTTGCTGTGTTAGTTACAATGTTAGATCAGATGTCATGACTTAGAGTAGAACATCTGAATTCTGACTACACCAGAATTTCAATTGGTATCAGAGCAGGCATCCTGTTCTGCTTCTGGATGAGATCCATGGGTGATACTTTCTGTTATCTTGCAAGAAGTTATGTTGGAACCTGAAGATGGTTCTGCGGTTTCCCTAAATGGTCCCTTGAAGTTGGTGGATGGACTGCTCATGACAGGAATGGTGTGTACCTGTCTCTGGAGGGTGGAAATTGGCCTGTGTGTGGGACAGCTGTGCCAGTATTGAATCACATTCAAACTTGGTATGGTCTTGGAGGCTGATCTGGTGAAGTGTGTGTTCATAGGTTGAGTTGTATTATGATTTCCGCTGCATAATACCTGGAAAAACTCAAACTCTGATGTTGTTTCCCCTCATGTGGATGAAAGGCTGCTGTATTCAAGATCTCATCATAATCTACTGAAGATGTCAAAGATACTTGAGTCTCCTCAAGTCCACTCTTCATGACGTTCTCACTTCAGGATGGTAAGAATCACTTAATCACTGATTCTTTTACTTGGGTAGGGTGTATGAAGACCTTGAAGACCTTCAAGGAAGGTTTGTTCCAAGGAGGTGGAACTAATGTTCTATGCAATGTTAGAACATGTTGATTCAACAAGTATGCAGCTACTGGTTGAAGAGCAGATGTTCTTAGGTATCAAACAAAGGGATACTTCTGTTTGGAACCTACTTCTGACCTGGAAGAGGAGACATCTGTGTGTGCTAAGTTGACAAGGGTAGGGTCAACTGTGTGTGTGCTCAAGAAGGTCACCTTTAGAAGTCTGATCTCTAAAAGTTGAGCTGGATGAGATGTGACATTGTGCAATCTCCTGCTGTTTGGCATATTCCTGTTGATTGATCAGGGTTGGATAGCTGTTCCCTAAAGTACTATGTTGTGTTGGAAGACAAGTCCCCTGGATGTTAGTAGTCAATAATGGGATAACCTGATTGCTATACCATTTAAGAGGATTGGAACCATGAATCTTGTTATTCAAACACCACGTTTCAGAAGTGGCAGTTCTTTCAAGGAGTGAGAATATGAAGATTCATAGGTTGGTTGATGTAGTATGCTCTGGCAATGCATATCTGCTTTTGACTGGTGTTCCTCTAGTACTTATGGTCAGCTAAAGTCTGATTGGTGTGATAGGAGTATGCGTAGGTATAACTCATAGAGTTAGTTACCACTAGTAGGGATGGAGTATGTCATGTTGAGACATGTCTGTACAATGCATGGATATTGGTGTGAAGTTTCCATGATTGTTAATTTGAGGGGGAGTTTTGGTTAACCTCCTCACATTTGGTCAGCCTAGGGTCTGGTTGGCTATTGACCTGTGTCACATGGGTTATGGTGGCTGTGTGACACATTTGCAAGGAAGAATTCATCTCTCTCATTCCTAAGGGTGAATTTAATCTGGGAAGACTTGCAAGACTGTCAAGGTGCTTGCAAACAGAAGATGTTGACACTAGAATAATATTTTCAAAATAGTCTTGTGGTGGAAGCATCTGAAAGGAATATTGGGAAAGGATTTAAGATCAATGTCAACTTATGCCAAGTACAAGTATGTAATTGATTATCCTTGGAGCTCAAGATAACTGATGCTCTTAAAGATGTTGAAACATCTCTCCTTCAAGACCCTGTGCAGAATCACAGGAAGGGTAGTACATGGGGTTATGATCTATATCTTTGGTGGCAGCAAAAGCATATGATCTCTGAAAAGGTTTTCTGGCAAGAAACATGTTCAGCCTGGGTGTGTACAAGAAGAATAAGACATCATAGTCTTGATGGTGGTCACTTGGATCAGTTTATCTCTGATCTAAGTAATGAAGTGCATTGGCTAATGCACACTATGAAGTTAAGAACAAGTGGCAGCATTCTTAACATCATGGAAACAGCCTTGCTTTAGGAAGTCGAATCCTTGGTATAGCTGAAGGGTTAGTTTCTAACTGGTCCTTCTGAAGACTCATGCATCAGAGTGTCTGATGTCTTTGGAGAAGAAGCAGGAATTCATCAAGGTGTGAGCTTGGATGACTTAACTGCAAACCTGCAGGATGGAGGTTGTTTACTCAAACTTGGTTCCACAATCAAGTCTATGAGAACATTGAACTCTTGTTCTGTGAAGGGAGGAAGTTCTTTCAAGTGGCAGAAGAAGGAGCTGAATTCAACAGCTAGATGTCTAAACACAATGTTGTGACATTTGGTTTAACATCAGAGTCTTAGTTGGTGAAGTGGCACATAAACTTAAGATAGAAGGGTCTACAGAGTCGTAGATTGGGTACTTCAAAAGGATCGTTCTCAGTGCAGTTCTTAGGAGTTGCTGGTTGGAGAAGATGTTACATATTCATTTCTTAGAGACCCTAAGCTTTGTTTAACATGTAACTTGAAGTTCAAATCTCACTTGGAAGGTCAGAATATCTTTGGGAGAAGTCTGATAAACTTGGGGAGGTCAAAAAGCAGCATTTGACATTTTCATATGAGGATTCATGAAGGAGGTAATCCACCAGTGGCAGTTGGTCTACCTCAGAAGTGAGTTCGAAGAACCAAGAAAATCAACATATGACAGCTGATTATTCTTGATGAAAGTCTGAGACAAATTACTTTTGAGCAGAAAAGTATTAATTTGAAGACAAAAGGAGGTGTTTTCTATTCATCCCTTGGAGCTTGTGGTAGGAGTTCTGAGCCGTCTATGGAAGATCATCTCTTGTAATGGGATGAAAATGTATTTGTCCCAATTTATGTCTGGGTTCTTCTTGATCAGGCTGGTGACTCAGCAATATCTGAAGACTCTCAGATGGTGTTCCTTATGAAGGATGTCCCAGCTGATGTCAGAACATCTTGTGAAGTGGTCTTCTGTTCTGGTTAGAAGAGAGATTGACACAGAGTGTGAATGTGTTCAGCTAAGAGGGGTGAACAGAGGGTGTGCTCTTGAAGACATGAAGATGCGTCTTATGTTTTCCATTCATCAAGTGGTCTGGATTCTCTTTGAATCAGGAAGTATGTGAAGATTAAACTTTGGGGTGTTGGATATGCTCATGTGTGACCTCCAAGTTTCAAGAGGAGAGTAGGGCGTCCATGACAGGGGGAGTTCTGTCCTTGAAGCTGCAAGTAATCATCAAGCTTGTGGTCTATGTGTACTCAGATAACTAGGTATGGCACCTTGTCAGTTATCAGGATGCTGTGATGTATGTCAAGGCTGAGTGAGCAGAAGAATGTCTGACTGGATGTCATGACATTGCCCTGTTAATTCCTTCTGAATCTTAAAGTCATTAGGAATTATGAAGGTGATCTGTCTAATTCTGATACATCAGAATAGGCCTGATGGCTACAACTGTGTGGTATAGGGGGAGTAACCATCTGCTGAAGTGTGGGAATTTGGCTATAGCAGTGCCAGATGTCAAGTCTCTACTGGAGGTTGAAAGGGGTCTTGAGAAATGTTGAATACTGGCAGAATGCAGGAACAAGCCGCGTGGAATGTTAAGACATCGCGTGCAACACGTCTGACTGCATATATGGATTAGTCTCCATGCACTGGAACTGCTGTTTTGGAAAAGAAACAGTCAAGAGCTATAAAAGGTATTCAAAGATAGTCTGAGATTTTGTTGGTGATTCTCTGACTGTTTCTCAGCAAAAATTAATGAATCTTGACCAAGCATTAATTCCTACCGTTAATTCCTAAGCACGGGCTGGACTATTTAAAGGATGTAATAGCCCTCTTCTTCTCACAAGAGAAACACTCCATTCCCTCAGAATCATGGGGTATGTTAAGGTTTGGGCAAGCTGCGCCTGGATCTGGTTTTGTGAGGGGTGCCTTTACAAATGTTTAGCTAAAAAGGGGGAGAGAAATACAGTCCTGGGGTTGAGAATGTACCAGAAGCAAGCTAATTGTGGTAGCAAACAAAAGTTGGAGTTGGTGTCAAGCACAAAATCCACCAACTGGGTATATCACTTGTGTCTTGTGATCTGAGTTAAGAGGACAGTTGTGTCTTGTGATCTGAGTTACATTATCTATGTACTCACTATTACATATTCTTCCGGAAGCTCTCCGGTTGAGGGGAAAGGTTCTGGTACAACTGATTTGTGTACCTCTTCTTCCCCATGTACACCAACTTTGGTGTTTGTGGTTGTGGAGCCAATGACAGAGATGAAGAGCATTCCCAAATTGGGATGTTTTGTCCAGTGTATTGTTTATTTGTTTTAGCTAAAATTTGCCAAAGGGGGAGATTGTTAATTCCTTAGGATTGGCATTAATTTTGTAAAACAAATAATGTAATCATCTTTGTTGTTTTAATATGTTGGGTTGAAGAAGTTCAACATCTGGACCAACATGTCATGTACGATGTCACGACATCATGCCTGTGACATCGTACATGTGTAGAAAACTGAACTAATTAATTCAGTATTTATTCTGGGATTAGTAAGGATATTTGGTGAATATCCTAACTCCCATGTGGAGGTCTTGAAGACTCAATCAGAAGATATATAGGCTCAAAATATGGAGATATATATGGAGAGATTATAGGATTGAAGACCTTGTTTGTAGCAGAATTTTTCTGCTGAAGTTGTAACAGCAAAGAACAAGTCTGCTGCGATTTCTGAAGGCCCAAATCCAGTTGGGTGATTAGGTTATAAATAGCACATTGTAACCTAGTATTTGTAAGCCTCTTAGAATGAAAATTTAGGGGTGTGTGTGAGGTAACCCTCCCAGTCTGTGGGAAGGTTACCATGTGTTTCTCAGTGGTAAAAGCTGAGAGTTTTTGTAACTCGAAGCCTGTAGGCAAGAGTGATTTTGTTCTTAAATGAAGCTGCGAAGCAAGTTCAAGGTGTGGTAACATTACATGGTATTTGTAGTGATAGGAATGGAAACTGGAGGTTTCTATCTAGGAGTTCCTAGGTATAGATTGCATTGGGTAGGGATTAAGTGAAGAGTTGTAAACGGGGGAGTTTAACTCTGAATTAATACTGCTAATAGTGGATCTTCTTCCTGGCTTGGTAGCCCCCAGATGTAGGTCATGTTGGACTGAACTGGGTTAACAATTTCCTGTGTTTGTTTTCCTTCTGCATGTGTTTGTATTACTGTCATAACTCAGCTGGTATTCCAGTCAGGTTATCAAGATGATAACAGACCTGGTATATAGCCTTCTGTTTGAATGTTAATCAGAATGTTGTAACATTCATCAGTGACAGCATAAACTGAATAATAAGCAGGTTAATTTCAGTTCAGTATTTATTTAAGTTTGTTCTTTTCAAGGACAACAGACCTGGCTGAAGGATCATTGTGAAACTGTCAAACTGGATATTTTGACAGTTGATACTGAAGGCTGATACTGAAGTAGAGACTAGTTGGTCTTTTACAGTACTGCAAACTTAGCACAGTACGTTTCCAGGAACATAACAGAATCAGCATTGTTCTGGATGTCAAACTGAATGTTGTGACTTTCGTTCCCAACAGCAGGTGCTAAAGTGTAGGATGATTGGTTTTTCTGGTTCAGTATTTTTCTCAGGCTATTCTTCAGGGATTCAACAGCTGAACTAAAATCCAGGAAACCAACTACTAACCTACAATTAATGAACCTAACAAATAGCCTAATTGTTAGCAATCTAATAAGTGGAAATTAGATTGACGTGTTCAACCTTTAGGAAATACAAGTAAAAGACAAACACACTGGAACAATGTAACAGATGATGTCCAAAATCAACAGTAAGACATCATGCTGATAACTGTGTTAGAAAACAACAGAAGTGAGTGCTAGGATTGATCTCTGCTGAGTCTTTCCTCCTGATGCACAGAACCAGGTGTTCATCCATTCTAGGGTGACATAGAATGAGATGTCGTGACATTTGTGAACGTGTGCATATTAGTACAGTGGTTAATAACTATCTTGCTGTGTTAGTTACAATGTTAGATCAGATGTCATGACTTAGAGTAGAACATCTGAATTCTGACTACACCAGAATTTCAAAAGTACTTGAGTTCTAAGAGGGGGATAATGTGTTTTTGAGAGTTACTTTGGTGATTGTTGTTGGCCTAGCTTTGAAGTTCCTAAAGCTTATGCCACATTTTGTTGGACCATACCAGATCTTGCAGTGGATATGAGAGGTGGCCTATCTGATTCACTTTCCACTGCCGCTTTCTAATCTTCATGATGTGTTTCATGTGTCTCAGTTGAGGAGGTACATTCTGGATCCATCCCATGTGATCTGAGTATATGGCGTATAAGTTAGAGAGAACCTGACTGTTGAGGCATTGCTCATGCATATAAAGGATCGAAAAGTGTATCAATTGCGTGGTAAGGAGATTGCCTTGGTGAAGGTAGTGTGGAGAGGACCAGTTGGTGGAAGCAAAACTTGGGAGCTGAAGAGCCATATGAGAGAGTCGTATCCGACTCTGTTTCTTTCATGTAATTTTCGAGGGAGAAAATTATTTAAGTGAGGGAGAGTAGTAACATCCTGTTTTTCTAATTTACTTATTTAATTGAAATTGTGTGTATTTAATCATTTAAATCGATTTTTATGTGCATTGGACGGTGTTTGGATGGTTAGTAATAGTGTTTGATGCTTTGGGTTGATAATGCATAGTTCTAGTTATTTAAGTAATAATAGAATTAATAATATTAGAATAATTAGAATTATTATTATTAAATAATTAGAAGGTATTATTTTATTTAAATTGTTGAAATAATATAAAAGAGTAGAAAATAGTAGAAAGACAAGGAGAATATTATTAGTATTATTATTAAAATATTATAGTTAAGAGGGGTATTTTAGTGAATAGAAGAATAAGTGAGGGTAAGGTTGGAAGTAACTAATTAGGGATATTAGGGCTCTAATAAGGAGAAGTTATTAAGGGTTTGAGACTTAGTACGTGGGAATTAGAATTAGGAGAAAGAGGCATGGTTATGTCTTGAAGGGGAGAGAAGAAGTTAGGGAAAATTATAAATTTCTTAAACAATCTAAGGTAAGGGGGGGGGGGGGGGGGGAGATTAATCCTAATGAGGTGTATATTGCACGTTTGGATAGAGGGAAATCCTTAACCCCATTAGAATTTTCCTTTTTTTTCCCTTTGATGAATGTGTGTGTTGAATTCTGTAATTGTATGATATGTGTGATGTAATATGTGAAACTTGTGCACTATTATACCATGAAAATTATGTGTTCTTGTTGATGAAACTTCTATGAAATGTGTTCATATATTATTGTGAAATTGATGAACAAACCATGTTAAATCCATGATTAAATGAGTGAAATTCCATGTTAATTGATGGATAATTGATGTTTGGATGCTAAATATTATTTCCCTTGATATTGTCATGCAATTTGGGGTTAGGGGATGTAAAATCAGAGTTCTGATTTGAACTCTAATGCAAAAAAATGCAGTTTATGCTTCTGGTTCAGGGTGACGAGCGTTACCTAAATGACGTCTTGGTTATCATCATTGTGAAGGTGTTGAGTGTAACATCCGAGGGCGGAGTGTGGTTACATGTAACACTCGAGGGAGAGGGAGTGGTTGTCGTTGCACGAGGCATGGAAATGAGACAATCTTAGAAACTTCTCGGGAAAAAACAAATTCACATCGGAATGAGAGTGTTTTGGAGGTTCTGCAAGTATGGGACTGCATGGTTGAATGAAGACTTATAAGGATTAATTGATACTACATATACCAACAAGATACATCTTTTTTTAGGTAGTCTAACAAATAAGAACTCCATAGTTAAGTGTGCTTGACTTGGAGTAGTATTTGGATGGGTGACCTTCTAGGAAGTTTCCTAGAAAGCGTGTGAGTGAGGATAAAATATGCTAAAAAGACATGTGTTGGTTTGTGGGGTCAGTCGGTAATCCTAAAAGTAGTCTGAGTAGTTATAAGTGGTATCATAGAAGACCTCTCCCAGTATGATGTGGTTTGGAGACGAACCAAGCAGAAGCTGGTTGGCATGTAACACCCGAGGTCAGAGAGGGAGGAGTGTGGTTACATGTAACACCCGAGGGCAAGGGAGTGGTTGTTATTGCACGAGGCATGACAATGAGAAAAACCTAGTAACTTCTAAGGAAAAACAGAATTCATATCAGAATGAGAGTGTTCCTGAGGTTGTGCAAGTATGGGATTGCATTGTTGAATAAAGGCTTATAAGGATTACTTGGTACTACATATACCAACAAGATGCATCTTACTTTCGGTAGTCTAACAAATAAGAACTCCATAGTTAAGCGTGCTTGACTTGGAGTAGTATTTAGATGGGTGACCTTATGGGAGGTTTTCTGGAAAGCATGTGAGTGAGGATAAAACATACTGAAAAGACCCGTGTTAGTTTGTGGGGTCAGTCGTTAATCCTGAAAGCAGTCTGGGGCATTACAAGTGGTATCATAGCAGACCTCTCTCAGTATGATGTGGTTTGAGGACAACCTAACCGGAAGTTGGTGGGCATGTGACACCTAAGGCCGAAGAGGGCGGAGTGTGGTTACATGTAAGACCCGAGGGCGAGGAAGTGGTTGTTGTTGCACGAGGCATGAAAATGAGATACTCCTAGAAATTTCTACGAAAAAAACGAATTCACATCGAAATGAGAGTGTTGCTAAGGTTGTGCAGGTATGGGATTGTATGGTTGAATGAAGGCTTATAATGATTAATTGGTACTACCTATACCAACATGATGCGTCTTCTTTTTAGTAGCCTAAAAAATAAGAACTCCATAGTTAAGTGTGCTTGACTTGGAGTGGTATTTAGATGGGTGGTCTTTAGGGAAGTTTTTCGAAAAGCGTGTGAGTGAGGATCAAGCATGCTGAAAAGACTCGTGTTGGTTTGTGGGGTCTGTCAGTAATCCTCAAAGTAGTCTGAGGGCATTACATTGATGGGCGTCAGCTGTCTGACGGGTAGACCTCCATTGTCCCCAGACATAGTTGGTTGGGATAGCCGTCATATGGATGACATTTGAGTTGACGTGTTCGGTGACGGGTAACCTGTCACGCTTCCAAAATGAGCATAATTTTCTCAATGGCGTGGAATTGAATTGTCGTTCCAATTTTTGTTGTGTTATTGTTACTAGGATATTGTTTGGCTACAATTGGGATGTATATGAGATTGTTATTATGTTGTTATGGATTTAATCACCTATTTTGTATGGAGAATAGTGTCGTTGTTTATTATGGTGATTACTTGGTGATATTTGTGTGGTGATCATTGTTGGTGATGTCGCATGTTATGGTGAATCATATCATGGTGTACGGGTTTCAGTCCAGTTTTGGTATGCTTTGGTTTGGTAGTATGGATTTAAGAGCGAGTAGTTAATTTCAATGAGGAATTAGTGAAGTGTTGCTTATGGTGTTAGAAACGAATTTTTGTATGCTCTGGTCCAATGGTGTGATTCAGGAGCGAGTAGCCGATTCCATATGGAAATTTGAAGTGTTAACTATGGTGATGGTATAGATTGGTGTGCTTTGGTCTTATGGTAGGGATTCAAGAGTGATATAGACACGTGTCATCCATAATGGTACCACATAAATTATTGAGCCATGGTGTTGAGCACATTTGCATCCATTATTTTCATATGTATTGAATGATTATGTTGAAGTTGGCGAATGAGAATACTTTGGTGATGTATGTGAATGACATGTGTAGTTTAATTATTGATGCTTGTTTAGGCTACCCTTTCATATTTTTGCACCATTATATATCATGAGAGTAGTCTCACCCTTTTGTTATTTGTGTGGTTTTGTGATCCTCCTTTGAGTATAGACAAGCAGGTAAATGAGTAGCTGCTTAGAGGCTGAAGGATGGCGTAAAGGTTGTTCTTTTTTTTCCTAGTTTATGCAACTATTTAGATTTCGTCGCTCTGATATGTACCACTGGGAGATCAAATATTTTGTTTTTCTATTTGCTATTATGTTTGATGTCGTTTATGTTGAAGGCAATTGCCATAACCATGTTGATGAGATGAGACATATTTGGTTGTTGAATTGTTTTAAATTGATTATTTTTGCTGTGATAAGACTATGTAAAAGTGAGCATGCGATGATGGGTGTTTAAATTATGCATGTTTTATATAACCCGTGTTACAGGGTATGTTTATGTTGTGTTTGACTGACACCCTATGTGTGTAGTTGTTTTATTTTCGCTTGATTTTCCGTTTCGAGGTTTATGATGTTACAAGTGACATGTCTTCATCCTGTAAAGACACATAAGAAGTTGTGAAAAAAGTGTAACATGCCCCTATGAGTATCAAGAGATAAAGTCTCCACTCCCTGAGTGGTTCTAATTTCAAAGGAAGCCTAAGATCCAAACCTAGTACGAATATAAATATCTCATCATCATGGTTGAGGGATGGGCTAACTTCAACATAAAAGTACATGCATATAGATCTTCACAATAAACCTTAAAGCCTCTGACAACCCTTAATTACAAGGGCTAGTCGCATATTTGTAATTTTAGAAAGTGTAATTTTCTATATTTTAGGCCTCTATTGTGGTATTCAGTCGAATTATTGCCCTGATGTTCATCATATTTGTCCATAATGGTGAACAAAAAAGACAACAACTTTGGCAAGGGAGGAATTTGATGGCAAAGAAAGTTTCATAGTAGAGATGTGTGTTGTTATGGATGACCTTCATCGCCATAACTAAAACTAGGAGGATAGCATCCTACATATCCAACGCTACCAATAAGAGATATATATGGTGAGATAATTTGAGGTATTTGATCTCTAGCATCTACCTGATGAGATACAGGATGCATCCATCCTAGAGAACTTTAACAGTCATCATTGGCTAAGTTCAACGGAGGCAGCAATCCATATGAACTTGTGGCCTCCATCAAGACTTAGATGCTCATAATTGGAAAACCTGACTCCTTGGAGTGCAACCTATATGGAACCTTTAGACACGCTGCTATGAGTTTGTTTATGATCCTCCTTTGGCTGTCTATTATCAACTACTAAGACATGGTGAAAAAGCTAGTCCACAATTTAGTCGCAAGAAGGCATAAGAGGCTGACCACCATTAGCCTGTTCAACATTTGTTAAGGTCCCTCAGAACCCCTGGGGGAGTATCTCACATGCTTCGCTGAAGCAACAATCAAATTAATCCATCCAAACTAGAAAATATGCATAAGAGCATTCCAAAATGGGCTCAATGTGGGACACTTCAATAAATCCTTGCCTAGAGACCAATGATGTCCCTGGCTGAAGTAGTAATGTGAATGGAATGTTACATCAAGGGCGAGGAAAGTAATGTTCAAAAGAATACCTGAGATGAAAAATAATGCATTGCGAAGGAACTAGTACACATCGTCTACCAGACAAAAGACAACATTCAAGTGGAGTAGAAAGCTTGTGAAGAACTTCATGTCTCTGAACACTCGCTGAGAGCATATATGAAGGGATGTTATTCACATGTATAACACCCTTCAAATACCAACCCCAAAGAAGGACATCATAGGGCCCGAGAAAAAATCTTGGTGTATAGGGATGAAAATTGGACTCATCCTCAGTGGGCACGCTCAAAAGTTATCCACAAAGGGTATGGAAAAAATTCTCAAAATGGGTACGGGCATGGGCACATGAAATTACCCACGAAAATAAGCGAATATGGGTGCGGGTACCTTAGTACCCACCCTGCCTCATACCCGCACAATATAGATTTATATATTTTTATTTTTATTGTTATGTATACATGTTAATTTATAAAATTTATGAAAGACATCACTATTAAACATGTACGCATTTTAATATAAATATTTGTTTATTTTTTAACTTAACAATATCATATTTGAATTTTTTTAATGTTGTTAAAAACTCGAAATGACATGATAAATTATAAAAGGATATATTATTTTTTATTAGAAATGTGGGATAAACGGGTATGGGTATAGGTACTTAAGTACCCATAAGTACGGATACAAATCACTACTACAAATAACACATGTCATGCCGGACACGAAATGGATTTCACCTCAGTTACAATGCTAAGGTAACGAAGGGTGACATGAAAAGTGGGAACTTTATCCCTCGGTTTAAACATAACCAAATGGTTAGTTTAAATGGTCATGTGTTCGAACTCCAACAATAATTTTTTTATATTTTTTAAACTAGCACCATATACCTCTCGCTTTAATAACAAAATCGAGGGGAAAGATATATATATATATATATATATATATATATATATATATATATATATATATATATATATATATATATATATATATATATATATATACATATATAATACTCATTACATTGTTTACAGAGAATATTAAAGTAAAAATATTGTTCTTTATCATCATCACTATCGGTGAAGAACAAATGTTGGATATCTTGGAGAAGAGCAAATGTTAGGGATCCTCGTTTCATTGATCTTGAGGAAGATCAAATGACTGATATAAAACAAAAAAAGGTTACATAAATAAAATTAATATCCACTTAAGAGATTATGTTAGAACACAAACCTTTGAACCAATTTTTTTTGCACTTGTAATCCATCACATAAATCTTTGGCAAAGTAAATACCCTCTCATCATCCACATATGTTTAAAAGTCTTTTTTTTATTCAAAAAATGTCTATAAAAACCTTCAACAGAGATGAAAATTGTTTGTTCATTATCTATGAAAATTTTATTGATTTCGATAATTTGAAAGATAAAGATTTTGATCTAATAAAAATTATTTCCACATAAATGTTGAAAGGTTACTTTGACATGCTTCATGGACCCATCTACACTAATCTTGTAACAAAGTTCTGTTAAATGCCTCCATTAGGAAATCTGGTTAGACAATACAGTCCAATGTATATGATTTTCTATCACCATCAATCCATCACTTATTGTTCAGACAATAAAGTGTGAAGAGAAAGGTAGTTGTGTTGAACATTATAGATTCAACAATGTCTTCTCAACGCATCTTCGTCTAATTTATGGAAACTACAATAAACTCTTCATTCCCGCTACTCTCATCCCAATTGCAAACGTTTGGCATTAACTTCTAGTGTCAAATCTCTGTTCAAAAGAGAAACAACTAAAAACGCTTACTTTAGATGACAAACATCTTTTGTACTTCTTTATCCATAAGGTCAAAACTAATCTTTATCTTACTATTTTTAACTTCTTAATGGAAATGGTTGTGACCTCTTACGAGGAAATGAATTCTCTCATACCATATGGAAAAGTTCTTTCTGAACTTTTCTCTCAGCTAGGGATAGTTAAAAGGGTAAAAAGAGTAGAATTAACTGTTGAAGTTGAGTGAAGTCAGAAGTTTAAATATGTGGAATAATTATTTGTTGTCCTATTTTTTTGTAATCTATAATTGATTATCAATGAAAAAATTTCATTCCTTTTTAATCGTATTATTGCCTAATCCTTTTTATGATAACATAATTTTTTAGTTTTACTAATTAAATTAGAAAAAATGCAACAAAGAAAGAATGTAATCTAGAAAGGCACCAAGTGAGAAATACTAATTAAACCATTGAAAAAAACATAAAAATGAAGTAACCGGAATTCGAAGCGACCTTCCTAATATTTATATTCCCTCGGTATTTAAAATTTTAAAAATAGAGGTAATATGTTATACTTAAAATAAAATAGCCTTCCCTTATAGATATTTTCCCTCAGTTTTACAAAAAACCGAGGTAACAAGTTGTTAGCTTGACGCTACCAGGAACTATACTCTCGATTTTTAGCATGTTTGAGGTGAAAGCTTTGTCATAAAAAGTGTTATTTGTAGTAGTGAATGTCGATGCCCACTGGGCTCAGGTACGAGAATTTTTTCAAACTGCGGGTATGGGGAAGAGTATTATAGTACCATGCCCAAACCCTACCCATTGCCATCCCTATTGGTGTAAGTTTCATAGGGTCAATAGAAATCACACTGAGGACTATCTTCAGACTATGAAGGAGATAAAACGTCTAATCCAATAGGTAAATTTAAAGAAGTATATTAAGGGTAGTCTTAATATAGAGTCAGAAGGATATAGTTCCTAGAGGCAGGATATCTCGGGGATCCCCAAAACCAATAAAGGAAGGGATAAAAGCAAGGAGGACAATGACATGATTATATGTCAAATGCTCAATACTATCGCATGAGGTTTGGCTGGAGGCGGAGATACACATTCCTTTCAAAACATATATGCTCACCAAATCCTATCCATTGATGGTTCCCCTATTGACTCTGAGGCAGGTTAATCATAAGCTTTAGAGGCCAAGATTACGTTTTTTAGAGGGATGCAACTAGTATTCACCCGCACAACGGTGACCTATGGTTATTACCATTCGATGCAACGATTGGGAAATCAAAAGAGTCTAGAGTCAAGTGACCTCTATAGGCGTCATATATTGGGATACATTTTAGAGGCTATACCTATATTTGGATGACCTCAAACCCTTCCATGGATCGTTGATGGGGTTTTTAGGCGAGCTAGTACAATCGAAGGGTTACATAACTGAAATTTTATTCCTTAGGGGACATATGTCGAACTTGATGCTTCAACAACCGCTTCGATAATATACATTAGAACAATTACAAAAATAAGTACTAGATGATTGAGAAAAGCAATAAATAACATAATCAATTGTTTACCCAGTTTGGTGAAACTACACTCACGTCTAGGGGGTTGATCCACAATCCAAGAAAGGAAATTCACTATTAGTAGCTTAGTACAATTAGACTTACAAGCAACAACAAATCCTATGTTGTTCAATGCCTCTTCCTAACACTACCCAATGACTTTCTATTTAGATCCTCCCCCTAAACATTTGAGCCTACTCACTTTCTTCTCTGTAACACAACATGTAACAGGGGAAAACAATCACTAAAATCTAGTGATCAACTTCAATCTTAACAAAATGAAATAATATTGAAAATTACACCTCGACTAGACAAACCTTTTATACCAAGTTACTGAAACATAGAGGTGTACATAACAATGTTGAATTTATAACTCAACTAGAGAAACCTTATATGCCAAGTTACTTAAACATAGAGGTGAACATAAAAATAACAAGGACTCTTGTAAACCCTAGCACTCTAAAATCTTCATTGTGAATGCTTGTTTTCTAATATAGGTTTGAACTCCTTATATAGCAAAATAACTCTGGGCTTTTTCCTTGTGGATCAACATTTATTTTTGTCCAGAATATTTGCACAATATGTTGGACATTTAATTTTCTACTTGAATATCTGCAACAAAAAGAAATGATTTGGTTTGTTACAAATTCAAATTTAAATCTATTTTAAATCTGATTTGATCTTCACATATGTCCAACAAATCATATAATCATATTTCTAAGCCAATAGCAATAAAATATAACTGAATCTTCTCAAAAGATTATGTTAAAACGTATAAATTTGGAGTCTGTTGCACAAGGCCTAGATGTCATACTAGCATGATGGAGAATCACACCCATCATGTGTCCCTTTTCCATTCCATACTACTTTAGCAAGCTAGACCAATCTTGAACACTTGGACACTTATCCAAGGTGTTGTTTTTCTAAATGTAGCTAATCCAAAGGACCAGTCCACTAGGAACAACAATCTATCCCTCTGGAAGATTGTAGCAAAGCAACTCTTCAAGATAAATATCACTTCTTCAATTAGAACAAGTGACAACCAATATAACTACTAGAACTTTTGTGCATTCCATCAACACCCTTCTTTCGTGTTTTAGAGTTAAGTACTAGCAGCAGTAGAAGTCAGAAGCATCAATGTTCAGATGTTTATACATAGTTTCAGTTGCTCCAAACCAAACAGACAATCATGAAATCATTCACAGACTTAGTCATACATGAAACTAATTAACACATAGTTAGTAGCATATAATCCTACCAACTAACACATACAAGTATGCAATCATTCACATACTTATCATGCATACATAATCAACTAATTGTTGATGCAATGAACACTACTAACATAGATAAATCTATTTTCACAGATAGAAGGACCATGACCAAATGTCCTGCCTGATGCTCCAGCATGGAGCACAACATTAGCACTTACCAGCAATGGTTAATACCAAAGAAAAAAGTTATTTCCTAAGTAACACCATTACTCACTCTCCTTTTTTTGCCATAATTTTGCAAAGGGTAAGGTCTTCAACATGACATCTAGAAGTTAGTCATGCATAGGTTAGTATGTTAGCACATACACATACAAAAACATGAGAAAACAACTAGAACAACATCAAAAGATGCACATTCATAAGATATTTCTCAACATTATAAAATATCAAGAGGCAAAAAAGCCATTACAAGTAAAAAAAACACCATTCAGTCTTCATGCCTGATTGAAGCCATGGAGGTTATCCAATCTTCATCAGCCTCTGAGTCACTTTCTTCCATTATATTTTTCTTTACAACCATCATCCCTACAACTGAAGTCTTCCCAAATACAGTTGCTCCAACATATGATCTACCAACTTGTGTAGAGGGACCAATTTCCTTGTTCTTGTTCCTCTCAACCTTAAGAAACTTCTCAATAGCCTTGTCAATGTTGACACCCTTTTTAGAGGAAGTCCTCTTAGAATTCTTCTGGTTCTGACTCATGTTGACTAGCACACTTGGTCAGAAGAAGAAATAGAAAACTACTTTCTTAGCACCGAGTAGGTCAGATAGAACTTTTGTTTTGCTTGTAACGCCTCTCTAAATATAAGAAGTGACTGAAAAGGAGTAAATCACCCTGAATATATGTGCACAATAGAAAATAGGAGAGATAATTTGGCTTGGTTTCCCTGCATGTTTCCCTAGATTTGACTACTATAGGCCAAAACATATGCACACACTAAGTGCAATTCTCAATAGTTGAAAACGAACAACATATAAAGGCTTTGTGAATATGTCATCTAGATGTTGATCAATTGCAATATGCTCTAAATTGACCACTTTATGCTCCATAAGATCCTTAATGAAATGATGGTGTATGTAAGTATGCTTGGTTCTACTGTGTTGGACATGATTCTTTGAGATATTGGTGGTGCTCATGTTGTTACAGTACAATGTCATGACATCTTGTTCGACATTGTATTCTTTTAACATCTATTTCATCCAGAGAAATTGAGTGTAGCTGCTTCTACAAGCAATGTATTCAGCTTTAGCCGTAGATAGAGAGACATAATTCTTCTTCTTGTTGAACCAAGAAATTAGATTGTTACTAAGAAAGAAGCATGCACGTGAAGTACTTTTTCTGTCATTAACATTTCCAGTCTAATATGCATCACAATAACCTACTAGAATAAGATTTATATCATGAGAGTATAATATGCCATAGTTATAAGTCCCACTGTTGTACTTCAGGATCCTCTTTACTTGAGTGAGATGGCTAGTCTTAGAATTAGCTTGGTACCTAGGGTATACACCTACAACATATGTAATATAAGGTCTACTAGTTATAAGATATAACAGACTTTCTATCATGCTTCTGTAGAGACTTTCATCTACATCCACTCCATTTTCATCCTTAGACAACTTCAAGTGAGTTGCACTAGGTGTCCTCTTATGGCTTGCATTGTATAGACCATGCTTATTTACTATATTATTAGCATACTTACTTTGAGTCCAAAAAATAATTTCCTCCATTTTCTTAACTTGCAGACCAAGAAAATAAGTGAGTTCTCCTACAAGACTAATTTCAAACTCTAAATGCATTTGTTGAACAAAATGATGCACCATCGTGTCTGACATCCCACCAAACACTATGTCATCCACATAGGTTTGGGGTATCATCAACTTCCCTCCATCATTCTTCACAAATTAGGTTTTGTCTATTCCTCCTCTATTGTATCCATGGTTGATTAGGAAATCAATTAGTCTTTCATACCATGCTCTTGGAGCTTACTTCAATCTGTAAAGGGTTTTCTTTAATTTGAACACATGATATGAAAAGTCGGGATCAATTAACCCCTTAGGCTGCTCCACATAGACCTCTTCATGAACACACCCATTTAAGAAGGTACTTTTAATATCCATTTGAAATAGTCTAAACTTCAACATGCAGAAGATTCCTAGTAATAGTCTTATGGATTTAAGTCTAGATACTAGGGCTAATGTTTTATCAAAGTCTAATCCTTGTATTTGAGTATACCCTTGAGAAACTAACCTTACCTTATTCCTTGTCACATGACCACTTTCATCATATTTGTTCTTAAAAATCCACTTGGTACCAATGACATTCACATCTTCAGGTCTAGGAACTAGCTCTCATGCATTATTTCTTTCAAACTGGCATAGTTCTTCTTGCATGGAATTAATCCATAATTCATTAGTCAATGCTTCCTTGATATTTTTAGGCTCAATCTTAGAGATAAAGCATGAGCTGGAAATGCTTTCTATGGATATTGCAATCACTCATTCATTCACATTTCCTATAATGTTTTGTAGAAGATGATCTTTTTAAACTCTGATTGATTGTCCCTTGTTGGACTCCTTTTTTGGGACATCGGCTGAGACATCAGTTTGTTAATGAGAAACCTCATTTTCTTCTTCTTTATTATCTTTAAAAGTGTCATCAATAACCACATTAATGGATTCCATCTTAACCTTGGAGAACTTGTTATACACTCTGCACGCTCTATTGTTTGTGGAGTAACCAAGGAATATAGCTTCCTCACTCTTGGGATCCATTTTTCTCCTTTGCTCTCTATCTTCCAGAATGTAGCACTTACTTCCAAAGATGTGGAAATACTTGATATTTTCTTTCTCCATTTCCGTAACTCATACATGATTTTTTTGTTTCGAATCTGATGGTTACTCTATTATGGACGTGGCAAGTTGTGGTCATAACTTCAACCCATAAGTAATATGGAAGTTTCTTTGCATGTAACATAATTCTGGATGACTCTTGCAGAGTTTTGTTCTTCCTTTCTACCACCCCATTTTTCTAAGTTGTGATTGGGGAATAAAACTCATGGATAATACCTTCTAAAGCATAAAATTCAGAGAATTTTGAAATCTCAAACTCAGTACAATGATCACTTCTGATTTTAACAATTCCAATCCCTTTATCTCTTTGTAGGAGTTGACACAGTTGTTTGAATACCTCAAATGTGTTATATTTTTCTATAATGAATCATACCCAAGTGTATCTTGATAATTCATCCCCACATACAAAGACATATCTTTTACCCCCTAGACTTTCTACTTGCATAAAGCCCCATTAAGTCCATATGCAATAGTTTAAGAACTTTGTGGTGGAAAGATGTTAAAGCTTCTTATGGGGTGTCTTAGTTAGCTTGCCTATTTGGAATTCTCCACACACTTTTCCTTCTTAGGCAGTCCTTTCATAGCTTCTTCTAAAACAGTCTTTTTCATGCTCTTGAGATTAAGGTGGCCAATTTTTTGGTGCCAAAGCTTGGTCTCATCAACTTTTGTCATCAAACAAGTTGCAGGATCCTCCTTGTTCAGAGATATCCATAGATAACAACTAACCTTGGACCTTAAGCCTTTCAAAACCGCTCCTTATCTTGGTTGGAAACGACACATTCTTATTTGTCGAAGCTAACCTTGAGAGCTTGATCACATAGCTAACTTATATTAATCAAGTTAGTAGTCATACCTTCCACCAATAACACTTTATTATTGCTAGGTATACCATAATATACTAGTTTACCTATTACATTGGTTCTACCTTTTGCACCATCACCAAAGGTGACATAGCTGTTAGAGTAGGGTTGTAGCTCTTAAAGATATAACCTTTCCCCTGTCATCTGTCTGGAACACCCACTATCAAAATACCAATCCTCTCTAGAGGATATTCTAAGAGAAGTATGAACTATAAGACTTGTGACTTCCACTTTGGGTTTCCACACCTTCTTCACTCGAACCTTCTCTTATTTCCTTTTGAACTATGTCAGCCTATGGTGTTATGGAAAACATATAGTCTGTAACGACTTAGCATGATGTGCACATATTTTCCAGAATAATGGCATCTTCTAACGCGTTTCTTATATCCCTTACAATGGTAGTGCACACATCGATCTCGATTCTGGAACATGTGACCTTTCTTGTTCATATGACTATAGTCAAATCCTATGGCTATAGAGTTTCTTGGCTTTTTCTCTTCCACTTGTATATCTTTTAGAAATTCAACACCAATTATTAACTTCTTCTAATCTTCCAATTATATTTGATATGTCTTGAGATTTATTCAATATCCTTACAGGCTACACTAATTCCTCCATCTTGGATGTTAGAATAAAAATATCTTCACCCTAACTAATGACTGAAGTAGTAAGATTTTCATTTTTCTGATGAATTCCCCTTACAGTTTTCTTCAGGTTATCTCAATCTCTCTACAAGCTTCTTCCCACTTGATGATCATAGGTCTATAAGACTCACCTATCTCTTCGTTAGTTAAGCCATCATCATCAGACTCACTTTTAGTAATATACTTACCAACTTAAGCGTTTGTGTTTCCAGAGGTTTATTCCTTCATTCTTAGATTTTTAGTCCTTGTTGATTAGAGCTTTGGCATATGAGTTTTTGATGAGTCTTCATGAGAAGTCTTGAGAATCTCACATGCTTATTTAGCTTCTGAACATGTATTGATTAACCTTAACATGTGCTTATCAACCCCTTTAAGAATAAAATTCAAAGCCTTGGAGTTTCCAAGGGCTTCATAATCTTCAACTTTGGTCCAATCATCCTTTGGTTTTAGGCTAGTTGTGTCTTCTTCATAAGTAACAACTAGACGTTTCCATCCTTTTATCACAACTTTCTAAGTTTTGTTTCCCAAGTATTTTAGAAAATAAACCATCATGGTCTTCCAATAGTAATAATTTGTACCATCCAAAACATATGATTTATTGATTGATCATCCATGTTTCATTGTCTCCATTTGAGCAGAACTCATCTTGCTTGGAGCTTACTCAACATGCTAGGATGCCTACTTTAGTTCCAATTGAAATTTTGTTCCTCAAGGGACAAATGTTGAACTCGGTGCTTCAATAACAAGTTCGACAAGATGTACCAGAGCCATTACAATAACAAGTACTAGATGATGGAGCAGAAAAGAAATAAAGAAAAAAATCAATTGTTTACCCATTTCGGGGAAACTATGCCTACGTATGGGGGGTTGTGTCCACAACCCAAGAAAATAATTTCACTATTAGTAGTTTACTACAATTAGACTTACAAGCAACAACAAACTCTGTGTTGTCTAATGACTCTTCCTAACACTATCTAATGACTTTCTATTTATAGCCTCCCCCTAAACATGGGAACCTACTCACTTTCTTCTCTGTCACATAACTTATGATAGGGGGAAAAATCATTAAAGCCTAGTTATCAATTTCAATCTTAACAAGATGATAGAATGTTGAAAGTTACAACTCAACTAGACAAACCTTCTATGCCAAGTTACTGAAACATTGATGTGTAAATATCAATGTTGAATTTATAACTCAACTAGACAAGCCTTTTATCTCGTTGCTGAAACATAGAGGTGTACATAACAATTTTGAATTTACAACTCAATTAGACAAACCTTATATGCCAAGTTACTAAAACACAGAGGTGCACATAAAATTAACAATGACTATTGTAAACTCTAGCACTCTAAAATATTCAATGTGAATGTTTGTTTTCTAATGTAGGTTTGAGCTCCTTCAATAGAAGAATAACTCTATTTTGCAGTTATTTGCACAATCTATTGAATATCTCCAACAAAAAGATATGATTTGGTTTGTTACAAATTCAAATTTAAATCTGATTTGATCTTCACAATTATGCAACAAATCATATAATCATATTGATAAACCAATAATAATAAAACATAATTGAATCTTCTCAAAAGATTATGTTAAAACACAATAATCTGGCGTTGTTGCACAAGGCCTTGATGTCGTACCAACATGTTGGAGCATCGCGCCCAACATGTGTCCCTTTTTTCCGTTCCATACATATTTAGCAAGCTACACCAATCTTGAACACTTGGAAACTTCTTCAAGGTGTTGTTTTTATAAATGAAGCAATCCAAAGGACCAGTCCACCAGGAACAACAATAACGTTGATACCACCTTCGGGGCCGAAGAAAATTCCACACAGTTCAAGGTAATATATCTAGTCATTCATGTTCCCTCATCATATAACATCATCATATGTCAACTTATCCTCAACCAGCTCCAGAAAGCCCTATCTATCTTGTATCTACGTATAAAGTAGTCATTCATAAATGGGAGAGTCAGTATTATCCAGGGGGACTTGGAGATTTCAAGAAGGTGCTACATAGAAAGCTTGAAGTTGAAGAAGATCAAAACAATAGGCATGAACTACGTGGGCATGAAAATTAAGTTAAATCCGCCAAGAGAAGCCCGTGTAGAATGAGGCTTGACCATTCCTTAAGAAGCAAACACAAAGGTTGTGGAAGAAGATCTCTTATCAATTGATAATTGCTAAGGCAAGGAGACTTATTTAGTTCAGTCTATTTGATGTTTTATTTTGTTATACGCCCGACCATTTTTGTAAGGGTAATGATCTTTTCATGGGAGATCTCTTTTCCTATGTTGTTAAAGTAGCACATAATTTTTAATGAGGCCTTTACTTTATTTTTATATAAGTATTGGATTATTACTGATTTACCTATAGGATATCAATGAGCAAAGGAATATTATGAAAATCACATTTGGAGGTTATTGCACATAATGGATCCTCATGAAGTAATCTGTATCGCTCATCGAGGCGGCTAGATGCATAATCCTCATGAAGGATTCATGGCTTCCCCTCGAGGCGATTACATCCTGGACTCTCATAAAGGAATCCTTTCCACCCCTCTAGGCTACTACATGTTAGATCCTCATGAAGGAATCGTTGTCTCCCCTCGAGGAAATTAGATGATGAATCCTCATGAAGGAATCCTTGTTGCCCCTGGAGGCAATTACATGCTCGATCCCCATGAAGGAATCCATGTTTCCCCTCGAGGCGTACATGTTGGAGTCTCATGAAGGAATCATTGTCTCTCTTTGAGGATATTATATGTTGGATCCTCATGAAGGAATCCTTGCTGCCCCTCAAGGCTATTACATGTTATATCCTCATGAAAAAATCCTTTTTGTACCTCGAGGTGATTACATGATAGATCCTCATGAAGGACTCATTGCCATCGCTCGAGGCTATTACATGCCAGACCCTCATGAAGGAATCCTTGTTGCCACTCAAGGAGATTACATACTAACACTCACATAAGAGTCATTGTCGCCCCTCGAGGCAATAACATACATTGATACTCCCAGAGGATTCTAATTTGTATCACCTTGCGGAGATCATAAGTGTTAGATTCCTTTGAAGGGAACCTTCGTCCACCCTCGGAACAATGAGGGTATCTTCAGGCGAAGATCTTCATTCCTTAAAATAACATTTGAAGCTATAATACAAAGTAGTCCATAAAGGTGAATTAGGAACACACAATTGGTTAAAAACCATGAGGGGAAAAATTATTACAAAAATGTCAATATGAGATATGGGCAAAAACCCCTATGTAACACCACTAAAAAGGTACGAGTAAATAAGTCCTGAGGTCATTGGTCCTCTAAAGCGTCCCCGGGGGAAGATGCATCTTGTTACTGAGAATCATTCATGGTGATTTCCCTTACAGGCAGGACTTTCTCGTCGTCCACCATGTGGCCTCCTTGGACCACCTTAAACAAATCCATCTGGCTTAAATCCAACCCCAGATAAATTAATGTTATATGTTCCTTCGCCTTCTCGAAGTATAGATTAAAGTATAAACTATGTTATCTTTAAGGACAATCATTTCCTCCTTGAGCCTCTTGAGATAATTAAGGGCCTTGTCCAAAGAGTCATTCAGTTTTGCAGTGACATTAGCGAGATTTCATGCATCTACCGCCACCGTCCTGAGTAGGGCCTTCAAGTCATCCTAGGGAGATTAAAGATAAAGATTACAAAATATAGAGGTATAATAGGATCTATGCTTTATTTAATAGCAAGTAGACATGATATTATGTTATGTGTGTGTACGTACACTAGATTTTAAGGGTCACCTAGGGAGTCCCGCTTTAAGATCATTAAAGAAATTTGAGGTATGCTAGCAGAACCTCCCATCATGGTATTTGGCTTCTCAGAGGTAGCGAATGTAGCTTAATAGGTTTCTCTAATTTTTACTTCACATGGTGTAAATCAGATAAGAAAAGTACTAGTGGTACTTGTCACATATTTCGAAATTATTTGGTTTCTTGGAAAAATAAGAAACAACATATTGTTTCTCTTTCAAGTGCCAAGGCGGAATATGTATCTACTAGTAATTGTTGTGCATGATTCTTTTGGCTAAATTAACAACTACTAGACCATGGTTTAAAACTTGGCTGGTTTCCAATTAAGTGTGATAAAAATGGTTTAATTAGTCTTACAATGAATCTAATTTTACATTCATACACTAGGAATATTGAGATTAGGCACCATTTCCTTAGGGATCATGTGGAAAAAGATGTTGTCATTTTTGAATATGTGGATATTAAAATCAGTTTGCTTTGAATAATCCTTTGTTCTATTTGATATATATATATATATATATATATATATATATATATATATATATATATATATATATATATATATATATATATATATATATATATATATATATATATATATTTATTTTCTTTTTTTCTTTTCTTGTTCACTAACAATTTTTTGTGTAGAAAGTTACATTGAATATCAACTTTATTGGTATGATCTCTTCAAACTTTTATTTCTTTGTTGGCTATTACTTTATGATCTATCTTTGAATATGTGATGATATCTGCCATGCTGCTTACTATTATCTTTTAGTTCCTATATGAGTTTGTGTATTTCATTTAAAATCTTGTTAAGCATGTTTTCTTTTATGTGCACGCAAGCATCTTTGCTTGTGTTATATGGATTTATTTATGTGTATTCTTCCATCTTATTGTAATTTGATAATTGCATTTTGATGTTATTCATATTCATGTCATATTTTTGCGCATTTGTTGCATTTGGTATTATTAGCAGATTAGTTTTTTTTATCTTCTATGGATGTTTTAACCTATTATCTTCTAAATAAGTTATGCTTTGTGCTAGTTGTTTGACTTTTAGGCTCTTTACATCCAATCTCTTTTTTATTTTGCCAAATGGGAAAAGTTGTAATATGAGTTTAGATTTATTTTATGCATTTCATGCAATTATTGTATAGTGAAATGTTTTAGGGGGAGTAGAGATCATGGAAATCATTGATCACACTTTTCTAATTCCAACTCAATTCCAATGCAAGTTTCCAAACATCGAAAACAAGGAGATAAAATTTTGACTTCTAGGATATCCTTGAGAATTAGGGTTTTGGTGTTTGTTGATTTAATTATCATTTTAGTAATTGAGTCCCATCATCCTTAGGTCATTGCACATCTCTTAGTATTGAGTATTTTTCATTAAAATATATTTTTCATGAATAAAACAATTCTTTAATCAAAAGGCAACGCTAAATTATTTAAGTCAAAAGGTTTGTGACTTGAATCAAGATTCTTCGATAACCTAAGTCATGGACATTTTAATTTCTCAGAATTTCAGTTTTGAATGCATGATTCGAGTCAAAGAAATGCATAACTCAAGTCATGAGCATGTTGTGAAAAATGGACTTTGCCCCAGGAATTGCGACTCGAGTAACAAATTCTTTTGACTCAAATCATTACTGGTTTTGATTCAAGTCTGAAAAGTACCTGCCTTGAATTATGGACTAGTCCTTAACAAGTCATGACTCGAATCAAACTCGCAAAAATTGGATTTTTCTATCTTAATTCAAGTCATTCCCTTACTTGACTCAAATCATTTTTCTTGCTCTTGAATTTAATTAAATAACCATTTTTACTCATATTTAGTGCATTTCTCTAGCACATATAAACTAAACTTTCTATATCTAGCCCATAACTTGAAAAAACTTTGTGTAGCTTCCAAAGAGATTTTTGTGTATCCATTCACAATTTTCTAAAACACAACTTTCTCTCTCCATTCAGACTTGAAGAAATTTTTTATTGTGTTGGATTCATGAGTTTTTAAACAAGTGTCTATGAGATTATTTTTAAAAATCATCATCTTCAACCTTTAGACAGAAACCCATTGCGTGTGTTTTAATTTTAACTCTAAGAGAGAGTGTGAAGATCTAGTGTGAGAAGTTTCATTTGTGTTTTAATGTGTTATGAAGATTTGTTTTTAGATTGAAGATTCAGTTTTGTGTTTGGTTGTTTTGGAGATTGATATCCATTGAAGAAAAAGAAGAGGTTTTTCTCCAAAGAGAAATTTTGGTAGGATCGAGTGAATATCATTATAGACAGAATTTTGGAGTTTCCAATTCCTTTGGAAGTTTAAAGACTCGAAAAAGGAAATTTCATTAGGATCAGTGAAGAATGGTGTAGATGAAATCTTGGAGATCTTTAGTTCTAAGAGGGCGAGCTGGTTCAAGGTGGAGTGAAGATCTGGAGGAATTACAGCCTAGTGAGTTGTGTACAATAGAAGAAGAATAAAGATTTAGATCTAAGTTGCTTAACAATTGAGTTAAGTTTTTCAGTTTTTCAGGATTATTTGTTGTATCAAAAGACACTTGTGAATTTCAATTTAGTGGAAGACTAACGAATTTTCAATAGTTTGCCATTAGATACTAGACTAGGTGTAAGCGAGGAAGAGACACTGAACCCAATATGAATACCAATGTATAATTCTATATATCCATCTCTTTTAATTTATGTATAGTTTGCACGCTCTTAGGTTGTTTATCGCTTTTTAGTATTTTATAATTTTAGGGTTTTGTCGTATTTAGAATCGTATGTTATTAGGTTTATTATTCATGGTGTTGTAATGTTTAAGCTTAGATATGTGTTAGATCTTCTTTGATAAATATTATTTCTGGTGATTATATTCGTACAAACTTGTAATATTAAATTCTTAATTTGATTAATAAAATTATGTTCAAACATCTCATTGTGAATTGAATTTGATTATCTAGCATACCGCCTGCCAAAAAAGATTCCAAATTATTTGGAAAGTCTTAAAGCTTTAAAGTGTGAAAGAGATGAAGTGTGAAAATCTCGTTAGGTTCTGTCTATCTGAGTGACCAGAGTTTTGTAAAAGTAAGGAAGTAACTCGTAAGTACTGAGGCAACTCTCTCTCACTATCTCTCTCTCTCTCTCTCTCTCTCTCTCTCACACACACACACACACACACACACACACACACACACACACACACACACACACACATAAACACACACGCACAAACACACACACACACACACACACACACACACACACACAATTACCTTCTTGTAAAGGCTTTTTTGAACTACCTAATCGATTGAGGCCTTAAGTCAATAGAATGAAAATACTTTTTTGAACCGCCCAATCGATTGAGATATAAAGCCAATCGATTGGATACGGCCTGATCGATTAACCAATCGATTAAGACATCATCTTAATGACTTGTAAGACTCTCTATCCAACCTTTCTATATTAGGGAAAGGTAATCAATTAAAACTGATCACCGATTCATTAGGGCAATAAGCGAATCAATTAGGACTTTAATTTCTCCCATGGATCTTTTTCATTTTTAGATTTTTCTTCATATATATAAAGGAGGGTCGCCTCCTCTTCATCACACACTCTTTTCCGAAGCTTTACATTTTATTTTTGGAATTGATCTCTCTTTTATATCTAGAAATAGTTTTCTTTTACGCTCGTACCAGTACTAGGTAGTACATATTCTTTCTTCTTATCCTCTTTTACAAGTACTAGATTGTACATGTTAGCGTGCAAGGGGGCAACATATCCAGTGGCAAACCTGATGTGCAGACAAACAAACAATGCCTAAGCTTCAGCACTAGGCGGTTGTTGCAGTTTTGTCTTGTATTGTTTGTTCTTATCCAATCAACTTTCTACCTTAGCTAGCGTTTCTATCTTCAAGTTTTTGCTAGTTGGATCTAGTGTTGAGATCTTTCACTCCTTATAACGTATTCTGATGCTAAGGTCCACTGAGAAGTGACGTTGCATTAATGCAACATTTATAGCATGATAGAACTTGTCACCATAGGAGTACTACACCAATAACAAACACATAAGACTCAAAAAAAAAAAAAAAGTTTTTAGTATGCTCCGTGCTAATTAAACTAAAAACATGAAAACCTACTTAAATTAATCTAATAACATTTGCTAACACAAAATAAACACAAGTAATAAGATTTAAATATCTAACAAATGATAAGTAAACAGAAAACTCAAACATGATACATACATACGTGCTTAGCTAGGTTTGGAGCTAAAAAGAGGAAAACAATCTTAAGTGGTTAGTCTTGGATCGCTAACCCACCAGCCTCATCAACCGCACATTACCACTAATCATTCATTTTAGTTTTTAATCTCTAAGCTGATCATTTCTTTTTACCAGCAATAGATTATAATTTGTAGCACTAATCATGTCAAGGTGATGTTATCTAGCATATTATAAAGTCTGAGCAACCTTAGGTCAATGTAAGCCACACAAAAGAAGGACTTCCATTACACTCAGCGTGCAATTGCATGTGATTCCCATTGACCAAGTCTAATAAATAATTAGGTACTAGAAGGAATAACTGGTTTAGAAGGAGTATAATATTTCAGTGTTGATATGGAATTAACTTGATTTAGCCCATACTTTGATTCATCTGTTACTAAGTGCAAGTGCATTATAACTATTTGACCTTAGTGTCAAAATACATGTAATACTTTAATTATCAGGTTTAAATTAATGATGTGAACTGTAAATATATGTTTGGTGCATGTCATTTTTTAAGATCCAAGTGATTTTATGGCAGCAACTTGCAGCTTTCTTTGATACTTTATTATATACCCAACTGATACACACTGTTTGTCTTGAGTTATCGGAAGACAGAACACTCAAAGTAACTAGCACTTTTTTTTATTATTACTTTTAGTTATTTACATCTAGCTTATAACTGCGAGCATTTTCCAATATGAGAATTCTTGGTATTTTCAACTTTATGTAGCTTTTAATCGATAGAATATTTGGGATCTTACTTCCTCTTTGGTTACGATTATAAATATATATTTTTTTTAATTATTAAATAATTAATATATCTGATATATAATAAAGATCAGATATATTATTTATTTAATAAATTTTAAAATTATTAATTATAATATTGATCGGAGGATATATTTCATATTTTTTCTCTCTAATCAAATTGTTCCAGTCAAATCGTTAATGAATTTTATTACTTAGAACAGCACTCAAATTTAATCCATCTAAAATCATTTTTAGTCATTATTGTTAATTATAGTGAACGTATTAAAAAAAAGCACTCCTCGTATATAGTTGCTACTATAATATTAGAAAGACGGATTTCTTTAAGAATGTTGATAATGTAAATAGATTAGAGGAAAAATAGTCTTTAAAAGAGTAAACAATTTCAATAATATTATCACGTGTAATAGTCATATCATCAATTTATAATAAGATTAAATACAATCCTGAGAAATAATTTTTACAAATAAAATAGAGTAATGATCACTAGAGTGTAAGTTAAAAGATTTAGTTGATACAATAATGATTTTGAGTAAAACTGAATTTAGATCTAAAAAATCGATTCATTCACTAATCAAATATTTATTATTATAATTTTTATAATTTTGATGAATTTTGATTTAGTTGTTGCAATTTTAATCGGTTGAATATTTATTATTTTAGTGAATCATGACATTGAATAATTTGGGTTGTTTCACATTTTGTTTATTTTGAAGCTAATATAATTTTGTCAGATATTGAATCGAACTCGAGTATGGTCGAATGATAGCTTCTTGTTTTGACAATTCGAGAGGACCTTAGCATGTCGTTGAAGTATACTAGGATTGTTAGCATGTCGAATTGGGTCTGGTTGTTATACCCAATTGTTTAAATTAGTTTGTTCTCTAAGTTAACTTGTGTAATCGGTCTGTGTGTAAAAGCTCATTAGGTTAGTGTGTTAGTTTTCTTATAAATAGCATACTAGTCTCTCATCATTGAATAACACAAATCTTAATTAGGGTGAGAGAAGTTATTTGCGATTTTGTAACACATGTAATCTTGTTTCAAAGAGAAAGTAAAGAATAACAGTTTATAACTAATTTCATTGTGTTCTTATTGTTTTCTTCTTTTCTACCCTCGTGGGTTTCTTACCGATCAAGAAACCAATTATACTTTGTAATTCCGGCATCGTTTTCACAACAAATTGGTGCGGTGAGCATGGAGAATATGCCGTCAACAAAGTATGAGATTAAAAAGTTCACCAGAGTGAACGATTTCGGTCTGTGGCGCTTGAAGATGAAAGCCCTATTGCTTTAGCAGGGTTGTTTAGAAGCATTGAAGGGAGCCGCAACCATGGACGTTGCGTTAAAGGATGAGGTTGTAAGTGGTTCCGCAAATTTTGCATCCACAAAACTTGTGTCGAAAACAGAATTATGCACATAAGATTGGGTCATGTCACCGAAAGAGGCCTGGTAGAACTGGGGAAGCAGAACCTGCTAGCTGGTGACAAAGTCGAGAAGTTGGAGTTTTGTGAACCTTATGTATTTGATAAATATTGTAGGGTGAAGTTTAACAAAGGTAAACAAAGAACACATGGATCCCTTAACTATATTCATGTTGATCTTTAGGGGCCTGCAAGGAATGTTTCACATTCATGTGTGAGGTATTTTCTATCCATAGTTGATGACTATTCCAGAAAGTTATGGGTATTCATTCAGAAGACTAAGGATGAAACTTTTGAAAATTTCAAGAGTTGTAAGGTTCTGGTCGAAACTCAGACTGACAGAAAGGTTAAGAGGTTGAGAATCGACAATGGCCTTGAGTTCTGCAATGAACCTTTTGACAGTTACCGTGTCGAGTTTGGGATTGTAAGGCATAAGACTGTAGCAGGTACTCCTCAGCAAAATGGCTTAGCTGAGAGATTCAATCGAACAATCGTTGAAAGGGTTAGATGCATGTTGGTTAATGTTGGATTGAAGAAGGTGTTTTGGACAAAGGCTATTTTGACAACAACTTATCTGATAAATAGATGTCCCTCGACTGCCTTAGGAATGAAGACACCTGAAGAAGTTTGGTCGGGTCATTCACCAAATCTTAACAAACTGAAAATATTTGGTTGTCTAGCCTATGCTCACATTAGGCAAGACAAGGTTGAACCTAGAGCTCTGAGATGCATGTTCCTTGGATATCCTGAGGGAGTCAAAGGTTATAGGTTGTGGTTCCTAGAACAAAGTCATAGAAAATGTATCACAAGTCGTGATGTAGTTTTCAATGAAGTCGTGATGGCGTTCAAGAAAACTGGTGATGTTGGTCGAAGTTCAAAAATCTCTAGAGAAGAGGTGGAACTGGGAGAATTTTTTTGTTGAGGTGGAGCATAGTGATGCTGAATTACATGACCTAGATGAAGTCGAAGAAGACGAGCAAGATGCTGTAGAAATTGAGGAAACTGTCGATGACTACCTGCTGGCAAGAGATAGGTCGAGAAGAGTCATAAAGCCACCTCAGAGACTTGGTTATGCAGGTCTTATAGCTTTCACCTTAATATCTGCAAGTAAGGTACTTGAGGAAGAACTTAGAGATTATAAGGAAGCTATGAGGAGTCAAAATAAGACTAAATGCCTAAAATCCATGGATGACGAGATGAAATCTCTTCATGATAACCTCACTTGGGAGTTGATCGAAAAACCTGTTGGTGCTAGGTTAGTTAGCTGTAAGTGAATTGTCAAGGTTAATGAAGGAATCAAATGAGTGATGTCGAAGATATTTAAGGCAATTTTGGTCGCTAGGGGGTTCACTCAGAAAGAAGGAGTCGACTTTAATGACGTGTTCTTGCCTATTGAAAAACATAGATCCATTAGAATGTTGTTGGCCTTGGTGGTGAAGTTCGACTTAGAACTTGAACAAATGGATGTAAAGACTGCTTTCCTGTATGGTGATCTAGATGTAACAATCCAGATGAGGCAACCTAAAGGGTATGAAGAAAAGGATAAATAAGATTATGTGTGCAAGCTGAATAGATCTCTGTATGGCCTAAAACAATCTCCTCGATAGTGGAACATGAGATTCGACAGATTCATGGCACACATAGGTTTCACTAGGAGTCAGTTCGACGACTGTGTTTACTTCAGATTTCGACTTGGAAATTAATATGTTATTTTATTGCTTTATGTGAATGATATTCTCATAGCAAACAATAATGTCGAGGATGTAATAAAGGTGAAGGTTGAACTTAATAAAGAGTTTGATATGAAGGATCTGAGAGCAGGATCCGGGATTCATGGGATTGACATCCGAAGAGATGAATAAAGCTAGTTTGTTCCCTCTATGTTATAGAGTTTGTTCCAAGGTGGAGATTTATGAGATATTGGATCGAACTCTAGTATGGTCGAAGGGTAGCTTCTTGGTTCAACAATTCGATAGGACCTTAGCATGTCGTCAAAGTCTGTTCACATGTTGTAGTCGAAGTATGTTAGGATTCTTAGCATGTCGAATTGGGCCTGATTGTTATGCCCAATTATTTAAGTTAGCTTGTTCTCTAAGTTAACTTGTGTAATGTGTATGTGTATAAAAGTTCATTAGGTTGGTGTGTTAGTTTTCTTATAAATAGCATACTAGTCTCACATCATTGAATAAGACAAATCTTAATTAGGGTGAGAGAGGTTATTTGTTACTCTATAACACTTGTAATCTTGTTTCCAAGAGAAACTAAAGAATATTAGTTTATAACCAATTTCATTGTGTTCTTATTGTTTTCTTCTTTTTAACTCTTGTGAGTTTCTTACCGATCAAGAAACCAATTATACTTTGTAATTCCGAGATCATTTTTCACAACAAATTATACCATATAATTTTAATTTGTTGATAGTAATTTATGATAATTTTTTATTATATAACAAAATATTTTATTAATTTATAATATAAAAAATATTTATATATATATATATATATATATATATATATATATATATATATATATATATATATATATATATATATATATATATATATATATATATTTTAAGAAAAATATATCTAGTAAATTTTATAAAAAGAATATGACGACTCATTATTTAGTTACTTAGAATTGGAAAAATTTATTTGGGTAAACCACTATTTAACCAAACACAATTCAAACATTAATGGACTTGCTCAAACAGATACAATATTGTAATTAACGGATGGCTATTTTGCTTCACTCAAATAAGAGTCTTTTATATAAAATCTAACTAAACCAATCCACGTATACCCCGTCAAAACTTAGTCAAAAAGAATACCTGTCTACATTCAACAGTATGAGTACTATGCCAATCAAATTATAATAAAAATGTACAAGTTTATTAATATTCATATCAAATTTCTTAGTATTCATATGTTTCTTTTATATATAATCAATTAAAATTCTTTTATATATAACTAATTAAAAATTAAATTATGTTAAAAGATGTGCAAATCAAGTTTCTTAATATTCAAATGCTCTCTCTCTCTCTCTCTCTCTCTCTCTCTCTCTCTCTCTCTCTCTCTCTCTCTCTCTCTCTCTCTCTCTCTCTCTCTCTCTCTCTCTCTCTCTCTCTCTCTCTCTCTCTCTCTCTCTCTCTCTCTCTCTCTCTCTCTCTCTCTCTCTCTCTCTCTCTCTCTCTATCTATATATATATATATATATATATATATATATATATATATATATATATATATATATATATATATATATATATATGTATATTACACCCCAAAATTTTCAAAGTCGAGTATATATTATGGATTTAAATATGGTCGGGATGACTTACTTAGCCAGGATAAACTCATCTCGGATTCTAGAAGGCGCATCTAATAGCATTTCGTGGTTACAACACCCAATGGCCAAACAATAATCCCTGGTCCATTACGATAATAAGTCCATTAGTAAAAGTAACTCATTAATTCATTATACCAATTTAAGGACCATTAAACCTATTGAAATCATGTTTATGCAGGGGACAATATATATAACACATCAACGTGAAATTGAGGTGGACAACACAATAATAGAAAAAATCAAGTAACACCGAATTCCCATTGCGTTGTGGTCTCACCTGATCCGCTTCAGGGAGATTATCCAAAAGTGTTTATCAGGACATTTGACTCACACCATGGGGCCCGATAAAACTAACATGTGCCTCTAGTTCAATCTATTGTTATTGGCGACCAGGTCAGTGGTACTATTGCGGTGGCAATGATGATGATGGCAACTCCAATGTCTTTAACAAAACCAACCATTTTATTCAATATATTTGTGAAATAAACAAGTATGCATAACCTGTCGTGTTAATTTCATAGTGAATAAGAAAATATAACCAATCGTCCGTACCCAAACCGACGGCCTGAAATTTCTCCTTTCTTTGGCCGAAAACCTATGCGGATTTGTCAGTCAGCGACCTCTATCACAAGTGGTGAATGTTATGGCGACCCCGATATGTCAAAGCATGTTGTAGATTCATTGATCTTACTATACAAGGCTATGCAACTATGAGCCAAATCATCGATGTCTTCGACAATGCGAGGGCTTTTTAATATGGAACATTATAACTATGAATATAAACCGACGAAGTTTAATTTCAGATTTAACATGAGTGATTCTGGGAAATTAAAAAGATGATGATTATAGGGTTTCGACCCAACTATCTGATTTCAAAGGGGTTCATTGCCAACAACTTTATTGTGTTGATTGTCAAAGGATCGATGCGCCAAAATTTTTTTCTTGTGGTTTGGAGAAGATTAAATTTTGCACTCGTGGTCCGAATGAGTGAACACGTGGCTTAAACAAAGTATGAGAAGAGCACATATAGAATACAATAGATTTACTGGAAGTTGAGTTACAATTCTAACAACCCCATCATCTCATTGGTTAGCGTTGGTTTTCCCAAATCATCGTCGTTATTATCGATCGTGGATGTGGGACCAAAGTGTGCAGCGACTCCACTGAATATTCACACGAAACAAAGGAGGATAGCAACTTCAACACTATCCTTGAAAGATAAGTTACTCTCACCTTGCATCAGTGGGTCATAAGTAACTAAGTTATTATGATATTTGTTGAAAAAAAGATAGCTTTCTGTGAAATGTTTGTCATCTAACTTGAATTGCTCTTATATACCTTTATGTTAGTTTGATACTCCCAATGAAACATTTAAAATCTATTCTTAGAAGTTGAAAATGAGTGATCAAGCATAAACGAACGGGTCGGGTGTGCTACGACAGTTTAAAACATCATATTCTCATTATCAGATTGTAAGTCCGAGTTTAAACTATATATATGATAATTTGTGTGTATGATTTCAAAGCTCTAACTCTATTTTTTGTGAAAATTGGATGAGGTTAACATTGATTCCCTTTATCGATCGAGTCAATATTTCACTCACGGTTTTCCAGTTTAGCGATGCTTTGCCGGTTTAGCAACGATGGCTATGGAAGATGATTTTCTATAACATGTCTATTCATTGTATATTTTTGCAGCTAAAGCTTACTTAATGTGTCTAAATCATGACTCGATGACTTTATTGCTTTTTATTTTTATGTCTCCTAAAATTATTCAATTTCTCTATATTAAAGAGCCGACATTAGAAGGAGGAACAAGGATAAATGTACCTAAGTTTGATGTGTGCAAAAATTATATTTATGTAAGTTATATTTGGTGCTTTGATATATCTGACTCTGGATTTTACATTAATAGTAAAGGAGAATTTGTCCCGACATACATATCCAATTGGTTTATCCTGAAAAGATTGAACCTATCATAGGTGTTTTGTTTAGAATAATGAGAATTTCGTTAAGAATGGTGAAACTTCCTCTTAGGGTACCAATTCACAAATATTTAATTCAATTGTTGACATTTATATGCTATAAATGGTACGGTAAAATTTACCCAGACCTCGAGTTCAACACAACTACCTTCCATCGAAACGGGGTCATCGCCATACTGACGATGAAGACGATGACACTGCTATCAAGTTGCCAAATAGTAAAGAAAATAAGGAAGCCACAGAAAGCTAATCGACAAGCGGACTCGGTTAGTTAATATGGAGGAAGAGGTTAATAAAAGTATAGATCTATGAAAATAATAGGGCTATCACATAAAAGGTTAAAAGATAACAAGTCTCCCACAAAAAGGCGAAAGGTGTCACGACATATCGAAAGTACCAAAATATAAGCTAACAGAAATCATGAAGTTATCAAGTGAGACCACTGATAAAACTAAGGGGATGGAGAAATACAAGTTTATACTTTAAATTAATTATCTTTATTGTCAAATAAGGCGGGCTAATTTCTCTTCCGTTTGTAACTAATGACCCATTCAGAACTTACTTTAGGTAATGAGTTTCGCTCCTTTCCGATACGAGGGCGGGAGGCACCTCCTCTTTTCTAACTTTTAAAATTATGCAGGCTGGTTGTCAGAAGATACTATATCCTATAAAAAAACTCGAATTTTCAGTAAGAGGACATAAGATATTATGATAAAAAACCCAAGATGTCACCCGAATTAAACAAATCAGAAGTTGAAGAAGAGAAATGCATTGATCTCGTCGGGACAACAATCTGATGCAAAACTCGGCATCACCCTCTAAGTGTTATAAATGGTTTGTGCTTTTAATCATTTTTATGTAATTCATCAGGTACAGAGTCCAGAGAAAGACTTACTCTCCAACAAGAGTAGGGGCCAAGAACAACGAAGACTTCCACAGGGGACACACCGGTCAAGTTAACATACCTCTGACTTTATAAAAAATTCCAAGTAAATAAGAATCTCTAGAAAAAAGTTAAGTAAATAAGAACCTCTAACCAAGTTATGTTAAATAAAACCTCTGACTGAACCAAAATTAAAAGTAAATAAGAACCTCTAGAAAAAGGGTCAAGTAAATAAGAACCTCTAACAAAGTTATGTTAAATAAAACCTTTGACCTAACCAAAAGTCCAAGTTGTTGGAACAAGATTTTTATTCTGCAATGTATCTCTAAATTTTGATGATAACAAAGAATGAAACAATTTAGTACCCTAACAGTTTTCTTAAGTGTGCAGGATTCTAAGTTGAAATGACTCTGATAAGTCACCTTTTAATTCTTAAGAAACTAATATTTGACATCTGAAGTAGTCCAGAAGCACTGACCCAACACAAAGAAAAATCACATCTGATTCTAAACAAAATGCATTGGAGGAGCAATCACCTGAAGAATCCGACTCTTAAGTTCAAGCTCTGATGATCTGATTCTGAAAACTCTATATGAAGACTCTCACTCTAAATACTCTGGTCATGCTCGCCTCACTCTGACACATGCTCATAAACACTCCATCAGATGTCACCTGGTCAGAAATTTAAGCTGGAAACATTCAAATTATAGTACAATCCTTTTAAGGAAACATTTGATTATGCTCCTAGTCTGCTATGGAAAGGATAGAAAATTTAGTACATTTATATCCCAAAGCTGGCACGAAATCTTTATTGATTTCCCCCCAACTGTATTATCTCAAGTGATATATAAAGCCCTCTTCACAACTTGCCAAAACACAAATTTGATACAACAACTTTATCATACAACTTTTTCACCATTCTTACAAAGAACAACTCACACTCTGCATACTCTGATTATTTCTTCACCACTATTGTTGTAAGAAAAAGTTTCCATATAAGAGTTGCTACTAAATATTGTATGATTATTTTCACTATTCTTAAATTGTGTCTATACTGCTTATCTAGAAGCATCTAGCGAAACACTTTGTAATTCTTGTAATTGTTTTTGATTCCTCAAGTGAATTGTTTAGGTTTGTAGACTTGAGAGAGCTAAGAGGTTGTTGAACCCTTAAACAAACTTTGTAGTCTGTTGAGATTAGTGGATTAAGTCCTTGTTGAAGGCGAAATCACCTTGATCGGCTGGACTGGAGTAGCTTTGATTTTCAAGCGAACCAGGATAAATCGTTTGTGTTGTTATTATTTCTTCTTTGCATATGTTGTTGCGGATTTTTTTAATTCCTCTGAAAATAATTCAAACCTCCATTTCTTGTTTTTCTCTACCTTCAATTGGTATCAGAGCTCTGACTCTATTATTGATTTTTTAATCAAACACTTAACCATGTAGAGAGACCCAGGGAGAGAAAAATTTCATGGCCAACACAAATGAAATAGATAGCTACAATGCAAAACCTCCAGTTTTTATGGAGAAAAATTTGACTACTGGAAGGATAGAATTGAAAGTTTCTTCCTAGGCTATGATGCTGATCTCTAGGATATGGTTACAAATGGTTAGGAGTTACCCATCTTTGCAGTTCGTATTCCTATTCCAAGAAGCAGCATGAGCGACAATCAGAAGCATGATTTTAAGAATCACCATAAAGCTAGAACCATTTTGTTAAACGTTATTTCCTACAACGAGTATGAGAAGATAACCAACAGGGAAACATCTAAAGATATTTTTGACTCCTTGAAAATGACGCACGAAGGCAACAACCAAGTTAAAGAGACTAAGGCTCTGGCCTTAATCCAGAAGTATGAAGCTTCAGAATGGAAAATGATGAAGTTGTTAAAGTGATGTTCTCAAGGTTCCAAAACTTGGTTGCAGGACTTAAGTTCTAGACAAAGGATATACTACAACAAATCACGTCAAGGAGATAATCAGAAGTCTTCCCAAGAAGTGGAGACCCATGGTTATTGCTCTGAAACTATCCAAGGATTTGAACAACATAAGTCTTGAAGAACTTATAAGCTCTCTCAGAAGTCATGAAATAGAACTAGAATAAGATAAACCTCAAAATAAGAGCAAATTTGTTGTTCTAAAGTCAAGACTAGAAAGAAGAAAGCCAGAAAGGAACAAAGTCTTTCAAGTCGAAGAGGAAGAATTTGATGACTCTGAGAATGAAGATTCTAATGATGAAGAAGAATTATCTCTTCTTTCTATAAGAATCAAACAACTCTGGAGAAAGAGACAAAACAACTTCAGAAGACCCAGACAGAAGGGAGACCTTCCAGATTTAACCTCCAGATGTAAACCCAACAAGGAAGTAACATGTTATGAATGCAAAAAGTCTAGACACTACAGAAATTTCTGTCTAAAGCTAAAGAAGGATAGCTCCAGAAAAGAAAGCTTCAAGAATAACTCATTCACAGCAAAGAAGAAAGGACTCATGGCAACATGGGACAACTCTGAATCTGAAGCTCCAGAATCTAATTTTGAAGAGGAGCAAACAAACGTAGCATTCGGGGCCACTACCTCTGGAAGTTCATCTGAAACAAAGTCTGACTCTGAAGAGGTATTCTCTGACTTTTCTTGTTCTGATCTTGAATCTTGTTTATCAGAATCTCTGAGCTTGTATCAAAAGCTTCAACATAAATTCAAGAACTTGAAAAAGGTTCATAAAGAGACTGTTGAAGAGTGTGACAAGCTTGAGACAAAAGTTTCTGAACTTAAAGAAAATAATTTAATTCTTGAAATACAAAAATATTTTTCAACTAAGAAATGTTCAAAACTTGAGGAAACTCTTTCTAAAGCTCCACCTACTTCTAACACTATCATATACAAATATGATAAAGCCTTTCAGAAATTTCTGAATAATAGCCTAGAAAAAAGCATGATGGCTTCTATGATCTATGGTGTAAGTCATAATAGAAAAAGAGGAATTGGTTATGACTCTGATGATGATGATCAGAAACCTTCTATAGAAAACAAACCAAAATCTCTTTTTTCTTACCATTATACACCGACACAGACACAGAAGTTCAATAACACTAGAAAACCCAAAGTTTTCAGAAACTCTGGGAAAACTCATCCTAAAGGACCTAAAAGATTATGGGTACCAAAAGATAAAATAGTGTACGTTGCAGTTATCCTATGCAACAGAGTTAAAACACCAGTCATGGTACCTGGAATCTGAATGCTCGCGACACATGACAGGAAGAAAGAATATGTTCCAAGACCTATAACTTAAAGATGTTGGTTTTGTAGGCTTCGGAGGAAATAAGAAAGGAAGAATCAGAGGATCTGGAACAGTTGGTAACAGATCTCTTCCCTCTATTTCTGATGTTCTTTATGTTGAGGGGTTAATGCATAATTTGTTATCCATAAGTCAATTAAGTGATAACGGTTATGATATTATCTTTAATCAAAAAACGTGCAAGGATATCAATCATAAAAATGACACAGTCTTTTTCACTAGAAAGAGGAAGAACAACATTTATAAAATAAAACTTTCAGATTTGAAAAACGAAAACATGAAATGCTTGATGTCTGTTAATGAAGAGCAATGGGTGTGGCATAAACGCTAGGGTCACATTAGCTTGAGGAGGATTTCTCAGCTAAATAAACTTGAGTTAGTCAGAGGCCTGCCTAAGCTGAAGTTTTCTTCAGATGCTCTTTGTGAAGCATGTTAGAAAGGGAAATTTTCTAAAACTACTTTCAAAACCAAAAATGTTGTTTCCACCTCCAGACATCTGGAACTTCTATACATTGATCTCTTTGAACCTGTTAAGACAATGTCAGTCAATGGTAAGAAGTATGGACTTGTCATTGTTGATGACTACAGTCGTTGGACATGGGTGAAATTCTTAAGGCACAAGAATGAGTCACATTCTGTGTTCACCAATTTATGTTCAAAATTGCAAAATGAATACGACTATAAGATTATTAGAGTCAGAAGTGATCATAGTGGCAAATTTGAAAACAAACGTTTTGAAGAACTTTTTGACTCTAATGGAATATCCCATGATTTCTACTGTCCTAGAAGTCCACAACAAAATGGAGTTGTAGAAAGGAAGAATAGGACTCTTCAAGAAATGGCCAAAACCATAATCAATGAGACTAATGTGGCTAAGCACTTCTAGGTAGAAGCTGTGAATACAACATGTTACATTCAGAATTTATCAGACCTATTCTGGAGAAGACTCCTTATGAATTGTGCAAGGGAAGAAAACCCAACATTGCTTATTTTCATCCTTTTGGATGCTCTTGTTTTATTTTGAACACTAAAGACAATTTGAACAAGTTTGACTCTAAGGCACAAAAGTGTATTATGTTGGAATACGCAGAATATTTTAAAGGATATCGAGTATATAATGAAGAAACACAAATTATGGAGGAATCAATTCATGTCAGATTTGATGACAAGCTTGACTCTGAAAATTCAAAGCTAGTTCAGAAATTTGCAGATCTAGAGATCACACTTGCAGGCTCTAGAGAAAAGACCAAAGGTTCTGAAGAAGCAGAAAGAGGAACTTTAGAAGCACATGAATGCATAATCAATCAGAAAATACAAAGAAATAGGTAGAATGTTTCTGAAGAATTGATTTTGGGAAACAAGGATGAACCTGTCAGAACAAGATCAACATTAAAAGATTCTGAAGAAACACTTATAGGACTAGTATCTCTGATAGAGCCAACATCCTTTGAAGAAGCTCTTCAAGATAAAGAATTATTGGAAATTAAAGAAGAACTTGATTAGTTTTCTAGAAATGACATTTGGGATCTTGTACCAAGACCCAAGGGAACCCATCTGATTGGACCTAAATGGGTTTACAAAAACAATCTAAACGAAAAAGGTGAAGTCGTCAGGAATAAAGCACGGCTGGTGGAACAAGGTTATAGTCAACAAGAAGGAATTGACTACAATGAAACCTTTGCTCTAGTCGCAAGGTTATAATCTATTCGTCTCCTTGTATCTTTTGTTGTTAATAATTCTATTAAATCATATCAAATGGATGTCAAAAGTGCGTTTCTAAATGGTTACATTTCTGAAGAATTGTATGTCCATCAACCTTCTGGATTTGAAAATTCAAAACTTCCAGAACATGTTTTCAAACTTAAGAAATATCTTTACGGCCTGAAACAAGCTCCCATAGCTTGGTATGAAAGACTTAGTTCATTTCTTCTGGAAAATGATTTTATCAGAGGCAAAGTGGACTCCACTATATTTTGTAAAACCCTCAAAAACGATCTTATGATTTTTTAGATTTATGTTGATGATATAATATTTGATTCAGCTAACCCATCTGTTTGCCAAGAATTTTTTGAGTTAATGCATGCAGAATTTGAAATGAGCTTAATGCAAGAACTAAAGTTATTTATGGGAATTCAAATCAATAAAACATTAGAAGCCATGTATGTATATCAAAGAAAATACATAAAGGATCTTTTTAAGAAATCTGACATGTCAAAAAGCAAGCCAACCAAGACTCTCATGCATCCTACTTGAATTATGGAGAAGGAAGATGTAAGTCAAAAGGTTTGTCAGAAACTCTATCGTTGTATGATAGGCTCACTCCTCTATCCGACTGCTTCTCATCCTGATATATTATTCAGCGTATATCTGTGTGCTAGATTTTAGTCAGATCCAAGGAAATATCACTTAACTACTTTTAAGAGAATCCTTAGGTATCTGAAAGGAACACCTAATCTAGGCTTGATGTATAAGAAAACATCAAAATACAAGCTTTTTGGGTATTGTGATGCAGATTATGCTGGAGATAGGTTAGAGCACAAAAGCACATTTGGGAACTGTCAGTTTCTTGGAGGAAACCTCATCTCATGGGCAAGTAAAAGACAATCAACCATTGGACTGTCAACTACAGAAGTATAATATATCTCAACTTCACTTGGCAGCACTCAGATACTCTTGATGAAGAATCAACTTGAGGACTTTCAGATCTATGAGAGTAACATTCCTATCTTTTGTGATAATATTGTTGCTATTTGCTGAAGTAAGAATCCAATTTTACATTCTAGAGTGAAGCACATAGAAATTAAATACCACTTTATTAGAGATATGTTCAGAAAGGGACAATTGATTTAAAATTTATAGATACAAACCATCAATGGGATGATATCTTTACAAAACCCTTAGTTGAAGATAGATTTCTCTTCATTATGAAAAATTTAAATATGGAAGATTGTCCATAATGACTTTGAACATGTGCTTCTCATCTCTAATGTAAAATTAGACTCTAACTCAAGCATATGATGTCTATCTGATTCTGATTCTAATACTTCTACAAGTTAGAAGATATCTTGATCAGAAACATCTCAAGTCAGAAACCTTTTGGTATTCTTGACTCCGAGCACTTCAACACGTGGCCTCTCAAACACGTGGCTCTGGATCTTCTAGACACCTGTCTAGCTCAGAACTCAATGGCCAAACTGTTGAGATCCCCTCGAGCAGTATGCAAATCTTGAGATTAAAATCTTATCATTAGCTGTATTTAATTTTTATGATTGTCTAAACTCATTTTTAGCAAAAATTAATTTTGTTTTCCTTCTCAAGTTACCGTTGATTTTTTTTATATACTCCCACGACTCCCATTATTCACACTTTCACTCTTCACTACTTACACAAACCCTAACCTCCATCTTTTCTCTGCAACCTCTCTTCATATTTTTCTCCGAGACTTCATCATGAATGCTCAAGAACAACAAGTTTTCAAGTTCTCTCAAGAGATGAATGCCCAAGAACAACAAGGTGAATCCTCACAACAAGTCTCCTCCACTACTGCTCTTCAAACAACAACCTCTTATCAAGAATCTCATGTTCTTGATCGTCCAGCCCACATCAACTTGTCAACACCATTTGAACAACTGGAAGTTCTTTGTAAATTACTGGTGGATTTTGAAAACCTCAAAGACAATGGCATGGATCTTAAACTAGAATTGAAACATCAGGGTTGGCTCATCTACTTCAACCGTCTCTATGGTCACATTTGCACAAATATGGTAAAAGAATTCTGGAGATTTGTTGACTGCGATGACCATTACATAGTTTCTCATGTTCTGGGTGTCAAGGTAGTGATAACTTAAAAGTCTATTGATGGGCTTCTGAACATGGAGAAGGCTGGGGGAAGAAAGATTTACAACATCAATCCTCGGGCTAAGTACATGACCCAGGAAATCAATCCTCTAAAAGTCAAGAGCTCCACAAGAATCTAAGGGTATGGCTCGAGATAATTATGGGATGCATCCACCACCGTCCACCATCCAGCTCTTCTGACTACATCAACACAGATCAGAAGTGCATCCTCTACTACTTGCACAAGGTTCTGAAGCTTAATCTACCATCTCTTCTTCTCAAATACTTAAGAGATTCTGTTAGAGATACCAAAAACAACATAAAGCCAAGGAACTACATCCCTTTGGGTAGGTTGATTTTAGATGTTCTAATTGAGAATGGTCTGGTAGATAATCCTATTCATCTGAATATGATGGAAGACGTCACAGTAGACGTTAGGAAGCCTCTCAATTGGAGGAATCTAAAGAGCATGGGACTGATTAACAAGGTCCTTGTCAAACCTACTAGAAACGCCTCATGGGAGGAACTGAAGGATAAAAGAGAAAAAGTGGATGAGATGTACATCTTCACCAAGATTGATCCTCTAGAAGTCATAGAAATTTATCTGAAAGATCTAGAAGCTCAAGGCTACAACATGTCCAGCTTCAACATGGATTGGCTTCCAGATCATCCTTCAAACTTCATGAAAAGAAAGAGGGAACCCTCTCAGAAGACAACTGCTTAGAAAAAGAAGATTCTCAATATGGGAAAGTCTTCAGCAACCAAGAATAAGCTAGTGCCTCTGACCTCTTCTTCAGCACCTTCTAGTAATATCTCCATCTCAGAAGTTCTGAACTTCTATGTCTCTATTTCTAGGAAACTTTCCTCATCAATTCCTCTACCACCTCCCACAAATATCAACCACAATTATAACTTCCTCCACTCCACCTACCATAAATATAAATGTTCCCACTAAAAAATCCAAATCTCAACAACCAACAACCTCACTCCCTTCTCATCAAACTTCTTCATAACCTACCTCATATGAACCAACACCATCCATACCAATTCATTCTGAACCAAACCCATCATACATCCCTCTCATAACCATCATACCTACACATTCTCCTCCATCACCTCTCTTTAACATTCAAATAACCTCCATCCCATGTTTTGAAGAAATGGTGTTCTACGAACCCTTTTCACCAACCTTCTCCACCACGCACAACACCCCTCCTTACTATGACCTCACCACAACCTCTGAACATTCTGATTCAGATCATTCCAACCCAACCTCCCCAAAACTTGAAGATATTCAAGCCACAACTGACTCAAAAAGAAATCTTTTTCTACCAGCAGACCAACCAATTCCTGAACCTTCTAAACTTGAACTCACCCTACCAACCTTTGATGAGGCATTAGCCAAGTTATCGAAAAGTTCAACTTCTATGTTCAAGAAGCTCTTTGATGAATCCAGCACCAGTGAAAAACCTTCTGAAGTAAGGACTAATTGGAACATATTCATTAGATGGATGACATCTGAGATTTTCAAGATGAAGAGCCTCTCTGAACAAGTCAGAAATGATTTCATCATAAGTGCTGAGGAAAGGTTAGAAACTAGGTTGGCGAAGGAAGCGGCAGAAAAGGATGGAGGGGAAGCAACCGAGAAAGCTGCCAAGGAGGCTGCTGAGAAAGCAGCTACAGAAGCTGCAAGGGTCATAGAAGCTGCTCAGAAGGATGAATCTGAGAAAGTTGTTATGGTTTCTCTAACTCAGGGAGAGTCATCAACAACTGATGTTGCCCCTCTGGACATCAGAACTCTGGAAGAGTTGCAGAAGGAACAACAACTGGTCAGAACCTGACTCGACAAATAAGATGAAGTCAACAACAACATCTAGAACCTGCTAGCCGAGCTACTTAGAGGATGTCTCCTCCACCTAAACCTTAGACACTTTAGGATTTTTCTTTAAAGTTTTTCTAAGTGTTTTTAGTTCTAAGGCTTATTTTCAGATCTTTTCTCATTGTACTTTCTGAAGTTTTCTAATCAATGAAATTGTGGTTTATTAACTTTTTGAGTCTGAAAAAAAGGGAGAGAATTAGATAGAAGTCTTTTGGTGAATTATTTTATCTAAACCTCAGAAATACACTACTTACATTCTGACATAAGTAATTTTTCAGGACCTATCTGAACCAAGGGAAGCTTGAATTCTCATAAGAGAAACTACTAAATCAAGTTAAGCAACCTAAGAAGATCTGGTAAGAAATTATCTACCCCAGAAACCCATATCTGATACTAAATATCTTTAAAATTAATTTTTAAGTATCAGACTTAGAGAGAGTAACAAAATATAAGCTAACATAAATAATGAACTTATCAAGTGAGACAGCAGATAAAACTAAGGGGCTGGACAAATACAAGTGTATGCTTTAAATTAGTTATCTTTATTGTCACATAAGGCGGGCTAATTTCTCTGCCGTTTGTAATAATGACCCATTCAGAACTTACTTTAGGGAAATGAGTTTCGCTCCTTTCCCATATGAGGGCGGGCGACACCTCCTTTTTTCTATCTTTTAAAATTATGCAGGGTGGTTGTCGGAAGATACTATATCATATAAAAAACTCGAATTTTCAGTAAGAAGACATCAAATATTATGATAAAAAATCCCAAGATGTCACACAAATTAAACAAATTAGAAGTTGAAGAAGAGAAGTCGATTGATCTCGTCGGGACAATATTCTGATTCAAAACTCGGCATCACCCTCTGAGTATTATAAATGGTTTGTGATTTTAATCATTTTTATGTAATTCATCAGGTACAGAGTCTAGACAAAGACTTACTCTCCAACAAAAGTAGGGGCTGAGAACAACGAAGACTTCCACAGAGGACACACCAGTCAAGTTAACATACCTCTGACCTTAAAAAAAATTCCAAGTAAATAAGAACCCCTGGAAAAAAGTCAAGTAAATCAGAACCTCTAACCAGGTTATGTTAAATAAAACCTCTGACCGAACCAAAATTCAAAGTAAAAAAGAACCTATAGCAAAAAGGTCAATTAAATAAGAACTTCTAACCAGGTTATGTTAAATAAAACCTCTAACCGAACCAAAAGTCCAAGTTGTTAGAACAAGATTTTGATTATGCAATGTATCTCTAAGTTTTGATGATAACAAAGAATGAAACAATTTGGTACCTAACAATTTTCTTAAGTGTGCATGATTCTAAGTTGAAATGAATCAGATAATTCACCTTCTAATTCTTAAGAAACTAATATTTGGCATCTGAATTAGTCCAGAAGCGCTGATTCAACACAAAGATAAATCACATCTAACTCTGAACAAAATGCATCTGAGGAGAAATCACCTGAAGAATCTGACTCTGAAGTTCAAGCTCTGATGATCTAATTTTGAGAACTCTATCTATAGACTCTATCTGAAGACTCTACAAAGAGATATCTAAAGACTTTAACTCTGAAGACTTTGATCATGCTCGCCTCATTTTGACACATGATCAGAAACACTCCATCAGATGTCACCTGGTCAGAAACTTAAGCTGGAAGCATTCAAATTATAGTATAATCCTTTTATGGAAACATTTGATTATGCTCCTAGTATTCTATGGAAAGGACAAGGATTTACTACATTTGTCTCCCACAGCTGGCACGAAATCTGTATTGATTTCCCCCCAACAGTATTATCTCAAGTGATATGTAAAGGCATTTTCACAACTTGCCAAAATACAACTTTGATACAACAACTTTATCATACAACTTTTTCACCACTCTTACGAAGAACAACTCAGGCTCTGCATACTCTGATTATTTCTTCACCACTGTTGTTGTAAGAAAAAGTTTCCATACAAGAGTTGCTGCTCAATATTGTGTGGTTATCTTTCACTGTTCTTAAATCATGTTTATACTGCTTATCTAGAAGCATCTAGCGAAACACTTTGTAATTCTTGTAATTTTTTTATTCCTCAAGTGACTTGTTTAGTTCTGTAAAATTGAGAGGGCTAAGAGGTTGTTGAACCCTTAGACGAACTTTGTAGTCTATTGAGATTAGTGGATTAAGTCCTTGTTGAAGGAGAAATCACCTTGGTCGGGTAGACTGGAGTAGCTTTGATTTTCAAGCGAACCAAGATAAATCGTTTGTGTTGTTACTATTTCTTCTTTGCATGTGATGTTGCAAAAAAAATTTAATTCCTATGAAAACAATTCAAACACTTCTTTCTTGTTTTTCTCTACCTTCTCAAGTTAATAAGAACCTTTGGAAAAAAGGTCAAGTAAATAAGAACGTCTGGCCAAGTTATGTTAAATAAAACCTTTGATCGAACTAAAATACCAAGTTAATATACTTTTGGCATCTTGGATAAATTAACATACCTTTGGCTTGGTCAAGTTAACATACCTCTAACCTTAAATGAAATCCCAAGTTAATATACATCTTGCATCTTGTTCAAGTTAGCATACCTCTTACCTTAAGCAGTTTGGTTAAAATTATCCTTGGCCAACCACCAATATTCGCCATGATTCACATTGGATGGTCTATGTTTAAAATGGAAAGACCCATCAGTTAGTAAGGCCCGACTCACTAGGGCTTTGAATCTATACGGTACAAACCTCAGCTAAGGATAACCTAAGGTCCGATTGGGTCCGACCATTCTATTTGATTATCATTCAGACAAATCAATTATTATCAAAGAAATAAAGCGCATTAAGGCTACATAATAATTCTACAAGGTCTAACATGGTCACAACTAAAACAATCTCGTGAGGGCTCGAATATTATTGTCAAAGGATCAGGAAAATGTCCAAAACATTAAAAAATGCATCCGTAAAGGATGACTAACGACAAAACAATTTTGAATCAATGCTCTAATAAGAACGATCTCTGATTTATATCACACCAAAGATTCTCGAGCATTGGACCCCAACTCACCCGGGTCATGTAAAGAGTGTAAAAAGACATGCTCAGAATTTTCCAACCTATGAACATATGAATCTTTCAGGATTTGGTTACTACTAATATTCAAAAACCCACATTGGCTATCACGATTCTAATAACAAGGCCAAGCCTTGGCATAGCTAAAATGGTAAGTCAACTAGTCGAGATCCCACAGGAGCTCTCCGACTTCTGTATGTTTAGAACCTATTGGGTTCTACGACAAAAACTAGTCGAGAGCTCACTTGGGCTCTCCGACTTCTCTATGCCTAAAACCTACAGGGTTCTACCTAGACAACTGATCAAGATCCTACTGGGGGTCTCCAACTTCTCTATTTTTAGAACATATCGGGTTCTACGATGTCAACTAGTCAAGATCCCAAAGGGATCTCTGTCTTCTCTATATCTAGAACCTACCGGGTTCTACGACGACAACTGGTTGAGGTCCTAATGGGCTCTCCAAATTCTCTATGTCTTAGAACGGTTTGGAAACCATGTCAAACTAGAGTCATGATGGTGATTGGTTTTCCCAAAAAAGTCATCACGACAAGGAGAGATATGAGATCTTGCAAGCATCATCATTACTCTTAAAAACCCATTATCACATGTCAGCAGAACACGAGGTGACTATTGGATTAAACCAAACAGGATGAAAGTACAACCCATTCAAGAAGAAAGAGTTATGGGATTCTCTGTCCGAACACTTCTTCTCGTTGGGCCTTGTGATCAGGGGGCTTTTGTACACCTCGAAATTCTCAAAGCCGAGTGTACATCCTGAATTTTGATATGTCCGGGATGACTTACTTATCCATGATGGACTAATCTCGGATTCTAGAAGGTGCACCTAATAGCATTTCGCCGTTACAACACCCAAGGCTCAAACAATAATCACTAATCCATTATGGTATTAAGTCCATGGTAAAAGTAACTGATTAATCTATTATACCAATTTAAGGACCATTAAATATATTCAAATGTTTATACAAGGGGAAATATATAGAACCTATCAACATGAAATTGAGGGGGAGATCATAAGAATAAAAGTAATCGAGTAATACCCAATTTTCCTTGTGTTTGTCGTCTTACCCGATTCACTTCAGGGAGATTATCCAAAAGTGTTTATCAGGAACAAACACATTTATATGTCATAGTTGATATTCATTAGTTATATATGACTATCTATCTAAATTTTTCATGCTACTACTCTAAATTTAGGTAGGGATTAAAAAAAAGCCCTTCCATCTCTTGTAATTATGAATTGAATATAAAATGACTAAAAAAATCAAATCAAAGGTTTAAAATAAATGTAAGATAATACTGAAAATTGTATGCATTCACAAAAAAACTACAAGGGTAGAAACGAAAAAAGTAAATATCAAAGTAATTGTGATAATTCAATCAAAACTATTTAGTTTGAAATTTTGAATTACACTTCGACTAGATAAAGATAAATAGAAAGAATGAAATAATTAAGTCATATCTTTTTTTTGTTGATTATATTATTAACTATTTCTATAGTTTATTTATAATAAGAGAACTTATCATGAATCCACTGATTGTTGTTGCTTCTATTATCGCTGATGGGTTGGTCGTCGAGCTTGTTTCTATTGGACATGTAGTTGGTCAAGGAGACAACCGGAAGCAGTGGGCAAAACACGGGGTACTTTACTACTTAGTTTGGCTTTTATGGAAACTGTGATTATTTATGGATTGGGTGTAACATTAGTGCTTTTATTTGCCAATCCTTTTGTTTAATACTTATTAAAAAAATACATATTAGTTTTTCCATGGATTTTCATTACTGCTCTTGCTAATTCTATTTCGATTTGTCTCATACATTTTTTTTTCATTTAGATTAACATACTAATTTTCCTTCTTTCGTGCCTTTCTTTAGTCCAATGATCCCCCTTTTTTATTTAGAAAGTGTTGAAATCAACTAAGTATTTTGAATTTGCATAAGATACTTTTTACTTCTAAAGAGTATCATTCTTATTGGGAATATTTCAATTGATTAACCAATTCAAAATATAAAATAGTCTTAGTATATTTTTATTCTTACTACTATTCATTATTAGTAAAAATAAAAATAGAATAAGTCGATATATTCATATTCAATAATTCGATTACAGAATAAACTATCATATAGAAAAACTGTTGTGAATTGATGTCGTAAAAAAACAAATCAAAATATAAGACAAAGATTGAGTTTCTTGAACAAACACAAGAAACTCTATTAGGTTTTATGAAAGATAGAGAAGAAGAAAGAAGAAGAATCAAAATTGGTTAAAACTGTTTTACTATTCACTTCCTCAATAAGGGTTTAAAAATTACAAGTGAATAACAACAATTAACCTCTCTCAAAAACCTGAGAGAACTAGCCTATTTATAGACTACTAAGCTAACTTGAGCAACAAGCAAACTTAAACAATTTAGGCTTAACAAAAGGCCCAATTTGACACACTAACTTAAAGTACAAGTTAAAATATTTCAAAAACATGCTTGAACAAACTTCGACTACAACATGCACAGCTTTTATCGAAATATCAAGCTATCCCCGTCGAGACTATAGTTCGATCCAAATTCTCACAAATCTCTACCTTGGAACAAACTCTACAACATCAAGGGAATAAACTAGCTTTAATCATGCAATTTTATCACTGGCATACAATGGAAAAAGTTGCAGATTGACAATGTCTTGGTGATCATATCAGTAGCATTGTCTTCAGTCAAAACCTTGAACACTTGGACTTATCCACACTCGATTATCTCTCTAATAAAGTGCAATCTCATATCGATGTACTTGGTTCGCTCATCATAGGTTGAATTCTTCGACATGTGTATTGCACTTTGACTATCACATTTAACAGTGATAACTCGACTTTGAAGTTTAAGCTCCTTAGCAAAACCTTCAAACCATAATGGTTATTTCACATCTTCAGTGAAGAAAATATATTCCTCTTTAGTGTTTGATAAGGAAATAATCTTTTGAAGTGTCACTTTCCAACTTATTGTTGTGCCAAAGATAATGAACACATATCCAAAAATATGTTTTCTAGAATCCATACAACCTGCATAATCAGAGCCGACAAATCCTTCGATTTTGACTTTGATATCATCATCAAAGGCTCCACCATAAATAAGTACTCTATTCAGAGACCCATTTATGTACCTTAGAATCAACTTTAATACTTGCCAATGCACCTTCCCATGATTGGCCATATACCTACTTACAAGGCTCGCTCCGTACAATATGTCTGGCCTCGTACATACCATAACATACATAAAAGAACCTAGTATACTAGCATATCGAATGTTATTCATATAGGCTCTATCGACTTCAGTACTAGGGCTTTGAGTCAAAATCAGCTTGAATTGAGGATTAGTCGGTGTTATAACAAGCTTTGAATTTGACATACCAAACTTTTCGAGAATCTTCTTCAGGTATGTCTCTTGAGATAAGCATAATTTTGACAACTTTATATCTCTCCGGATGCCAATCCCAAGAGTTTTATGGGCAACTTTAAGATCTTTCATGTAAAAATCCTTATCGAGTTCAACCTTCACCTTCATAACATCCTCGATGCTATTGTTTGCTATGGGGATGTAAGCCATATAAAGCAACAAAATAGCAAGTGAATTTCCAAGTTGAAATCTGGAGTAAACATAGTCGTCGAACGGGCTTCTGGTGAAACATATGTGTGTCATGAACCTGTCGAATTTCCTTTTTCATTATCGAGGAAATTACTTCAAGCCATATAATGACATATTCAGCTTGCACACATAATCTCCCTTTCCCTTTTCTACATACCCTTCAGATCACAATACATGAAGGCAATCTTCACATCCATCTATTTAAGTTCTAGGTCTAACTTCACCACCATAGAAATCAACATTAAAATGGATCTATTCCTTACAAAAGGTGATAACACATCATTGAAGTCAACACCTTCTTTCTAAGTGAACCCCCTAGCAACCAACCTTGCCTTAAAACACTTCGATATCACTCTTTCGATACCTTCCTTAACCTTGAATATCCATTTACAACTGACTAACCTGGCCCCTGCAGGTTTCTCTATCAACTCCCAAGTGTTATTATCATGAAGATATTTCTTCTCATCATCCATGGCTTTTAGCCATTCAATCTTGTTTTGACTCCTCACAACTTCCTTGTAATCTCTAGGTTCTTCATTAAGGACCTCACTTGTAGAGATTAAGGCAAGTGCTATGAGATTTGCATAACCAAGTCTCTGAGGTGGCTTGATGACTCTTCTCGACCTGTCTCTTGCCAGTAGGTAGTCATTATCAGTCTCCTTATCTACGATATCAACTTCTACTTCTTCTACGACTTCATCTGGGTTATGCAATTCATCATCAACATGCTCCACCTCAATAGGAATCTCTTCTTTAGAGATCTTGGTACTTCGACCAACGTCATCGATTTTCTTGAATGCCATTTCTGCTTCATTGAAAACTACATCTCGACTTGTGATACACCTCCTATGACCTGGTTCTAGGCACCACAACCTATAAGCTTCAACTCCTTTAAGGTATCCAAGAAACATACATCTCAGAGCTCTAGGTTCGACCTTCTCTTGCCTAATGTGAGCATATGCTAAGTAGACAAATACTCTAAGTCTGTCGAGATTAGGTGGATGTCCCGACCAAACTTCTTCAGGTGTCTTCCTTCTCAAGGCAGTTGAAGGATACATATTTATCAGGTATGTGACAGTCGCAATAGCCTCTTCCCAAAACACCTTCTTCAATCATGAACTAACCAACATGCATCTCACCCTTTCCAGAATGGTTCGATTAAAAATTTCAGCCAAACCATTTTGTTAGGGAGTCCCTGCAGTAGTTATGTGCCTTGTAATACTAGGTGCAACACAATAGTCGTCGAATGCCTCATTGCAAAATTCAAGACCATTGTAGAGCCTCAACTTCTTAACCTTCCTACAAATTCAAGACCATTTTCGGTCCTCAATCTCAAGACCTTAGTCATCTAAATGAATACCCATATATTTCTGGAATAATAATCAACTATGGATAGAAAATACTTTGCACATGAGTCTGACTGATTCCTTGCAGCCCCCTAAAGATCAACATGGATATAATCAAGGGATCCATGTGTTCTTTGTTTACCTTTGTTAAACTTCATCCTACATGATTTACCAAATACACAAGGTTCACAAAACTCCAGTGTTTTTGACCTTGTCACCATACATCATATTTTGTTTTGACAATTTGAATAGGCCTCTTTCACTGACATGGCCAAGTCTCTTGTGCCATAGCTCAGTATTCGACACAGGTTTCATGGATGCCACATCTGCTGAACTGCTTACAACCTCAGTCTCAAGGGTATACAAGCCTTGTTTCTTCACGCCTCTCAAGACTTATTTAGACCCTTTCATTACCCTCAGGATACTTTGCTCTCCTTTGAAAACATATCCTTTCTTGTCTAATTATTCATGAGAAATCAAATTCCTCTTAAGTTCAAGTACACACCTAACATTAGCCAATAGTCTTATTGACTCATCATGGAGCTTGAATCTCACATATCCAATTTCTGCAATCTTGCAGGCTTTGTTGTTTCCCAACAGCACTGATCCACCATCTTGCTCACATAATTCCTCAAATACATCTTTGTTTGGAGTAATGTGCCAAGTACAACCTGGATCCATAATCTACTCCTTGCTAGAGTCGCTGCTTGAAACCCTAGAACATCTGATAATTCATAACCATCTTACATAACTGTTGCATTACCATTATTCTTTCCATCATGATTGTTCAGACGACCAGGGAATACTTTTCTTGTATGACCCTCCTTTTTATAATGATAACACTTAATAGGAGGAACATTACCACCATAAGAATTATGTAGAACTTTACCCTTCTTCTTCTTCTCAAACCTACCATCTTTCTTCAAGAATTTTCCTTTAACGGAAAATCCTTCGCCAAATGAAGATGGTTTATGCTCCTTTCCTTCATTCAAATCCTTAGAGTACAAGGCAGATTGAACATATTCAAAGGTCAACAAATCTCTTCCATACAAGAGTGTTTATTTGAAGTGAGCATGAGACTTTGGTAAAGCAAACAACAACAACAACACTTGATCTTCATCATCAATCTTAACCTCGATATTCTCAAGATCAAGAATCAACTTGTTGAATGTATCCAGCTGCTCATCCAAAACATTGTCCTCACTCATCTTGAATGAATACAAAGCTTGCTTCAGGTAGGGACGATTGACCAAGGATTTAGTCATACATAAACCCTCGAGTTTTCCCGACACACCTGTTGTCGTCTTCTGCTTCGAGACCCACCGGAGAACCTTACCACCTAGGCTCAATAAAATTGCATCGTGGGCTTTCTCGATAATTGTCGTCTTCTCCTTCTCCGGTAGGGAAACATCAATCTTCTTCGATTCTTTCAACACTTCTAACAAACCCTGTTGAGCAAGAAGGGCTTGCATCTTCAAGCGCCCCAAATCGAAATCATTCATACTAGTGAATTTATCAATCTCATACTTTGTTGTCAACATCTTCTCCTCCACGCTCATTGCACCACTTTGTTGTGAATTGATTTCGTCAAGAGTAAATCAAAGAATGAGATAAAGATTGAGTTTCTTGAACAAATACAAGAAACCCTATTAGGTTTTACGAAAGATAAAGAAGAAGGAATAAGAATAATCAAAATTGGTTAAAAGTACTTTACTATTCACTTCCTTAATAAGGGTTTAAAGATTACAAGTGAATAACAACAATTAATCTCTCTCAAAAACATGAGAGAACTAGCCTATTTATAGACTACTAAGCTAACTTGAGCAACAAACAAACTTAAACAATTTGGACTTAATAAAAGACCCAATTCGACACACTAACTTCAAATACAAGTTAACATATTTCAAAAAAATACTTGCACAAACTTCGACTACAACATGCACAACGTTTGTCAGAATATCAAGCTATCTCTGTCGAGACTATAGTTCGATCCAAATTCTCACAAATCTCCACCTTGGAACAAACTATACAACATCAAGGGAATAAACTAGCTTTCTTCATGCAACTTTATCAATTGAATACAATGGAAAAACATGCATATTATCAATGTCTTGGTGATCATATCAGTAGCATTGTCTTCAGTCAAAACCTTCAACACTTGGACTTCTCCACACTCGATTATCTCTCTAACGAAGTGCAATCTCATATTAATAAATCTAACAAATCTAAGTGCAATGCTATGTGTAATTTTTTTTGGAGAGGGAGTGTGAGCGAGTTGGTTATTTCAAATAATAGATCGGATCCAACCAACTACACTTTTTTCTTTTAACTAAGAAAATATGCATGATCCGGTGAATGACTTCTTACTAAATAACGAAAAAAAAATAGTTAAGAACCATAACATTTTACGATTCATTGGTAAACCTACTTTGATTCTCTATCAACCAAGAATTTTGGGACATTACCATGGTTAAAGCTAACGTGTTTGAATTTTCGATGCAATATAGTATTCTTTCTACCATTATGTTAATAGGGAAATTATAATTTTTTTCAATATAGAACACTCATGTCATAAAATGACTTGAATTCTCTTTATGATGAAAAATAAGAATAAAGGTGTTTTGTTTTAACGCCTCCGTTTCTACTTTTCTACAATGCGGAATTGATGACATACATATAAATTATTCAAAATTCTTTGGATTTCAAGAAGAAAAAAGACTTTGCTGACAATTATTTGTTTGGTCAGAAGAGTCCTCACAATATTTGGATCTTGTATTGATAATCATTTTCATGATTTTTATAAATAGAGAAAAGAGGATAAGCTCATTCAATAATAAATATGGGGAAATTTCGTATAAAGAATTGATTGTGAGAGCCAAATGAATTGGAAGATTCATGTTTGGTTCGGGAAGAGATCATAGACATTTTGAAATAATGGGAAGAGAATATACTTTCATTAAGTGATTTATTAGATAATCAAAAATAAAGAATCTTGAGAACCATTTGAAATTCAGAAGAACTATGAAAAACAACCGTTGTAAAAAAGTCCGGGCCCGTTTAAGGAAAGTATAAATGGAAGCAGGTCGGTTTCGAGTGAACGGTTATTCTGAGATAGAACGAGAAAAATTGAATTTGATTAATTCAATATATAAAACTTTAGAACAATTCTAAAATGACAAAAATGAAACCATTCATATATATATATATATATATATATATATATATATATATATATATATATATATATATATATAATATATATATATATATATATATATATATATATATATATATATATATATATATATATATATATATATATATATATATATATATATATACGAAATTTATTCTTTGTCTAGTTATTTATAGTGATTATTTCAATTTTATTTCATTATTAATACAAATTGTAGATAATATTTATTATTTATAATTAAATATTTATTTATTTATTATTAAATTTTTTATGATAAAATATAGCATTTACCAATATTTTTTATAAAAAATATATGTTGTTAATTTTTATTTGATAATAATATTTTAAAATATTAGCAATATCAATATTATTTTTAATTAAGTCGTCATGTTTATATAAATAATAAATTAAATTAATATATTAAAAATATTTTTAAACAACATGACTTGAGTTATTCTATCTTAACATAATATTTATAAGGTTTAATAATTTTTCTAAATAGTCTGACTTTTTCATGTTATTATGTCAATCCATCACTCTCAAGTATCTATTTCATACAAAATAAGAAAGTTCTTTTTCCATAGCCTGATGATAAGAGGGTCAAGTATATCTGTTTATAAAAAGATGGCTTAAAAAATATAAATAAAGGTTAGAAAAGAAACACAGTAAATGACATAGATAGAATTATAAAATTGAGTAGACATACTATCATAAAATGGATAACAAGGAATGACCAGTCTCAACAATATGACAAAGTTTTGATATGTGTCAATTTTATCTCATTTTTCATATATGATTCAAGTCACTTATTAACTTGTTTTGCAGATGTAATTCAAGTCACTTATTAACTTAATTTTTCATATAAGATAACAAGGTGGTGGAGCATTTTATGTATGAATAATCAATTATGTAATTTCATCCCTCCCTTTGTAAAGCTACTATTAGTATGAGTATCTAAGTTTTCTTTATTTTAGAATTAAGTGTAGTTGGCTAACAATCTTTCGTGAATTCTTAGTTTTGATGATTGTATATAATATTATTTTCATTATATTAATGTTCTTATTAACTTGAGGTTTTTTTCCAATTGACTACTCTGATTTTCTATATATTATTAAATGCCTGAAATAGAACTTTTAAATGATGGATCTCGAAAAAATTTGTATGTAAATTCTTCAATATTTTATCATTATATTGAAGAATTTAAAAATTATAAATATATAATCATCATTTAAAAATATATGAAAAACCATTATATTTTCAAACCATTAGGATAATAAAACCTTAGAATTTTCAAACCATTATATGATGCAAATATAACTCGTCATCATATTTTTAGTTTTTTTTTTCTTGTGTGCTTTCACTATTTTAGTTTTAATGGTGTGTTTTGTGTTCTTTTAATATTTTCAGTTAATAAGGAAATGTCAGATAAGATTTAATCGAAAAGGCGAAGTTATCCTAGCACAAAAGACACGATGCTAACACGATTTGGCAACGTCACTCGACACGGGTCGTGGTAGCCCTTGAAGGCGCTCCCATAGTAAAAATTTGGGGACAACACGATCTAATCGTGTTGCCTGACACAACCATGTTACTTTACACGAATTTAATGTGATTTTTGTGACCTTTTGATGAAACTATGTCATTGCATGTTTTCTGTCAAAGAAACAAAGACAATCAAGTTAAAGAAGATCAAATTTGATGAATAATGGCCAAAGAATAGAGCAAAAATGACCAAATATGAAAAATTGGGTACTTGGAGAAATTTGACTGAAAAATGAGTAAAAACGAGCAAGCCACTGGAATAATTACGTGTTGCATCACTCTCTATCGCGTGCGTGATATAAAAGAAGAAAAGTGGTATTGTGCGCCATCACATGCGTGGAAGAATAACCAGTGCAGTATTGCACACCCGCTGCAGTCTATTGCACGCGGGATGGGCCTTTGGACTTTTTAAAGGGTTCTGCGGTTGGAGACTGGAGAGTACGATTTACAACGCCGGAAGTGAGTTTTCGAGCACATTCGAAGTCATTGGAGGCCAGATCTTCAAGGAATTCTTATGCAATCTTATTATTTTCAATTAGTATTGTAATTTTATTAGTATGAGTAGCTAAACACTTTTAGATTAGGTTTTGTCTGATGAACCCGTTTCGAACATGTTGGGACATATGTTTAATTTGATGTTTCATGAATAATTTTAGTTATATTTCTATTTAATTGTTTATATTACTTAAAGCGCATTATTTGAGATACTCTGGTAATGTGATTATGGACATATATGGAATACTGACCCTTAGCCTATGCGTCTGATATAGGGAATTATCGTACTTACGCCAGTTGAATAGGGATATGAGACCTCGAGTATTGACCTTAAAGTTAATGTACTGTATCATCGCCTGATTTCACTTATGCCGGTTGAATATCGATAAGAGACCTCTAGTAGGAATCGGTGAGCTATATGCCAAGGGATTAAGTATAATGGTTTGTTAACTCGCTGTGGAAATATAATGAAGTTTGACTTATGTAATGCATTGGACATCAACATGGGAGAAATATGAGATTCTAGGCAAAACCTGACCACTTTTTATTACTAAGACACTATTGGTACACTTACCGAGAAGTCATCAAGTTTTTGGCGTTGTTGTCAGGGACTGTTGATGATTTCAACAAGGCAACGCTTGTGCAACGTTTTTCTTATTTATTTTTTGTTTTTATTTTTGTTTTCTTGTAATTGTTTAATTACAATGCTACTGAGGTATGTTTTATTTGTGTATGCGTAACTCAGGATCAAAATTGACAACAGTTGATCCTGAAATTGAAAGGACTCCACGTTCCATCACGAGAGCGGTCAGAGAAGCGACTCTAACTCAAAATATGTTAGTAGAAGACAATTCACAGATTTCTTCGGACCCCGAAGAGGAAATCATCATGGAAGACGTACCACCACCATCCACTATGGGGGACTACTACAAAAGGATTGATGAAGGAAAAATTTCTAAAAGGTTTGTACCAAAAAACCCCACCAACTTTGACATAAAAAATTCTATGCTTTCAGGTTTGAGAGACAATTCGTTCGACAAGAACACAATTCGAGACCCGTGGGAGCACCTTGCTCGCTTCTACGAAATAACCTAACTGTGTAGGACAACTAATGTCACTGAAGACCAAGTCAAGCTGAGGCTGTTTAGTTTCTCGCTAATTGGAAGACCTAAAGATTGGTTGCTTTTCCTTCCAAATGGAACTATACGGACATGAAAATAGTTGGAGGATAAATTCTTTGAGAGATTTTTCACCACCCATCAATTTTCTAACCTAAGAGTTGAAATCACAAACTTTGAGCAGCAGAAAACTAAACGTTGTATGACTCATGGGAAAGGTTTAAACTTTTATTACGTAGGTGCCCAAATCATAACATGAATAACATGAAGCAAATGCATAATTTTATTAAAGGTCTCAAGGGTCAAACACACATGTTTCTAGATGCTTCAGTGGGAGGCACAATCAAAACCATGACAGAACCAAATGTTAAAGACTTAATTCAAAAGATGTGCTTAAATGAATATCGTTCAAAGAGTGAAAGATCAATGAAAACTGAAACTAAAAGCACACCAAAAGGTATGTTAGCTATTGATACTCATACTACACTTTTAGCTGAAATTGAATTATTGAATAAAAATCTAGTTGAAAGCAGCTTAAATCAAGCTAATGTGAGTCAGGTACAAGCACTGAAATGTGATTTCTGTGGAGAGGGACATACAAATGGAATGTTCTCTTTGGAAGAGTTGAGTGAAGAAACTCAATTTGCAAATTTCCATAAAAATAATTTGTATTCTAACACCTACAATCCCAGATGGAAGGATCACCCAAACTTCAAATGAACCAATAATCAGAATACAAGTGCTAATTAAGGTGTTCAGCAAAATCAACAGGCTCTAACCCAAAGGAAACCTTCATCCGTTAAGTAGACCCTCAACAAATTCATCCAGGCCACTCAGAGCAGTTATGAACAAGTAAATAAGCATCATGAAACATTGAGTAAGAACCATGATACATCTATAAAAAATATTGAAGATAAAAATTGGCCAGTTATTGTAAGATCCCAATTTTGTCCTTAAGATCACTCATGGCATCATAAGCATTGCATTGCATAGCCTTAAGGATCATTGAGCATCATGGCTTCCTTTCCCCTTGTTTGGGATTCCCTGTGAGTGGTTTGGATCACCAGGCATTGCTTGCATTGTATATCATTGTTTTCCTTGTTTAATCACTAACCAAAAGCACCAAAATTATGTCATCTAACCTTTTGTTTTGTAGCATCTAAGCAACCACAAGTCAAGGCAAGTCAAGGTTTTCCTTTGTACAGGAGGTGATGGTATTTTCTTGGCATCTTCAGTTCATCTAAGGCCCATACAATCAACTGTACAATCAATTGAAGGCTTTGAGTTGGGAGAATTGATCTTGACATCCTCATTCATGTTCAAACAAGGCCTATTCATCATGTCAAACTTCTATCTTGAAGATTTTGAAGTCAAATCAAAAGTTTCCAAAAATGGAAAGTGACCTGTAATTTCAAGTTTCCAAAAATGGCAAGTTTTTGGTCCACATTCAACTTGACTTTCCAACATGAAAGAAGCTTCAAATGAATTTTTGGTCAACATATAAGTTGAAGATCTTTCCCTCCCATTTCCAAAAAGTCCAAGATTATGATCATCTGATGAATGGTTAAGAAGTTATGATCTAACGATTGCAAAGTATGCATGGAACTTCAAAGTGCCATAACTTTTGATCCAAAGCTCCAAATTGGACCACTCTTTTTGCATTATGCTTCTCATGACCAATATTTTCCAAATCCATCATTGCATTGCATGAAATTAAATCACATGATCATTTGTCCATGCATGAGTATTTTGGAGGGAAAATGCCTAATTCAAATTTGGTGCATTACATGAGCTAAATTCCAATTATATGTTGTTCATGAGCTGATTTTAAGTGATTTTACACCCTCACATGGCACTGTTCACGTGCTCATTTACCATGCATAGGGGTTTTTGCTAATTTGGTCACGCACCTCATATCTTCCTAATTACAATTAGCCAATGCCTAATGACATTTTCAGCATGATTAGCACATGGTATAAAAGCTTAATTGTAATAGAATTTTCAGAAGAATCACATTCTAGATCGAGAAATTTCACTTCCCTCCAAAACTTCTCTCAATTGAAACTTGAATTTTATTCACATAACTCATTGATTTTATTGCATAATCGTGTTCAGCATGGGTCATTGAGTAGGAATCAAGCATTGATTTGAAGATTTGGATCAAGAATCAAGATACACAAAGCAAGTTCATGAAGATGGAAGCTTTAATTTGAGCAAGATCCAAGCCTTTTCAAGCATCAATCCGTGCATAAAGCTTCAATACACAAGTTGAGGAGAAGATCTGGACATTGCTGGAGCTTGAATCCATTGTTTCATCATTCTGTTCTTCAAGAAGGTTGGATTTCAAATCTCATGATTCTTCATTCTATTGCCATGTTTAGGTAGAACTTTTAATGCTGATGATCATGATATAAATAGAATTTGAAATGGATGAATATTGAATGAGATATGCTGAGTTGAATTTTTGATGTTCAAACTGTTTTCACCCGATCCATGTTTGTTATTGATAATTAGGCCAAACAAATGTTAGATCTGTGTTGTACGTTGAACAAGATTTCGATTGATGTATCATATGCGTAATTCTGGAAAAAAATATAGGTCTTTTGCGCCTGGCTGGCCGGAGAAGATAGTGGAAACCTCCACCAGCCGCCGTCTGGTTTAACTGCTAGGGTTTGTTCCTAGCTGGCGCCACGCATGCGCCTGTTGGCGTAACCATTGGTCTGCATCCTTTGACCAGCGCCTCGTGGCATTTGACTTGCTGACTGGCGTGCCACTTCATTAAGTGGTACGCAGCGTTTTACTGTGAACGCGCCTTGCAACCTTGGCTTCCTCGGTTCGATCCCTGGCTGTGTGTTGTTTTGATTTATTTTTCATGCGCTTGCTTGGACCTTTACTACCCCTGTTCGATCCTTCCACACGTACATTTCCTTTATTCCAATTGATTTTCTGAGCGTTTCTTGTGACTTTCCATGCCTCAGTTCGATTCCCTGCATGCGTATTTTCATAATTCCAATGGTTTATTTGAGCGCTTATGTGACTGTACTTGCAATGGTTCGATTCTTGCTGGATGCAGTTTCCCATTTCATTTTCAATTATCATTTCCATATGTTTTCCATTTATTTCATTATTTCCTTCAAATTCCAAAAATCATAAAAAATAGCATATAAATCCAAATTGCTTCCAAATTTTTTTTACTTGTTTGTATTGATGTCTTTTATTTTTAGATGTCATTTGTGTGATTTGAACGGTTCTGGATTTTTAATTGAGATTGTGTGTTTGAACATATATGCAAAATTATCATGCTTCATTCAATTGATTGTGAAATGCTCATTAATTGTCCAATTGCCATGAAATTTGATATGCTGATTCCTAACATGTTACATGATTTTTGAGCTTTTGTTTGGAATTTTTAGCATATTCCATCTCTGTTTTGGACACATGGATGTATGGTGTGACAATGTGTGTCACACATTTTGATGTTGCTCTTGTTCATTTTCATATACATGTCAATTGAGCTTTTCTGATTCCAATTTTTTGCATGATGCTTGTGTTTAACATGTTGTGTGCATATAAAAATTTTCTTGATCATTGGACTCATTTCTGTTTTAATGTGGATTTGTTTATGTTTGATACCCAATTGTGTGCATTGTGATTTCCCTTTCCTTATCTTATTCATTAGATGGCTTTGCTTAGTGATTTGGATTTGATCCTTTTTAGGACATGTTTTTACTTGATTAAATGTGCTTCATATTGAATATCAACTTCTGTTTTGACTTTTTGCTTTGCCTTTGACCCTAGTCTTTGCACTAGTGGTTTGTACTCACCTTTTGAGCTTTGTATTTCAGGTTCAAGCAATTAGCTATAATGATTGATGTGCTCTCATTACTTGAGATGCAAGTTACTTTGGTTAACTAACTTTGATTGTGTTGTAGGTCCTTTGGTGGTGAACTCACTTGAGTGATTGCCTTTTAAGACTTGCTTTGTGTACATATTGGAAACCACTGTTGTTGTCTGTTGGTTGTTTTTCTGAATATCCTACTGATTGTTTAGCTTTTGTACAGGTACATTAGTCGCTTTTAGCTCATTACTTGAGCTTTGCTTTGCTTGTGGTTGGTTTACCACTTAGGTAACCTCTCTAACTCCATGTAGTCTGGAAGCCCTGACGTTTCTTTTGGCAGGCATTTGGCTGAAGTCCTCCTTAAGAGGCAATGTCTGTGATTGTTTACTTTTGTGCTAAAGACCTCCTTGTCGAGGCATGTGACTTAAGTCCTCCTAAGTGAAGAGGAAATTGACAGATAGAAGGGATTTGCAATCAATCCCCTGTTAATCAGTTGAGTCTTTCATTATGCTCGCACTACGTGCTGATGCTTTTGAATAAACACCCAAGATCTTGTATAGAGTCAGTCATGTGGAATAGGGTCCCTCATTCTGGATCCCCACACCTTCTTTGATTCAAGCTCACCCAGGCCAGGGTTAAGAGCTATGAGGTCTAACCCTCATTACCTTTCATCTGCTCACCCTGACAGTCAATGTCAGTGGTTAAGAGCCTCAGCACCCCTACAGTTTTGGCTTGTTTGTCGAGGTTGATATGACCCATTGACTAAAGCCCAACCTTGTCTGAGCCTCTTGCTTGTGTATAGAGTGTGATAATTGATTGATGTGATTGCTTGTGTTTGCATTTGCATACGTTTTTGCATTTGTTGTTTGTTTTGTTTGAGGAGTCAGATGTAAGACCATTGATTGGCTATCTGTTTCCTATTTTTGTTTCTTTGGTGGAGTCAGATGTAAGACCATTGATTGGCTATCTGTTTCCTGTTTTGTTTTGTGGAGTCAGATGTAAGACCATTGATTGGCTATCTGTTTCCTATTCTGTTTTCTTTTGTGGAGCTAGATGTAAGACCATTGATTAGCTATCTGTTTCCTATTTTTGTTTTGTTTGAGGAGTCAGATGTAAGACCATTGATTGGCTATCTGTTTCCTGTTTCTTTTGTGGAGTTAGATGTAAGACCATTGATTGGCTATCTGTTTCCAGCTTGTTTGTGGAGTTGGATGTAAGACCATTGATTGGCACTCCGTTTCCAGTTTTGTTGTTCTCTGATGAGACCTTGCTTCTTTGCTTATTGCTTTGTGTTGCCTAATTCCAAAGGAACTTACTTGGATCATTTCTATGATCTTGAGAAAGCAACTCCTGTTTGTGGCTTTGTTCCCTTAACCCTTTTGTGCTTAACCTTGATCCATATTTTCATCCTTAACCCAAACCAGAAAACTTTTGCGCAAACATTTGACTTGTTTTCAAAACTAGAAACCTAGGCCTTAAGCCTCTGATTTTCAAACTTCGTTTTCACTAATACTCATTGTGAATGAACTTTAATGTCAACTTTGACCTCATTTTGTGAATAATTCTAATTGGTTAATTCAACCCACTCAATTTCTTTGTGGCCCTTGTCCACTTGTTAATCAAGTTTTCATACATTAACCATAGGTTTGAGTTATCTCAGTGGTTGATGTAAATTTCACCACATCCTTAGTGATTGAATTGTAAGACTTTCATGCTTATTATAGGGTTAACCCCTCACTAGCATGTTGAAGCTTTTCTCACATGGTGGATTGTTGGTTTAGGTTGAGTTTTCTCCCGTTGATAACGAAAGACCTTAAGGCTTTTGTTTAAAATCAATCCACTCATCTGTTTCGAAATTTTTTACCCGAACTACGGGGTTTTGATCCTTATCTTTCATGAAAAGGTATGTAGGCAATGGGTTCATCCATCCAAACACAAAATGTATATTCTTTTCTCATCCCTTCAATCAATGCTTGCACAAAATATTTCATAAACAATAACTCTTTACAACAAGTTTTGAAAAGAGGTTCCCTAGGAGTACGCAGGATGTTGTGGGTGCCTAACACCTTCCCATGGCATAATTACCCCCTTACCCAGATCTCTGACCTTTTATTAGTTTTCTTTGCAAAACTTCTTAGGCTTTTGTTCGCTTTCTAGCCATTCCTTTGGATAAATAGAAGTGCGGTGGCGACTCTACTTTGTATGCTTTGCTTTTGATTTAGTCAATAAATCTAAAGGCGACGAATACACCGCTACAGGAAAGTGGCGACTCTGCTGGGGAACTAAATTCTTCACCAGTGGGTTTGCCTACTTTTCACACTTGTTGTATTATATTTGTTTATGACATATTTTTGTGCAATTTGGGATTACTGTATCGATTGTAATGCTTGAATTGCTTGATATATCAATTGCCTGTTTGCTTGGTAATCCTTGTGAGATGAGTTCTATACCCGAACTCGAGTGCACCTTATGATAGGAGAATGGCATAGTCTCGTCGACTTGTGTGGAGTTATTCCTTAGCAAGTTGACTTACGAGTTCATTCACTTGGTGGAGGTCATGTTGGGATCAATAATGTCACACAAGTTATTTGTGGTTAGACATTACTCCTTCCAATATGTGCCTTAGAAGCCAAGGACCTTAGTTTACCAAGCCCATCTTGGCCTATTTTTAGGACGTAGTGCGGAAGTCGTTCAAATGTAATATTTGATGCGATTGTTACGCGATACTACACTCATAAGAGTCTCTCTTGAGAATATTTTTGGAATACGAGTATTCGTTCCTCCGATAATATTCGAAAGATGGGATGATGACTATGGGAACCTCTGGTAGAACATGTTCGGCAGGTTTAAACCATAGTACACTCCCTTTGGGTGGTTCTTAACCGAGACTCCATGCTCGTGACTCACAACTAACCCGTGATTCATGGTTGATCCGTTCAACTATCATTAATATCAATGGAACTTGGGTGTCGATAAGGTGAAAACCATAATCCACCAAAATGGATGATTGATATTAAGGATGGTTGAACTGTTCATATATCGTTAATATCAATGGAACTTGGGTGTTGATAAGGTGAAAACCATAATCCACCAAAATGGATGATGATATTAGGGATAATATGAGCCATCCCATGACCTTTGTCTGGTGTGCTTTGCTTGATCCTTGAGTGTGATTGTTGCATTCATGCATTCATGCATTCATCTGCATCCATATCATCAAAAAATGAGAAAAAAAATTCCAAGGAACTTAAGGGGTTTCTTTGCAAAAAATTTCAGACATGGAAAGACAAAGAATTATTTGACGAGATATTTCCATATGCGATAAAATGCTTAATATTTCAAAGTTTGCAAATAAAACCCTAAAGTTCCTTTGAAATAAAAACAAATCATGTGCACGAGCATTGCATGCATCATGTGCATAAGCAGATTTTGTTCTCAGCCTCTGGTCCTGTGGTCTAACTCTGTGCTCTTCATTTATTTTGAAGACAAGCTGACTCACCGGTACTACTGTCGCAACCTGAAAAATACAGTGCGTGAAAAAAACAACCGGCGAAAGAAAAAGACAGAAGAGTCGCCACCGTGCGTTATTCATCCCAAAGGAGGGAAAGGAAACGCTCGAAGTAAACCTGAAAAAGGAAAGGACAAGACGGGGTCTCGCAACCAAATCTTGGGTTCGGGAGTCGGTTATGCGAAGGGAAGGTATTAGCACCCCTACGCATCCATAGTACTCTACGGGATCCACTTTTGTGGTTTTTGTCTAAAGGGTGTGGGTTTACCTAATGTGTTTATTTACTAAAAAGGTTAAGAGAAATGACTCGCGCGGATGTCGCTTCCACTGCATACGTATCTCATCTGAATATGAGAATCAGAGTCTTCGTAGCTCGGCTGACCTATGGGTTGGGGGATGTGTGCTCGCTAAGACATCGCGTCTTATGCCTACGTATCTCATCTGGAATGAGAATCAGAGCAAGTCGTAGTTCGGCTAACTACGGGGTTGTGGATTGGGTTTTGGACGAACGACGTCACTACGCAATCTACCGGATGCTCGACCTTTGGAGACTTACTCACCTGTAGTAGAAGGAGTAAACGTGTGTTATGGAGAAGAAAAATCAATGAAGGGTTTGTTTGCATTGTAGGAACGCGCATGCAAAAAGGTAATGAGGATAAGACCTCACAGCTCTTAACCCTGGACAAAGGAACCTGCATAAAGTAAACACAAAAACATTGCCTCCTATCGAGGTCTTCCAGCTAGGAAAGCAGTAAAATGCGGGAAAAATGTAAAAGTACCACGCGGATAAAGATCCGAAGTAACAACAATTAGAGGAATGGGAAACCCTGAGATCCTTCCAAGCTAACATCATCAAAGAAAGTGGGTCAGTACAGGTAATCGGAATGAACCTCCAGGGGTTTTCCCACAAATAAAGTGGGAAACCACGCAAGTTATCCCTGCAAAAGTCATGTGCCTTCACAAAAACTCAACAAAAGGGTTAGTGAAACAAGATAGGGTAACCAAGAGTTGCCCCCAAATCAAAATGTAACCACATGAATAATTCCATCAAAATTCACAAAAAGCTCACAAAAAGCAACCAAGGGTAGGAGGCCTAAACCTCTTGTCAAACACATGCATCAAAAGGGTATCAAATTCACCCATAATACCTCATACATTTAGAGCATTCAAATTAAAGGCATAAAGATGATGGATATAGGGCAAACCTGATTGGAGAGCTTGATTGAAATTGAGTTGCACCCGTGAGGTTTACAAAACAATCTTTAGGGTTTATGTGAGGCAGAGGTGATTCTGTGTAGTTGAGTTCCCTTTAGGGTTTGGAGGCTGCTCTGAACTCCGTTAGGTCTTCTCTCACTATCTTTTTCCTCAGGGTTTTATTCCAAGGAAACCTCCAAGTGTAACTCCAAGTGTGTTTTCCTCTACTGAAACTTCAGTATTTATAGACTGATTTTCGTGGGTAGTGGGCTCAAATGAGGGAGACCCAAGTCCAAAAAAATTTGTTATATTTTATTTATTTATTTAATTAGTTTTATTTATTTATTTTTAACTTTTTTTTTTCAGGAAAAATGAAGGGTAAATTTTGGGGTATTACAACTACACCAGAGCCAACTCTTCCAGATTGATGGATCATCTTGAGCAAGAGAACCATGAGCTCAAAGAGGAAGTCGCCAGACTAAGTGCTTTGATGGAATCATTCCTGGTTAGCCACTTGTCTTCCTTCTCATACATAGATGCTGAGGATGAGGTTGGAACTCCTTTCCAAGCTTTATCTATAGCTGAGCCTGTTGAGAAGAGAACTCCTTCATTTGCTTCCTATCGAGATGCGAAATTGGCCATTGAATGTGGTGCAATTGCTGGTCTAGGAAAAATAATTGAGCTTGAAGACAACAAGTCCCGGGCTGGCATTGGCTTTTCTTCTGGGGTCTTCAATGAGAAAGTGTTGTTCAAGAGTGGAGGTTTCATCCACACCGGTCAGAACGAGGAAGCTGCTGCTATCTTGGAAGAGGATGCAGAGGATTCTGACAATTTTGTCATCCCTGGTGGGGTCTGCCACAATTGGGTCACTATGGATGTTCCTACAGTCATTCATAAGTCAGAGTAATAATCACTTTGTTTAAAAACCCTTCTCCCATGCCAAAAGGAGAAGTGATGACATTGTTGGCAAACATAAATGCAATGATGTTTTCATTCAATAAATTCATGTTAAATGTTTGTTTTTCCATTTGTTTTCCTTTTTCTCTTTTTGCATGAAAATGGTGATCACAAAAAACCCTAAAAACAAGAATAAAAGCAATCTTTTCATCTGCATAATGATTGTCTTGTTTGATTTCTAAAAAGCTTTTATATCCAAAATCATTATGCAGGTTGATTCTTAAACCCATTGAACATAATGATCCAACGCCATCTCCCAATTTTGAATTCCCTGTATTCGAAGTAGAGGAAGATGATGTTGAAAGGATTCCTGACGAGATTACCCGTCTTCTTGAGTACGAAAAGAAGATCATTCAGCTGCGTCTTGAGAATCAGCAAAATAGTCAAACTGGGGGATTACAATGTAAAAAAAAAGGGGTGAAAAATAAAAGAATAAAATCAAAATAAAATAAAAGAAGAAAGAAAAAATAAAAGAATAGTATAGCCTCAAATCCCTAGTTGACTGATGCTGAATGGATTCAGAGTCGTTACGACCAGTTGAATCTGATTGAAGAAAAGCGATTAACTGCCATGTGCCATGGTCAGTTATATCAGCAGAGAATGAAGAAAGCATTCGATAAGAAGGTCAAGCCTCGTGTGTTCCGAGAAGGTGACCTTGTGCTCAAGAAAGTCTTGTCTTTCGCGCCCGATTCCAGGGGCAAGTGGACTCCAAACTATGAAGGTCCATATGTTGTCAAGAGAGCCTTTTCAGGCGGTGCTTTGACACTTACAACAATGGATGGGGAGGATTTCACTCGTCCTGTGAATTCAGATGCAGTCAAGAAATACTTTGCCTAAAAAATAAAAACAGAATGACTCGCTAAGTTGAAAACCCGAAAGGGCGGCTTAGGCAAAAATGAGCGTCTCGGTGGAAAACCCGAAAGGGCGATCCAGGCAAAAGTTAGAGACATACAAAAAAATGAATTTGCATCCCGCTAGATTGAGTACCTCATCCTGGGGCAATCTAGGCAAAAATTAGGGATTTGGCAAGTAACTGCATCTTGACAAGACTGTATTCTACATTTGTCATCCGTCAAAGATTCTTGTTCATTCGTCGTTAACTGAAGCTTCGAATACATCGAATCCGGAATTGGTGGAGAAATGGTCGTTATGTTCAATGTAGCCCTTTTCCAATATATATCACCATTTTCAAATTTGTAAAAATCTATGGAGTCTTGCCATTTGTAGGCTACCATTCCATCAAATAAATTTGAGCCTTTTATCCAATTATTTGCACTCTTATTTGTTTCTATTCAACAAATGTTTTGCATGGTTTAATTGATAAAATATCATTGTTTTAAATAAATGAACTTTTCACAAATTGTTTTTAAACAAAGTGAACATTCACAATGATTGAAGGATACTCAGAAGATCCTCAGTGCTCTCCCAAGGGTAGTATGATTTCCAACAGGGTAAGACATTTGTTCATATCCCTGGCATGTACTGTATCCTCTTTTCTGGACTTTTGTTGAAATTTTCTCCTCACGGGAGTATGTTGTGATTAATATTTCTCCTGCTAGAGTGCTTGTTGAGATTGGTCATCTCCCTCCAACAGAGCAGCAGTCTTTCTATTTGGAAGTTGTGTCCTCTTCGGAAGATTCGTTTTGAGGGGTTGTTCCCCACATATTCCTCTATCCATCAGACAAGCTCTCCAGCAGGTTGTTGTTGGCGATGAACTTTATCTGTTGGATTCATCCGTGAGTGGTGATTGTTTGGATATCTACTACTTCTCCCATAGCAGAAGAAGCAGTGTTTTTTCTCCTTAGTGGAAGTGTTTTCTTTGGAAGGTTTTGTATGTGGTGGTTGATCCCCAATATTCCTTCTCTTCCTCAGATAGTTCATCCCCGGCAGTAGAGTTGATGGTGATGATGTTGTTTGTGAGGACGGATCCCCAGCTGAGTTGTTGGTGTGTTGGATCATTTCCCTACTATTGTTATCTTCCTCAGATAGATCCCCAGCTGGTTGTTGGTGTGTTGGATCTTATCTATGATGATGTTATCTCCTGCGTGAGATATTGCTGTTTCCTCAGACATATTCCCATCAGAGTTGTTGGTATGACAGTCTTTATCTGAGATGATTCCCTTTGCTGAGATACTATTTTCTGGTACCTGGGTTTTCCCTGCATGGGTCGTTTTGGTGATAGTTTCTACCTGTAATGGATTTTTTTCTCCGGCTGTGACTGATGTTTCCTCCGGATCCTTTGGGGTTTATTTCCCCAAGCAGAGTGTATGGTAAAGGTATTTTGGTGCCTTCTTCCTCCTCAGCAGGTGAGAGCTCTTGGTGTTTGGCCTTTTGAGAGCTTCTTTTGTGATATTTCCCCGGCGGAGTGATTCCTCCAGCAGAATTTATTTGCGCCGTGATCCGGTTCGCAGTTGGAATGGTTGTTGTTCATTCCCCGACAAAGATTTGGTGTTTTCCTGATATCTCTGATTTGCCAGATAGATTGGTGGCACGGTGGGTTGTATTTGTGTTGATTCCTCCCCTGCAGAGATTTGGTGATTTCCTGATATCTTTGATCCCCAGTAGAGTTGCTTGTGAGGCAGGATCTACTTGTGCGATCTTTTCTCCATCAGATGGGTTTCCCCTAGTGGATTTGTTTGGAGTTACTTTCGTGGCAGTTTTCGCCTGTGCAGCGAGCTCTCTTTCCCAGCTGAGATTGATGATTCATCCTTGCAGATGATCCTTGTTGTCTTTGATCCCGGTAGATTGTTTGTTCTCCGGTGATCCTGGCTTTCTCTTCCGAGATGTGGTACCGGGCGTTTGATTCCTGGACCTGTTGGTGTTAGATATGTCTGTTTTGTCAGCATTCATCAAACATAAATCAAGCATGTTCATGCATACTTTCAACATTCAGATATTCATGTTGCATTTTTTGCCATATATCCTTTGTTTGTTGTCTCCTGCTAATTGGTGATATAGATCTCCCCAGTAGATCTCCCCAAGTAGATGTTGGGTGTCTAATCTCTCAATATAGAGTCAGCCCCTTAAGTAGAAAGTGTCTGTCATTCCTTCTGCAGTTCCCCACTAAGATATATCCTCGTGGATGACGGTTGTTTCCGTTTCCTTCCAACACATATATTGGGATGGGTTCCCTATTGAGTTATATCCTCATTAGGATGAGTCTTGATTCAATTTGCGTTTTTGGTTTGATCCTAAATTGGCCTTTTGTGACTGTCTCTTGTGCTTCCCTGTGGTATAAATGAATAGTTGCTCAGTAACCGGCAATCATTCACCTTATCCTCAGCGGATTTTGTGGCCTTCTACCCAGTAACCGGTAGTTATAAGTCCTATTTCTTTGTGGTTTTCTACCCAGTAACTGGTAGTTGTAAATCCTATTTTCTTGCTCTCTAGCAGAGTTTGTGGTTTTCTACCCAGTAACTGGTAGTTATAAACCCTGTTTGTTTTTCCCCGTGCGGAGTAGTGATCTTTTCGCTCCCCACGCAGAGGCTTTGGTCTTCTACCCAGTATTCGGTAGTTGTAAACCCTATTTTTATCCTCATCAGAGTCGATGGTTTCTACCCAGTATTCGGTAGCTGTAAATCCTAATCTCTCCCCTTTGCAGAGTTAACCTTTGTGGTTCATCCTAGTTGATGACGGTTACTCTTGGTGGTTATCATTATCCAGTATTCGATATTGATTTTCCTTGCCCTCTTCTGGATAATTGCTCTGAGTAAGCAATTTTATCCCCAGCGGGTCTTTCCCCTTTTTGTGGATAATTGCTCTGAGTAAGCAATTTTATCCCCAGTGGGTTCTTCCCCTTCTTTTGGATAATTGCTTTGATTGCAATTCATCCCTGGTGAGTTATCCTTCGTCTACCCTGTTGTTGTTGGTAACGATTGGTTCTCCTTGATTGGTCATCTTTATATACCTAGTTTGGTATCCCAATGCCTTTCTCCTTCGGTTGATTTATCCTTTATTAACCCAGTAACCGGTTGTGGATAATCTTCCATGCGAGTATATTATCTATGTTCTGACGGTAATAGATAATATATCTCATGCACTCTTCTGTCGAAACCTTTTGGTCTTTCCTTAGTTGAGTAAGATTCGTATTTCCTGTTTTGGAATCGAATATCTTTTTCCGTGGTTTTCTACCCAGTATTTGGTAGATGTAATCCCCTCTTTGCGGTTATCTTCATCCAGTATTCGATGTTGATATTTCCCCCTTTGTTGTTTGGATAATTGTCGTATGCTTGCAACTTATCCCCTGTGAGTCACCTCTCATTTATCCTTTGTTGATAATGATTGTTTCTCCCTTTGGTCGGTCACCTATTATATGCCCAGTAACCAGTATCCCTGGTGTTCCTTCCTTTCAAGTGTATTAGCCACGTTCTGACGGTAATGGATAATATATCTCATGCATTCTTTGGTCGATGTTTTTTGTTGTTCTTCCCCAATTGAGTAAGATTCGTATTCTTTGTAGAATCGAATATCCATCCTTGAACAAGTTTGCTTTTCCAGGGCTCTTCAGGATGACAAGTGTTTTGGAACACACACCAATTCACTATTTCGGTCGATTTATCCTTTAACAACCTATAACCCGGTTATGGATAATCTTCCATGCGAGTATATTATCTACGTTCTGACGGTAATAGATAATATATCTCATGCACTCTTCAGTCGAAGTTTTGTCTTTCTTCAGTTGAGTAAGATTCGTATTCTTTGTAGAATCGAATATCCATCCTATAAACAAGTCTGCTTTTCTAGCTTTCTTCAGGGTGATGAGTGTTTTGGGAGTAAAAACCAATTCACGTTTCGGTCGGTCACCTATTATATACCCAGTAACCGGTATCCCTGGTGTTCCTTCCATGCGAGTATACTATCCACGTTCTGACGGTAATGGATAATATATCTCATGCACTCTTTGGTTGAAGCCTTTTGTCCTTCTCCATTTGAGTAAGATTCGTATTCTTTGTAGAATCGAATATCCATCCTATAAACAAGTCTACTTTTCTAGCTTTCTTCAGGGTGATGAGTGTTTTGGAAGTAAAAACCAATTCACGTTTCGGTCGGTCACCTATTATATACCCAGTAACCGGTATCCCTGGTGTTCCTTCCATGCGAGTATACTATCCACGTTTTGACAGTAATGGATAATATATCTCATGCACTCTTTGGTTGAAGCCTTCTGTCCTTCTCCAATTGAGTAAGATTCGTTTTCCCTTTGCGGAGTCGAATGTCTATCCTGTAAGTCGATTTTCTTTTTCAAGCCCTCCTTTTGGATGATGAGTGTTTTGGAAGTAAACCCCAATTCACGCTTTGGGTGGTCACCTATTATATACCCAGTAACCGGTATCCCTGGTTTTCCTGAGTTGATGTACCTTTTTCAGGTCTTCCTTAGATGTTTTTGGTTGATTGATATCTCTCACCCTTATGCCGGTCTTAGATATTCATTCTTCCCGAGCATGTTGTTCTTTCACCCAGTAACCGGTGTTCAGATCACATGTCTCTTTGAGCTTGTTACCCAGTAACCGGTAACACCTCACCCCTTTGCTTCCCCTGGAGAGTCTTTATTGGACATCCCCAGCGGAGTATTCTGTTGTGATTTTACCCTTTTGTTGTGTTGGCGTTTTCCCCAATACATGTATTTTTCCCTGGCGGGGAGGTTCTGTGTGAATCTTTCCTCAGCCTGAGTCCGGATTTTTATCCGAAGTATCCTTTGTGGATAGTTTTGTTGTGTTGGCGTTTTCCCCAATACATGCATTTTTGAGTCAGCTTGAGTCTTTCCATCGGATTTGTGTTCCTTTGGAACTCTTTTCCCCAGTGTCAGTCCTTTACTCCCCAGTAAAGTCTCCAGTTTCAAGTCGTGACCTGCTCACGCGTTTCTTTTTTTTATCCCCATGAGAGTCCCCCGTTAGAGTCTCTGTGTTCCTGGTGAGTGTATTACTCCAATGGATTTGTCTTTTCTTTAGATTTATTTTCTTCTTTGTGGACTCGTATTCCCCACAGAGTTGTTTGTTTTACATTCATACATTTGCATAATGAGGTCTCTTAGGGACCAAAATGTGTCTCTTTGTTATTATTTAAGCCCATTCTACCGCGTCGAGATGAAGATTCTAACCTTCACTTCTCTGGCTAGAATGATCTTAAATAGGGGCATCTGTAAGAACCCAATTTTGTCCCTAAGATCCCTCATGGCATCATAAGCATTGCATTGCATAGCCTCAAGGATCATTGAGCATCTTGGCTTCCTTTCCCCTTGTTTGGGATTCCCTGTGAGTGGTTTTGATCATCAGGCATTGCTTGCATTGTATATCATTGTTTTCCTTGTTTAATCACTAACCAAAAGCACCAAAAATATGTCATCTAACCTTTTGTTTTGTAGCATCTAAGCAGCCACATGTCAAGGCAAGTCAAGGTTTTCCTTTGTACAGGAGGTGATGGTATTTTCTTGGCATCTTCAGTTCATCTGAGGCCCATACAATCAACTGTACAGTCAATTGAAGGCTTTGAGTTGGGAGAATTGATCTTGACATCCTCATTCATGTTCAAACAAGGCCTATTCATCATGTCAAACTTCTATCTTGAAGATTTTTGAAGTCAAATCAAAAGTTTCCAAAAATGGAAAGTGACCTGTAATTTCAAGTTTCCAAAAATGGCAAGTTTTTGGTCCACATTCAACTTGACTTTCCAACATGAAATAAGCTTCAAATGAATTTTTGGTCAACATGTAACTTGAAGATCTTTCCCTCCCATTTCCAAAAAGTCCAAGATCATGATCATCTGATGAATGGTTGAGAAGTTATGATCCAATGATTGCAAAGTGTGCATGGAACTTCAAAGTGCCATAACTTTTGATCCAAAGCTCCAAATTGGACCACTCTTTTTGCATTATGCTTCTCATGACCAATATTTTCCAAATCCATCATTACATTGCATGAAATTAAATCACATGATCATTTGTCCATGCATGAGTATTTTGGAGGGAAAATGCCTAATTCAAATTTGGTGCATTACATGAGCTAAATTCCAATTATATGTTGTTCATGAGCTGATTTTAGGTGATTTTACACCCTCACATGGCACTGTTCACGTGCTCATTTACCATGCATAGGTGTTTTTGCTAATTTGGTCACGCACCTCATATCTTCCTAATTACAATTAGCCAATGCCTAATGACATTTTCAGCATGATTAGCACATGGTATAAAAGCTTAATTGTAACAGAATTTTCAGAAGAATCACATTCTAGATCGAGAAATTTCACTTCCCTCCAAAAATTCTCTCAATTGAAACTTGAATTTTCTTCACATAACTCATTGATTTTATTGCATAATCGTGTTCAGCATGGGTCATTGAGTAGGAATCAAGCATTGATTTGAAGATTTGGATCAAGAATCAAGATACACAAAGCAAGTTCATGAAGATGGAAGCTTTAATTTGAGCAAGATCCAAGCCTTTTCAAGCATCAATCTGTGCATAAAGCTTCAATACACAAGTTGAGGAGAAGATCTGGACATTGCTGGAGCTTGAATCCATTGTTTCATCATTCTGTTCTTCAAGAAGGTTGGATTTCAAATCTCATGATTCTTCATTCTATTGCCATGTTTAGGTAGAACTTTTAATGCTGATGATCATGATATAAATAGAATTTGAAATGGATGAATATTGAATGAGATATGCTGAGTTGAATTTTTGATGTTCAAACTGTTTTCACCCGATCCATGTTTGTTATTGATAATTAGGCCAAACAAATGTTAGATCTGTGTTGTACGTTGAACAAGCTTTCGATTGATGTATCATATGCGTAATTCTGGAAAAAAATTTAGGTCTTCTGCGCCTGGCTGGCCGGAGAAGATAGTGGAAACCTCCACCAGCCGCCGTCTGGTTTAACTGCTAGGGTTTGTTCCTAGCTGGCGCCACGCATGCGCCTGTTGGCGTAACCATTGGTCCGCATCCTTTGACCAGCGCCTCGTGGCATTTGACTTGCTGACTGGCGTGCCACTTCATTAAATGGTATGCAGCGTTTTACTGTGAACGCGCCTTGCAACCTTGGCTTCCTCAGTTCGATCCCTGGCTGCGTGTTGTTTTGATTTATTTTTCATGCGCTTGCTTGGACCTTTACTACCCCTGTTCGATCCTTCCACACGTACATTTCCTTTATTCCAATTGATTTTCTGAGCGTTTCTTGTGACTTTCCATGCCTCAGTTCGATTCCCTGCATGCGTATTTTCATAATTCCAATGGTTTACTTGAGCGCTTATGTGACTGTACTTGCAATGGTTCGATTCTTGCTGGATGCAGTTTCCCATTTCATTTTCAATTATCATTTCCATATGTTTTCCATTTATTTCATTATTTCCTTCAAATTCCAAAAATCATAAAAAATAGCATATAAATCCAAATTGCTTCCAATTTTTTTTACTTGTTTATATTGATGTCTTTTATTTTTAGATGTCATTTGTGTGATTTGAACGGTTCTGGATTTTTAATTGAGATTGTGTGTTTGAACATGTATGCAAAATTATCATGCTTCATTCAATTGATTGTGAAATGCTCATTAATTGTCCAATTGCCATGAAATTTGATATGCTGATTCCTAACATGTTACATGATTTTTGAGCTTTTGTTTGGCATTTTTAGCATATTCCATCTCTGTTTTGGACACATGGATGTATGGTGTGACAATGTGTGTCACACATTTTGATGTTGCTCTTGTTCATTTTCATATACATGTCAATTGAGCTTTTCTGATTCCAATTTTTTGCATGATGCTTGTGTTTAACATGTTGTGTGCACATAAAAAATTTCTTGATCATTGGACTCATTTCTGTTTTAATGTGGATTTGTTTATGTTTGATACCCAATTGTGTGCATTGTGATTGCCCTTGCCTTATCTTATTCATTAGATGGCTTTGCTTAGTGATTTGGATTTGATCCTTTTTAGGACATGTTTTTACTTGATTAAATGTCCTTCTTGTTGAACATCAACTTCTGTTTTGACTTTTTGCTTTGCCTTCGACCCTAGTCTTTGCACTAGTGGTTTGTACTCACCTTTTGAGCTTTGTATTTCAGGTTCAAGCAATTAGCTATAATGATTGATGTGCTCTCATTACTTGATATGCAAGTTACTTTGGTTAACTAACTTTGATTGTGTTGTAGGTCCTTTGGTGGTGAACTCACTTGAGTGATTGCCTTTTAGGACTTGCTTTGTGTACATATTGGAAACCACTGTTGTTGTCTGTTGGTTGTTTTTCTGAATTCCTACTGATTGTTTGGCTTTTGTACAGGTACATTAGTCGCTTTTAGCTCATTACTTGAGCTTTGCTTTGCTTGTGGTTGGTTTACCACTTAGGTAACCTCTCTAACTCCATGTAGTTTGGAAGCCCTGTCGTTTCTTTTGGCAGACATTTGGCTGAAGTCCTCCTTAAGAGGCAATGTCCGTGATTGTTTACTTTTGTGCTAAAGACCTCCTTGTCGAGGCATGTGACTTAAGTCCTCCTAAGTGAAGAGGCAATTGACAGATAGAAGGGATTTGCAATCAATCCCCTGTTAATCAGTTGAGTCTTTCATTATGCTCGCACTACGTGTTGATGCTTTTGAATAAACACCCAAGATCTTGTATAGAGTCAGTCATGTGGAATAGGGTCCCTCATTCTGGATCCCCACACCTTCTTTGATTCAAGCTCACCCAGGCCAGGGTTAAGAGCTATGAGGTCTAACCGTCATTACCTTTCATCTGCTCACCCTGACGGTCAATGTCAGTGGTTAAGAGCCTCAGCACCCCTACAGTTTTGGCTTGTTTGTCGAGGTTGATATGACCCCTTGACTAAAGCCCAACCTTGTCTGAGCCTCTTGCTTGTGTATAGAGTGTGATAATTGATTGATGTGATTGCTTGTGTTTGCATTTGCATACGTTTTTGCATTTGTTGTTTGTTTTGTTTTAGGAGTCAGATGTAAGACCATTGATTGGCTATCTGTTTCCTATTTTTGTTTCTTTGGTGGAGTCAGATGTAAGACCATTGATTGGCTATCTGTTTCCTGTTTTGTTTTGTGGAGTCAGATGTAAGACCATTGATTGGCTATCTGTTTCCTATTTTGTTTTCTTTTGTGGAGCTAGATGTAAGACCATTGATTAGCTATCTGTTTCCTATTTTTGTTTTGTTTGAGGAGTCAGATGTAAGACCATTGATTGGCTATCTGTTTCCAGCTTGTTTGTGGAGTTGGATGTAAGACCATTGATTGGCACTCCGTTTCCAGTTTTGTTGTTCTCTGATGAGACCTTGCTTCTTTGCTTATTGCTTTGTGTTGCCTAATTCCATAGGAACTTACTTGGATCATTTCTATGATCTTGAGAAAGCAACTCCTGTTTGTGGCTTTGTTCCCTTAACCCTTTTGTGCTTAACGTTGATCCATATTTTCATCCTTAACCCAAACCAGAAAACTTTTGCGCAAACATTTGACTTGTTTTCAAAACTAGAAACCTAGGCCTTAAGCCTCTGATTTTCAAACTTCATTTTCACTAATACTCATTGTGAATGAACTTTAATGTCAACTTTGACCTCATTTTGTGAATAATTCTAATTGGTTAATTCAACCCACTCAATTGCTTTGTGGCCCTTGTCCACTTGTTAATCAAGTTTTCATACATTAGCCATAGGTTTGAGTTATCTCAGTGGTTGATGTAAATTTCACCACATCCTTAGTGATTGAATTGTAAGACTTTCATGCTTATTATAGGGTTAACCCCTCACTAGCATGTTGAAGCTTTTCTCACATGGTGGATTGTTGGTTTAGGTTGAGTTTTCTCCCGTTGATAACGAAAGACCTTAAGGCTTTTGTTTAAAATCAATCCACTCACCTGTTTCGAATTTTTTTATCTGAACTACGGGGTTTTGATCCTTATCTTTCATGAAAAGGTACGTAGGCAATGGGTTCATCCATCCAAACACAAAATGTAAATAAAAATTGTATATTCTTTTCTCATCCCTTCAATCAATGTTTGCACAAAATATTTCATAAACAATAACTCTTTACAACAAGTTGTGAAAAGAGGTTCCCTAGAAGTACTCTGACTTAGGCCAAGCAGTTTTTATGATCTATCTCTATAGATCCTGATTCCTAATATATAGGCTGCTTCACCTAGGTCCTTAATAGAAAAGCATTTCCCCAACCAAGACTTTACTTGTTGTAGGGTATGGACATCATTTCCAATGAGTAATATGTCATCTACATATAATACCAGGAAAATGATCATGCTCCCACTAACCTTCTTGTAGACACAAGGCTTATCTTCGTTCTTGATGAATCCATATTGTTTTACTGTTTCATCAAAACGAAGATTCCAGCTTCTGGAAGCTTGCTTCAATCCATAGATTGATATTTGTAACTTACATATCTTTTGGGCTTCTTCTGGTATATCAAACCCTTCAGGTTGTGTCATGTACACATCCTCAAGAAGATTCGCATTAAGGAAAGCAGTTTTGATATCCATCTGCCATATTTCATAATCATGATATTCAGCAATAGTAAGTAAAATCAGAACAGATTTAAGCATTGGGCTCAAGCTTAGTTGAAATTTGTCATTTCACATAAACTTCGCAACCCCAAATCTTCATGTAAGACATATGTGGTTTCTTACCACTCCATATCTCATATGGTGTCTTCTCAACCTTTTTGGATGGAACACGGTTAAGTGTGTAAGCTACTGCCAATAGTGCATGTCCCCAAAAGGAGTTTGGAAGATCGGCGTGACTCATCATGGATTGGACCATGTCTAACAGGGTTCTATTTCTCCTCTCAGATACACCGTTCCATTAGGGTGATCTAGGAGGAGTAAGTTGGGATAGGATTCCACACTCTTTCAGATGGTCATCAAACTCTAGGCTTAAATACTCACCACCTCGATCTGATCGAAGAGTTTTAATATTCTTACCTATTTGGTTTTGTACTTCATTCTTAAATTCTTTGAACTTTTCAAAGGACTCTGATTTGTGTTTCATTAAATACACATAACCATATCTACTGAAATCATCAGTAAATGTGATGAAGTACTGAAAACCTCGTCTGGCTGGTATGTTCAGTGGTCCACATACATCAGTATGTATGAGGGCCAAAAGATCATTATCTCTTTCACCTTTTCCTGTGAATGGAGACTTTGTCATCTTTCCAATTAAACAAGATCTGCAGGTCTCATATGATTCATAATCAAAAGAGTCCAAGAGTCCATCTTTATGGAGTTTGAAAATGTGTTTCTCATTTATGTGGCCTAATCGACAATGCCAAAGGTAAGTTGGATTTAACTCATTAGGTTTCATCCTTTTAGTATTAATGTTATAAATAGGAATTTTGAGATCAAGGACATATAGTCCATTGTTCATTTGTGCAGTAGCATAGAATATATCATTCAAATAAATTGAGCAACAATTGTTCTTTATTATAAATGAAAAACCAAACTTGTCCAAATAAGAAACAGAAATAATAATCCTGCTAATTGCAGGTACATAATAACAGTTCACTAACTAAATTATTAAATCACTAGGTAAAGTCAATACATAAGTTCCTACGGCTAAAGCAGCAACCTTTGCTCCATTGCCAACTCGTAGGTCAACTTCACCTTTTGCCAAACCTCTACTCCTTTATAGCCCCTGCACACTGGTACAAATGTGAGAACCGCATCCAGTATCTAATACCCATGATGCAGAAGTAGATAAATTAATTTCAATAACAAAAATACCTGAAGTTGAAGTCTCTACTCCATTCTTCTTATCTTCCAGGTACTTTGGGCAGTTTCTCTTCCAGTGTCCGGTCTTACCGCAATGGAAGCAGGTGCCTTCCTTTGCTATGCCTCCACTAGGCTTCAAAGCAGCAACAGTGGGTTTGGGTTTGGCAACTTCCTTGCCTTTCCCTTTATCACCTTGCTTGGTGGGTCTTTTATTCTGTCTCTTTCCATTTCCGATCATCAGAATGAACTTCCCTTTTGACTTCAGATTCTGATCAGCAGTTCTTAACATGGCTAGCAGTTCCGAAAGAGATTTGTGTATATCATTCATATTGAATTTAAGGACAGATTGACTGAATCTATCTGGCAACGATTGCAAGATCAAATCAGTTGCAAGTTCCTTTCTAAGGGGAAAACCCAACCTCTCAAGGTTCTCCACATACCCAATCATCTTGAGCACATGGGGACCTACAAGGGCTCCCTCAGCTAACTTGCCTTGAAAAAGGGCTTTTGAAACTTCAAATCTTTCATGCCTTGCTTTTTCTTGATAGAGCATCTTCAGGTGTTCGATCATATCGAACGCTGCCATATTCTCATGTTGTTTTTGCAACTCTGAGTTCATGGTAGTTAGCATGAGGCAAGCAGTTTCATTGGCATCATCGACATGCTTCTTATAAGCATCTCTTTCTGCCTTAGGTGCAGAACAAGGAGGTTCCTCTTCAGAAACAGGTTTCCCTAAGACATACAACTTTCTATCATGTTTGAGGATAATCCTCAGATTTCAGTGCCAATCTAGAAAATTTGTCGCAGACAATTTTTCCTTGTCAAGGATTGATCGCAAAATGTTGTTAGAGGTGTTTGTTGTCATGGTAATCTACATGAAAAAAATGAAAATATAAGTATCAATGACATATTTAATTAGGCCTTTAATTAAATATGTTCCCACTATTTTAATCAAAACAAATGACCCTCACCATTTGATTCGGAAAACCCCGTTGGAAGATTTTCTAGTGGGTCGAGATCCACATTTCACTTTGTTTTAAGTCCGCGTAGGCAGATTACACAAAACTAGGTTATTTAGGTAGGAACTCCTTCCAATTGTATCTAATACAACTCTCGAATATTTTAGTTGGGTGAATAACTCCTTATTCTAATCCATCACATGGATCATTTCCAACTCTTGCTTCTAAACATATATAATCTTATTATAATTTGTTTAGTTAAGTTTGACCCATTGTTTTAGCAATTGGATATTACAATTATCCCATGGCATCTTACTAATATAAAACATGCACCTCGCGTAGGAGAAACCTACATTATTCGATACTAGTCTTGCTTGTTGAGTGCTAAAACTTGGAAAGCATAAACTTAATATTTAATTTTAGGGAATTTGCAATTATTCTGATCTCATCGGCTTATTTATCATATAATTCATCTCCCACATGCATCAACATACACTCACATGCATCGACATACATAATGAAACAGTTATGGCCCCTAGCGCAATTGTTCTCCCAAGCCAATGAGAGAACCTAAGCTAACCTAATAACGATCTAAGCTTCTCCAAGCAAGATCTTCAAGGCTGTCCTCCTTTGATATTGAATTCTTCTCTTTATTCATAACATTACATTATATAAAAGAAACTCATTTTACATACGAGGGAGTGAGATGAGAAAAGAAGTTACATTAAGAGATTAAAAGAGAGGCACAAGACAAAATAAAGGAAAACTAAGGCCATAATCGATCACCACAAGACAATAATAATAAACACATTATTATTATTAATTTAAATTCTTAAAACCAAATTAAATTTCGGCGACCGATCACACTACGCAGAGTTAGCCGGGGGTTCTGCGACTCAAAATTTTAATGAACAATTCATTTGAAATCGACGTTGTTTTTCGCATCAACACTTGATACTCTAAAGCACAACTCTTGCGCAATCACAACCCTAATCGCATAACTCTTTGACAGCATAACCCTTGTGCTATCATTAACCCTAATGCACCAATTTCAGACCGTCAAACACACCTCGACTGTTAATTCAATATGATTGATCAACACGTCATTGCTTCACCATACTAATGTCGGATTAAGAAGCAAATGACCATTGATCACTCAAAGGAAAACAACCATTAAGTGTTTGAATGAACGAAACAGAAACAGTATATCATATATACCGTATTTTACATCAGGATTACTTATAGCATATAATTAACTTGGTCGATCTCAATTGTGTAACCTATGGACGATCGATGTATCGCTGCTTCACCATACTAACATCGGATTCTGAAGCATAGTCAACATCAATCATCCAAATCATACACACATGATGCCAAATTTAATTACTCATTTATTCTTTGATTCATTCTGTCTTTTAATCGTATTAATATAGAAAATAAATAACTATCAGATGCATGGTTTCGTACGTGGCTCTGATACCACTGAAGGAGAAGGGCGATCCAAAACGCAGCGAAATTTAAAAAAATTCTCCTTTAGTGATCCTTACGAATGCGCATGATCAGTGATAGAATCGTTACCTCTTGTGACGATTGAAACCTTTGATGCAGATCTACGGAGCGATCACAAACGTTGAACAATGACAAACACCTCTACTCAGTCCACACGAACGGATTCCTTCAATCTCAGTGCTAACGGCTACGAATGAAGGCTTTGACTGAGAGAGAGAGAGAGAGAGAGAGAGAGAGAGAGAGAGAGAGAGAGAGAGAGAGAGAGAGAGAAACGAAACTACAACTGCACAAATGCTTTTGTACAAAGGTTCTATTTATTGAACCACTTGTGTGGGATGCAAGCTAAAAAAAGCCCACTTAAGTGTATGTGGCCCATATCTTATAATATCCTAAAATCACTTAAGCGCATGGTACCTTACCATATTTCGTATTCTACTTAAGTACACCGTACCTTACGATATTCTACAATTCACTTAAGTGCACCGTACCTTACGGTGTTCCTTAGTTACTCTATCTCTCATCAATCCGTCCTTTTATGTGTGACCCTATAGGTTTTCGCGGCATTGGCAATCATATTAAATCACGTATTTAACATAATAAATAGTGAGCAATATCTAGTAACACATCACTACTACCCAAGACACGAAAATGTCATGTGATCTGACAAATCCTTTTGTGATAATACTTATGTGTACAATTACCCTTTTGCCCTTATGTCTATATTGAACACAAGGCATAGACCGTGTCATCCTTGTCCAGTTGAATATTGGGCCCATAGACATTTATCCTGTTACGCAGGATGGGCAAATTCCATCTAGGTCACTCATGTCCCTTAGCATGCTTCGTGGAGTACCCATCAACTGTCTTTTATGGTCATCCAGTTACGGACAATGTTTGATCAGCAATAAGGCACTCGACTCTACATCTAGGGTCCATAGTGGTTTCAAGTCGAAGGGTGGTATACACCATTATCACCATGAGAATAACTTATGACACATTGCATAACATTCTATATAGTATTCTCATTGCGGGTCAATCCAGTATAAATATTTCTCTTAATATTCATACCTATGTTTAAGACTTGATAACTCCTTATCCATGATCCATGAGATATGATCATCAGTCTATATACATAATAGTCTTAATGCTTTAATGTTATCCCACGTCACAATAAAGCTCGACTACGGATACTTTAAGAATAGTGTTCTTATGTTTAATGTGATCTCATGATTAAGTCACACTTGATACTTTAAACGGACTAGCTATTCTAGGGACTTTATTAAACAAACATAATAAAGAAAAATCCTTTTATTATTAATAAATAATTCGATACAAGTACAAAAAGTATTGGCCTCTAGGGCTTACACCAACAGGTAGCACTGTGGATAATCATAAAAATGAGACCTGGAAGGCTATAGAAGCAGGTTTTGTGGCAATCACCAACATAGGTGAGGATGAAGTAGTGGAAGAGGTCTTGATTGAAGAGGACGGAGTAGGGTATGAGAAAGAGGAGAATGAAAACCAGAGTCACCAACCAGAGGGGACTGTGACGAGCATTGACAGAGTTGAGGAGTTGAGCATTGTATATATATTTGCATTGAGAATGAGCTAATTGTTTGTATGAGTTGATTGGGTTATTTTGTATGAGTTTATGTTATCAATGTTGTTGTTGTAGTTCATATCAGTTGGGAGACTGGTATTTACCCTTTCTATTTATGCATATTATCTATATATAAATGTATTCTCACCCTTTTCTGTTTGTTTTGTTAGACAATAGGCCTAGATCTAGAGAGGGGGGATTAGATCCCAAGTTAAAAAATTGTTTGAAACTTTGATTTAGAAATTTTTTGGCGGGAAAGCATGTTTCAAATATTCTTCGGGTTTAAAATCGTCTAACCGAACCTTTGATTGAAAAGCCCAGAGATGCGTAGTAGTACTATTATAATGATAATAATCCACAAGTCAGTCAAAAATTATTAAATACAACTAATTTAATACTTTAGAATAGTAAAAGTCTATCTCCGGATATTCACAAAAAAAAACTAATTCAAGCAATTTGTTGAACACTTGGTGTGCGAAAAACAAATTTTGGAATTTTATATGGTGTTTTTTGTTCTAAGAAATCCAATCACAATCAAATGGTTAATGATCAATACAACAAACACAAGATTAAAAATGTTATCAAAATTATGATCCAAACCATGTTTATTCGGTGATCAAAGCAATCGACAATTTGTGAGTCGGAAAATAAAAGAGATAGAGTACGCAAGGATTTGTTTAGGCAATTCCCTAATCGACCTCGCTATGGGTACATCTTCCCTCAATCCGAATCTTACTTTGAAAATGTATCTATACAAGAGATGAAAATCAAATCCCACAAACCCTAAGTTTTTTCTTGACTCCAACACCTCCAAAAACCTTGATCAAAGATTGATCAAGTCGCCAACAATGCCGCTTCAATTCACCTGTTGTTGCTAATTCCTTGCACGACCTGCTTGTCTCAAGGCTTTCACCCAGATGAATTAATCCCAAGCGCACACTTGTTGAACCCAAGATTTGTCAACACGATCCACCGTTTTAAGCTACTACCTTGCCGACACACCTAGTCTCAAGACTTTCACTCAATCGGATCCGAATTGTACATTCTTGTCCAAATCCTTCAAACCCTAAAGATCTTAATGGAAAACCCGACCTCGGTTTTCTTATTTGAATCCCTTAAAGATCGAAACCTAATATTCTCGGTAATTGGATGTTATTAATCCTAATATAGATGATATCCAATCAAAAAATTATTATGTGTAGTTTGATTATGTGTATGCATAAATTGAATTGAAGATGGTGAGATGCTTTAAAATCCTAGAGAGTGATGCATGTATGGAGTATTTATATGCATGGGTGATTTAGGGCAAAAGAAAATGTAGAGGATCGAAAAATATGAAATTTTGAAGAAAAATATCGGATAGGTCGACCTATACAGGTTATGTGTCGACCTGTTCGATTCATAGGTCGACCTGAACAAGGTCATGTGTCGACCTATGACAATTATGTGCTCCCTATATGTCGACCTAAAGACTCGACACATGAAACAGAGGCCACATGCTTTAATACATTAACATACATGTCGACCTATTGACTTCATGTGTCAACCTATAGCCAAAAAAATATTTCCATATGTCGACCTGTAGTTCTATGTGTCGACTTATAGCCAGAAATTTTTTCCATAGGTCAACCTATAGTTCTATGTGTCGACCTGTACTGCTATTTTTCACAAAAATTGATTTTTCATGCATGTTTGATGCATGAGAGCTTTCTCGCATTGTTTCCAAATACATTTATGTTTCCTAATGCTAAGATGCACATTAAGATTCAGAGGATACCATCCAATATACATTTACGCTAAAGTATCCTAGTTTTGACATCATATAAAACACATCTAACGGAAGTTGTACTCACATACTCTCCCTTTTTGGTGATGGCAAAACTTGAGACGATGCGTATGCGTTTGCAATGAAAAGCTCCCCCTGAATGTATGCATCCTACAACTTCATTCATATTCTTCTTACTTCTCCCCATTTGACAACATAAAAAATAAGTTAAGCAATTAATGAGAAGAAACTAAAACCACGCATAAACGAATATAACACACAAAAGCATTTTGCAAAGATAAGAATATCAATATTATATCACTAAGATAAAGTAATTTTCAGATTGAAAAGAGATATAAATACAAGACAATAATGCAACAATAGAACAAATTGTCACAACTTATGCCACATAAACACAATACAATCATGAAAAATGAAGTATACAAAGTGAACAAAAAATAATTGGCATACTATAAAGAATGACATGATTACGTGACATACGCCTTTGGTGCTCCCGAAATGCTGCACACGCATGTGCTCTAGCAAAGCGATATATAAAGTACCACCACACAAACCAAAAACATAGACGAAAACATAATAATGAGACACAATCAAGAATATTGTTAACAACGTAACATGTTCAATCATAAATCATGAGAAAAATAGATAACAAACTGATGCACCAAATACTATACTTCAAGAAGAATGAAGATATCATAACATTACTATAACCATATGAATTCACATACATCAATTAATTTTTCTTGGAAGTGATCATATATGAACTATCTTATGTGTCAAGAACATCAATCATATGAACCATAAATAACATGCGAAAAGAAAAAATTAATACACAAAAGCGGAAAATGAAACAGTACCTTGCTTGTGAAATGATGAGGAATTCACTCTTATGAAGTATGTTTGTCAAGAAATGTTAGATAGACAAGATATATTCAATGTGCATTAACATAACATTTAGGCAAGTATTGAGATGTCAAGAATTCCTAATTCCCGTCGAATGTTAAAGAAGGGTTTGATCGCAAGTGATTTTGTAAAATTATCGGCTAGTTGATTTTCACTATCAACATGCTCAAAAACGACGTAGCCTTTTTCAACATGATCGTGTAGGAAGTGATGACGAATCTCAATATGATTAGCACGAGAATGTAGCACCGAGTTCTTAGTTAGGTTAATGGCACTAGTGTTGCCGCACAAAATCGAAATACAACTTAGTTTTATATCAAAATCAAGTAATTGTTGTTTAAGCCATAAATTTTGAGCACAACAACTACCAGCCATTACGTATTCCGCCTAAACAATTTACAAAGCAACTGGAACTTGTTTCTTGATATGCCAACTAACTAAGAAATTTGAAAATATATGACAAGTCCCACTAGTGATTTTCCTATCCAACTTGCAACCGGAAAAGTTAGAGTCGGTGTAACCAACTAAGCTACAATCACTCCCTTGGGAATACCAGAGCCCATAATTTGAAGTATCGTGAAGATATCTAAAAATATGTTTGATGACTTTGAGATGAGATTCCTTAGAGACCGATTGATATCGGGCACACATGCATACACTAAACATGATATCTGGCCTAGATGTAGTGAGATATAGAAGAGAACCTATCATACCTCTATATTTCTTCACTTCCACATCCTTACCATTTTTGTTCCTTTCCAAGTTACTGTTCATAGCCATCAGAGTGTTAATCGACTTTGCATCAACCATGTCAAATCTCTTTAGCAAGTCCTTGCAATACTTGGTTTGACAAACAAATGTGCCTTCATTTAGTTGTTTGGTTTATAGTTCTAGGAAGTAATTTAGCTCTCTGAAATTCTAGTTAACAGACTTTTGATGTCACACTGGATGTTATGACATCCAATTCTATGAAGACAAGAATGATGCAGAACGTAAATGTAAAGGACAGTAAATAACACAGACAATTGTTTACCCAGTTCAGTGACAAACACACCTACGTCTGGGGGCTACCAAGCCAGGGAGGAAATCCACTATTAGCAGTATTAATTCAGGCCTTAAACCAACTGTTTAATCCTATCACTTAATACCTACCCAATGCAATTTCAATCTAAACTAAGATCAGAGTTCCTACTCAGTCCCCCTCAATCACCACAGTGATTACAACCTTTAATTAGTTTAAAGTTAATGGCGAAGTTACACTTCAAACAACTCTTGATTGTGCTTAACAGCTTTAATCAAGACACACAGCACTCACGCTTAAAAGCTTAGAGTGACACAGCTATTACAACTCAATGAACACCCTAGTCCAATGCAATCATCTAGGTGATAACTGCTTGGTTCACAAGTTAAACCTAATACAAGACACAAATAAAAATACAGTAGTGAAGTATGATGGTATAATAAATTCTTCACGCTTCAAAACCCCTGAGTTGCTGAAAGTAGGATTGCCCTCCTTTTATATTGCAGCACTTGGGCCTTGTACTTGTATTTCCTAAAATTAAGGTTAAGCAAGTTAACCTAACTTCCAAATATTAGGGTGCTACCAAATAGGCTATATGTTAGGCCTCTTAATTGTAGCTCAGTTGTTAGTTTCCTGGATTTTAGCTCAGCTGTTAGATTCCTGAAAAATAGCCTGAGAAAAATACTCAAATAGAAAAACTAACTAGCCTACACTTTAGCATATGCTGTCAGGAATGAATGTCATAACATTCAGTTTGACGTCCAGAACATAGGCCATATGCTAGGTCTTTTATTCTCCTGAAAAAAACAGACTAAAATAAATACTGAACTGTAGCAGAAAAACCAACCTGCCTATAATTCAGTATCTGCTGTCAAGGATGAATGTCATAACATTCAGTTTGACATTCAGATAATAGGTTATGTGTCAGGTCTGTTATTCTCCTGAAAAACAGACCGAACTAAATACTGAACTGTAGCAAAAAAACCAACCTGCCTATAATTCAGTATCTGTTGTCAAGGATGAATGTCATAACATTCAGTTTGACATTCAGACAATGGGCTATGTGCCAGGTCTGTTACTCTCCTGAAAAACAGACTGAACTAAATACTGAGCTATAACAGAAAAACCAACTATTTTATAGTTCAGTATTTGTTGTCAGGGATGAATGTCATAACATCCAGTTTGACATTCAGTAAATCCTGTATTAGCTAATCCTACAGCATACTACTCAAGCATGTCATGACATCAGTCAAGACATCAGAGTACAGTTAGTGTTTTAACACAAAATACAGCCAATCAAAAACATCTACAAACTCCCCCTTTGGCAAATTTTTGGCTAAAACAACTTGGCATCACAACAGAGTTCACAACAGCGGAAAACACACATCCAAGTAGAGAATTAACATAGCTAATACACTCAGCACACATAGAAGTTGAGCAGCAACACACTCAGCACACATAGGAGTTAAAAAAACATCAAACAGTAGCAGCACAAGTAGATAGCAACAGCAACACACTCATCACACCTAGAAGTTGAACATCAAGCTGCAGCACAACCTCTGGATTAGAGGACCTTCAACTTCAAATAGATTTGTTCAAGCAAATAACAAATCTGTTGTCCTGGGGTACAAGAGTTACTCCCCTTTTTTGTCAAAAATGTTGCCAAAGCAACACTTAAACTTACAGACCAAAACAAAATAAAATTACGCATAGTTTTCAGAAACACAATCTTGATTTTACTTCACATTTTCAATCAACAATACCCCCTCTTGATCTTGCTTTACAACTTTGATCAAGACAACACCCACTTGATCTTGCTTCACAACTTTGATCAAGTAGACACACACTCTTGCTTCACATCAGGTACAACCATATCAGATGCCATGACCTTGTGTATGACATCTTGAGCCACTCCTGCATGAACATGTCCCTTAACTCCCGCAGGTACATATGATGTTTCATGTTAAGATATCCCCCTAACATCTTGTTAACACACTTGTTGCAAGTGAAATAGCTATGATTTGTTGACCAATCAGAGCACACTTTCAATTGTTTAATAGTTTGAAATATTAAACAATACATTCCTAACATCCTTAGTTGCTATAATTCCTCAGAAAGGCATATTCCCAATTTGCCCCTTAAATTTTCAATCTGAGTAGCATCCAAAGCCTTTGTGAATATGTCAGCAAGTTGTAGTTCAGTAGCTACATGTTCCAAGGTAATCACTTTGTCTTCCACCAGATCTCTGATGAAGTGATGTCTAATGTCAATATGTTTGGTCCTGCTATGTTGGATGGGATTCTTTGAAATATTGATGGCACTGAGATTGTCATAGAATAATGTCATGACATTCTGAGAGACATTGTACTCAGTCAGCATCTGTTTCATCCATACCAGTTGGGAACAACTGCTTCCAGCTGCTATGTACTCAGCCTCTGCAGTGGACAATGATACACAGTTCTGTTTCTTGCTGAACCACGATATGAGACTGTTTCCCAAAAATAAATATCCTCCTGATGTGCTTTTTCTATCATCAGCACTCCCAACCCAATCAGCATCACAATACCCAAATAAGACAGGCTCAGAGCCATGAGAGTATAGCATACCATAGTCACAAGTCCCATTGACATACTTGAGAATTCTCTTGACTTGATTTAAGTGACTCACTTTGGGTTATGCTTGGTATCTAGCACACACACCAACTGCATAGGCAATATCAGGTTTACTGGCAGTTAGATATAGTAGGCTACCTATCATGCTTCTATACAAGCATTGATCAACACTAGAACCTCCTTCATCTTTAGTTAATTTTAAATGAGTAGGTGAAGGAGTTCTTTTGTGACTTGTATTATCCATACCAAACTTCTTAACTATGTTATTGGCATATTTGCTTTGGGAGAGAAACATAGAATCCTCCATTTGGTTAACTTGCAGTCCAAGAAAATAAGTCAATTCCCCAACCAGAATCATTTCAAATTCAGATTGCATCTGGTTAACAAAATGTTTCACCATTTTATCTGACATTCCACCAAAGACAATATCATCCACATAAATTTGGGCAATCATGATTTTGCCATCTTCATCCTTCACAAACAAGGTCTTATCTATCCCTCCTTTTCTGTACCCATTAGAGGTCAGAAATTCAGTCAACCTCTCATACCAAGCTCTAGGAGCTTGCTTCAACCCATACAAAGCTTTCCTCAACTTGTACACATGTTTTGGTAGGTTAGGATTACAGAACCCTTTAGGTTGTTCCACATAGACTTCTTCATTCAAGTAGCCATTTAAAAAGGCACCCTTCACATCCATTTGGAACAATTTGAACTTCAGAATGCAGGCAACCCCTAACAACAATCTTATTGATTCAAGTCTTGCAACTGGTGCAAAAGTCTCATCAAAATCAACCCCTTCAACTTTAGTATATCCTTGTGCCACTAGTCTTTCTTTATTCCTAGTGATTACTCCTTTCTCATCAGACTTGTTCTTGTAGATCCACTTGGTACCAATGATGTTAGTCTTTTCAGGTCGTGGAACTAACTCCCAAACTTCATTCCTTTTAAACTGCTCCAGTTCATCTTGCATGGTATTGATCCAATATTCATCAGTCAGGGATTCTTTCACATTTTTTGGTTCAACCTTGGATACAAAACAGGAATTTGAGGTATTCTCCCTTGATATGGTAGTCACACCACTATTGGGATCCCCTATGATAAGATCCTTAGGGTGGTCTTTCTGAATTCTGATAGAAGGCGCCTTGTTGGATGCATCTACCTCAAATTCAGGAGGAGTATCCTGTACATCTTCAGTCTTGACTAGTATGTCTGTTGAAGTCTCAAGGAATGTTCCAACATCCTCTAAGGCATTGGATCCTTCATCTTTATCATCAATAATCACATTTATGGATTCCATCAAGACATTGGTTCTGGAGTTGAAAACTCTGTAAGCTCTGCTGTTAGTAGAGTATCCTAGGAATATACCCTCATCACTTTTGGGGTCCATTTTCCTTCTCTGTTCACGATCTGTAAGAATGTAACATTTGCTTCCAAAGATATGAAAGTACTTCACAGTAGGTTTTCTGCCTTTCCATATTTCATACAGAGTGGAAGAGGTTCCTTTTCTCAAGGTAACTCTATTGTGAACATAGCAAGCTGTATTCATAGCTTCAGCCCAAAAGTGCATAGGAAGCTTCTTTGCATGAATCATAGCTCTAGCAGATTCTTGAATAGTTCTGTTTTTCCTTTCAACTATCCCATTTTGCTAAGGAGTAATAGGTGAGGAAAACTCATGACTTATCCCTTCAGATGAGCAGAACTCGTCAAACTTGGAATTTTTAAACTTCGTCCCATGGTCACTCCTAATTCGGACAACACAACTATCCTTTTCCCTTTGGAGTCTGATGCACAGATCTTTGAAGACATCAAATGCATCTGATTTTTATCTGATGAAGCTTATCCATGTGTATCTGGAATGATCATCAACAACCACATAAGCATATCTCTTCCCACCCAGACTTTCAACCTGCATAGGTCCCATTAAGTCCATGTGCAAAAGTTCTAGAGTTTTGGATGTTGTAGGATGTCCCAGCTTAGGATGTGACATCTTGGTTTGCTTGCCAACCTAGCATTTTCCACAGACTCTTCCTTCATCAATAAGCAGCTTTGGGATTCCTCTAACTGCTTCCTTGGATATGATCTTTTTCATTCCTCTTAAATGAAGATGTCTAAGACGTCTATGCCACAACTTCACCTCCTGTTCTTCCTTGGCTGATGAGCAAATTGAGGAGTAGTTTGAGACTTTAGGTTCCCATAGATAGCAGTTATCTTTGGATCTGGATCCTCTCATCACTTCCTGATTATCTCCATTCGTCACAACACATAATTCCTTAGTGAACTGAACATAGAAACCTTGATCACACAACTAGCTTATGCTGATGAAATTAGCAGTTAGTCCTTTTACTAACAGCACATTATTCAGTTCTGGAACTCCAGAACTGTCCAGCTTACCAACACCTTTGATTTTTCCTTTAGCACCATCACCAAAGGTCACATAACTGGTAGTATGAGGTTGTATATCCACCAATAAGTTCTCCATACCAGTCATATGTCTTGAGCAGCCACTATCAAAGTACCAGTCTTCTTTGGTAGATGCCCTTAGAGCTGTGTGAGCTAATCTAGCAACCCATTGTTGTTTCTTGATGGGGGCATTATGCTTAGATACCTTCTGCTTAGGTCTGATTTGAGGGGTCTGGTTAGGGTAACCATGCAGCCTGTAACAGAAGGGTTTTATGTGACCAAATCTTCCACAGTAGTGACATCTCCATCTTTGAAATTTATTCTTCTGATGGTTAATCCTCCTGTTTCCCCGATGTTGTGACATTGGTTGTAACTTCTGCTTGACTTTCTGAACTTCATCCTTTGAGCTTTTGTGTTCAGTTGCAAAGCCTAAACCAGACATGGTTCTTGATTTCTATCCCACCTTTAGAATCTCTTCCAAAGTGTCAGTTCCTTTATTCAGCATTCTGATGGATTTTGTCATTTGATCTAGCTTAGAGGTTAGCAAGATTATCTCACCATTTAGACCATCTATGACTGTCAGATGCTTCTTCTTCTCAGCTTCCAGTTCCTTGATGAGTGTCTTCTACTTTTCTCCTTATATACACACTTCTACACTTTTGATACATAGCTCTTTATATGAAGCAGCAAGTTCATCAAAGGTAAGCTCATCTCCACTTGAGTCATCATCAGAGGCACAAACACTCGTTAGTGCAGTGACATGTTTAGCAGATTCTCCTTCAGATTCACTCTCAGAGTCTCCTTCAGACCAAGTGACAGATAGTCCCTTCTTTTGCATCTTGAGGTACGTAGGACATTCAGCTCTAATGTGTCCAAAACCTTCACATCCATGACACAGGATTCCCTTGCCTTGGTTGAACTTTTCTTCAGATGTTGATCTTTTACTGAAGTCAGACGAAATGTTCTTGACATTTGGCCCCCCTTTTTGATCAATCTTCTTTATGAATTTGTTGAACTGTCTTCCAAGCATGGCTATGCCTTCTTATATGCTTTCATCACCTCCAATACTTCCTTCTTCTGAATCCTCTTCAGTATTTGATATGAAGGCTATTCTTTTGTTCTTCTTTTCAACATTCTCACACAGGCCCATTTCAAAGATTTTGAGAGAACCAATAAGCTCATCAACCTTCATATTGCAGATATCTTGAGCCTCTTCTATAGCATTGACCTTCATGGCAAATCTCTTGGGCAATGATCTCAGAATCTTTCTTACAAGTTTTTCTTCAGACATTTTCTCTCCTAAGCCACCAGAAGTGTTGGCAATTTCAAGATTATTCATGTGGAAGTCATGAATAGTCTTATCCTCTTTCATCCTCAGATTTTCAAACTTGGTGGTCAGCATCTGAAGTTTAGACATCCTCACCTTGGAGGTACCTTCATGAGTTGTTTTGAGAGTATCCCAAACTTCTTTAGCCAGCTCACAGTGATGCATCAGTCTGAAGATGTTCTTATTTATCCCATTGAACAGTGCATTCAAGGCCTTAGAGTTTCCAAGGGCTAATGCATCTTGCTCTTTGTCCCACTATTCTTTAGGAATTTGCATAATAATTCCATCTTTGCCTGTCTTTGTTGGATGTTCCCATCCTTTCTTGATAGCTCTCCAGACCTTGCTATCCAGAGACCTCAAGAAGGCTATCATACGAGGTTTCCAGTCATCATAGTTAGAACCATCCAGCATGGGTGGTCTATTTGAGAATCCTACATCCTTATCCATGGTACTAGAACGTAACGTCCCTAGATCTCACCCAGGAATTAACAGGCAGGGTGCCTGCTCTGATGCCAATTGAAATTCTAGTTAACAGATTTTCGATGTCATACTGGATGTTATGACATCCAATTCTGCACAGACAAGAATGATGCAGAACGTAAATGTAAAGGACAGTAAATAACACAGACAATTGTTTACCCAGTTCCGTGACAAACACACCTACGTCTGGGGGCTACCAAGCCAGGGAGGAAATCCACTATTAGCAGTATTAATTCAGGCCTTAAACCAATTGTTTAATCTTATCACTTAATACCTACCCAATGCAATTTCAATCTAAACTAAGATCAGAGTTCATACTCACTCCCTCTCAATCACCACAGTGATTACAACCTTTAATTAGTTTAAAGATAATGGCGAAGTTACACTTCAAACAACTCTTGATTGTGCTTAACAGCTTTAATCAAGACACACAACACTCACACTTAAAAGCTTAGAGTGACACAACAATTACAACTCAATGAACACTCTAGTCCAATGCAAACATCTAGATGATAATTGCTTGGTTCACAAGTTAAACCTAATACAAGACACAAATAAAAATACAGCAGTGAAGTATGATGGTATAATAAATTCTTCACGCTTCAAAACCCCTGAGTTGCTGAAAGTAGGATTGCCCTCCTTTTATATTGCAGCACTTGGGCCTTGTACTTGTATTTCCTAAAATTAAGGTTAAGCAAGTTAACCTAACTTCCAAATATTAGGGTGCTACCAAATAGGATATATGTTAGGCCTCTTAATTGTAGCTCAGTTGTTAGTTTCCTGGATTTTAGCTCAGCTGTTAGATTCCTGAAAAATAGCCTGAGAAAAATACTCAAACAGAAAAACTAACTAGCCTACACTTTAGCATATGCTGTCAGGAATGAATGTCATAACATTCAGTTTGACGTCCAGAACATAGGCCATATGCTAGGTCTTTTATTCTCCTGAAAAAAACAGACTGAAATAAATACTGAACTGGAGCAGAAAAACCAACCTGCCTATAATTCAGTATCTGCTGTCAAGGATGAATGTCATAACATTCAGTTTGACATTCAGATAATAGGTTATGTGTCAAGTCTGTTATTCTCCTGAAAAACAGACTGAACTAAATACTGAACTATAGAAGAAAAACCAACCTGCCTATAATTCAGTATCTGCTGTCAAGGATGAATGTCATAACATTCAGTTTGACATTCAGACAATGGGCTATGTGCCAGGTCTGTTACTCTACTGAAAAACAGACTAAACTAAATACTGAGCTATAACAGAAAAACCAACTATTTTATAGTTCAGTATTTGCTGTCAGGGATGAATGTCATAACATCCAGTTTAACATTCAGTAAATCCTGTATTAGCTAATCCTGCAGCATACTACTCAAGCATGTCATGACATCAGTCAAGACATCAAAGTACAGTTAGTGTTTTAACACAAAATGAAGCCAATCAAAAACATCTACACTCTCCCATAAGACTCATTTCAAACTCTCTCTGCATAAGCTTAGAAAATTCTTTGACAATTTACATATTAGTAGATCCAAAAATAATGTCATCAACATATACTTGTACAAGAAGGGTATCATCTCCATGGCGCTTAATAAAAAGAGTAGTGTCAACCTTTCCCCTTAAGTACCCTTGATTAGTCAAAATTTTCCTTAGTCGCTCATACCAAGCCCTAGGTTCTTGTTTGAGACCGTACAAAGTGCATTTTAATTTAAAAACATGACTGGGATACTAGTGATTTTCAAAACCGGGAGGTTGATCAACATACACATCTTCATTGATATAACCATTTAGAAATGCATTTTTCACGTCCATTTGAAATAATTTGAAGTTCTTAGAGCAATCAAAGGAAAGAATAAGGCGTATGGCTTCAAGTCGGGTGACCAGAGCATAACTCTCGTCATAGTCAATACCCCCTTCTTGGTAATACCCTTGAGCGACTAACCAGGCCTTATTTCGGGTTATCACTCCATTTTCGTCGAGATTGTTCCTAAAAACCCATCTTGTGCCTATTACTTGATGATATTTTGGACGCGGGACAAGGTCCCAAACATCATTCCTTTTAAATTGATTTAGTTCATCTTGCATTGCCATGAGCCAATGCTCATCAAGTAATTCATCGTTAGCATTTTTAGGCTCAATCTGTGACACAAAAGCGAAGTGATAACAAAAGTTACTTATCTTAGAGCATGTTGTCACACCTCTTGCAATATCTCCAAGAATATTATTAATAGGGTGATCTTTGGATGTTCTCCAAGACAAAGGAAGGTTGTTTATTGCAACTGGACTCTCCTTCTTTTCCTCTTCATGACCATCATCTTCAACTTTATCATTTTCATCCGTTTGAGGTTGATCAATACCTTCATCGGCTTCATTGAGAATGTAATGCAAAGACACACCTATATCATGAAAAGACAGACCCTTCCCAACATATTTTGGAAAAGACTCATCAAAAGAAACATGAATGGACTCTTCAACAATAAGCAGCCCCTTGTCATAGAACCTATCTGCCTTGCTAGATTCTGAGTATCCGAGGAAGATACCCTCATCGGCTTTAGCATTGAATTTACATAGATTGTCCTTTCTATTGTTTAAAATAAAATATTTACATCCAAAGACATGAAGGTGAGAAACATTAGGTTTTCTACCCCTAAGTAGTTCATGTTTTTGTTTGTTTAGAATAAGACGTATCAATATCCTATTCAAAACATAACAAGCCGTGCTAATAACATCGGCCCAGAAGTACTTTGGTAAATTTCCTTCAGTAAGCATCGTCCTCGCTAACTCCTCTAAAACCCGGTTTTTACGCTCCACAACCCCATTTTGTTATGGAGTTCTAGAAGCCGAGAAATTATGCTCAAGACCATGTTTCTCACAATATTTTTCAAAAATACGATTTTCATACTCTCCTCCATGATCACTTTGATTGGAAATAATTTTCAAATTCATTTTATTTTGACATCATACAAAACACATCTAACGGAGGTTGTACTCACATGTTTTTATGTTTGTGCTCCTTTGGGGTATAGAAGATCAAGCACAAGAGTACATGTTTGATGGCAGAGGATGGTGTGTGCCTATTTAGTTATTTATCGTTTGAGACTTAGTGGAGTCGTTCTGATATATAACACTGGGGAACGAGATGATTTATGTTTTCTTTTGAGGATTGTTGAACCAGTTTCACATCTTTTTTCGTTAAGATTTATACATTAAAATTGTTGATTTTTCCGCTACTTATTTCTGAAAGTTAATTTGTGGTTTTCTTTTATGCTATGATGAAGCATGAGTGACACTCTATTTGTCGAGTTATATTGAATTATTTTATTAAATATCGAGTTAGGGAAATAACATGTTACACAACATACTTCTGATTACAATGTGATTCAGATATGTTTTTATGTGAATGACATACTTCTGTAGGGAGCTATACTTCTGAGATAAACATGTTCAAAAAGGTTCTGATGAATACATTTGATATGACTGACCTGGGAAATATGGTATATTTTTTAAGAATGAAGATTCTCCACTCTGATAAGGGAATCATTATGCATCAATTAAAGTATGAGCTTTAGTTTCTAAAGAGATTTGAGTTGATGTATTGTAGTAGTCACAAATGCTGAGACAAATCATAAGCTGGACTCTGAAGCTGATGATGAGGATGTAGATGCTACAACCTTCAAACAGTTGGTTGCCTGTCTCAGATATTTGTGTAAAATCAGGCCTGACATATGTTATGCAGTTGGAATGGTAAGTGGGCTTACGAGTAAACCAAAGTGGTCACATTACCAAGTTGCGGTAAGGATTCTGAGATATATAAAAGGAACTCTGAGGGATGGATTTTTTTCACATCTGGAGGGTCAGATGATGATGAGTTGATATTTTATTCAAACTATGATTGGTATGGTGACAAAGTGGACAGAAGAAGTACTACATGGTACATGTTCATGTATTTAGGATCTCCTATTTCATGGTGCTCCAAGAAACAACCAGTGGTTGCATTGTCAACATGTGGAGTTGACTATATAGCTGGTGCTTTGTCACTTTGTCAGGCTATTTGACCGATGAATTTGCTGTAGGAACTGAAATTCAACGTGAGCAAACCAGTCAGATTGATGATTGACAACAAATATGGCATAAGTCTTGCTAAGAATTTAGTGTTGCATGGAACAAGAAAGCACATTGATACCAAGTGTCATTTTCTCTGCAATCAAGTTCAAAATTGAGTATTTGAGATAGTTCATGTCAACACTCTGAAGCAACTTACAAATGTGCTGACCAAGGAAATTAAAATTGAACATTGCATTAATTTGAAGGCTGCAATTGATGTTGTTGATTTTTAAATATGAATATGAATTAAAGGTTAGTGTTAAAATTTAATTTAAATTCAAGGTAAATTCCAATTTGCATTTCTTATGTGTTTGCATTTGAGTTTAGTTTGCAATTAGTGTGCATTTCATTTCTATCATTGTATAAAACTAAATGAATCCACAACACACTACTCAACTCCATAATATCAGGAAACTATTCCACACTCCTAACTCACAGACCACATTGTCGCAACCTGAAAAATATAGTATGCGAAAAAACAACCGGCGAAAAAGAAATGACAGAAGAGTCACCACCGTGCGTTATTTATCCAAAAGGAGGGAAAGGAAACGCTCGAAGTAAACCTGGAGAAAGGAAAGGAAAAGACAAGGTCTCGCAACCAAATATTGGGTTCGGGAGTCGATTATGCGAAGGGAAGGTATTAGCACCCCTACGCATCCGTAGTACTCTATGGGATCCACTCTTGTTGTTCTTGTCTAAAGGGTGTGTGTTTATCTAATGTACTATTTACTAAAAAGAAAAGGTCAAAAGAAAATGACTCGCACGAATGTCGCATCCACTGCATACGTATCTCATCTGAACATGAGAATCAGAGTCTTCGTAGCTCAGCTACCTATGGGTTAAAGAGATGTGTGCTCGGTAAGACATCGCGTCTTATGCCTACGTATCTCATCTGGAATGAGAATCAGAGCAAATCATAGTTCAGCTAACTACGGGAACAAGGGTCTCGATTGCAACTAGAGCAAGAGAAAGGGAAGGTCTCGATCGCAACGAGGGCGAGAGAAAGGAACCGCAATAAGGGCGAAAGCAAGCAAGGATTAGTTGTTAGTCGTCAGTCAAACTCGGAAAGATATCGCGTCTCGTGCCTACGTATCTCATCTGGACATGAGAATCAGAGTTGTCGTAGTTCGGCTACATAGGGCTTGAGGATTGCCATCTGAACATGGACTTACAAAGCAGGACACCAGTTGTGTCAAAGGAGAATGGGCAATGTGTCCACGTCCTAGCAGTAGGTGTCGTAGCTCGCTGCATCGAGTCTTAGGCAGTTACCTCTTTGCAATAGAAATGAGTGACATGCCACAGGATCGGAGACGCACGGAAGGTCTAAAAATGGGGAAGCTCTGCCCTAGAGTTGTCATGTAATATGTAATTAAGTGTTAGGATTTACAAATGGGAATATCTACCTAATGTTAGCATGCGAAGAAATGAGGGAATTCTACCTATGTTATCATACAAAAGAATAAGGGAATTCTACCTATGTTATCATACAAAGAATGAGGGAATGCTACCTATATTATCATACGAAGGGTTCTACCTAATGGGTGCTACCTAATCGGAACAAGAATCGACGAATGGAGCAAAGAGAAGAACCAGGGGTAAGGGTTTTTGGCGATGCCTGAAGCAATCGACTTACAAGAGGTAGATGGCGATGCCTGAAGCAATCGACTTACAAGAGAAATGGCGATGCATGAAGCAATCGACATACAAAAGGATGGATAAATACGTGCTGGTTCTGTTAAGTTTTGAAAATGATTACTCGACGTTGGATCGAGGTTTTGATCTTATTTTGAAATGGTTATCGGATGTTCATTTTATTTCTTGTATTAGCAGATGAATAAAGAATGAAAGAATTAACATTATACACTTCATGGGAGAGGGGTACGTTTGTTATGAATGGGGGTTGTTCATGGCAATCAAACAATATAAATATATGCCTCTTACATCATACAAGTAGGCAACAATTATCAATCAATAAGATAAATAAACAGGTATATGATTAAATCAAATAATCAAAGAATGAAATGAATGAGCATTAGACAATGCATGAGAAGTATAAACATGTTAAGCAATCAAACAATAGAAGCATGGATGAAAGAAACAAGTATAAAAAATATCAGATGAATCAGACAAATGCAACTATGCATACAAAGGATCACTGAATAATTTAATCGAGAAATGATGCAAGGATCAAATAAAATCAAGATGAAATTCCTCTAATACATGGCAAAAGGGAAGATCAAAATATCTCTTCAATTGCCCTAAGCAATCCCTTAAGTCAAACATCAATCATAGAAAAGTCAACTGAAAAGTCAAGTCAACTTGAAAATTATCAAATAAATAGTAAATTAATCAAGTAAATTATGAAAAATTAAACTAAGTAAGGCGGGGTCAGGACATCATTATCCCCCAAAAGATTTCAAAAATAATGAAAATTAGTGTATAAATTAATTGAAATAAAACAGAAGTCAAATGAAAAGTCAACCAAGCAAACTAGGTCAAAAATAAATCCAAAATAAATTAAAAATGGGAAATAAAATTCCAATAAAAGGTCAGGTTGACCATGAGACAATGGTCAACCCTCATCCCAAAAATCAGAAGTTAAAAATAATTGTAAGTCATGAAAATAAAATAAATGAAAAAATGTGTATTAACATGAACCATTTGAAATAAATAATTGAAATAAAATATTACCATTAAATAAAATATGAAAATAAAAATTAAATAAATTAAATAAAACATTAAGGAAAGTGAAAAGTATTTTTTGATATTTTTATGAATAAATAAAATGTTTTTAAGAATTAAAAAACAAAACAGAAAAATAAAATGAATTGAAAAAGAAAATAAAATGAAATGGAATTGGGTTAGTGGGCCTGGCAGGTGGGGGGCGGATAGCAGGCGAAGCCAAGCCCAGTCCACGTGATGGTTAATGAGCGTGTGACAGTATTAATAAAAATCTACATTTAAAAAATGCATGTGAACAAAGCCATCGACCGGTCAAGTGTGTTAGTAAGTTACTAAAAGACAAAAGTGGCTTGGACGGACCATATCTTAAGCTGGACGCGCGATCTCATGGCCTACGGAGTGACACGTATGGCTTCTTCATGCAAGCCCAAAACTCATGCAAATGCAGCAACAAAAAACGTGAAAACGCAGCATGCTCCTCCATTTTTCCAACCAACATATCTCACTCTATGGTTCATGAAATGGGATGGTATAAAAAACAAAATTCAAGTACAAAATGAGAGAAACATAATGGTGTTTTGTTTCATTGAAAATAATGACTTTAACATGTAGAAAAGTGAACAACAAGGGGGGCTCATGCACACGGATACAACGAAAATCAATGTCACAAAACTCCAACTTAAAGACAATGCCTCATGGTGAGGGCTTCATAAACAAGCATAGTATATTGTTAAACATCATAAAGTAAGCATGGCATGGCATGGTAATAGCATAAAGAAAAAAAGTAGCAAGCATAAGCATAGTTAAAAGCATGGTATGAGCATGAAATATTAATGAGCAAGCATGATATTCATGGCCATGGAAAAGAATGAGTGAAATGTTTACCTAGTGGATGAAAGGTCCACTGTCCCTTGAAGATGGAGGAAAATGGAAAATGAGGTCCTTTGCAAACTTGTGAAATGGAAATGGAATGGATTTCTTGCTCCTTGCCTTGCTTGCTCTGAACTTTTGCAGCCACCACCCTTCAAGTTAGGGTTTTTAGAAGCTTAAGTATGTAGGGTTTAAAGTGCTTAAATGGGCTTAAAGGTATGGTTTGGATCCATGAGCAAAAAGTGTCAAAAGTGAGGTGATATTAGAAAATCTAATTGTGGAAAAACTTAAGTTAGTGTACATAAAGCAAATGGCCAAATGAGGTAAAAAGTGTGTTGGTTGGTTTTGTGGTCTGATTTGGTTTGGCTTGTGCAGCAGAAAAACAGTCCAACAGGGTGACTTTGAGGTTTTGTATCTTGATGAATACATGTCCAAATGGCAAGGCAATGCAAACAGTAGAAAGAGGGCATGGAGCTTAACATCTTTCATGTTGAACACAAATTGAAATTATGAAGGGAAAGAGGTGAAAAATGGCCATAAAGTGCAGGTCTCACAACTGCTAAATGGTTGGGCCAGTTTGGCCTAAATGTTGTCAAAAAATTCAGTCCATGATGCCAACTTTAGATGAGTTACAAGAGGTAGATGGCGATGCCTGAAGCAATCGACTTACAAGAGAAATGGAGATGCATGAAGCAATCGACTTACAAAAGGATGGATAAATACGTGTTGGTTCTGTTAAGTTTTGAAAATGATTACTCGACGTTGGATCGAGGTTTTGATCTTATTTTGAAATGGTTATCGGATGTTCATTTTATTTCTTATATTAACAAATGAATAAAGAATGAAAGAATTAATATTATACACTTCATGGGAGAGGGGTACATTTGTTATGAATGGGGGTTGTTCATGGCAATCAAACAATATAAATATATGCCTCATACATCATACAAGTAGGCAACAATTATCAATCAATAAGATAAATAAACAGGTATATGATTAAATCAAATAATCAAAGAATGAAATGAATGAGCATTAGACAATGCATGAGAAGTATAAACATGTTAAGCAATCAAACAATAGAAGCATGGATGAAAGAAACAAGTATAAAAAATATCAGATGAATCAGACAAATGCAACTATGCATACAAAGGATCACTGAATAATTTAATCGGGAAATGATGCAAGGATCAAATAAAATCAAGATGAAATTCCTCTAATACATGGCAAAAGGGAGGATCAAAAGATCTCTTCAATTGCCCTAAGCAATCCCTTAAGTCAAACATCAATCATAGAAAAGTCAACTGAAAAGTCAAGTCAACTTGAAAATTATCAAATAAATAGTAAATTAATCAAGTAAATTATGAAAAATTAAACTAAGTAAGGCGGGGTCAGGACATCATCATCCCCCAAAAAGATTTCAAAAATAATGAAAATTAGTGTATAAATTAATTGAAATAAAACAAAAGTCAAATGAAAAGTCAACCAAGCAAACTAGGTCATAAATAAATCCAAAATAAATTAAAAATGGGAAATAAAATTCCAATAAAAGGTCAGGTTGACCATGAGACATTGGTCAACCCTCATCCCAAAAATCAGAAGTTAAAAATAGTTGTAAGTCATGAAAATAAAATAAATGAAAAAATGTGTATTAACATGAACCATTTGAAATAAATAATTGAAATAAAATATTACCATTAAATAAAATATGAAAATAAAAATTAAATAAATTAAATAAAACATTAAGGAAAGTGAAAAGTATTTTTTGATATTTTTATAAATAAATAAAATGTTTTTAAGAATTAAAAAACAAAACAGAAAAATAAAATGAATTGAAAAAGAAAATAAAATGAAATGGAATTGGGTTAGTGGGCCTGGCAGGTGGGGGGCGGATAGCAGGCGAAGCCAAGCCCAGTCCACGTGATGGTTAATGAGCGTGTGACAGTATTAATAAAAATGTACATTTAAAAAATGCATGTGAACAAAGCCATCGACCGGTCAAGTGTGTTAGTAAGTTACTAAAAGACAAAAGTGGCTTGGACGGACCAGATCATAAGCTGGACGCGCGATCTCATGGCCTACGGAGTGACACGTATGGCTTCTTCATGCAAGCCCAAAACTCATGCAAATGCAGCAACAAAAAACGTGAAAACGCAGCATGCTCCTCCATTTTTCCAACCAACATATCTCACTCTATGGTTCATGAAATGGGATGGTATAAAAAACAAAATTCAAGTACGAAATGAGAGAAACATAATGGTGTTTTGTTTCATTGAAAATAATGACTTTAACATGTATAAAAGTGAACAACAAGGGGGGCTCATGCACACGGATACAACGAAAATCAATGTCACAAAACTCCAACTTAAAGACAATGCCTCATGGTGAGGGCTTCATAAACAAGCATAGTATATTGTTAAACATCATAAAGTAAGCATGGCATGGCATGGTAATAGCATAAAGAAAAAAAGTAGCAAGCATAAACATAGTTAAAAGCATGTTATGAGCATGAAATATTAATGAGCAAGCATGATATTCATGGCCATGGAAAAGAATGAGTGAAATGTTTACCTAGTGGATGAAAGGTCCACTGCCCCTTGAAGATGGAGGAAAATGGAAAATGAGGTGCTTTGCAAACTTGTGAAATAGAAATGGAATGGATTTCTTGCTCCTTGCCTTGCTTGCTCTGAACTTTTGCAGCCACCACCCTTCAAGTTAGGGTTTTTAGAAGCTTAAGTATATAGGGTTTAAAGTGCTTAAATGGGCTTAAAGGTATGGTTTGGATCCATGAGCAAAAAGTGCCAAAAGTGAGGTGATATTAGGAAATCTAATTGTGGCAAAACTTAAGTTAATGGTGAAATTCTAGTTAACAGACTATTGATGTCACACGGAATATTATGACATCCGATTCTGTTCAGACAGGAATGTATACAGCAGGTAAATGTAAAGGAGAGTAAATAACACAGACAATTGTTTACCCAGTTCGGTGACAAACACACCTACGTCTGGGGGCTACCAAGCCAGGGAGGAAATCCACTATTAGCAGTATTAATTCAGGCCTAAACCAACTGTTTAATCCTATCACTTAATACCTACCCAATGCAATTTCAATCTAAACTAAGACCAGAGTTCCTACTCACTCCCCCTCAATCACCACAGTGATTACAACCTTTAATTAAGTTTAAAGTCAATGGTGAAGTAATACTTCAAACAACTCTTGATTGTGCTTAACAGCTTTAATCAAGATACACAGCACTCACGCTTAAAAGCTTAGAGTGACACAACAAGTACAACACAATGAACACCCTAGTCCAATGCAATCATCTAGGTGATAATTGCTTGGCTCACAAGTACAACCTAATACAAGACACAATAAAAATACAGCAGTGAAGTATGATGGTACAATGAATGTTTCACGCTTAAAACCCCTGAAGTCTGAAAACAGGATTGCCATCCTTTTATATTGCAGGACTTGGGCCTTGTACTTGTATTTCCTAAAAATAAGGTTAAGCAAATTAACCTAATTTCCTCATATTAGGGTGCTAACATATAGGCTATTTGTTAGGTCCATTAATTGTAGCTCAGTTGTTAGTTTCCTGGATTTTAGCTCAGCTGTTAGATTCCTGAAAAATAGCCTGGGAAAAATACTGAAACAAAAAAACTAACCATCCTACACTCTAGCATATGCTGTCAGGAATGTATGTCATAACATTCAGTTTGACGTCCAGAACATAGGTCATATGCTAGGTCTGTTATTCTACTGAAAAACATATTGTACTTAATGGTGAACTGTAACAGAAAGACCAACCAGTCTATAATTCAGTATCAGCTATCAGAGATAAATGTCATAACATTCAGTTTGACATTTAGACAATAGGTCATATGCCAGGTTTGTTATTCTCCTGAAAAGCAGACTGAACTGAATACTGAACTGTAGTAGAAAAACCAACCTGCCTATAATTCAGTATCTGCTGTCAAGAATGAATGTCATAACATTCAGTTTGACATTCAGACAATAGGCTATGTGCCAGGTCTGTTATTCTCCTGAAAAACAGACTGAAATAAATACTGAGTTATAATAGAAAACCAACTATTCTATAGCTCAATATCTGCTGTCAGGGATGAATGTCATAATATCCAGTTTGACATTCAGTAAATCTTGTATTAGCTAATCCTGCAGCATACTACTCAAGCATGTCATGACATCAGTCAAGACATCAGAGTACAGTTAGTGTTTTAACACAAAATGCAGCCAATCAAACATCTACAAACTCCCCCTTTGGCAAATTTTTGGGTAAAACAACTTGGCATCACAACAGAGTTCACAGCAGCGGAAAACACACATCCTAGCAGAGAAATTACCATAGGTAATACACTTAGAATAGCACCACACTCAGCACACATAGAAGTTAAATAAAAACTTCAACCAGCAGCACACATTGAAGTTAAATAAAAACTTCAAACAACAGCACACACAGAAGTTAAATAAAAACTTCAAACAGCAGCACACATACACTCATCATACATAGAAGGTGAACATCAAGCTGCAGCATAACCTCTGGATTAGAGGATCTTCAACATCTGTTCAAGCATAGCAAATCTGTTGTCCTGGGGTACAGGTGTTGTCCTGGGGTACAGGTGTTACTCCCCTTTTTTGTCAAAAATGTTGCCAAAGCAACACTTAATAATACAGGCCAAAACAAAAAAAAATTACACACAAATTTCAGAAACACGGGAAATGATCTATTCATCTGACTCAGAGTCAGCATCATCATCAGTGCCATCATCAGAACTGGCATCCTCTTCACCCTCTGTACTTTGTCTTGCAGCTCCTTCTGCAGCATCAGCAGCTTCACCAAGTACATCATCTTCAGTCATCTACAATTTGATAATCAAATTTTCCAAAGTGAGCTTCCTTGCCTCTAACTCCTTGCACGTTTCTTTGAGGATTGCAATGACAGCAACTTTACCTGGTTGATTGCAAACACTTGATGTCTCTCATGTTGTCATGGCAATGTCAGGGACATGCTTACCTAGGAACAGTTTATGATTGAAGGCCAAAGGGCTCTCTCTTCTTTTCACAAAATCATTCTTTGTTAATATGTTTGGAAATTGATTCAACACAATACCACATATGAGGGAAGGAAAGGCTATAGGCCCCTTCACACTGAAGCTTCCGGCATGTTTCATGGTTTGATAAAAAATGTAGGTTCCATAGTCAAACTTGGCTTTGGTTCCAACAGCATATATGAACTTTCCAAGCATTACAGCCACTGTAGATTTGTGATTGGTGGGCACCCAGTTGGCAGCTCCAATTTTGTGCAGCATAGCATACTTGACACTTAGTTTGCTGGCCACCAACTTACCTTTAAGAGGCCATTTTCTGACTTGATTAGCAGTGATGACTTGACAGATTTTGTTGTCAGTCACCTCAAGCTCAGGTTGAGCTACATCAGGTCTTCCCAAATACATGTTGATTACTGAGGGAGAGAAGTTCACACACTTGCCTCGCACATATACTTTTCTGAATTCCCTAGACTTTCCATCAACATATTCTTCAGACACATTGACAATAAACTCCTTTACTAATATCTCATAGCACTTTGAGAGCTGAGTCACAGTCTTCATTAACCCTGCCTCTTGAATAAGATCTACAATCTCCTTACATTCCAGGACATTCTGAGCGAGTTCCCTTTCCAAAGCCAGCCTCTTGTGATAAACATACTTCCACTTGTTCACACTAGAAGCAAAATGGAATGATATGTTGTCAATTGGTACCTCAGGGACACTAGCTGCAAGCTTGCTAGTGGTTGGCTTCTTCTTTGACAGAGAGGCAATGACATCACATGGGACATCTGAGTCAGACTCCACAACAACAGACTTGGTCTTCATTTTCTTGGGCACCCCTTTGCTCCAAGATTTTGTTGGACCATGACCTTTCCTCTTGAGGGAACTCTTGCCACATTTGGATTGGGAGAGGTTGGCACATCAATCTTCCTTTTGGGGGACCTCTGCACCACTGTTTTCTTTTCTCTCCTAGTCCTAACCCTTTTGGCTATGCTAGGAACAACTGAGGTCAACAACTCATTATCAGAAAATTCCTCCAGGTCTACTGTTTCAGCTTCACAGTTAGGGTTGTCACTGACATCATGAGTGACACGGACTCCCTCACCACCCACATTATCTGAGGGTTTTTCAATGTTTGACCCCTCATGAGCACCAGTTTGCTCAGCATCATCAGATACATTCTTTCCTAAGGAGACTGTATTTTCTTGACATGTAACATTATCAGGTACAATAGTGTTTAAGGGAATGGAGACCCCAAGACCTTATGATTGTAAGAACAAAAATTGTTCTACAACAGATTCCTTGATTTTGATGATAACAAAGGATGAAACCAAAAATGGCACCCTAACGAAAAGTTTCTAAGTGTGCAGGATTCTAAAGAAAGAAGGAAGAAATCTGATGATGTCATCAGATACAGAAGTAGATCAGATACATATTCTCAAATGATCAGAAGCATCTGATGAGGAAACACGCTCAAGAAGTTCTAACTCTAAGCAAAACAGCAAAGTATCAGAAGCATCTAAACAAGAAGTGAACTCTAGATGTTCTGACTCTGAACAACGCTATCTCTAAACTCCAGAAATTCTCAGCGCTATCTAAAGAAACTATCTGAACTCACAAGAGATCAACATCAGATACAACTCCAAGTTTCTCCAGAAACACAAATACTCTGAGCATGGAATTGCTAATCATGAAAGAGTAACGTTGAAGTCAAGTAAAGATTTGCAAATGGATTTCCTAATTGAGAAAGAGACGTTAATCTCCAATTTCAATAAAGAAAATACTACTTGTGGTAAGTAGTCATTTCAAGAAGAAAAAGTTATCCTGCAGAAGCTGTTTTTGTCATGGCGTAAATTCATCTTATTACTCATCAGTTTCAACTACTACCTCATTGATCTATATAAAGGATTGTAAATCAACTTTCAGCACACACATATACAAGAAAAAATCATACTGAAACATCAACACAAGAAAACATTCTTTCTCTCTAAGATCTTCACGAAGCTTTTGCTTATAACGTGAAAAACTCTTGTTCTTAATTTTGTAATACTTGCTTTCTTAGAAGCACTCTAGTTTACATAAATCTTTCTTCTATTGTTTGTTGATTTCCTCAAGTGACTCTGTGTAGTCTGTATACTTGAGAGGGCTAAGAGATTTTTATCTTAGACGTTGTTTGTAATCTTTCAAGATTAGTGGATTAAGTCCTTGTTGAAGGCGAAATCACCTTGGCCGGGTGGACTGGAGTAGCTTTGTGTTATAAGCGAACCAGTATAAAATCATTGTGTGGTTTTCATTTTGAAAAGCGCTTATTTTTCCAAACAATTCAAACCCCCCCTTTCTTGTTTTTCTCACCTTCAATTGGTATCAGAGCTCAGGCTCTGTTATTGATTTTCTAATCAAACACTTAACAGTGTAGAGAGATCCATAAAGAGAAAAACTATGGCCCACACAAATGAAAAGGATAGTTACAATGCTAAGCCTCCTGTCTTTGATGGAGAGAAGTTTGATTACTAGAAAGATAGAATTGAAAGTTTCTTTCTAGGCTATGATGCTGAACTCTGGGACATTGTCACAGATGGATACAAACCTCCTGTCACAGTGGATGGAGCTGAAGTTCCTAGAAGTAAGATGTCAGATGATCAGAAACGAGTTTTCAAGAATCATCACAAGGCCAGAACCATACTCCTAAATGCTATATCTTATAACGAGTATGAAAAGATCACCAACAGAGAAACAGCCAAAGATATACTTGACTCTCTGAGGATGACTCATGAAGGAAACTCTCAAGTCAAAGAGACAAAGGCTCTGGCACTTATCCAGAAATATGAAGCCTTCAAAATGGAAGATGATGAAGCTATAGAGGCTATGTTTTCTAGATTCCAAACTCTTATTGCAGGTCTCAAGGTGTTGGACAAAGGATACACAACTGCAGATCATGTTAAGAAGATAGTCAGAAGTCTGCCAAAGAAATGGAGACCTATGGTTACTGCTCTGAAGCTGTCAAAGGATCTGAACAATATCAGCCTTGAAGAACTTGTTAGTTCTCTCAGAAGCCATGAGATAGAACTAGAGGAGGATGAGCCTCAGAAAAAGAACAAGTCAGTAGCGCTAAAGTCCAGATCTGAAAGACGGAAACCTGACAGAACCAAAGCTCTCCAGGCAGAAGCTGAAGATACTGACGATTCTGAACCAGAAGACTCTGATGATGAAGAAGAGTTGTCCCTACTAACCAGAAGAGTCAAGCAACTCTGGAAAAAGAGGAACAACAACAACTTCAGAAGATCAAGACCCAGAGGGGATCGATCAGAGTCAACTTCAAAAGGTAAAGCTAACAAAGATATTACCTGTTATGAATGTAAAGAAACAGGTCATTACAGAAATGAATGCCCCAAGCTGAAGAAAGACAACTCTAGAAAAGAAAGCTTCAAGAAAAATACCTTCAGAACAAAGAAAGGATTAATGGCCACCTGGGATGATAGTGAATCTGGATCATCAGAATCTGACTCTAATGAACAGGCCAACGTAGCACTTATGGCTATCACATCCAGCAGCTCAGATGAAGAATCTGAAGAGATATTTTCTGAACTTTCTCGATCTGACTTAGAGTCATGTTTGTCAGAAACTCTTACCTCTTATCAGAAATTAAAACAAAAGTTTAAAAACATTAAAGGCTGTCTTAAAGCAAAATTTGAAGAGTGTAGTGAACTTGAGATGACAATTCTAGCACAAGAAGATACGATTAGATCTTTAACATTAGAAAGAGATGGAGCTAAGAGAAATAACTTAGAATTAGAAGAAGCGTTGTCTCAAGCACCACAAACTTCAAATAAAATTATTTATAAATATGAAGAAGCCTTTCAAGAATTTCTGAAGAATGGGATAGATAGGAGTATTATGGCATCCATGATTTATGGAGTAAGTCAGAACAATAGAAGGGGAATTGGTTATGATCCTAAGGAAGATAAAACTTCTACCAGTGACCAAATTAAATCTCCTTTTTCATATCACTACACACACACACAAGAACACAAATTTAAAAATGCTAGAAGACCCAAAGTTATAAGAAACTCTGGGAAAACTAATCTAAAAGGACCCAAGAGATTCTGGGTACCGAAAGATAAGATTATCTATGTTGCAGATATCCTATGCAGCAAAGTTCAGACACCAGTCATGGTACCTGGACTCTGGATGCTCGCGACACATGACGGGAAGAAAGTCTATGTTCCAAAATCTGGAACTTAAAGACGCTGGATTCGTAGGCTTCGGAGGAGATCAGAAAGGAAGGATCAGAGGCTCCGGAACTATTGGTAATGGTACTCTTCCCTCTATATCTGATGTTCTTTATGTAGAAGGATTAATGCATAACTTGTTATCCATAAGTCAATTAAGTGATAACGGTTATGATGTAATCTTCAATCAAAAAACATGTAAAGCCATTAATCAGAACGATGGTTCTGTCTTTTTCACAGGCAAGAGGAAAAACAACATTTACAAAATAAATCTTTCTGATTTAAAAGATCAAAATGTTAAATGTCTAATGTCAGTTCACGAAGAGAAATGGGTATGGCATAGACGCTTGGGCCATATTAGCATGAGGAAACTTTCTCAGCTAACTAAACTTGAGTTAGTCAGAGGCCTACCTAAACTGAAGTTTTCTTCAGATGCTCTGTGTGAAGCTTGTCAGAAAGGAAAATTTTCAAAAACATCTTTTAAAAAGAAAAATGTTGTTTCTACCTCTAAGCCTCTGGAACTTCTTCACATTGACTTATTTGGTCCTGTGAAAACAGCATCAGTTAATGGAAAGAAGTATGGACTAGTCATTGTTGATGATTACAGTCGCTGGACATGGGTAAAATTCCTAAAGCACAAGAGTGAGTCTCACTCTGTATTCACTAGTTTCTGTTCCAAAGTGCAAAAAGAATTTGACTCTAAAATTATTAGAGTCAGAAGTGATCATGGTGGAGAATTTGAAAACAAAGATTTTGAAGAATTATTTGATTCTAATGGAATATCCCATGATTTCTCCTGCCCTAGAACTCCACAACAAAATGGAGTTGTAGAGAGGAAGAATAGGACACTCCAAGAGATGGCAAGAACCATGATCAATGAAACTAATGTAGCAAAGCACTTTTGGGCAGAAGCTGTAAATACAGCGTGTTACATTCAGAATAGAATCTCTATAAGACCTATTCTAGAAAAGACTCCCTATGAACTGTGTAAAGGAAGAAAACCAAACATTTCATATTTTCATCCTTTTGGATGTTCTTGCTTTATATTAAATACTAAAGAACATCTGAACAAGTTTGATTCCAAAGCACAGAAAGGTATTATGTTAGGATACTCAGAACGCTCTAAAGGCTACAGAGTATACAACACAGAAACCAAAATTGTGGAAGAATCAATTCATGTCAGATTTGATGATAAGCTTGACCCTGAAAAGTCAAAGCTAGTTGAAAAGTTTGCAGATTTGGAAATCACTCTTGTAGAATCTGATAAAACTCCAGAAGCAACTGTCACTCAGAACTCTGAAGAAATTAAATCTCCAGAAATCCCAAAGAAAGTCAAAAGTCGTATCAATGTATCTGAAGATTTGATTCTGGGAAACAAGGACGAACCTGTTGTAACACCTCAAATTTGCACCTATCATTGTACATACATTCTCATATTAGGTCATAGCATAACATGGTCCACTGCATAGCATTGCATTGTCCCATTTGCCTCAAGTGCAAGCCAATCAGGAAATTAGGTCAAACTGGTCAGGAGATCAGTCAGTCAAGCAAGCAAGCACAATTTTCAAGGAGCCAAGGCCCTAGGGTTGGTCCAACATGTTCACATGACTTGGGGATCCATTTGAGGTGTTTTGGTCAAGGATTGGATGTTCATAAGTCATCAGTCAAGGCACAATCAGTCAGAAACCCTAAAAGTCAAATGTTGGTCAACTGTCCATTTAATCAGTGATTTGATGATGGAAATTGGTTTGAGAGGTCTCATTCATGTCCATATAGTCCTCATATATCATGTCAAACACCATCATGGAAGAATTTGAAGCCAGATCAGAAATTTCCAAAAATGGAAACTGGACCTGTAACTGAAACTTACCAAAAATGGAAAGTCTTGATCCTCAAACTTACATCATGATACAAGCTTCAAATGAATTTTTGCCCAACATGAAAGTTGAAGATCTTGTTCTCCCATTTCCAAAAAGTCCAAGAACACTCAATTCCCATGTATGGTTGGCAAGTTATGATCGAATCGTTTTCAGAAATTCTTGAACTTCAAAAGGCCATATCTCTCAAACCATTTGGCCAATTTGGGTGGGGTTTTTTCCTACAAGTCACATTTGATCCCCTCTTTCCAAAAATGTAACTTTCATTCACCAAAACATTACCAATCAAAATGGCATTTTTGAACCTACTTGAATTAATTTTAAGTAAGGTGAAAAAGTGAAGTTTTAAATTAATCATTTCCAACCATTCCTACCATCCAAACATGTTCTGAAATGTTGATTAAAACTTGTTGGAGGCCCATTCTTGTGCAGTACACATAGCCATCACCTAGTTGCTTGAAAATTGGAAGAAAGTACATTTTTCAACAACTACATCCCACCATTTCATGGACCATGCTTGGTACTATCAAACAGAGTATTTAGAGATCATTTTCTGTCAAATGAGAACCCTAGTGGCAGCCTCAAAACTCAGAAATCCACTCATTCTCAAAAACTTCATTTTTGCATTTTTCCAAAACCTGTCAAAAACTCTCAAAGAACTGAGCATTGCCTTGCCTAAAACAACATCCATACAACATTGTGAACCTGTTTCAACCATCATTCTCCAGCTGGAAGGCCATTTACACAACTGTTTTCTTCAAGCACCATTAATGGCAGAGTTGATTTAGAGCCAAACCAAGTTGTTTCAAGCCAAGCTTTCTTCATCATCCATCATTTGGAGGACCATAAAGCATCTGTTTCACCATTAAACCACCAAAACAACATTGTTTCACTTTTTTCTTCAAAAACAAGTAAGGATTCGAATCTCTCATTTCTTGAAATAATGCTATGCTTTGTGTAGAGCTTGCCTTGCTGATTATTCTGCTCTTTGAATCGTGATGATTGTTTGAATATTTAGAGAGATATGGTGAAATGAACTTTGATGTCTAAATGTTATCTTGCTTGTTCCTTCCATTCTTGCATGATTTAAGCTTAATAGTTGTTATAATATTGATGTACAAGGCAAGACGAACGCATTGATATGTTGTTTGATGAGTTTGGTTGACAAGAATTCTTGCTGGAAATTTGAACTGTTGAATGGTACAGTGAAACCCTAGGAAGCCATTGCCAGAATCGCGTTTTGCTCACGTTTGGACTTACTGCGCATGAAGTTACTGTGTCGTCCGCTATGAGCCAATCGCGTTGCAGCTTTCCCTTAAGTGAAACGCTGCGTTTCACTTAAGGGACGGAATAATTACCGTTCTGCCATTCCAGCCTTTTTATTTTAATTAATTCATTTCTTTTTCAAATAATTATTTCATTTTGCTACCAAACTTTGAAAAATCACATCTCATTCATATTAAATCCAAAATTCATGGGACTTGTTGCATTGTGTTCATATGGACCCCTAGTTTTTTATCATGATTTTTGCTGATTTTTTGGATGAGTGAATTTTAAATGGCATTAGGGTTTTGTTCATGTACCCAATTTTTGTACACTTTGCCAAAACATTTGTGAAATGGTGATACTTTATCCAATGGCTCCCAAATTTTTTGTGCTTAAACTAGACACACTCATGGTGATTTTGGTGTAGAGTTTGTGAATTTATCATTTCTGGTTTGTGAGTTATGATTTTTTGAATTAGGGTGTGACAATTTGTGTCACACCTTTGATGTCCAAATTCATGATTTTTGATACCATGCTTCTTGACCTCCAATTGATCTGATTTTTTGCATGAACCTACTCTTGTATGTCTAGTTTACATGTGAATTTTCTTGGAATTATTTGTGGCATTTCCTAATTGTTTGAGATTTTCTCCCCTGCTTGGTCATATGTTGACTTTTTGTGACACTTGTTCCCATTTCATTTGTGAAATTCTCATACTTTATTAGATGGACATGAAATTTTACATGAGATAACTAGACATCCTCATCTTTGCCATGGTTTTAGTCCCATTCATTTATCATACACCATCTCTGATTTATGATTTTTCTAAGTTGATGCATGTTTGGTTGACTTCTTTGAGCATGTTCAAAATTGCTTTGCCTTTCTGATTTTCATTGACTGCCTTCCACTTGTCCAAATGAGATGAAATTTGACATGCTTACCACGCTGTGGGTTGTGATTGATCATGATTTATTTGGTGATTTTTGGAAATGTTTAAGATTGCTTTTGATGCAAGTCTTTCTGTTGACTTCTATGAGCTTCTAAATGCCATGTTTTGACCTAAATTGTTCATGAAATGATGATAGTGATTGATATGAATGTGAACCCAATTGGTTGTGTTTCTTAATTGTTTGAACATGATTTTGGATGCTTGCCCTTTGCTGTTTTGACTTTTTCATTTTCTTTTGACCCTAGGCTTGCCCTAGTGGTCCTGTTACTCACCTTTGAGCTCATGTTTTCAGGTTAAGCCACAAATGCTTCAATGAGACCAATACAAATTGATTGAGTGTGCTTGTTTATCATGACTAACATGCTTGTTTTGTAGGTTGCTTGGCTCACATGCCTTGAACTTTGTGCATTGCACATTTATCTGTTTGTGCTGACTGTTAACCTCTGTTTCATTCTGATTTAACTTTGACTTGTATACTAACTGTGCTTGACTGATTTCAGGTACTTTAGTTGCTTTTAGTTCCTTGTGAACTTTGCTTTGCTTTGCTTGATAAGCAATTTGCATTGAGGTATGCCTTTCTATCTTCATGTAGTCTGGAAGACCTGGCCTGTTACTTGGCCAGGCAACTGTCTGAAGTCCTCCTTAAGAGGCAATGTTTGTGATTGTTTATTTTGTCCTTGCATAGAGTCAAAGACCTCCTAAGTGAAGAGGCAATTGGCAGACACAAGGGATATGCAATCTATCCCCTGCTATTCTGTGTGTCATCTGTTTTGCTCACACCACTGTGTTGATGCATTGCAGATACAAACCCAAGATCTTGTACAATTGTACAGTTGAGTCAGTATCAAATGTGTAGAAGGGTTCCCACTTTCTGAACCCACACGTTCTTGTCTTAAGCTCTCCCAGGCCAGGGATAAGAGCTGTGAAGTCTTATCTTCACTCACCTTTCATCTGCTTCACCTTAGCCCCTCAATGGCAAGGTTAAGAGCACATTCACCTAGTTCCAGAGGTTTGTTTGTTGAGGTTGATATGACCCCTCGACTAAAACCTAACCCTTGTTTGAGCCACTTGCTTGTGTATAGTGTGTGCTATCTGTGCTTGTATGTTTGTTTGACTTGCTTCCTGTGCAAGTTAGGGTTAGTTTAGACTTGCTTCCTGTGCAAGTTAGGTTTTGCTTGGCTTGCTTCCTGTGCAAGTTAAGTGCGTGTGTGGCTTGCTTCCTGTGCAAGTCATGATTAGGATAGGCTGGCTCCCTGTGCCAGTTAGCTAGAAACCTTAACTTAGGGATGATTTGCATGATAACATCTAGGCTCGAGTCGTAGTCTCCCTAGTTGTGTCTCCCTCTGTTATCTGGTTAGGCTAGTCCTGTATCCCTGCGTAGGGGAACTACGTCGCCCTGATCCTCATACCAGATGAGGTACGTAGGCAGGAGATGAGCTGATCTCTCCGGGCACCCGTGTCTTTGTTTTGTCTTGTTGTGTGCTTGGAAGCTGATGTAAGTCCATCGAGTGGCAGTTAGGTTCCAGTGTGCGTGTGTTTGGTTCGGATGTTGATGTAAGTCCAGTGATTGGCATTTGGGCTCCACGTTTGCCTCTTTGTGTGTGTTTTGGTTCGGATGCTGATGTAAGTCCAGTGATTGGCATTCAGGCTCCACGTTTGCCTTTGCCTTTGTTTGTTTGTGTGCGTGTCATCCGAGCTACGAATGCTCTGATTCTTCTCTCGTCCGAGAAGATACGTATGCATAGGATGCGACATCCTAGCGAGCATGTGTCATTTCCCCAGTCCGAACTACTTCGACTCTGATGTCTATGCCTGATAGACTAAGTAGGCCCAGGATGCGATGTTCTGCCGAGTCAGTTTCAGTCAGTTTTCTTTTGTCTCTTTCAGCCAGTGTGTGTGAGTTTGAGCAGTGTTTAGCAACCAATTTTCCTTTCTATTGTGCGTGGATCCCGTCGAGTACGACGGATGCGTAGGGGTGCTAATACCTTCCCTTCGCATAACCGACTCCCGAACCCATTCACGAAAAACCGGCGGGAAAACAAGAACAACAGAGCCGCCACCGTGCGTTATTTATCCCAAAGGAGGGAAAGGAAACGCTCAGAGTAAACCTGGGAAAGAACATGGTCTTTGGTCGCGAGACCATGTTCTTTCCCAGGTTTACTCTGAGCGTTTCCTTTCCCTCCTTTGGGATAAATAACGCACGGTGGCGGCTCTGTTGTTCTTGTTTTCCCGCCGGTTTTTCGCGAATGGGTTCGGGAGTCGGTTATGCGAAGGGAAGGTATTAGCACCCCTACGCATCCGTCGTACTCGACGGGATCCACGCACAATAGAAAGGAAAATTGGTTGCTAAACACTGCTCAAACTCACACACACTGGCTGAAAGAGACAAAAGAAAACTGACTGAAACTGACTCGGCAGGACATCGCATCCTGGGCCTACTTAGTCTATCAGGCATAGACATCAGAGTCGAAGTAGTTCGGACTGGGGAAACGACACATGCTCGCTAGGATGTCGCATCCTATGCATACGTATCTTCTCGGACGAGAGAAGAATCAGAGCATTCGTAGCTCGGCTGACACGCACACAAACAAACAAAGGCAAAGGCAAAGGTGGAGCCTGAATGCCAATCACTGGACTTACATCAGCATCCGAACCAAAACACACACAAAGAGGCAAACGTGGAGCCCAAATGCCAATCACTGGACTTACATCAACATCCGAACCAAACACACGCACACTGGAACCTAACTGCCACTCGATGGACTTACATCAGCTTCTAAGCACACAACAAGACAAAACAAAGACACGGGCGCCCGGAGAGATCAGCTCATCTCCTGCCTACGTACCTCATCTGGTATGAGGATCAGGGCGACGTAGTTCCCCTACGCAGGGATACATGACTAGCCTAACCAGATAACAGAGGGAGACACAACTAGGGAGACTACGACTCGAGCCTAGATGTTATCATGCAAATCATCCCTAAGTTAAGGTTTCTAGCTAACTGGCACAGGGAGCCAGCCTATCCTAATCATGACTTGCACATGAAGCAAGCCACACACGCACTTAACTTGCACAGGAAGCAAGCCAAGCAAAACCTAACTTGCACAGGAAGCAAGTCTAAACTAACCCTAACTTGCACAGGAAGCAAGTCAAACAAACATACAAGCACAGATAGCACACACTATACACAAGCAAGTGGCTCAAACAAGGGTTAGGTTTTAGTCGAGGGGTCATATCAACCTCAACAAACAAACCTCTGGAACTGGGTGAATGTGCTCTTAACCTTGCCATTGAGGGGCTAAGGTGAAGCAGATGAAAGGTGAGTGAAGATAAGACTTCACAGCTCTTATCCCTGGCCTGGGAGAGCTTAAGACAAGAACGTGTGGGTTCAGAAAGTGGGAACCCTTCTACACATTTGATACTGACTCAACTGTACAATTGTACAAGATCTTGGGTTTGTATCTGCAATGCATCAACACAGTGGTGTGAGCAAAACAGATGACACACAGAATAGCAGGGGATAGATTGCATATCCCTTGTGTCTGCCAATTGCCTCTTCACTTAGGAGGTCTTTGACTCTATGCAAGGACAAAATAAACAATCACAAACATTGCCTCTTAAGGAGGACTTCAGACAGTTGCCTGGCCAAGTAACAGGCCAGGTCTTCCAGACTACATGAAGATAGAAAGGCATACCTCAATGCAAATTGCTTATCAAGCAAAGCAAAGCAAAGTTCACAAGGAACTAAAAGCAACTAAAGTACCTGAAATCAGTCAAGCACAGTTAGTATACAAGTCAAAGTTAAATCAGAATGAAACAGAGGTTAACAGTCAGCACAAACAGATAAATGTGCAATGCACAAAGTTCAAGGCATGTGAGCCAAGCAACCTACAAAACAAGCATGTTAGTCATGATAAACAAGCACACTCAATCAATTTGTATTGGTCTCATTGAAGCATTTGTGGCTTAACCTGAAAACATGAGCTCAAAGGTGAGTAACAGGACCACTAGGGCAAGCCTAGGGTCAAAAGAAAATGAAAAAGTCAAAACAGCAAAGGGCAAGCATCCAAAATCATGTTCAAACAATTAAGAAACACAACCAATTGGGTTCACATTCATATCAATCACTATCATCATTTCATGAACAATTTAGGTCAAAACATGGCATTTAGAAGCTCATAGAAGTCAACAGAAAGACTTGCATCAAAAGCAATCTTAAACATTTCCAAAAATCACCAAATAAATCATGATCAATCACAACCCACAGCGTGGTAAGCATGTCAAATTTCATCTCATTTGGACAAGTGGAAGGCAGTCAATGAAAATCAGAAAGGCAAAGCAATTTTGAACATGCTCAAAGAAGTCAACCAAACATGCATCAACGTAGAAAAATCATAAATCAGAGATGGTGTATGATAAATGAATGGGACTAAAACCATGGCAAAGATGAGGATGTCTAGTTATCTCATGTAAAATTTCATGTCCATCTAATAAAGTATGAGAATTTCACAAATGAAATGGGAACAAGTGTCACAAAAAGTCAACATATGACCAAGCAGGGGAGAAAATCTCAAACAATTAGGAAATGCCACAAATAATTCCAAGAAAATTCACATGTAAACTAGACATACAAGAGTAGGTTCATGCAAAAAATCAGATCAATTGGAGGTCAAGAAGCATGGTATCAAAAATCATGAAGTTGGACATCAAAGGTGTGACACAAATTGTCACACCCTAATTCAAAAAATCATAACTCACAAACCAGAAATGATAAATTCACAAACTCTACACCAAAATCACCATGAGTGTGTCTAGTTTAAGCACAAACAATTTGGGAGCCATTGGATAAAGTATCACCATTTCACAAATGTTTTGGCAAAGTGTACAAAAATTGGGTACATGAACAAAACCCTAATGCCATTTAAAATTCACTCATCCAAAAAATCAGCAAAAATCATGATAAAAAACTAGGGGTCCATATGAACACAATGCAACAAGTCCCATGAATTTTGGATTTAATATGAATGAGATGTGATTTTTCAAAGTTTGGTAGCAAAATGAAATAATTATTTGAAAAAGAAATGAATTAATTAAAATAAAAAGGCTGGAATGGCAGAACGGTAATTATTCCGTCCCTTAAGTGAAACGCAGCGTTTCACTTAAGGGAAAGCTGCAACGCGATTGGCTCATAGCGGACGACACAGTAACTTCATGCGCAGCAAGTCCAAACGTGAGCAAAACGCGATTCTGGCAATGGCTTCCTAGGGTTTCACTGTACCATTCAACAGTTCAAATTTCCAGCAAGAATTCTTGTCAACCAAACTCATCAAACAACATATCAATGCGTTCGTCTTGCCTTGTACATCAATATTATAACAACTATTAAGCTTAAATCATGCAAGAATGGAAGGAACAAGCAAGATAACATTTAGACATCAAAGTTCATTTCACCATATCTCTCTAAATATTCAACCAATCATCACGATTCAAAGAGCAGAATAATCAGCAAGGCAAGCTCTACACAAAGCATAGCATTATTTCAAGAAATGAGAGATTCGAATCCTTACTTGTTTTTGAAGAAAAAAGTGAAACAATGTTGTTTTGGTGGTTTAATGGTGAAACAGATGCTTTATGGTCCTCCAAATGATGGATGATGAAGAAAGCTTGGCTTGAAACAACTTGGTTTGGCTCTAAATCAACTCTGCCATTAATGGTGCTTGAAGAAAACAGTTGTGTAAATGGCCTTCCAGCTGGAGAATGATGGTTGAAACAGGTTCACAATGTTGTATGGATGTTGTTTTAGGCAAGGCAATGCTCAGTTCTTTGAGAGTTTTTGACAGGTTTTAGAAAAATGCAAAAATGAAGTTTTTGAGAATGAGTGGATTTCTGAGTTTTGAGGCTGCCACTAGGGTTCTCATTTGACAGAAAATGATCTCTAAATACTCTGTTTGATAGTACCAAGCATGGTCCATGAAATGGTGGGATGTAGTTGTTGAAAAATGTACTTTCTTCCAATTTTCAAGCAACTAGGTGATGGCTATGTGTACTGCACAAGAATGGGCCTCCAACAAGTTTTAATCAACATTTCAGAACATGTTTGGATGGTAGGAATGGTTGGAAATGATTAATTTAAAACTTCACTTTTTCACCTTACTTAAAATTAATTCAAGTAGGTTCAAAAATGCCATTTTGATTGGTAATGTTTTGGTGAATGAAAGTTACATTTTTGGAAAGAGGGGATCAAATGTGACTTGTAGGAAAAAACCCCACCCAAATTGGCCAAATGGTTTGAGAGATATGGCCTTTTGAAGTTCAAGAATTTCTGAAAACGATTCGATCATAACTTGCCAACCATACATGGGAATTGAGTGTTCTTGGACTTTTTGGAAATGGGAGAACAAGATCTTCAACTTTCATGTTGGGCAAAAATTCATTTGAAGCTTGTATCATGATGTAAGTTTGAGGATCAAGACTTTCCATTTTTGGTAAGTTTCAGTTACAGGTCCAGTTTCCATTTTTGGAAATTTCTGATCTGGCTTCAAATTCTTCCATGATGGTGTTTGACATGATATATGAGGACTATATGGACATGAATGAGACCTCTCAAACCAATTTCCATCATCAAATCACTGATTAAATGGACAGTTGACCAACAGTTGACTTTTAGGGTTTCTGACTGATTGTGCCTTGACTGATGACTTCTGAACATCCAATCCTTGACCAAAACACCTCAAATGGATCCCCAAGTCATGTGAACATGTTGGACCAACCCTAGGGCCTTGGCTCCTTGAAAATTGTGCTTGCTTGCTTGACTGACTGATCTCCTGACTAGTTTGACCTAATTTCCTGATTGGCTTGCACTTGAGGCAAATGGGACAATGCAATGCTATGCAGTGGACCATGTTATGCTATGACCTAATATGAGAATGTATGTACAATGATAGGTGCAAATTTGAGGTGTTACAGCTGCCCCTATTCAATCAACTGGGAACCCGAATGGATGAGAGCAATGGCTGTCAGACTTTCAGGGTAAACAGGGATTGAATACCAAGAACCGTAGAAATTTGCACTCTGCCGGATATGATACAGGAAGAACCACGTCATTTACCGATGACGCCTGCAATTGACAACTTCAGAAAGGCGAAACCATTTACCGACGGTTAGAAACTGGAAACTTGATATTTACCGATATCAACTTCAGCAAGACCATTTACCGATGGCTGCTGGGAAACAACTTCTGATGTAAAAGGAAGCAAAACCGTTTACCGATGGTGGCTTCAAAGAAACTTGACATTTACCGATATCAACTTCAACCCGACCATTTACCGATGGCTACTGCAACTGGGGATCCGATATTTATCGATATCGAAGAAAACGGGGCCATTTACTGATGGCGTCTCCACTTGGGAAGGAACAAAATCTTTGTGGTGTAATCAGACAAGACTTTACCGACGACTTCTAGGGATCTTGATTTTATCAACAAGGAAACAAAGCATGACCAGACATTTACCGATGACTGGGATGAGACTCGACGTTTACCGACATCGAAAGATGATGTTTACCGACATCAAAAAACGACCAGACATTTACCGATGACCGGGGAACACTTTACTAAGGGAAAAAACGAATATTTGCAACTGGAAACCAGATAGGACATTTACCGATGACTCTACTGGGGATTTCTAGCTGGGGATTATCAGACATTTACCGATGACTGCAGAAAAGACTCGATGTTTACTGACATCGAAAGATGATGTTTACCGACATCAAAAAATGACCAGACATTTACCGATGACTGGGGGGAAACCCGATGTTTACAGACACCGAAACAACGGTGTTTACCGACACCAACAATGATGACCAGACATTTACCGATGACTGGGGAGAATACCCGATGTTTACAGACACCGAAACAATGGTGTTTACCGACACCAAACAAAGAAACACACGCGGGTGCTAGCATGACACTTACCGGTATCACAAGAACAACATCTTAGATATGTCAAGGCAAGGTTGACCACTTGCTGGGGAGTCTCACTGGGGAGAAACAAACTTTCTGTCACCAACGGGTGAGGTAATAAACTTCTGTGGGGATATCAATCCTAAATGTTGTCAAGAGCAACTGTAGCAGACTTGCTGTGCTGATGTTGAATGAAATGATCCGCCTCTGCCGGGGATACGGTCTGGTGAGGTTAACACATGAATGCATATGTTTGAGTTTTTCTATGGCGTAATGTTCCATATTGAATGGGAATGCTACGCAGTTTGAGGATGCAATGATCACTAAAAATGCAAAAATGCAAAAATGATGAAAAACTCCGGCTGGGGAGCCAAAACTGATCGGGTACTCCAACTTTGCGGGTAGACTCTGCAGGGAGAGCAACGACTTCTCACTCATGTTGGAGAATAGCACTGCTGCTAGGGAAAGGTAAACTCCGCTGGGGATATCCTTCAGTCCACAGATAGGATAAATGCTGGAGATAAATTTCAATGAACCTGCCTCACTCGGGGAGGAAATCGGCGAATACAGGCCTGCTGGGGATAGGCAATCCTTAGATCTGTTGGGGAATAGAAGGAACTATCCGCAGACGTCTCCGCAGGGGAACATAGCTCTGATAGCTTCCATACTTGCTTGGGGAAAATATCTGCTGAGGAAACGTCCTCACAGATGCCAACCTGAAAAACAGTCACAACAAAATGCCCCCAGGGGATACATGGACAAGATACGCTCAAGTGTCCTCAACATTCAAAATGATTTTCAAATGTTTCATCATCCTGCAAGCTATTGTTTAGCCTTCATGTTCTTATATGCAATGCTTATCAAAAATTCGGACATTTTTGCAACCAAAACAGTAAAAATAAAAACCAAAGAGCTATTTATCTGAATAATGACTTTTATTGATTGAAAATGTGCCTGAAAAGGCAAATACATTGGGAGGCAATTCCTAGAAAGAGGTAATTGCGCACAAAAGGAAAAATCTATCCTAATGGCAACGTGAACACGGCATCCACTATTTCCCAATTCTGTTATAACTCACAGATCATCAGTTTTCCTCCCAACTCCTTGCTTTCTGAGAAGAATGACTGGACGGATCACATCTTTCGAGATGGCAGACGACAAAGCTTGATGAAGTACAGACAACTCAGACTGTAGTCTTCGCTTTAATCCCTCTTTTGGCTGGATCGCCCTTTCGGGTTTTCAATCCACCGGGATACCCATTTTTGCCTAAGCCGCCCTTGCGGGTTTTCGACTTACCGGGTGTACAAATTCTTTTCCTTTTTATCCCTAATTTTTGCCCGAACCTTTTCTTTCTGTTTTTTGGTTCGCCGGGATGCCCCTTTTTTGCCTGGACTCTTTTTTCTTTTTGTCCAGCAGGTCAATTTATGCGAAGTATTTTTTTACTACATCTGAGTTAACAGGAGACGGAAAATCTTCACCATCCATAGTTGTAAGCATCAAGGCTCCACCGGAGAAGACCTTCTTCACAACATATGGACCTTCATAATTAGGAGTCCACTTGCCCCTGTTATCTGTACCGGGAGGGAGGATCCTCTTCAAAACTAGATCACCGATCTGATAGCTTCGAGGACGCACTTTCTGATCAAAGGCTCGCTTCATCCTTCTCTGATACAATTGTCCATGACATACAGCTGCTAGCCGTCTCTCCTCGATAAGACTCAACTCGTTAAACCTTGTTCGAATCCACTCGGCTTCGTCCAGCTTGACATCCAATAAAACTCTCAGAGAAGGAATCTCCACTTCAACAGGTAGGACAACTTCCATACCATACACAAGGGAGTAAGGGGTTGCCCCGGTCGACGTACGTACTGAGGTACGGTACCCATGCAAAGCGAAAGGCAGCATCTCATGCCAATCCTTGTACGTAACGACCATCTTCTGCACAATCTTCTTGATATTCTTGTTCGCCGCTTCTACAGCACCATTCATCTTCAGTCTGTAAGGAGAAGAATTGTGATGTTCAATCTTGAAATCTTTACAAAGCTCTTTCATCATCTTGTTGTTGAGATTCAAACCATTGTCAGTGATGATTCTCTCCGGAACTCCATAACGACAGATGATTTCTTTCTTGATGAACCGGGTAACCACTTGTTTGGTAACGTTAGCATAGGAAGCTGCTTCCACCCATTTGGTGAAATAGTCAATCGCAACCAAGATGAAGCGATGTCCATTCGAAGCAGTAGGCTCAATCTTCCCAATCATGTCAATGCCCCACATGGCAAACGGCCAAGGCGAATTCATGACATTCAGAGGGCTTTGTGGTACATGCACCTTATCAGCATAGATTTGACACTTATGGCACTTCCGAGCATACTTGAAACAATCGGATTCCATAGTCATCCAGTAATAACCCGCTCTCAACAATTTCTTAGCCATTGCATGTCCGCCGGCATGAGTACCGAAGGAACCTTCATGAACTTCCTGCATTAACATGTCCGCCTCGGGTCTGTCCACGCATCTGAGCAAGACCATGTCAAAGTTTCTCTTATACAGCACATCATCCTGATTCAAATAGAAGCTTCCAGCTAGCCTCCTCAGGGTTTTCTTGTCATTCTTCGACGCACCTTCAGGATACTCCTGAGTCTTGAGGAAGTTCTTGATGTCATAATACCACGGCTTCTCATCACCCACAACAGACTCGGCTGCAAACACATACGCAGGCCTCTCGAGTCGATTCACCGCAACATGTGGCACATGATTCCACCAATGAACTTTGATCATAGAAGACAAAGTTGCCAAAGCATCAGCCATCTGATTCTCATCCCGGGGGACATGATACAACTTCACCTTCTTGAAGAACGTCAGTATTCTTCTGGTGTAATCTCTATACGGAATCAAATGCGGTTGGTTCGTATTCCAATCTCCGTTGACTTGATTGACCACTAGAGCTGAATCTCCAAATATATCAAGAGTTTTGATCCTCAGATCAATGGCTTCTTCTATCCCCATGATACAAGCCTCATACTCAGCTTCGTTGTTGGTGACGTCAAACGTCAATCTGGCAGAAAAAGGTATATGAGCACCTTTAGGATTGATCAATACTGCCCCAACACCGTTACCGTTCATATTCACAGCCCCATCAAACATCAGTGTCCACTTGTCATCCGGATCCGGTCCTTCCTCAACAAGAGGCTCTTCGCAATCTTTCATCTTAAGATACATGATGTCTTCGTTAGGGAACTCAAACATCATAGGCTGATAATCTTCAATCGGTTGCTCGGCGAGGTAGTCTGACAGAATACTACCTTTGATGGCCTTTTGTGACGTGTACTGAATATCATATTCTGTTAGAATCATCTGCCAACGAGCAACACGTCCGGTGAGAGCTGGTTTCTCAAAGATGTACTTTACTGGATCCATCTTAGAAATCAACAGAGTAGTATGGTTCAACATATACTGCCTTAGTCGGCGAGCAGCCCAGGCCAAAGCACAACAAGTTTTCTCGAGCAGTGAATATCTTGTTTCACAGTCGGTAAACTTTTTGCTAAGGTAGTATATGGCATGCTCTTTTCGACCAGACTCGTCATGCTGTCCCAATACACACCCCATCGAGTTCTCAGTCACTGACAGGTACATTATCAAAGGTCTCCCTGGAACTTGAGGTATAAGGATTGGAGGTTTCTGTAAATACTCCTTAATCTTGTCAAAAGCTTACTGACAGTCATCATTCCACTTGATCGCCTGATTCTTTCTGAGCAGTTTGAAAATTGGTTCACACGTGGCTGTTAGATGAGATATGAACCTTGCAATGTAGTTCAATCTCCCTAAAAACCCACGGACTTGCTTCTCCGTTTTTGGTTCAGGCATCTCTTGAATAGCTTTGACTTTTGCTGGATCGACCTCAATCCCCTTCTCACTGACAATGAAGCCTAAAAGCTTCCATGATCTCACCCCAAACGTACACTTGTTCGGATTCAACCTCAGCTTGAACTTTCTCAACCGGTCAAACAGCTTCTGCAAATTAACCAGGTGCTCCTCTTCTGTCTGCGACTTCGCAATCATATCATCTACGTACACTTCAATTTCTTTGTGCATCATGTCATGAAAGAGAGTAAAGGAAGAAAACCAAACATTTCATATTTTCATCCTTTTGGATGTTCTTGCTTTATATTAAATACTAAAGAACATCTGAACAAGTTTGATTCCAAAGCACAGAAAGGTATTATGTTAGGATACTCAGAACGCTCTAAAGGCTACAGAGTATACAACACAGAAACCAAAATTGTGGAAGAATCAATTCATGTCAGATTTGATGATAAGCTTGACCCTGAAAAGTCAAAGCTAGTTGAAAAGTTTGCAGATTTGGAAATCACTCTTGTAGAATCTGATAAAACTCCAGAAGCAACTGTCACTCAGAACTCTGAAGAAATTAAATCTCCAGAAATCCCAAAGAAAGTCAAAAGTCGTATCAATGTATCTGAAGATTTGATTCTGGGAAACAAGGACGAACCTGTCAGAACCAGATCCACCTTCAGGACCTCTGAAGATACTCCTCTGGGACTAGTGTCTCTGATTGAGCCTATGTCCTGTGATGAAGCACTTCAGGATAACGACTGGGTGGCAGCTATGCAAGAAGAATTGGATCAATTCTCAAAGAATGATGTCTGGGATCTCGTTCCTAAACCCAGAGGCACTCATGTCATTGGAACCAGATGGGTTTTCAGAAACAAGCTGAACGAGAAAGGAGAAGTTGTCAGAAACAAAGCACGACTGGTAGCTCAAGGTTATAGTCAACAAGAAGGTATTGATTATAATGAAACTTTTGCTCCAGTCGCGAGGTTAGAATCTATTCGTCTTCTTGTATCTTTTACTATTAATCACTCTATCAAATTATATCAAATGGATGTCAAGAGTGCATTTCTTAATGGTTATATTTCAGAAGAAGTGTATGTCAATCAACCTCCAGGCTTTGAAAATTCAAATTTTCCAGAACATGTTTTTAAGCTTAAGAAATCCTTATATGGACTCAAACAAGCTCCCAGAGCTTGGTATGAACGATTAAGCAATTTTCTTCTAGAACAAAATTTTATCAGAGGGAAAGTTGATTCTACACTCTTCTGTAAAAACCTTAATAATGATCTCATGATATGCCAGATTTATGTTGATGATATTATTTTTGGTTCTGCTAATATCTCTGTTTGCCAAGATTTTTCTAAGTTAATGCAGGCAGAATTTGAGATGAGTTTAATGCAAGAACGAAAGTTCTTTCTGGGAATTCAAATTAATCAAACTCCAGAAGTCGCGTACGTCCATCAAAGTAAATATATTAAAGAGGTTCTGAAGAAGTTTGACATGACAGAATGCAACTCTGCAAAAACTCCCATGCACCCAACTTGCATTCTGGAAAAGGAAGAGGTAAGCAACAAGGTTTGTCAGAAGCTCTATCGAGGTATGATAGGCTCTCTTCTCTATCTGACTGCTACTCGTCCTGATATTCTCTTTAGTGTCTGTCTTTGTGCCAGATTCCAATCAGATCCTAGAGAATCTCATTTAACAGCAGTTAAGAGAATTCTTAAGTATCTGAAAGGAACTCCTAACCTGGGCCTGATGTATGAGAAAACATCAGAGTATAGACTCTCGGGTTATTGTGATGCAGATTATGCAGGAGATAGAATAGAACGAAAAAGCACTTCTGGAAATTGCCAGCTTCTGGGAAACAATCTGATATCCTGGGCTAGCAAAAGACAATCAACAATTGCTCTATCAACTGCAGAAGCAGAATATATCTCAGCATCACTGTGCACAACTCAGATGCTCTGGATGAAGCATCAGTTAGAAGATCTGCAAATCTTTGAGAGTAACATTCCTATCTTTTGTGATAATACTGCTGCTATTTGTTTAAGTAAGAATCCCATTCTACATTCCAGAGCCAAACACATTGAAATAAAACATCATTTTATCAAAGACTATGTTCAGAAAGGGATAGTAACATTGAAGTTCATTGATACTGAACATCAATGGGCAGATATCTTTACTAAGCCTCTAGCTGAAGATAGATTTCTTTTTATCTTAGAACATCTGAACATTAAAAATTGTCCTGAATGAAGTATGGCTCTGAAAAAGTAAAGTGAGACTCTGATGTAAACAAATGTATTTCTGCCTCTGACTCTGATACTTCTACCAAGTTAAGAAGATATCTGAGTTAGAAATCTTCAGAAACCTATCCTTTGGTATTCCTGAAGATCAGATACATCAACACGTGGAGCTCTAAGCGTCTAACCCTAGAACTTCTAGACAGCTGTCAAAAGAAATCAAAGGTCAGAACGTTTGAAATCTCCTAGAGCAGTGTGCGTACTGTTGGGATTAGACATTCATTAATTAGCTGTAATCATTTTTCCCCCCAAGCGTGCTATTTTGATTTTTGTGCTAACGCTGGAATGTGTGTCGTTTTGCATGTGTTTTACTTAGAGTATATAAACACTTTTCTCACATTTCACACACTTATCACTCTCACTCACTCTAAAACCCTAAACCCTCTCTGAAGCATTCTCTGCAAGTTCTTCATCTTCATCAATCTTCATCTTCTCCTTCACCATGGACGCTCAACAACAACAAGTCTTTAACTTCTCTCAAGAAATGGAATCAAGCTCTACTGCTCAAACCTCAAGCATTCCAACACCAACGGTTACAGGCGTCACCATAACCCCTGTTTACAAAGAACCTCACGTTCTTGACCGTGAACGCCATATCAACCTTTCAACCCCTTTTGAAGGTTTGAACGTGTTGTGTGAATCGTTAGTTGATTTCGACAACCTAAGAAGAAATGGCGTTGATCTAACTGGAGAACTTCGTCAACAAGGGTGGGAAAACTATTTCCAAAGACTTTATGGTCCTATTTACCCACTTCTCGTCAAGGAGTTCAGGAGATTTGCAGATGCAGATGACAACTTCATCGTCTCATATGTTCTGGGGGTGAAGATTGTTATTACTGAAGGGTCTATTGCCTCTCTGTTGAACATGGAGAGAAGTGGAGGAAAAAGGATTTACAACATCCCTCCTAGGTCAAAGCGCATTACTGATGTTATCAACCCAACAATCTTCAAACCCAACGTTGAAGGAAATCCTTCAAAGAACAAAGAGCTGCACCAGAACCTCAGAGTGTGGTTGAAGATTATTCTGGGAACTATTCACCACCGTCCAGCCTCTAACTCCTCTGACTACATTAATGCAGACCAGAAATGCATTCTGTACTGCATTCAGAAGGGTGTGAAGATCTGCCTCCCTGCTCTCCTTTTTAGATATCTGAGAGATTCGGTCAGAGAAACCAGAAATAACATGAAGCCTAGATCCTACATTCCTCTGGGAAGATTGCTATCTGACGTCTTCATTGAGCATGGACTGGTAAACCATCTGGAAAAGACCAAGTTGATGGATGATCTGGCAATAGATGTTGGGAAGCCTCTGAATGCCAGAAACCTCAAGAGTATGGGGATAATCAAGAAAATTCAAGTCAAACCAACTCTGGATACATCCTGGGATTGTTTGAAAGATCAGAGGAAGATGCCTCATGGCCTGGCCAGGTTCTTCAAGAATGAACCCAGAGATGCTGTTGCTATCTATCTTCAGCGTCTGCTGGATGATGGTGTTGACATCTCTGAATTCAGCCTCGACGACTGTCTGGATTCTGAAGAAGACTTCGTCAGATACAAGAGAGGTCTTTCTGAAAAGAAGATAGCACCACAGGCAAAGAAGGCCAGACTTGGAGAAACTTCTGGAAGCAAATCTTCAGCTCCTCTGAATATCTCTACTGGTAAGTCTGTTCCTCCTGTTACCTCTAATCCTCTGATGGCTTCTTCTAACCCTCTCTCTTCACAACCTATTTATACCACCTCTGATATTTCACCCTCAATCACCAGAACCTCCCAACCTACACCAGTTCTAAATATAGCCCGTACATTCATACCTCCCTCTGAACCTAAACAAACCCACCAAAGCACTTCCTCTTCATCATCCTCAGAACCAGAATCACCCCCATATGTTTCTATCTCTTCTGGCCAAGAATTTTCTGATCCTGATTCCCCAACCATAGCCACACTTTATGCTCACAGACTTGCTTCACAACAACAAACACAAGAACAGTCTGAAGCAACCTCACCTCCACCACAACAAACAACCACCATACCTTCTGAAACTCAACCCTCTGACCCCCACACCTCTGATATCATCCCACCAAACATCTCCGCTGCCCCAGAACCAGAATCTGAACCTTTAGATTTAAACCCTCTTTACGCTTCACCCCAAACATCTGAACCTCAACCAGAAGCAGAATCTGAACCCCAACCTGATTTAGAATCTGAACCTCTCACTTTAAATCTCAGCCCTCCAAACTCTCCACCTCACACCTCTGAACCAGAACCTGAACCTGAACTTTCTAAACCTACCCTTAAGGAAGCCATCTTGATGATTGCAGAGGCTTCAGTTCAAAAGGTCGATTCTCTGGTCACTAACTCTGAACTCAGTGATGATCCTAAATCTGTAAGGACACACTGGAACAGAGTCATTGGCTGGATGACATCTGAGGCCTTCTGAAGAGCATATCTGAACAAGTCAGAAATGGCTACATCAGAAATGCTGAGGCAAGACTCCAGGAGAGACTTGCCAGAGAGGCTGAAGCCAGAAGGCTGGAGGAAGAGAGATTGGCCAAGGAAGCTGAAGAAGAAGCAAGAAGGCTAGAAGAAGAAAGACTTGCTAAGGAAGCTGAAATCCTAAGGGAAAAGGAAGTTGAAGCCAAGGCTCTGGCGGATGCAGAAGCACAAGCTGCTGCAGAAGCTGAAGCACAGCAGGCTCTGACTCTGGGGGAGTCCTCTTCTGTGATCCCTATGGTTCTTCAGACTCTGAAAGAACTCAAGCAAGATCAGAATGAACTCCGGGCCAGAATGGACAAGCAAGATACTGTCAACGACAACATCCAGAACATGCTTGCAATGCTGCTTCAGAGAATGCCTCCGCCTCCGAACCCTTAGGCACTTAGGATTTATTTTTGCTTGCCTGTTGTCTTTGTTTTTTGCTCTCTCTCTGAATCTGATGTTTTCTTGTTGCCTTTGTGCTTTTATATGAATTTCAGTTTTTCTCTTTATTTATTTTACTATGTCTTTTTGATTCTGACAAAAAGGGGGAGAAATTATTAATAGCTCTGATGAAAACATTGTCTAATACCTTAAGCATTCTGCAACATATTTTTCTTAAAAATAAAATTTATCTAACCTGGACTTAAGAAATTGCAGAAAGTTTCAGAAACCTCTGTACTTAAGAAACTCTGGTAAGAACTTCTGAACTCCCTAAGCACTAACTCAGGGGGAGCTTCTGTCTATCTGATCTGATATTTTATATGTTTCATCTGCTAATTAAGATTGTTTTGTCATCATCAAAAAGGGGGAGATTGTAAGAACAAAAATTGTTCTACAACAGATTCCTTGATTTTGATGATAACAAAGGATGAAACCAAAAATGGCACCCTAACGAAAAGTTTCTAAGTGTGCAGGATTCTAAAGAAAGAAGGAAGAAATCTGATGATGTCATCAGATACAGAAGCAGATCAGATACATATTCTCAAATGATCAGAAGCATCTGATGAGGAAACACGCTCAAGAAGTTCTAACTCTAAGCAAAACAGCAAAGTATCAGAAGCATCTGAACAAGAAGTGAACTCTAGATGTTCTGACTCTGAACAACGCTATCTCTAAACTCCAGAAATTCTCAGCGCTATCTAAAGAAACTATCTGAACTCACAAGAGATCAACATCAGATACAACTCCAAGTTTCTCCAGAAACACAAATACTCTGAGCATGGAATTGCTAATCATGAAAGAGTAACGTTGAAGTCAAGTAAAGATTTGCAAATGGATTTCCTAATTGAGAAAGAGACGTTAATCTCCAATTTCAATAAAGAAAATACTACTTGTGGTAAGTAGTCATTTCAAGAAGAAAAAGTTATCCTGCAGAAGCTGTTTTTGTCATGGCGTAAATTCATCTTATTACTCATCAGTTTCAACTACTACCTCATTGATCTATATAAAGGATTGCAAATCAACTTTCAGCACACACATATACAAGAAAAAATCATACTGAAACATCAACACAAGAAAACATTCTTTCTCTCTAAGATCTTCACGAAGCTTTTGCTTATAACGTGAAAAACTCTTGTTCTTAATTTTGTAATACTTGCTTTCTTAGAAGCACTCTAGTTTACATAAATCTTTCTTCTATTGTTTGTTGATTTCCTCAAGTGACTCTGTGTAGTCTGTATACTTGAGAGGGCTAAGATATTTTTATCTTAGACGTTGTTTGTAATCTTTCAAGATTAGTGGATTAAGTCCTTGTTGAAGGCGAAATCACCTTGGCCGGGTGGACTGGAGTAGCTTTGTGTTATAAGCGAACCAGTATAAAATCATTGTGTGGTTTTCATTTTGAAAAGCGCTTATTTTTCCAAACAATTCAAACCCCCCCTTTCTTGTTTTTCTCACCTTCAATGATTACCAGACAGTATTCCAGTCACCATAGTTGCAATGGCATTGTGCACATACCTGGAGCCTTCTCTGGTTTGTTCATCAAGCGCGATTGCAAAGGAGAAGCCTGAGACAGTTTCTTTAGGTCTTCTTGCATGATAAGTATTCGCAGAGTCATCCACAGGATCTTCCCTGTTAGGGTTGCATGATTCAGAGCTAGTGGAATCAGATATGGTCGTGGAGGAAGATGAGTTGGATTGGTGCGACATGATGAATATCTTAGAGGCAAGATGAACAGTTTCTTTGAGAGAAAGCTTGTGAGACTGAAAGTTGAAACGATGGAAGAGGTAACGCTTGTTGCACGAGCAGTATCTATTATTTGTTAACCAATCAGAGACGCACTCTCAAATGTCTAATTATTTGAATTATTAAACAGGAAATAACTAACATCATTAGTTGCTATAATTCCTCAGAAGGACACATTCCCACTTTGCCCCTTAATTTGTCAACCTGAGTAACATTCAATGTCATGTCATTCTGAGTGACGTTGTACTCAGTCTGCATTTGGTTCATCCATACCAGTAGGGAACACCTGCTACCAGATGCTAGGTACTTAGCTTCTGCAGTGGATAATGATACACAATTCTGTTTCTCCCTTGCAACTACACCATTTTGATGAGGACTAATAGGTGAGGACAACTCATGACTTTCAATCTACATAGGTACCATTAAGTCCATGGGCACAAGTTCCAGAAGTTTGGATGTTTTTGGATGTCCAATCTTGGGATGTGACATCTTGGTTAGCTTGTCCACCTGACATTTTCCACAGCCTTTTCTTTCATCCATAAGCAGACTTGGGATTCCTCTGACTGCTTCCTTGGATATGATCTTCTTCATTCCTCTTAAATGAAGTTGTCCAAGTCTTCCATGCCACGGCTTCACTTTCTGCTCTTCCTTGGCTAATGGGCACTTTGAGGAGTAGTTTTAGACTTTAGATTCCCACAGATAACAGTTATCTTTGGATCTGGATCCTCTCATAACTTCCTGATTGCCTCCATTCATCACCATACATACTTCCTTAGTGAACTGTACATTGAAGCCTTGATCACATAGCTGGCTTATGCTGATGAGATTAGCAGTTAGTCCTTTTACTAACAACACACTACTCAGTTTTGGAACTCCAGGACAGTCCAGCTTACCAACACCTTTGATTTCTCCTTTAGCTCCATCACCAAATGTCACATACCTGGTAGTATGAGGTTGTATATCCACCAATAAGTTACTCATTCCAGTCATATGTCTTGAGCAGCCACTATCAAAATACCAGTCTTGTCTGGTAGATGCCCTTAGAGATGTGTGAGCTAGTCTAGCAACCCATTATTGTTTCTTAATGGGGGCATTATGCTTAGATGCCTTCTACTTAGGTCTGACTTGAGGGGTCTGGTTAGGGTAACCATGCAGCCTGTAACAGAAGGGTTTTATGTGACCAAATCTTCCATAGTAGTGACACCTCCATCTTTGAAATTTTTTCTTCTGATGGTTAAACCTCTGGGACTTTCCCCGATGTTGTGACATTGGCTGTGACTTCTGCTTGACTTTCTGAACTTCAGCCTTTGAGCTTTTGTGTTCAGTTGAGGATTTCTTAGCAAAGCCTAAACCAGACATGGTTCCTGATTTTTGACCCACCTTTAGAATCTCTTCCAAAGTGTCAGTTCCTTTATTCAGCATTTTGATGGATTTTGTCATTTGATCTAGCTTAGAGGTCAGCAAGGTTATCTCACCATTTATACCATCTATGACTGTCAAATGCTTCTTCTTCTCAGCTTCCATCTCCTTGATGAGTTTCTTCTGCTTTTCTCCTTGTATACACACTTCTGCACTTTTGACACATAGCTCCTTATATGAAGCAACAAGTTCATCAAATGTAAGTTCATCTCCACTTGAGTCATCATCAGAGGCACAGACAATGGTTAGTGCAGTGACATGTTTAGCAGATTCTCCTTCAGATTCACTCTCAGAGTCTCCCTCAAACCAGGTGACAGATAGCCCCTTCTTTTGCATCTTGAGGAAGGTAGGGCATTCAGCTCTAATGTGATCAAAACCTTCACATCCATGGCACTGGATTCCCTTGCCTTGGTTGACCTTTTCTTCAAATTTTGATCTTCTACTGATGTCAGATGAAGAGTTCTTGACATTAGGTCTTCCCTTTTGATCTACCTTCTTTATGAACTTGTTGAACTGTCTTCCAAGCATGGCTATAGCTTCTGAAATGCTTTCATCACCTCCAATATTTCCTTCTTCTGAATCCTCTTCAGTATTTGATACAAAAGCTATGCTTTTGTTTTTCTTTTCAACATCCTCACACAAGCCCATTTCAAAGGTTTGGAGAGAACCAATAAGCTCATCAACCTTCATATTGCAGATATCTTGAGCCTCTTCTATAGCAGTGACCTTCATGGCAAATCTCTTTGGTAATGATCTGAGAATCTTTCTTACAAGTTTTTCTTCAGACATTTTCTCTCCTAAGCCACCAGAAGTATTGGCAATTACAAGAATGTTCATGTGGAAGTCATGAATAGTCTCATCCTCTTTCATCCTCAGATTTTCAAACTTGGTGGTCAGCATCTGAAGTTTAGACATCCTCACCTTGGAGGTACCTTCATGAGTTATCTTGAGAGTATCCCAAACTTCTTTAGCCAGCTCACAGTGATGCACCAGTCTGAAGATGTTCTTATTTATTCCATTGAACAGTGCATTCAAGGCCTTAGAGTTTCCAAGGGCTAATGCCTTTTGCTCCTTGTCTCACTCTTCTTCAGGAATTTGCATAATGATTCCATCTTTACCTGTCTTCGTTGGATGTTCCCACCCTTTGTTGACAGCTCTCCAGACCTTGCTATCTAGAGACCTCAAGAAGGCTATCATACGAGGTTTCCAGTCATCATAGTTAGAACCATCCAGCATGGGTGGTCTATTTGAGTATCATACATCCTTGTCCATGGTACTAGAAAGTAACGTCCCTAGATCTCACCCAGAAATTAATAGGCAGGGTGCCTGCTCTGATGCCAATTAAAATTCTAGTTAACAGACTATTGATGTCACACGGGATATTATGACATCCGATTCTGTTCAGACAGGAATGTATACAGCAGGGAAATTTAAAGGACAGTAAATAACACAGACAATTGTTTACCCAGTTCGGTGACAAACACACCTACGTTTGGGGGCTACCAAGCCAGGGAGGAAATCCAATATTAGCAGTATTACTTCAGGCCTTAAACCAACTATTTAATCCTATCACTTAATACCTACCCAATGCAATTTCAATCTAAACTAAGACCAGAGTTCCTACTCACTCCCCCTCAATCACCACAGTGATTACAACCTTTAATTAAGTTTAAAGTCAATGGTGAAGTAATTCTTCAAACAACTCTTGATTGTGCTTAACAGCTTTAATCAAGATACACAGCACTCACGCTTAAAAGCTTAGAGTGACACAACAAGTACAACACAATGAACACCCTAGTCCAATGCAATCATCTAGGTGATAATTGCTTGGCTCACAAGTACAACCTAATACAAGACACAATAAAAATACAGCAGTGAAGTATGATGGTACAATGAATGCTTCACGCTTAAAACCCCAGAAGTCTGAAAGCATGACTGCCATCTTTTATATTGCAGCACTTGGGCCTTGTACTTGTATTTCCTAAAGATAAGGTTAAGCAAGTTAACCTAATTTCCACATATTAGGGTGCTAACAAATAGGCTATTTGTTAGGTCCATTAATTGTAGCTCAGTTGTTAGTTTCCTGGATTTTAGCTCAACTGTTAGATTCCTGAAAAATAGCCTGAGAAAAATACTGAAACAGAAAAACTAACCATCCTACACTCTAGCATATGCTGTCAGGAATGAATGTCATAACATTCAGTTTGACGTCCAGAACATAGGTCATATGCTAGGTCTGTTATTCTCCTGAAAAACAGACTTTACTTAATGCTAAACTGTAACAGAAAGACCAACCAGTCTATAATTCAGTATCAGCTGTCAGAGATAAATGTCATAACATTCAGTTTGACATTTAGACAATAGGCCATATGCCAGGTTTATTATTCTCCTGAAAAGTAGACTGAACTGAATACTGAATTATAGCAGAAAAACCAACCTGCCTATAATTCAGTATCTGCTGTCAAGAATGAATGTCATAACATTCAGTTTAACATTCAGACAATAGGCTATGTGCCAGGTCTATTATTCTCCTGAAAAACAGACTGAAATAAATACTGAGTTAAAACAGAAAACCAACTATTCTATAGCTCAGTATCTGCTGTCAAGGATGAATGTCATAACATCCAGATTGACATTCAGTAAATCTTGTTTTAGCTAATCCTGCAGCATACTACTTAAGCATGTCATGACATCAGTCAAGACATAAGAGTACAGTTAGTGTTTTAACATAAAATGCAGCCAATCAAACATCTACAAGTGGGCATAAAGCAAATGGCCAAATGAGGTAAAAAGTGTGTTGGTTGGTTTTGTGGTCTGATTTGGTTTGGCTTGTGCAGCACAAAAACAATCCAACAGGGTGACTTTGAGGCTTTGTATCTTGATGAATACATGTCCAAATGGCAAGGCAATGCAAACAGTAGAAAGAGGGCATGGAGCTTAACATCTTTCATGTTGAACACAAATTGAAATGATGAGTGGAAAGAGGTGAAAAATGGCCATAAAGTGCAGGTCTCACAACTGCAGAATGGTTGGGCAAGTTTGGCCTAAATGCTGTCAAAAAATTCAGTCCATGATGTCAACTTTAGATGGGTGTATCTTTCAAACCAATGATCCAAATGGGATGATTCCATAAGGATGTGAAAGAGGACATAGAAAGGTACAACTGTCATGAAGAAAGTATTTTCAAAAGATGCTCTGAAGTGCAAGAAAACTGGCCCATAAGTCTTGACAAATTTTGCAAATTTTGGACTTAGAAAATTTTCTAAGTGTTCTAAAATAATGTCTCACTTTGACCATGCGTAACTTTCTCAATTTTAATCCAAATGAAACAAACTTTATATCTCTAGAAAGCTTGGAACAAGAGGAACAACTTTCATGTTGGATAATTTTCAAATAGAGCTTGCATCTTGATGGAAAATAGGCTTAAAGTGGGTGCAAAAATCATAAAAACTTGCCCTAAATGGAAAGTTAACTATTTCTAAATTTAGTAACTTATTCAACTCCTGATTAAATGATGAATCCATGATCCAACCTTGATAAAATTTCACATGTAGGCTCCCTTAGGCATGAATTTTGAGATCCACTTTCAAGATGCTAGGAGTTGACTTTTCTGGCCCCACAGTTGACTTTTCCCAAACTGTCTGATTCCCGATTCCATTGATCAATTGAAGCACCTCTGGCTCAAATAAAGAGCTGATTATTTGTATGTAGACCCTTGTGGACATATGGAGGGCCATGGAAATGAGTTTCACCCAAGGAATCAGAAATAAACCGATTTTATACCAAACCCTAGTTTTAGGGCAAAATGATCAAGAACTGATTGCACTGACTGCCAATGGATCTTTCTGAGATAATTGTGGATCTTCTTAGACCAAGATGCCTCTCCAATCATGACATGAATGTGTCCCCTTTTCTTCCCACCAAACATTGCCTGTTGCAGATAGCCACGAAACCCTGATTTCTGATTAAATGCAGATGCACACTCTGGGAGCTCTGAATCTTCCACTGACGAACTAAGGACCATAATAAGACATATGGAACCCCTTGAGACCCTTCAGACTTGTATACATAGAAAGTGAAGTCCAATTCTCAGTCTTGCTTTGTGTGGGCTCCTTCTGTTAAGGAGTGAGCAATCAAACCCTGATTTCCCAAGTCACTAATGCAGTATGCAATGAGTATGACCTAGTATGATGCTAATGCAATGTGAAACATAATTCCATGCTTCTAAGAAAAATGAAGGGTAAATTTTGGGGTATTACACACATCAGCTAATGTGAAATACTGAACGTCCAATGTTTACTAATTGCCAAGTTCCACGCATCTTCGAGATTTTTTTTTTAAAATAACCATGTTTTTGAAAAAAAATACGAAAATAACCAACTTTTCAAAAAAAATTCCAAAATAACCATGTTTGGGAGAGGATGCGCTAAGGGAGTTGGCGCACCCCCCAAAAAGTCAGAGGAGGCGCCAGATGCATTGGCGCACATGCATTGGGCCTCATGAAGAGGCGTCAATGCTTGTGGCACCTGCATGGCCCTCCAAGAGGAGACGCCAATGCATCTGGCGCCTGCATGGCCCTCCAAGAGGAGGCGCCATATACTTAATATACCGTGTATAATTACAGTAGATTAATAAATTACTAAATCTTAGTTGAATTTTTTTCACTTAGTTTTAAAATAATGTATAATTACAATAGATTAATTTTTTTCATCTCTATATATTTGTCTTACTTATTTTCACTTAGAACTTTTATACCTATTTTAAAATTTTAAATTAACTAAATATATATTTAATTTTATTTTATCATTTTTTAAAAATATATAAGTTAAGAATATTATTTAATATTTGCATTTTAATTTCTTAAGAGTACAATCACAATTTTATATTATAACATTAAATATAAAATATAGATAATATCCATTCGACATATTAAATATGAACATAGATAGTTAAAATATTTATGTTTATTTAAAATTCATTATAATAAAATTAAATAAAATATATATTTTTTATTTTATAAAAAGAATTGTTTAATGAAAAAGAGTATTGTATAAAAGAATATTTTAATTTTATAAAAATAATGAATGAAACATAATGTAAAATAAAATTAAATATTTTAACTAATTATGTTTCATCTATTATTTTATTTTAACTACTTAACTAATCATTCTCTTCAAAATAAATATTTAATTATGAAACATAAACATTAAATAAAATTAATGGATGAAACATAATTAGTTAAAATATTTAATTTTATTTTACACTATGTTTCATCCATTATTTTATTTAATGTTTATTTTTATAAAATTAAAATATTCTTTTATACTATGTTTCATCCATTATTTTATTTAATATTTATCTTTTATAAAATTAAAAAAAAATTCCATCTTCGAGGAGAAAGTGCACTTTATTTGTGTTTTTATAATGAAAATAATAAAAAAGCATAGCAAAGTACACAAGTGTTTTAAGGATCAACAAAGACTCAAAGCACCAAATGTGGCTGATATCATATCATAGCATAAAGCTTTTCCGCAGCCAATATATAATATGACAGCTAGCATAACTCATGTTACAATGTAGAACAGTCAACAACAAAAGTAATGAAGAAATGAAATTAAGGTAAGAATATGAAAAAGATTCTCACCTTAATTTTACAAATTGTCAAATAAGGTTGACAACTATTTACTCAACTAAGTCAATTACTGCCTAGTATCATGTTATAGTCACAACTTTTCAAATTTACAATTATGTTTTATTCATTTCTGCACTGCTTTTTCGGGCTTTGTCAGGTGAGTCTGTACATAAATCTTGGATCGCGATTTCAACATGCGGCTCGTTATCAATGTCCGCAACAGGTTTTATGATTCCTCTATGAAGTAGTGGTGGTTTTTCCGGTGACACATTGGTTTCTAGAGTCTTGAAGTGTGCCAAATGAGAAAGCTCAGAAACAGATTCATAGATTTTGTCGACTGAAATAGTGATTTCTTCAAGTATTGCAGCAACTGTGGCAACTGGTATTATAGCTAAGAGTTCCACATCCTCTAAGGAAATGACTTCTAGTACAAGTTTCAGTTCTTCTATTGCACTCTTTGAATTTTCTATGTGACTTTTAGCTGATGAGGGGTGTGTCATTGTTTTCATTGATGATGATATTGCTTTCAACGCTTTGTTGGATTCAGAACTCATCTTTGTGCATGCTTCTTGGATTGAACACTTGAATTCCAAAGAAATCTGCAGTAACCAAAATGCATATATTAGATTCAAAATGGTCATCATAAAATAGACATGCATGCAAGTTAATTTTAGACTTTTATATAGTAAGATAATAATGATGTATTACTTGGATTTCAGGGTTAAGATATGTGTTGAGGGTTTCAATCTTGTATGCACATTCGCGAGCAAGTACTCCGATTTTCAAGTATTGCATCCAAGGATGACGAAGACTAAAACCGCCGTGACCTGGTTCCCACCTTGCAAAATTTGCCTGATGATTATGTGAAAATTATAAGTTCATTCCCAAACATGAAAAATGTTAGTATTCAATACCATATATCAAAAGAAAAATATTAAAATACCTACCAATGATTCTTCAGTTGCTTTGGAATTGAGAACACTTTTATATCCTTGTAGAAGTGACTTAGATTTTTCTTTATCCTCTGATGAGTGAAAATATTCACCTTCAAACCCTGAAAATAAATATTTTAGATATTAACATACAACACAAACAAACAAAGAGACTCAAATTGAATGCACTCGTAAACATTACTCGTTACTGCATAATGAATATGTATTATATTATGTATACCTTCAAGATAGTTGGCTAGTTTTTCTATGTTGGAAGCAACCATGTTATGAAGGTCTTGACCTGCCCAGACAGGACAAACAAATATGGAGATGAGCACGCAAGCTGCAGCTCCAATAATAATAGTTGAAAGTCTCTGATGTGCAAGCTCAACAACTTCTTCCACTCTATACCCCGACACCGCAACCAAACAGAATGTCAATATAAATATCACCATTCCATAGTCATATCTCGCCTTTATCTTTGGAACAAATCTCAAAAATGTTGCAACTGCAGCTGCAAACACAAAACTTATTAGCTTCAAATGTATATAAACTTCCTTTTTTTTATAGTATATAGTTATAGTTACCTAGAATGAAGACAAGGGTTCCAAGGACAATAGCTTCTCCTCTTTCTCCAACAGCAGTGGCTAAGTGATGACCTCCAACCCCTAAAGCACCAGCTAATAATGTAGCGCATCCTCTATTCAAACTTTTGCTAAGGGTTGCACCTGATTCATTTATTATCAACAAAAACAAGTTAATACTTTTTAAACTTTAAACATTAATTATCCATAGAACTTGTTTTGGTTATATTCATGATATGAACTCACCAACAGTAAATTCAAAAACTACAACGACAGTAAGAACTGCCCAGATTCCAGCATCTCCAAAGCCATTATAAAGAGGCCTTGAATAGTAAAACAAGGACACAACTGTAAGAGCAACTCCAACTTTCAATGAGTGGATTACTCTTCTAGGGTCATCTTTTCCTATCTTTTTCACACTTTTTGTTGCATTCATAACCTTGGACTTAAACTTCATAGGCATAGCCTTGAAGAAACCACCCAAGCTAGATAAGAATCCAGCTTTGTTTACTTGATTTGTTGACTCAATATCCATGACAAGATATAGAGATGATTAAGTTTCAAAATGGAACAAAATAACAAAAGAACCAAATAAGGTTGAAACTTGAAAGACTTGAGGTTGAAATGAGTTTGAAGAGTTATATTTATAGGAGTAGAAATGAAAGCATATACTTGTTTGAAGCAGCCATAGTTATTTTTTAAATTAATGAGATACATGAATTGCTGTCTTTTGTTGAAAGTGAAGAGACTAATTTTGTTTGGTGACAGAAAATATATTATGATTAAACACGCATGCCCATGACTGAAAGTACTATACTTTTAGAAATTGGTCTTAAAATAACATGTACCAAAACATGCATCGACATGGAATGTTAGGAGATATACCTCGAGCTTGGAATTGTTTAGTTCTTAAAACAGATTAAACAAAGTTAATTTACTAGAGTTCATGAATAAGTAAAGATAAAATATGGTAGTAATTAATTAGAGGAAGTAACTGACACATATACTTTAGTCACTGTCATTCTTAATCATCGCTGTATCCCACCTCCTTAATTTTATTTTCGTTTTATCTTTAGTAAACTATGTGTTACTCGAGTCCAATCCATAATGGACTCTACTAATGTGAGGGTATAGGTTAGAGATCTCATATAAAAGATAATATGTTATGAGTGGTTAATTTCTATGTTGATTAGAAATAGGGGAAATTTGTTTTGTTTTGGATAAATATGTGGTGTCAAAATCTCTTTGATTTCGAATATTTAGTCCATTACCATCTTCGTTTTAATTGAATCTCATAACTTGAACTCCTTCACGCCTTTTGTGTAATCGATGAAGACACACTTCTTCGACTTTTGGATCAAATTTGGATCGGTCTTCAGTGGATATATCCGCATTCGCTAGACACCCAAAAATTGTTAAGTTGTCAAGACGAATATGATTACCTATCATACATCCTCTGCAACCTTCCCCGCCAATGAAGCACGTGGTGACATGTTGGTAAAATAGCACGGCGTGTTAACTATCTCTATCCAAAAATCTTTTGATAGTCCATCATTTAATAAGAAACATCTTGCCCTTTCAGTTAGAGAGTTATTCATTCAGTCTAACATACTGTTTTGTTATGGTGTCTTACAAATTGAAAAATGTCTTTGAATATCATGTTCTTCACAAAACCTTTTGAAATTCGAATCAGCGTACTCTGTCTAATTATCTCCCTGCAAATACTTGATTTTTCTGTCTCTTTAATTCTATACATCTGCCTTCCACAACTTAAATTTAGTAAAACCTTCACTTTTCTACTTCAAGAAATACACACAAATCTTGTGAGAAAAATCAACTGGGAAAATCACAAAAAATATTTGAACCACCCATGGAAACCTCTTTCGCATGCCCCCACACATCTGAATGTACAAATCCATCTTGCAACTATGAACACTCCTCAATAGATTTATCTAATTAAGTTCCATCATCTCACATTTACAGGGATGACTCAGACGCACATGCCAGAGTTTGATTGCATCATTATTAAACTCAACTACTGCAACCTTACCTACAACATTATTCCCCAGCAGTTTGTAGATTTTACATGCATTCCTCCTTACTTTGATCACAATCAATGCTTCATTGCCAGCCTTCATAATGTCCATATGTCCATCAGACTTGTAAAAGAAACCATTTGCATGTAGAGTACCTACGGAAATCAAATTCTTCCTCAATTTTGGAATATAACTAACATCTTTCATTATTTGTACCCCACAATCATTCATGGAAATTTTAATTTGTCCAATTATATTCATAGAACATGCTTTATCATCAGTGAGATAAACAAATCCAAAATTATTTGGCTTGATTATAGTGAACCATTCTCATTTCGACGTCATGTGGTAAAAACAACCAAAGTCAGAATCCACATATCTGTGCACTTGCTAGATAAAACACACATTATATATGTTTCACTTCCAAAATCATCGATTTGAACCACATTTGCAGAATTGGATGAACCTTACTTTCTATTTGGACATTCTTTCTTCTAAAACCTAATCTATTTGCAACTATAACACACAATTGTTTTCGATTCTTAGAATTAGACCTCTTCTTTCCAGGACCTCCATTACCCTTGTTATGTCCATGATCTTGACATCTTTCACATACATACTATCACCATGAGTTCCTTCCTTTACATTTTGTCTCCATTGAGAATGAGATAAAAGTGTAGTAGAAATCACTTCCAGACTAGTAATGTTTTTCCTACCAGTAAGAGTAATCATCAAATGGTCATAAGAACATGATAATGAGCACAACAAGATAATTGCCCCATCTTCGTCACCAATCTTCACCATAAGAACCTTGTTTAAGACATTGACATGTTGTTGCAAATCAGATCCTTCTTGCATCTTCATACTTTATAGTCACTACTTCGCGAACAGTTTGTTCCTCAGTATCTTTGAAATATACGGACTTTCTAATTTGTTCCAAACCTCCTTTTTTGTCGTTAGGTTTATGATATGATACATCACCATGTTTGAACCACATTAGTGAATTAATCACGTGGACTCTCCTTCATCTTTTCCTAATCAATACCTCTATGTCATTAAGTTTCGCCTCACACAACATCTTTTGTAAACTTTGTTAAGCCAATAGATCCTTAACCATCATTTACCATAATTCAAAATTGCATGTCTTGTCAAGCCTTGTTATTTTGAATTTCATAGTAGATTTAATCACCATTTCATACCAATTGTTAAAAAACAACCAATGTAAAAGTTTAAAGAGAAACGAAAGTAAAAGACAATGAACATGATCAATCTTTATTAATACAATTTGGCCAATGGTTCCTACCTCGACGACTTAAAGTATAGTTCCCTTGATTTTTTTATAGTTAGGTTTCGTTAGGGTTACAATGTTACAAGGAATATATATAATATGGCTCAACTTAAAATAATACTCCTGAAGCCCTTACACCCATCAATTACCTACCCATAAAAATCTCTACAATATATGTCATACTCAACAATCTCTACCTTGGCGAATATCAAACTCTTTTAAAGATTTCTTGCAAGACAATCACATCCTGGAAAATGGGAAGGACCTCTTGCTTAACATTGAAAAACATTTAACAAGTACAAGCAATGCATGAACTTGTCACCGATGTCTGGCTTGGTCAACATATTAGTTGCATTCTCTGAAGTATGAACCTTTTCAAGTAATATCTGTCAAGATTCAAGTAACTATCTAGTCTTGTGAAACCTCACATACATATGCTTGGTCCTGGCATGACACCCTTGCTTGTTTTTCAATAAATGGAACTTTGACTATCATAATAAAACTGAACTCCACCTTGATTAACACACAATTATCTCACCGATCCTATCAACCATAAAGCTTCTTTGGAAGATTCACATGCCACATCATGTACTCTACTTCAGTTATCGACATGGCCACTATGGATTAAACCGATGATTTCCAACAAAAAGATCCTCCTACTAAAGTGAATACATACTCTGTTATAGACCTCCCATCATCCATATTACCAACATAATCTCAATCAACATATCCTACAACAAAAGGATCACATATTGTTCACTGATAAACATGATATTGTGACCCATTTTACCCTTCAAGTACCTTAAAATCCACTTGATTTCTTCCGAATGACGCTTAACCGGTTTGTACATAAACTTACAAACTTGACTTACAACTTGTGGCAAATTTGGTCTAGTGTAGATCACAACATATATTAAAAAAACAAACAACACTAGCATAATAAACCATTGATATGTATTCAACTTCTGCATCTATATTTAGACACTAATTCAATAAGAGTTTAAAATGATTTTCGAATGGAGTACTCACAACCTTCAAATTACTCATGTCAAAAAGTGATATTTTCATATCCATCTGCTCTAAATGCATGTGTCAACTGGATACCAAGGTTAACACAATATTGATAGAAGTATGTCTGATGACAGAGAGAAAATCTATAGTTAATCCCCTTCTTGTGCGAGCACCCTTTTGCAATAAGAAGAGCCTTTAAATTTTACCCTTATTTTTTCTTACAACTGGTTTTCTCTTAAGCACCAACTTACAACCGATGACACTTTTCCTCTTTAAGAAGTTGAACAAGCTCTTATGTCTAACTTTTATTTAAGGATTCCTTTCTGGAATCCCCAATAAATGGTATCAGAGCCATGACTAGGCTCTGTGGGGGAATGATAATGGGATCATAATATGATTAAGACTAGTGATGTGGGTGACTCACTTGTGGGGGAAATATTTGGGATTCAAACGTGAGTGTTTAAGTCCCACATTAACTATAAGTGGAGGAAATGTTGAGTATATAAGAGATTATGGTTAATATTCATATTACCTTAAAATTTTGTATGGATATGTGGTGTCAATGTCTCTTGGATCCTGAACGTTTAGCCCTTTGACACTTCTAGCGTGCCCCAAACTCCCCAACATAATATTTAAGTATTAAGAATACATGGAAATAGTTACATGTATGTTAAGTTAAGTTACTCTGATGTATAGTATTACCGACACACTCGAGCGCAACTCCTCGGAAATTGTTCACGACATGATGAATAATGGAGAATGATCTACTTAGGGATGACAATGAGCAAGGTTTAGGTAGGGTACTATAGTACCCACCCCCATACCCACAGTTTGAAAAAATCCCAATATCCAAGCCCATACCCACATGAGCATCAACCTTTATACCCGTACATAACTACTACCAATATTATATTTCATGACGAAGCTTTCACCTCAGTTATTGGAAAAACACAGTCAAATGATCTGGAACACGATATATATTATTTTTTTAAGAAACTTTATCTACGTAAAATTTCATTCAGTGTTTGAGCTTCGATTCCCAGCTCATGCAATGTTATGTTTTATTTACAACTAAAATGGCGCATCTATTTTTTATTCATTTTACGTCGGATATTATCCCTCGGTTGTTGAAGAAAATTGAGATAAAAACTCTAAAAACAATTTTTATTCCTTCATAATTATAATGTTTTGTCTCATTCACTTTTTGCACCCTAGCAAACGAAAGGAAACCATTCTTCTCCAGCGAACTAAGGAGTTTCCAAAGACTTAGAACCACCATCATTCTTCTCCGAGGAGGAAGTAATCTCAATTTCTTCTCCGTTGAGTCTTTCATCATATTTCTGGTATTAACAAATTATCCATTACTGTTGTTGTTATTTCTGTCGTTGATGTTGTAGCCGTAGGTAATCGTCATCGTCATTGTTGTTGTAGTAGTAATAGTTTTTGTTGTTACGTCGTTGATGTTGTTGCCATATGTGGTTGTTGTTGTTATTATGGTTTTTGAGACTTATATTGTTTACTATAATGTTATTATGGTATTTGTTGTTGTTCTTGTAGTTATTGTTGGTTGTGTACTATTTTTATTTTATTTTCAGAAGCTGTATGTGATTATGGATCGTAGTTGGATAAAAGCCAATAGATTAACTAAAGAGTATGAGAATTAAGTGATTCGATTTCTTGATTTTGCAGAAAAAAAATACCTTCCTAAGGAGAAGGGGATTTTTTGGTACTTTGTAAAATTTTCCGAAATATGCGCAAACATCAAAGGGATGAAATATTAAATCGTTTAGGTTGTGATAGAATTATTTAAAATTATACGAAATGGGTATGGCATGGTGAAGTGGCCAAAAAAGACCTTTGTTATCTATAGTTGAAGATGATGATTAATCTATGAATGATCCTCTAGAAGACATGATTTGTGATATTGAGGGAATATGGAAAAACTAATAAGTAAATATTTTATATCACTTAGTAATTTATAATTATTCATTTTACTCTTTTTTATTTATTTTACTAAATATTTAATATTGTTGTAGATTATCCTAATTGGTTTAAATTGTTGTTCAAATTATAGCTGTTTAACAAAAGATGACAAATCTTAGCATATAACTTTTGGACAGCCTACAAGACTTTCTATTTTGGTAATTGTTTTGTTGGTTAATCATTTAATTTAGTTTTGTTGTAAAATTTTAAGGATTTTCCAATTTTGACTTTGAATTTGGTGTAAATTATTGTTCTTCTGTGATATGGTTCTGTAATGCAGGTACAATATTTCTGTTACAGAAATCTGCAAAATATAGTTATGCATTATGTGATATGGTTATGTAATTCAGGTACAAACGGAAAAAAAATTCACCCCTCAGTTTTTAAATAAAATTGACGTAATAATATAGGGTTATTACCTCGATTTTTAAACAAAACCAAGATTTTATGTTAGGCACGCCATTCAACTTTGTAAATAATAAAATGCAGATGATGGAGTTCAAAACCTTGATCAGATGACGTTACCCCTCGGTTTTTCATTAATCGAGGTGTTAAGTGACATCTTTTTGTGTCTCCCTTCGTGACGCCGCTTTGGTAGCCAAGGTTGCATCTCTTTCGCGTGCGACGTTAATTGTGTTATTTGTAGTAGTGCACGTACCATATGGGTACCTAAGTACACGTGCCCATTATCCGTAGTTCTAGTAAAAAAAAAACTATCAATTGAAAAATATCGTATCATTTTAAATTTTTAGTAAAATTAACAAACAATTCAAAGATATTATTGTTGAATTATGAAATAAAAGAACATTTATATTAAAATATGTAATAATTTAATTGTGATGCATTTTTTTTAAAGAAATAGACATACTTTTTTATATGATGATATAAATTAAAATATATAAATAAATATTGTACGGGTTGTGGTGGGGTGGATTCTAAGGTATCTGTACCCGCACCCATACCCGCTTATTTTAATAGACAATTACCTGTACTCCTACCGATTTTGCAGATTTTTACCTTACTCGTTGTAGATATTTTTTGCAGACGCCCATTAGATATGGGTATAATTTCCATCCCTATATACTTATTCGAATTCGTCCTTCATTCCTATTCAATCACGGGCCATTTTGTACTACACTTTTTAAGTTTTTGTCCTAATAATTTTTTTTATAAGCAAAATGGTATTAATGAAAAATATAAGGAATACTCCAACCAATACACGGGATGAGAGAAAATACAATTTACAACCCGGATAAACACAATAAAGGTTTGTTCACCCAATCATAATACTTGTAACATAAAGTGGCAATTTTTTTGCTCGAGAGACAAAGCCAAGTTATTCTCTTAACTTCTTCGCTTTTTTCCTCGATATGAATTATTTCTGATTTTAACATAATTTGATATTTTAGTGTTCCATACCACTCAATAAGTTATAAACCAGATCATCAAGTCTAAATTAGACACCTTATTATCATACAAAAATTCCTCAATTTTGTAGAAATGATCAAACCGAGAATCCTCCATGCACGAATGATTTCCTACCCATTGCAGAGTATATTTTTAGAGATGTTTATCTTTGGAGGAAGAGAAGAAGAGAAGGCCCAAAGTTTCCATACTTTGAAATTAAAAAACACAACTGGATGAAAAAATGTCGATTAAGATACCTCTTTTTTGTTGGGTCCTTTGTGGGTAGTTTGTCTTGTAAAAGTCTCATGTCAAAGATAGTAATTTTCAATGCGATTCTGCATTTCCAAACTGAGTGTAGTGCTTCCGAGAAATTATTTTTTGACAGGGTGTGACAATTGTTCTCAGTGAGGTATATGTAGAATGATCTGACACTAAAGCCCTGGACTCTATCGAGTATCCAAAGCCTCCTATCGGGGGTCCCTTATATTGGACAACGTCAAGCAAAAGAGTTTGGAGACGATTCAGTTCTTCTTCAACGAGGTTAGCTCTTCAGTAGTCAAAAGAATATGCCACTGTTAGGATTCACTGTTGAAATCATCCATGTTTGAAATACACTTGTTTTTGTTACCCGCAAAAGATTTTTTTAAAGGAAAAAAATCCTTAATGATGTCTCATTTAGCCACCTGTCTTTCCTGTTGGAATATTTGGATTGGTGATAACTTGGATTGCAAACTTGGAAGAAGTTAATGGTATTAAGTTGACAGTAAATGGACACAAGTATGAGCTAGAGTGTGTTAGTGAATTTGAAAAGGTTCATTAAAGTCCCACATAGGAGGGAGGGAACACTTTAGTAGTGTTTATATATTCAAATGGCCAAATTGGGTTGGGCTCCAAGGGGTATCCAATTTTGTGCTTGGGTGAGAACACATTACCATGAAACATAACACATGTGCGCTCGCCTCTGCCGATCGGTCCGGTCTCGGGCTTGGGCTTAGGGGTTGATTCAATATTTTTTGGTACCTGAAATGATAAAAAATTATTTAATATTATTATAATATTAATTAATTTATTAATCGTGTGTAATGTAAATTAATTAATTATTATTAATTAATAATGGTATGTTATAATTAAATTATGAAATAATTCATTATTAATTAATTAACGATAATTGTTGACCACGCTTTTGCCTTGCCGACCAAGTCTCCCCACATCCTTGCTGACCAAGTGAATAACAATTACTTTTGATTGAGCCGGTTTCACTCTCCCACCATTTCCAACATGTTTTCCTCCCACGATTTCTCTCCATTCGGGTTAGATCCTTGGCTATAAATAGGGTCATTTCAATCACTTGCAAATCACTCAAGATTTCTGCATTATGAATTCTCTCTTCTCCCCCACATTCACTTCATCTATATTTTTTTGTTTCTGTTTTTTAGTGGCTTGCTTGCACTATCTGCAACTAGTTTATTCAGATATTACGAGCGGTTATCACACCATCATCAAGTGGTTTTCCACACCATTTGAAGGTGTATTTATGGAACAATCACATACCATGCAAGTAGTGATCGTATAATTGAACTGGGTTATTTTATCCTGGAGGCGGCACGGTAGTTTAAATACTTTGCATATTTTTGGGCAGTTCCGCGAAACATCTTAAAGAGAGTGAATCATTATGCGACTCATCCTGGTAAATTCTTTTGTGGCTGATTTTCTAAACCACAGAACAACAATATTAAGACGATTTCAAAAACGGCCAGGGCTGCCGAAGAAATTATTAGTAACACTGTGGTCGTTGTCTCTAACAAACCGTTCAAGTTTGAGGGTCTTCACTTCAAACGTTGGCAAAATAAAATGATTTTCTAACCTTAAAGAAGGTTGCCAACGTTCTAACTAAGGATATTTTAGTTTCTCCTTATGGATCAACCAAACAAACTAATGGTAAGAACTCTATAGATTCAGATGGAAATGCTAAAACTGATGAATCTGCTATGAGTAATTTACAACTCAGGAAAGAAATCACCATATGGCATGAGAATGACTATCTCTACAAAAATCACATTCTGAACAGTCTTGCTAATGATCTATATGATTATTACAGCAACTGCAAGGCTACTAAACAGGCATGCGAAGCTCTGCAAAAGAAGTATGACACCAAGGAAGTTGGAACAAAGAAGTATGTTGTAAGCCGCTACTTAATGTATCAGATGGTTGATGAAAGGTATATGGAAGCACAATTCCACGGACTTTAGAAAATTTCTCATGAAATAATTACATAAGGTATGCCCCTCTACGAACAATTTCAAATTGTTGTTATCATTGAAAAATTTCCCCTTGGTTGGAAAGATTTCAAAAATTTGCTTTGGCACAAAACAAAAGAGTTTTCAAACGAGGGTCTGATCGCTCGCCTCTGAATTGAAGAGAAAGCTAGGATACAAGATCAGAAATATGAAGTCTTAGTTGTTTCTAACAAAAAAAGAGATTCGGCGAGGTTTTAAAGCCTACGGGCAAACCATTAAAGAATCAGAACCGAAATATTATGAACCGAATTAAGAACGGGAATCCATCAAGGGCCCCATATGCTCCGATTGCTAGACAACAACCACCACCTCGGAGAAATGATGCTCCGATTTTTAGTTGGTTTAATTATGGAAAACTGGGTCATATGGCTAAAAGATGTAAGAGCATGCCTAACCTTTTGGCTCTAATGCATAGGTTAACCTGACTGATGAGCAATTCATTGCAATGATCACCGAAATTAACATGGTTGGTGGAAGTGATGGTTTGTGGATAGACACTGGCGCCTCTTATCCTGTATGTTATGATTGTGTTATGTTCAAGACATACACGAATGCTGAAGATAAGAAAGTGTTGTTGAGAGATACTCACACCACAAATGTTGTTGGAATTGGAGACGTTAAGTTGAACCCCACCTCAAGAAATACTTTAATCTTGAAGGGAGGAATGCATGTTCCGGAAATTAGGAAAAATCTTGTGTCTGGTTTTCTTTTAAATAAGGCACATGGTTGTCTAGTGGGGAATATTTGTACACCATCACTATGAATGGTATGTTTTTTTGGAAACGGTACACCACCAATGACATGTTTAAGTTGAATGTGGATTTGAATAAAATTTATCCTTCTGTTTACTCTTTGTGTGATTTTAATATTTGGCATGCTAGACTCTGTCACGTTATTAAACAAATTATTTCTAATCTAAGCAACTTAGGCCTAATCCCGAAATTGAATACCAATGATTTAGAAAAATGTGAATATTATAGTCAATCTAAAATAACTAAGACTTCACATAAATAAGCAATTAAATAATTTGATCCCTTATATCTTATACACTCAGGTATATGTGAATTAGATAGAACTTTAACTAGAAATAGTAAATGTTATTTTATCAATTTTATTGACTATTATTTTTATTATACTTATGTGTACTTAATAAAGAATAAAAGCGAAGCGCTTGACATGCTTAAGATGTATGTGGATGAGATTGAAAATCAATTTAGTCAGATTATTAAGAGACTTCATAGTGATAGGGGAACTCAGTATGATTCTGGGTTATTTAATGAACTTTATGGTGTTGAATTATGGTGTTGCTCCTCACTGGTGGGGGGAATTTTTGTTGACTATTTGCTATGTCCTGAATAGAGTTCCCAAGTCAAAAATTAAGATATCTCCTTATGAGATATTAAAGAAAAGACAACCAAACTTGTCTTATTTAAGAACATGGGGTTATTTGACTTATGTCAGAACTCCGGATCTGAAGTGAGTCAAACTCGCTAGTAGAGCCTATGAATGTGTATTAATTGGGTATGCAGCAAACAATAAAGCATATAAGTGTTATGACCTAAATTCTAAAGCGGTCATAGAATCAAATAACGTTGAATTCTATGAAGACAAATTTCCTTTCAAATCGAGAAATAGTGGGGGCAATGAATCGAATCACATTTCTCTGATACGAAGCACTAAAAGTAATAATGAAGTAGAAACAGAAATTCGACGAAGTAAACGAGTAAGAGTTGCCAAAAACTATGGCCCGATTATGCAGCCTACACAATAGAGGTAGATCCAACAAATCTTCAAGAAGCCTTGTAATCTCTGGATGCATATTTATGGTAAGAAACTATTAACGATGAGATAGATTCTCTAAAATCTAACAGGACTTTGCACTTAGTAGACTTTCCTCCTTGTTGCATATCAATCAGTTGTAAATGGGTTTTGAAAAATAAACTAAAACCTGATGGAACTGTTGATAAGTACAAGGCTATCCTTGTAGCCAAAGGTTTTAGGAAAATAGAGAATATAGATTTCTTCGACGCCTTTTCTCCAGTCACTATAATTAAATCCATTAGGATACTAATTTCAATTGTTGTTTTTTATAAATTAATAGTACACCAAATGGATGTAAAGAAACCCTTTTTAAATGGTGACTTAGAAGAATAAATCTATGCGGACCAACCAGAAGGGTTTGTTATTCATGGACAAGAAAACAAGGTTTGTAAGTTAGACAAGTCTCTATATGGTCTAAAACAAGCTCCAAAGCAATGACATGAAAAGTTTGATAACTTAATGATATCAAATGGGTACAAAGTGAATGAAAGTGACAAATGCGTTTAGTACAAATCTGAGAATTGCATATGCACTATCATATGTCTCTATGTAGACGATATACTCATATTTGGATCAAACATTCAGACCGTTAATAAAGTGAAACCATTGTTGGGAAACAACTTTGATATGAAAGGCATCGGAGAAGCAAACGTGATTCTTGGTATCAAGATCACAAGATTTGAGTAAGAAAATTCTTTGGATCAATCACACTATGTGGAAAAGATCTTAAAGAAATATAATTACTTTGAATGTAGACCTGCGAGCACACCATACGATCCAAGTATGAAACTATTTAAACAATGGTGAAAGTGCCAGACAAGCAGAGTATGCGAGCATCATTAGAAGTCTTAGGTATGCCATTGATTGTACTAGACACGACATTACATATGTTGTAGGATTGTTGTGCAGGTTTACTAGTATACCGAGTAACGAGCATTGGAAAGCTATTGAGCGAGCCATGCGTATCTTAAAAAGACCGTAAATATCAGTTTGCATTATCAAAGATTTCTTACTGTACTTGAAGTATGCAGTGATGCAGATTGGAATACCTTATAAGATTATTCCAAAGAAACTCCTGGCTATATATTCAATATAGATGGAGGAGTTGTATCTTGGAAATTAAAGAAACATACTATCCTGGCTCAGTCCATGATAGAGTTTGAGGTGATAGCATTAGCGACTACTAGTGAAGAAGCAACTTGGTTAAAATGTTTACTATCTAAGATCCCTGTGTAGGAAAAGCGTATGCCAGCTGTGTTGATCCACTACAATAGTACCGCGACTATTGCAAAAGTTGGGAACCGTTATTATAGTGGTAAAAGACGTCAAATTAGAAGAAAGCACAAAACTGTTAGAGACTACATCTCTAAATGAGCTATAAGAGTGGATCATATACGCACTGATGAAAATTTAGCAGATCCTTTGACGAAAGGATTAGCTAGAGTGAAAGTCTACAATACATCCAATAAGATGAGACTAATTCCTATAGAAAAATGAGTTGCTCGTGATGATAACCCTACCTAAATGACTGGAGATCTCGAGAAATAGGTTCAATGAGTAATAAGAAGTTGTGAGCAAAATTAGGTGATCATCTTAAAGTAAATAAGATAAGCATGAATCCTGAAGCGATAAGAGGATGAGATAATAGGAACTCTTAATGATATTTATACTCTTTATGAGAGAGTACCTAGGCTACGTGAGTACTCTTGATCGACTCACCTATGTGATTGTGGAACTTAGGTCGGTTCCTATGAAATTTCGAGGCAAAATTCCTAGAGCCTTCACTAAACCGGGATAGACATGCATGGCCATTAAAGCACGAGATATTAGAATAAACCTTAAGAAAAGGTTATGTGCGGGTTCGATGTGTGATATAGAGTTCAAGACAATGGTGTCACTCTTGTTGAATTAGAATCCTATATGCTACACAGAGGTTCAAGTCGTAGACACCTTTGCTTATCAATATCTTAGAAACGTTTGAGGTTCATTCTAAAATCAAATTTTTAAATTCAAGTGGGGGATTCTTCGAATATTTGGAATGATGATAACTTGGAGTGGGGACTTGGAAAAAGTTAATGATATTAAGTTTGCAATAAATGAGCACAAGTATCAGCTAGAGTGTGTTAATGAATTTGAAAAGGCTCGTTAAAGTCCCACATAGGAGGGAGAACACACTTTGGTAGTGTTTATATATTTCAAGTGGGCAAATTGGGTAGGACCCCAAGGGATACCCAATTTCGGCCGACCGACAAGCTCGACTCGGTTCGGTTCGGTTCGATCTTGGGTTTGAGTTTTGGGGTCGATCCAATATTTTTTTGGTATCCGAAATGATAAAAAATTATTTAATATTATTATTTAATATTAATCAATTTATTAATTATGTGTAATGTAAATTAATTAATTATTATTAATTAATAATGGTGTGTTGTAATTTAATTACAAAATAATTAATTATTAATTAATTAACCATAACTTTTTTACCACATTTTTGCCTTGTCAACCAAGTCTCTCCAAATTCTTGTTGACCAAGTGAATAACGGTTACTTTTGCCTGAGCTCGTGCCACTCTCCATGTTTTTCTCCCACGATTTCTCTCCATTCAGGTTAGATCTTTGTCAATAAATAGGGTCATTTCCATCACTTGCAACTCACTCCAAAATTCTGCATTCTCAATTCTCTCTTCTTTTCCATATTCACTTTATCTATATTTTTTTCTTTTTTGTTTTTTAGTGGCTTGCATGCACCATCTACAATGTACTTTTGAAACGATCACATACCGTGCAAATAGTGATCGTATAATTGAACTGGATTATTTTATTCTGACGGCGACATGGTAGTTCGACTAATTTGTATATTTTTGAACAGTACCACGAAACGTCTTAAAGAGAGCGAATCGTTCCACGACTCATCCCGAAAACTTCTTCTGTGATTGATTTTCTAAATCGTGAAACGACACTTCTAAAATAGAATTTTTTTCTCCGCTGCCCAATTTAACTCTGATATTACTGTTGAATCAGTTCTGACCAACATTCTTCTCTTCTCCAACCTTTAGTTTTAGTTTGAAGTTTTACATTTTATGAAGATAGAACATACAATTTCTATTCTCTCATTTCCTTTTACTTTCCTTTTGCTATAGAGGGTGGCATCCAGACCCAAGAGCATTGAAAATAACAGCTGTAACTTATTAGATCGATATACATTTTAGTAAAACAATTAGAGCCATAGGTATTAGATATTGCTTTTGAATCACTTCAAAGTAGGAGACATTCATAGGCAGAGACAAGTTGACTAGTTGAGTAAAAAGTAAATCAAACCAAAGTTTTGTTTGTGTTTCTCTTCTATTAGTACAAGTTTGGTTGCAAAGAGAAAACATGGTGGTAAAAATTGGTAAAACATACCAAACTTTTTTTCCTACCTTGATAAGATGAAAGTGAGAATGAAACAGACACTCGTATAAGTTATATACTACCATTAAACATTTTTTTAAGATTATGAAAAGCTACACATGTATACCTAAATTGATTTCACCCCCTTGAGAATGCATACAGCAGAGCTCAACTTTTGAATTCATATTAAAATAATTAGGTTTGATTAGAAAGTGGAAAAATGACGAAGCATGCATAAGTCAGCCACTTCAATGGACATCTAAAGGGAAAAAAATCCATGAAAGAATTGGACCAACCATAGGGCCTTAAAAAAGAACAAATAATATTTTCTTTTGGTCCTACTTATAAAAAAAATATCATATTTTAAATTTATTTAATAATTAATATATTTGATTTGTATAATATACTAAATACAATAATTATTTAATAAATTTAAAAATACTTTTTTATAAATAAGATCAGAAGAATAATGTTGCAAACTACCTCACAAATTTAAATTTTGGAAACGGTATGGATTTTAGACTTTTGGTGAATTAGAGGATTTCTTTACGTCGAATCTGATAAGCAATATACGGTGATAGATGCGATATTTAATATTTTTTTGAAGCGTGGAGAATGCTCTTAAAATATAGTTGTGTTCATGGATGCAATTGTGAGTTTTGTGCTTGCGTTTGCTGCGATGTGCAGCAACGTGAAATTTGATTGGAGGTACTTTAAATACGTAGTAGAAAGACAATTAAGATTTTTTATTACATCATTACAAATTTGAGTTTTGAGATTTTAGATTTATGATGAAAATAAGTGAACAAACATGAGTGAAATTTTCTAAAGTGGTTTCTAATGCGATCAAACACATGATTTTAAATCAAACAATAATTGTGGTCTAATACATTAGCGGAGACCACATCAACAATATTGTGACTATTGTGACTGCAATTGCAGTTGTAGCCATCAATTAAAACCATAGAATTGAGTCTTGAGAATGGTGTCTAGATCAGCCTATTTGGTTCTAGATGATCAAGTTCTAGAGAAGAGTGCCACTACATCTACATCGATCCACTGCCCTTGTATCCTTTCTCTAATTTTGTTAACCAATATTTGGCTTATGTGGCTTTAGAATACCTCTAGACTTCTCATCTTTGTATTCCCAATATTTCTTCTCTATTATTTTAACGTATATTACAAAAGAAAAAGGAGAATAAGAGAAAATGGTGTTAAGGTCACAACTTGTAGCAGCCAGCCACATTCTTCATTGCAAGCAGACACAAGATCATTTTGACATGAGGACTTCATGTTTGATTATTAAGCAAAAAACTATTTGCACGTTTCAAGAATAATTTTCAATATGAATAACTAATATTTAAATAGCAACCTGCTCGTGCACTCATCAAACGAAAATATATTTGAAGAACCCATCATTGAACAAACATTAATTAATAATCTATATATTAATTTCAAACTTATGCTTTAAATCCAACAATGCCTAGTGTGTTGATCATGTTGATAATATAAGAAATGAGACAAAAAAAAAGATAAAAAGTTAAGTTAGAAACATGTTTGCATCATCAATTGTGAATCTTAAATAAGGGCACTTAAAGTGAAGTTAACATGCAATTTTTGTGATAGCTATAGCCAATAAAATACTACAAACAAGCGCAAAAGAATATAAGGCAATTAAAAAAAATTGTTGAAAGTGGTGTATAAGCAAAACAAGTTATTAAACATTTGATAATGACCCTTCCACTTCCTGAATTTTTTTTTTAAATATTCAGAAATTTAAAAAAAAATTCAAAAATACACCATTTTTCAAAAAAATTATACAAATGGCCATTTTTGGCCCTAAATTAAACCTAGGCGCCACCCTAGTTGGCGCCTACCCTTAATGGGTAGGGCAAGTCGCCACTAGGAGTGGCGCCTACACCCATTCCCTTTTTTTTTTTTTTTTTTTTTTTTTAAATTTTTTTAATATGTTATATATTTTTTTTTTAATTTTTTTTAATTTATAAATTTATATTTTTTATAAATTATATTAATTTATATTAACACATATATATAAATAAAATTATTTACAAGATATATATATATATATATATATATATATATATTAATTTATATATATATATTAATTTAATTTATAAGTAATTAATATTATTTGTAAATTTTTGGAAAAAAAATTAATTTATATACGTGTAAATAAATATTTATACACATGTAAATTAATATATATATATATATATATATATATATATATATATATATATATATATATATATATATATATATATATATATATATATATATATATATATATATATATATATATATATATATATATAAAGATATGATAGACAATATCTTTAAAGATAAAGATAAAGATATAAAGATAATAAACAGAAATTATTTTTATTTCAATAATAGACAAGACAAATATTACAAAGATATGATTAAAATGCATTATTAATTTGGGATTTATCACATATGATGCGGTCCCTGCTACGATCCGCACGGGGGAGGTCTAATTACTCGCCTAGACGGTTCACGTGGTGGTGGTGCTTCCCTATTACCACCCCTAGTCCTAACGCGTCCCCTTGCCGTTTGCCGTTGTGGTTGGGTCGAAGTCCCTTCAGTGCTGTAGGAAAGACGGGTCCCCTCTGCGCCCTCAAAGCTTTGTCTCGGTGGGACAAACTGACTACTGCTGGGTGCGCCCTCGAATTGTGGTCTTTAGTAGTTTAGGGTTGAATCGGGTTGGCCAAAGAACAATGTTTGTTGTGGTGTGTAGTAGTCTTGTTGGTAGTCCTCTTGTATACCCGTGTCGGGGCTAGGTGGAGGACTGGAAGAGCTCGGGACATTGTCGTGATGGAAGTGTTGGGATTGGTGGAAGTGGGGGGATTGATATTGTGGTAGGTGTTGGGACTGTTGATGGTGGTGGGAATGTTGAGTTTGGTGTTGGTAGTCTTCATGGTATTGGGGTTGAGTTTGTGGTATGTATTGTTGATTTGGTTGGGGGGTGGACATGTGTTGTGGTGGTTGTTGTTGGTAATATGGTGGTGGTGGTTGTTGTTGGTAATAAGGTGGTGGTGGTTGTTGTTGGTAAAATGGTGGTGGTGGTTGTTGTTGGTAATAAGGTGGTGGTTGTTGTTGTTGGGAATATTGTGGTGGTTGTTGTTGTTGGAAATATGGTTGTTGCATCCGGGGATCGTCCAAATAGAACGGGTCAGACACAATCATTTCTGGATTTGTATTTGCTCTATACCAATCCACATATTCCCTTGTCGGCTTCATTTCGTTGGGCGCCACCGGAAATTGTAGAACATAGTGGGCACGATCTTTCCACATTTTACGAAACTCCTTAGCAAATTCCTTCCAATTTTGGGCATACCACTGGTGGCTGACTTTTTTTAGATGCCAAGGTTCCATAGACATTGGGGGGCCTGGGATTTCTTGATGCATTTCGAATTGCAGCTTGACACGGTCACTTTGGTGCATCTCCACAGTGGTGAACCGCATTATGGCCGTTTTTGCTGTCCAAACAGCTGCATCTTCGGGGTTGGGTTGATGTTCCAATCCCAAATATGGCCTCCAAATAAACTGCAAAGAAAAAAGCAAATATGTCATTTATCGAGAATGCATGATATTAATAAATCAGTTAGAAGCTGAGTGATTTAGTGGTAATACATCTTGTGCTCGGAGACGATCCAAGAGTTGACGATAAAATATAATTTTATTTTTGGGGGTAAGACTGTAATCCAGTCCGGTTGTAATGAACCTAAACAAAAAAAGATAAATAATATTATTTACAAATATTTATAGAATAAATATACAAAATGAAATAACATCATAAATTTACCTAGTTGCGTAGGGGAAGGAGTAAACATTAGGATTTTCTGGGGCTAGCCTCGGCAATCTCCACCACCCCCATGTTTGGAGCAAAAAAGCACATCCAGAAAATGTACAGTGCTCATTTTGTGCATTTTTACACAAAGAGCTATATAGGAATGCTAATACAGCAGAACCCCAACTATATGTGCTTATTCTATCAATGTCCCCGAGCAAACTCAAGTACATAAAGTTTATGCTATTTCCCGTCCCTTCGGGAAATAGCAAGTTCCCAAACAATAGCATAATGTAAACCCGGGTTTTTATGACTTTTTCTTGTTCGGAGGATTCCTCAGTCAAAGTTATGGAGTCGTGGTACAATTGTAGGCTAGATAATTTAATACCCTGACCCCTTGCTTTGGCAGATCCCTCACCCTCGACCAGATCTACCCCCAACATTTGAACACATATTTGGTTAGGCTGTTGAACATTTCCAGTCATAGGCTTACCATCTATTCTAAGACCCAAAAGCATGTACACGTCCTCTAATGTGACGGTACATTCACCAGTTGGTAGGTGAAAAGTGTGTGTCTCAGGTCTCCAACGTTCACACAGAGCCAAAATGAATTTGACATCAATTGTGGCATTTACGACATGCATAACATGACCGAAACCCGCATGCTCTATGTAAGGTACGCACCATGGGTCTGGATAAGGCATAGGGTGTGAACGTTGACGAAATTTCTTGGGATCCTTTAAAAACAAACAATATAAACAATCATTAGATTGGACTTTTAAAAAACAAATTACAAACATACGAAAGAGGCAATGTTCAAGAAAAACTTACGAATGAGGCAATGTTTGCCCTAGTGCCTCTGTGTTCTTGGCCCATGGTAAGAAGAGACATGACTGCAATGTAGAACGAAGCTTGGTGGATGAGAAGTTTCGCCGGGGTTCTCTGAATAAAAGTGTTAGTGGTTGATGAAAACTTGCAAGAATGACCCTCTATTTATACTCGTTTTCAAGTAGACTGAATATGCAAAGGTGTGACAAGTGGAAGGCATGCGTGGGAATCTTGCAGAATAGGTGCAGGCTAGGTGGTAGTGTTGGCATGCATTGGTGCAGACTAGGTGGGACTTGTCTTGTCTTGGGGAAGACTTGGTGGAATCTGATGATGCAAAAATGTGACAAGTGTAAGGCATGCGTGGGAATCTCTGAGACTAAGTTCAGACTAGGTGGAGGCTAGGTGGTAGTGTTGGCATGCATTGGTACAGACTAGGTGGGAGTGTTGCATTCAAAGGTGTGACAAGTGTAAGGCATGCGTGGGAATCTCTGAGACTAAGTTCAGACTAGGTGGAGGCTAGGTGGATAGGTTGGCATGCATTGGTACAGACTAGGTGGGAGTGTTGCATTCAAAGGTGTGACACGTGTAAGGCATGCGTGGGAATCTTGCAGAATAGGTGCAGGCTAGGTGGTAGTGTTGGCATGCATTGGTGCAGACTAGGTTGCACTTGTCTTGTCATGGGGAAGACTTGGTGGAATCTGATGATGCAAAAATGTGACAAGTGGAAGGCATGCGTGAGAATCTTGCAGAATAGGTGCAGGCTAGGTGGTAGTGTTGGCATGCATTGGTGCAGACTAGGTTGCATTTGTCTTGTCTTGGAGAAGACTTGGTGGAATCTGATGATGCAAAGGTGTGACACGTGGAAGGCATGCGTGGGAATATTATTTAAAATAAATAATCAGGTTGTTTAAAATAAATAATTAAGCTTAAATAAGATTGAATAAAAGAGGTTGTTTAAAATAATCAGGCATGCGTGGGAATATTATTTAAAATAATTAATCAGGTTGTTTAAACACATAATGGAAAAAAGAGGTAGTTTAGTATTGGAAGTGTGATATTCAGTATTGGAAGTTCAAGAAGTTTAAGTTTTTGGTGCAAGCAAAGCTAAAGCTGAGACTAAGTTCAGACTATGTGGAGAATACATTTGATGGATAGGCAGTAGACGTGTCAAAATTATTACATGCATGCAGCTCCACCTTGCCTGCAAGATTCTTGCATGCTTTACACATGTCCAAGTTTTGCATGCGTTGCTCTTGGGGAAGGCTTGGTTTCTTGCATGCTTTACACGTGTCCAAGTTTTGCATGCGTTGCTCTTGGGGAAGGCTTGGTTGAAGACATGCATGCAAAGATGTGTCGGAATCTGGCAGTATAAATATTCACACACATTTTCACAAAGGTATTCACAATATCTTCACAGCAATCTTCACAAAACCTTCACAATATCATCACAAAACCTTCACAAAACCTTCACAATATCATCACAAAACCTTCAAAAAACCTTCACAATATCTTCACAAAACCATCACAATATCTTCACAAAACCTTCACAAAACATGGCATCTTCATCACAATACAAAATCAAAGCTCACGTCAATGGTGAGACTTATGAATGTGATATGTCTGGCTTCCTATTTAGAAACACCGAATGCACTCGTTTTTGTCTAAATAGAGGAGCTGACTTCTCTTATCTGAAGAAAAAGATTGAGTCCAAACTAAGACAACCCGTGTCCCAAATTTTTGATCAACAATCTTTTTTTTCTTCAGAAAACAACTCTGTCAAGTTTTATAAGTCATTGATTCAAAATGATATGGAGACAAAATACATGTTTCGTAACCATGAGTATTCTGGTTATGAATACATAGTGTTGTACATTGTGTTGGAACAATTTCAACCAACTCAGAATATTCAGTCACAGGTTATTGATCCTGTGATTGATGACGAACAAGATGTTGAGCACCACGTTGAAGACGATGTGGTTGATGATGCTGAAGACGTGGTTGATGACTTGGTGAACCGTGATTCTGAAGACGAAGACCAAGTTCAAATACCTGTAGCGCAACGCTACTCACCGCCTGCGCACTTCACAACACTTAACTTGGGCGAGGATGAGCCCTCATCAGATATGTTCTACAACCCATATATGAGGTCTGATGAGGACTTAAAGAAGGGTGACCAATTTCGGACCAAGGAAGAGTGTCTGTTAGTAATAAAGAACTGGCACTTGAAAAACTGTGTTGACTACGATGTTATCAAATCAAATCCGGAAAGATACGTTATTATATGCAAAAATCCGGAGTGTGGGTATAGGTTGATGGCATCGTACAAGAAGAAACATAATGCGTGGGTGATAGGGTCCATTTCTCAAGCTCACATTTGCGTCAACACCAACATGGCACAGGATCATCGCAAACTTAGCCATGATATGATCTGCCATTCCATATTACCTCTAGTTGAGGCTGACCCGTCACTGAAGGTCAAAACAATTATCTCCCATTGCGTGGTTGTTTTCAAATATACACCGTCATACAGAAAGGCTTGGTTAGCGAAAACCAAGGCAATTGAACTGGTATACGGTAACTGGGAGGAGTCATACAAACAACTACCACGCTACCTAGCTGCACTACGATTGTATTCACCTGGGACGGTTTCTATAATGGAGACCTTGCCGGCACAATCCCCTGACGGAACTCGT